>NC_063166.1:67902226-68527226 GCF_023159225.1 Perognathus longimembris pacificus | reverse complement strand
AATAAGGGGGAGTAATAGTTTTAGAAACCAAATGGAAAACATTTTCAAAAGACTGGTAAGAAAGGGTGAGAGACATATTTCAAAGGGTTGAAAAAAAGATGGAATGAGCAGAGAAAGGAAACAGGAAAAACTGGGCAGTAAAACCAGATAAGACACAAAACCAAAGCAAATAACCAGAGTGGAATATGAAAGAAAATGACAAATAGATAAGAAAAATAGAGAACAAGACTAAAGAGCTCAATCTAAGTATTTCCACGAGAAGTCAGGTAGAAAAGAGACAAGATGGACAAGGAGGTGATAGTGAGAGATCTGGCAGAAGGATGTGCAGTAAACCTGGAAAAAGACTCCTCTCTAGTGGTGAGAATGAAAGAATAAGTATGAGTTGGGGAAATAAAGACTTGTTTCTTGGATTGCATGTCAGACTTTCCAAATTAGGATTTTTTTTTTGGGGGGGGGGGGCCAGTCCTGGGTCTTGGACTCAGGGCCTGAGCACTGTCCCTGGCTTCTTCCCGCTCAAGGGTAGCACTCTGCCACCTGAGCCACAGCGCCCCTTCTGGCCGTTTTCCATATATGTGGTGCTGGGGAATTGAACCTAGAGCTTCAAGTGTAGGAGGCAAGCACTCTTGCCACTAGGCCATATTCCCAGCCCCCAAATTAGGATTTTTGAATAGGAAAGAGGCCTGGAAATCAAAGTATTTTATACATTTGTACTATGAAAAATTTCAGTACTATACAAAATTAGAGCGAATAGTAGAATGAATCCTATTGAGCCTACCACACAACTGGAGGCCAGTTAGGTGGGAAATGGCCAGTTAGCTGGCCAGTTATGTGGGAGATGGTAGGGAAAATGTATTGACTAGTGCCCATGTGAAGTGAATAGTATTTTATTAAGGCCACTTATGTAAGCTATCTAATTTGTTTATAGAGCTGCTCCAAAGGTGAATTGCCTCTTCTAAAATGCTATAACCATATATACTTTTATGACAGAAATAAATTCTATGGTTCTCTCTTTATTTTATAAAATGCAAATATAGTAAGAAATTCTTTGAGATGGTGAATGATTCCAAAAGCCAGTCTACACCAACCTCTTTTTTAGTTAATGGCCACATGTAGTTCTATAAATATCGGTCACTATGATAAGCTTGTAGTGCAAGGTCTAAGCTGTTACGACAGGGAACCACAGCACAGTGACAGAAACAAGATAGGTGTGTATTCCTTCCTCCTGCAATGACCTGGGAGTGGGTGCAGCCATTCCAACAAGAAAAATGGATATTGAGAGACTGATGATGAAGCCCCCTCTGCTGTACCAACTTTGTACCAGGCTTCATGGTGAGTCCAGAATATCTGGAAATTTTAATCCTGAAATTTAGACAAATATGGAGGTCTTCTTTAATAAAGGATGTAAAGCTATAACTACTTATGTACAATAACCTGAATAAACCAAGGTTACTAAAACAAAAATTTACTCAGCTTTGCAGAAAATCTAACTCTGATTGGATTTCTGCTTCCCAGCAAGAATTATCTAGAAATTCAAAGATTTTCCAGAAACAAAAATTTACATAAGCTCATGTTTTGTCATACTGTAATTGACTAAATGGTCTGAAATGACTCAAAATAATTCAGTACACTAAGGGTTCTGGATTTCCATGAAGGATTGAGAAAAGGGAAAGAGGAATGTTTTAGGAGTTAATCCATAAATGCTTTCTAATGAAGGACTTGGAAAGGCAGATTGAAGGGAAGAGGCCACTCTGATGAGGAATCTGTGTAGGCCAAGACTTGAAAGCAGGAATGAGCACAATATTTGGGAATCGGAGGACTCTTAGTCTGTAAGTAGTCTAAAGTCTGGAAAACAATGGAAAATTAGAAAAAGGAAAATGATGAAATAACCTGATGAGAGGACACCATGACACTTTGGGGATGATCAGATAGACTAGGGGTCAGCAAACTGCCTCAGTAAGGTGGCCAAATTTGGTCCATTTTCTGTTGTGTGAACAATATATTATTGGAGCGCAGCTATACCCATTTGTTACATAGAGTGGTTCCTACTTTGCTACAAGCAGAATTGAGAAGTTTTTACAGAGAGACCTTGTGACCCACAGTCTTTATAGATGTCTCAGGGAGTTATGCCTTTAGGAACATCATCAAGCACAGGGGTTGATGCATGTACTCATGCATGAAGGTAGGTGGACTGAGAGTACAATGTCCGCCTTGGCTACAAAGCTAAATCCTGTTTCAAAAAGGCAAGTAATGTGGGGGCTGGGGATATAGCCTAGTGGCAAGAGTGCCTGCCTCGGATACACGAGGCCCTAGGTTTGATTCCCCAGCACCACATATACAGAAAACGGCCAGAAGCGGCGCTGTGGCTCAAGTGGCAGAGTGCTAGCCTTGAGCGGGAAGAAGCCAGGGACAGTGCTCAGGCCCTGAGTCCAAGGCCCAGGACTGGCCAAAAAAAAAAGGCAAGTAATGTGGATATAGTTCAGTGGTATAGTTCTTCCTAACAGGTACAATGCCATGGTTTAATCCCCAGCACTGAAAGTAAGGGGAACAAGGAAGACTTAATGAAAGTGACATTTTATGGGAAGATGCTTAATCTAAAATTGTCCTTCTAGCACAGTTGAGAAGTTGTGAGAACGACCTATGGCCTACAGAGCCCTCATAGATTTCGAAGATGGAAGCCAAGACTTGAAGAAGGTGGATTTTCATAGAAAAACTAACAGCTAAGACTAAATAAACTATAATTAATTTACGGTTTACATCTCCAGAATGCAAATACAGTGATGAGAACAGGGAGTATATAATTCCTTTAAAGAAGAAAACTGTAAGTTGGAGTTCATTTTGAAAAAACTGATATATTTATAGCTTCTCCAATAAAGCTCCAAGGCATATTTGGCCAATGTTAATTGGAATATTTTCCTAGTCTAAGGCTATACCACCCTGAACAGATCCAATCTCTTCTGAAATGTGTGTGTGTGTGTGTGTGTGTGTGTGTGTGTGTGTGTGTTTATTTTGCAAAGAATATGTCTTAAGTTTTTAAGGGATAATTTTGGTGAAATGCATTTTATTGTCTTGCTTCACCAATTCTTGAGTCATTATTTGTTTTTCCCTGGAGTTCTTTTGTTTCCAAATCTTTCTCAAACCAGTGGAGCCAATTATTTTTCATACAATTAAAATCAAATAGTTTGTGTCAAGTAGTGCTGTAATGCAGCTGTTTTTTCTTAAATTTGAGCATTTTATAGGACATAATTTTCCTTAATAAACCTCTCTATGTTTCGGTCACTTGCAAGTTAGCATTCCCAGAAAACATGTTACAGGTTTCAATTTTTCTGAGCAGAACCTGAAAATATGCTCAGGTTCAATAAAGTATTGTTTTATACTTATTCTTTCTTTGAGCCATGAGCATATAGCAGAAGAAACAGGCAAGATTAGGAAGAATGTAACATTTTAAATTATGACAAATACTTTTCCTTAAAAAATTACTTTCACTTCTTAGTGATTTGTGGCACCAATTTATACATCTTCCTAATCAGTTATCATTCACTAGAGATACAGAAGTGTAAGACCTGTTTCTTCAATTCTTATAATTTAGAGTAGGTTTTTGTTTTTGTTTTTTTGGCCAGTCCTGGGGCTTGGACTCAGGGCCTGAGCACTGTCCCTGGCTTCTTCCCGCTCAAGGCTAGCACTCTGCCACTTGAGCCACAGCGCCACTTCTGGCCATTTTCTGTATATGTGGTGCTGAGGAATCGAACCCAGGGCCTCATGTATACAAGGCAAGCACTCTTGCCACTAGGCCATATCCCCAGCCCAGAGTAGGTATTTTTTTTAAACTTTTTGGATTCAGACCCTCTTTCTACTCTGTAAAATTTGAGGATCCTGATGAATTCTGTTTATTTGAGTTTTACCTATTGAAGCTTATCTTATTAAACTTAAAAATAAGAAATGTTTACTAGCAATAATGTTCTACTGTCATGTTAAAAACTCACAGAACTATTAAGTGAGTTCATAAATTTTGCAAGATGCGAGACATTGAAAAATCATTATATTTTTATTTCCTGGTCTGAATGGACACCCAAGATTTAAGTACAATTACAATATCATTTATAAATTCTCAAAGCATAAAAAGGACTACTTAAATTGTAACAGGCACTTGAACTGCTTTGTAACAGGTACTTAAATTGCTTTTGAGAAAAGCACTGATTTCTTACTTGAACCACACATTAACTTAAAAACAGTAAAAATCCTGCTTTTAGACAGTATCTCTGTCTCCATTTTCAATCCGATTTTTGTCTAATTCATTCACCTTGGGATCTAGAACAGGACTTATTAATAATATGTTCACAAGAGGGATGGAGGAAACTGTCTCAAAACAAAGGAGCGTCAGGGCTGGGAATGTAGCTTAGTGGTAGAGTGCCTGCCTAGCATGCATGAAGCCCTGGGTTTGATTCCTCAGTACCACATACACAGAAAAAGCCGGAAGTGGTGCTGTGGCTCAAGTGGTAAAGTGTTAGACTTGTGGAAAAGAAGCTTGGGGACAGCAAAGCTCAGGGCTAGCAAAATCAAAACAAAAACAAAAACAAAAACAAAAACAAAAAAGAATGTTAGAGCCCCCTTCCCCCAAGAGCAATGATAACTTCTCTCCCCCCCCCAACAAGTCCTCAAAAAATAGATTTAGAAGTTGTATACCTCAACACAGGAAGAGCTATATATGAGAAACTGATAGCCTACATCTTACTGAATAAGAAAAAGCAGAAATAATTTTCTCTGTGTCACTGGGTTTGACAGGTGATACTATTGCATCCAGCCATTGTGCTTCCCCCATAGTTGGGATAATAGTCATATGTCACCAGGCCTACCCACTGAAATAGAATCTCATGAACATTTTTCTGCCTGAGCTGGTCTTGAAATGTGATTTTTCTATTCTTTACCTTGAAATGTGATTCTCTATTCTTTACCTCCCAAGTAGCTAGAATTACAAGCCTGAGCCACTGTACATAACTTTTTAAGAAAATACTTCCCTACTTCATCTTGTTATACTAAAATAACACCTTGCCTTGTGAAGCTCTCTTTGTTGTGAGACTCCTTGAAATGCTTTCATTAGTGTGTCTCAGAGACTATGATTTTTGTGTGGGAACTGGGAAGCTGAGGATACCCCTCATCTATCACCCAATGACAGGTAGGTGAGTTTGAGCTGGGAATTAAAATTTCACAAGAAGTAAGGCCTCTGACATAGCAGCCTGAGCAGCATTCCTTGGAGATGCCAGGACATCACCTCCGAGTAGACAAAACTTAACCTTGAAAAATGGATGCCAGAATAACTTGATGTATTCCAGTCCTGGTCACAGCAGCCTGTCAACCGAATTTCCTGCCAAGTACATTTCCCTTATCGCCTCCAAATGTGATTTTTTTGTTGCCTTTCTAGGTACAGTCAATCTTCAGGTCAGAGTCAGCTACTAGAGATGGACTTCAGACCTTCTGAACATTTAACAATAAAAAGGCACCAAAATCATTTAGGAAATGAGGCAGGGTAGATAGATGAGGAGACAGGGAAATAATGTTAATGTTAATAAATATAGCTGGGCGCGTGACTCACGCCTATAATGCAGCTAATCAGGAAGCTGAGATCTGAGGATCATGGTTCAAAGCCAGTCCAGGAAGAAAAGTCCTCAAGACTTTTATCTTCAATTAACCACCAGAAAACTGGAAGTGGTGCTGTGGCTCAAGAGGTAGAGTGCTAGCCTTGAACTGAAGAGCTCAGGGACAGACAGCACCCAGGCCCAGAGTTCAAGCCCCACGACCAACAACAACAGCAAAAGTGTTACTCTGAAATTAGAACCAGAAAGTTTAAAAAAATACAAAGGAAAAAAACCACCCAGCTATCTTTTTCTACCATCTCCTTTTAGATATTGAATTACAGGGATAGGGAGACATAAGGTAATCTGCACATATCTTCTCCTTTGAAATATTAAGGAGTTGCAAGGCTGCTTGAAGGAGTAAAAATATGGAAGGAATGAAAGGCATGTCTGGGAAAAGAAGGTACTGAAGGTTATTTGTGTTTGGGACATGTCTTACACATTTTATCCAGAAACACTGTCTAAGGATTAGAAATTTCTAGCCAATATGATCATGTTCATTCTCTCAACTCAGAAAGTACAAAGACTATACCTCCATTTTGAGTTGTAATCCATATTCTCTGTGGGGAACAAGATATGTTTTTTTTTTCTATTCCTCCCAACTTTATCCTGTTATACTAAAATAAATCTTTGTTAAAACTTCAATAAACAAAAAAAGAACCTCATTAAAAAAACAAATAAATAAAAATAGAGCCAAGTATGGTGAAATACATTTGTAATCCAACTAAGGAGAAGGAGATAAAAGTATTGTGGTCCAAGGCCAGCTCAGGCAACAGTAAAGACTCTATATAGAAACAAAAATCTAAAGCAAAAAGAATTGAGGATGTGGCTTAAGCTGTCGAGTGCTTGCCTAGCTGGTGTGAAGCCCTGAGTTCAAACCCTGTATCATGCCAAAAAGAAAAAAAATAGTGTTCATGGCAAAACAAAAGCAAAACCAGAGACATATCATAAGGCAAGGGTAAAAAATATGCAAAAGATGCCACATACAAAGGGCTAATATAAAGAGTTCTTTAAGGAATGAAGGATTTATTTATAATTTACATACATAGAAGTAATGAGTACTTAGTAGTACTTTTTTTTTCCTTTTCTTTTCTTTTTTTTTTTGCCAGTCCTAGGCCTTGGACTCAGGGCCTGAGCACTGTCCCTGGCCTCTTCTTGCTCAAGGCCAGCACTCTGCCACTTGGGCCACAGCGCCCCCTCTGGCTGTTTTCCATATATGTGGTGCTGGGGAATTGAACTGAGAGCTTCATGTGTAGGAGGCAAGCACTCTTGCCACTAGGCCATACTCCCAGCCCCTACCTAGTAGTACTTAATAGTAACAAGTACTCCTATTTCCTAAATCTTGGTTCTAACTGCCATTCTCTATTAAAGGAGCCAAGAAACCATCACAGGTGTCTCTCATCCTAGGGCAGGCAAAATACAAGATGAACCTGAGCATTTTGTAATGAAGTTTAAGGAAGTGCTCAAAATCTGATGGAGGTATTTTGAAAGGACAGATGGACCAACCTGAAGGATTTCCTAGGAACCAAAGATGGAATAATTTGAGCAACAAAATAAATGATGGAACTATTGCATTATAAGCCATAGAAAAAATTAATTTATATCTGTTTCTTCTTTTTTTTCTTTTGAAATGTGGTGAGAAAAAAATGTTTATATACTCACTTGTTTATTCATTCACTTGAAATAGCAATAATATTCCAATTATCATATAAAAACTCATAGGACTATTAAGTGAGTTCATATATTTTACAAGATACAAGACATTAAAAAAATCTACTTTTATTTTCTGGCTGGAATGGATACCAAAAATTTAAATACCATTATAATATCATTTCTAAATTCTAGAAGCATAAAAAGAAACTACTTAAATTGTAATAGACATTTGAACTGCTTTGTTTATTTGTTTTGTTTTTGTTGTCAGTCCTGGGGCGTGGACTCAGGGCCTGAGCACTGTTCCTAGCTTCTTTTTGCTCAAGGCTAGCACTCTACCTCTTGAGCCACAGCTCCATTTCCATAGCTCAGCAGAACAGCTGATGAGCAAGCACAAGGCTCTAAGTTCAAACCCCAATACATTTCAAAATGTATTGGTTCAAATAAGAAGTCAATGCTTTTCTAAAAAGCAGTTTAAGTACTTGTTACAAGGCAGTTCAAGTGGTGCTGGGAATATGGCCTAGTGGTAAAGTGCTCGTCTTGTATACATGAAGCCCTGGGTTTGAGTCCCCAGCACCACATATATAGAAAAAGGCCAGAAGTGACGCTGTGGCTCAAGAGGTAGAGTGCTAACCTTGAGCAAAAGGAAGCCAGGGGCAGTGCTCAGGCCCTGAGTTCAAGGCCCAGGACTGGCAAAAAACAAAAACATTTGAGCTCTCTACTGCTGAGCCATCTCCAGCCAAGATCCTATGAGCTTATATTGACACAAAATTATTTAAGTACATAGCTCATTGTTGGGGTGGGATTCTAGAAAATAAATATGGAAGAAATGAAGAATGCTAAAATTAGGAGATGACACATCTATAATACTAGCAGTGGGGAGACTGAGGCAAGAAAGCCTTGAGTTTGCAGCCAGTCTGAACTACATACTGAGACCATGAAATAAACAAAAAACAGGACTGGGAGCATGGCTCTTGTGATAGAGTGACTGCATTCTAGCCTTAGTACCACCAAAAATTAAAAAGAAAACAAAAAGTGAAGTGGATAATATATAGAAGTGATTTTTTTTTTATTTTTTGGCCAGTCCTGGGCCTTGAACTCAGGGCCTGAGCACTGTCCCTGGCTTCTTCCCGCTCAAGGCTAGCACTCTGCCACTTGAGCCACAGCGCCGCTTCTGGCCGTTTTCTGTATATGTGGTGCTGGGGAATCGAACCTAGGGCCTCGTGTATCCGAGGCAGGCACTCTTGCCACTAGGCTATATCCCCAGCCCCAGAAGTGATTTTTTTTACTGGGCTGGGGATATGGCCTAGTGGCAAGAGTGCCTGCCTCATATACATGAGGCCCTGGGTTCGATTCCTCAGCACCACATATACAGAAAATGGCCAGAAGTGGCGCTGTGGCTCAAGTGGCAGAGTGCTAGCCTTGAACAAAAAGAAGCCAGGGACAGTGCTCAGGCCCTGAGTCCAAGGCCCAGGACTGGCCAAGAAAAAAAAGAAATGATTTTTACTGCCTTTTTGAGGAATTCTAAATGATTTCAAAATTTAAAAAGTGTAAGTAAGCTGGACGCTGGTGTTTCACACCTGTATTCCTAGCTACTCAGGAGGCTGAGATTTGAGGATCATGGTTCAAAGCTAGACCAGGCAGGAAAGCCTGTGAAACTCTTATCTTCAATAAACTTCTCAGAAAAAGGCAGAAGTGGAGCTGTGGCTCAAGTGGTAGAGCCCTAAACCTTGAACACAAAGAGGCTCAGGGACAGGCCCCAGGCTGTGAGTTCAAGCCCCAGGATTGGAAAAAAAAAAAAAAAAGTTTAACTATAGCAGTGATTCAACTAGTAGAATTCAAAAATGGGATCAATGACTTTTTCCTTTTAACAGTTTTGCAGATTGACCTTAAAATAGGAAAAGTAACAGAATAGATGGATCATTTAAAAGAAGAGAATTTTCTCCCTCTTGTGGCAGAAGTCAGAGATTCAGAGAAAGAAAGATTGAATGGGAAGAAGATTTTTGTTGCTACCACATCATAAAGGCGTCACATGAAGATACATGCATCCAACCTCTCAGGGGTGAGGCACCATCTGCTAACAGCAAGCAAGAAAATGAGAAAGCCAGTCCTGTGATCATAGGCGCTGAATTCTGACAACTGAAAAAGCTTACAAGTAGACTTTTTCTTCAGCAGCCCATAAAGACTTTTAGGAGGGAACCCAACTACACTAGGAAAGATAGGAGACTTTTTAACATGCAGAATTGTGAGTTAAGAGGCTACTAAGCTGAGAGTAATTTGTTATCCAATAGAATCCTAATATTGGTATTCACCAAGATCAGTGTGGATGAAAACTCAAAACCAAACTGGATATTGCTTATAAGAGATGCACAAGTAACAGGACGTAGAGTGAAAAAGACATACTGGTAAATACTGACAGTACCTACAAGAAAGCTGAAGCACCTTGACTAACACCTGATAAAATATACTTCAGGATAAAGAAGCATTACTAGTGGTAAAGAGGAATATTTCTTAATACAAAGTTCTATTAATCAAAATGATACACATTTCTAAATGTGTTTGCATGTAATGATAGAGTTAGAAAACATAAATAAAAGCTGGCAGATGTTAGGAAAAAAGCAGGAAACATGTAATCACAGTTGGAGATCTCAGCACCTTTCTCTTGGTAATTGATAGAACAAGTGGTCACAAAATCAGCAAGCAAGTTGTGAATAACACAATGTAAACCAAATGGACCTAGCTGCCATTTACTGAACTCTCTACCCAAACTGAAGAGTATGTATTCTTTTCAAGTATATCTGGAATGTTACTAATATAAAACATATGCTTAACTATAAAAAGGTCTTAATATATTTTAAAGGACTGAAATAAAATAGTGTTACCTATTATATAGCCACAACAGAATTAAATTAGGAACCTCAATGAAAAGTTATGTGGAAAATTCTCCAAATATTTTTAATACACATACTTGTCTCTAATATATCCTCAGATCCAAAGGAGAAATAACAAAAGAAATTAGAAAATATTTTGAAAGAAATAGTAATTAAAACCACATAGTAACATTTGTGGACTGCATTTATAGCATTACTTACAGGGAAGCTGGTACTATTTTGCGTATGTATGCAGTACTGAAGCTTGAACTCAGGGGCCCATGCATGGTAGCAAGTTCACTACCCACTTCAGTAATGTCGCCAGTCCATTTGCTTTTTGTTTTTCTAATAGAGTCTTGTGCTACCTTTGCCCCAGCTCACCTGACCATGGTCCTCTTTCCTTCACTGAGAGAGACGAGAGAGCCAGAGAGTGAGAGAGACAGAGACCAAGACAGAGAGAATATATTAATTAAACCTGGAGTAAAGGAAAAGAAGAAATGTAAAAATGGAAATCAGGCTGGTGGCTCATGTCTGTAATCCTCGCTACCCAGGAGGCTGAGATCACAGAGGTGGAGTACTAGCCTTGAGTAAAAAAGCTCAGGGACAGCGCCCAGGCTCTGAGTTCAAGCCCCAAGACTGGTGTGCACGCACACACACACAAAAGGAAACTAGTAAAATATAATATGGAAACAATTATACTAAGAGTAAAAAATTGGTTCATTCTCTGGAAACCTGAAGGAAACTGAGAAGCTTTGCTTAGAATGTTTTTAAAACAGAAAAGAAATTGCTAGTACAAGGAATGAGAAGTATAGTCATCAGAACTTAAAACTTTTTTAGGTTCAATAATAAAATGAAAATAATAGAGGAAAATGTTGAATTTTTAGACAGAGCAATAGAAATGATCTGATCTGAAGTTTTTGCCATAAGGAAGTGATAGATGATAGAGGAGATACATATGTTTAGCCAGATTTAAACATTATACAATTTATACTTGTATCAAAACATTATGTGGTAGTCCATTAATATGTAGAATTTTTCCATTTTACGTATCAGCTAAAATAAAGAAGAAATTTTTCAAATGGAATGACAATGATTTTTTAAATAAATGGAACCTCTGGACAATATAAAAGGTCTAACTGTAGTGTCACTAGAGTTTCAGAAGGAAAAGAGAAAGAGTACAGAACAGAAAGCTTGTTTGGAGAAATAACAGCTCAGTTCTTCACAAGTGTGACAAAGCACAAGCTTTCATGAGACTTGTCTTCTATCAAGACAAAATGTTCAGCCAGTCTCAAATAAAATAAACCAAAGAAATCCATGAGATAACACTTCACAATCAGACTGTTAAAAATGGAAGACAAAGAAAAAATATTGAAAGCAGGTTGAGTTAAAATGATATATTACTTTTTGGAAACCATGATTTAATAGCTATGGTTTCTCATCAGAAATCAGATACAAAAACCAAGAAAAACAACATTTTTAGCATGCTAACTGAGTGTTAATTCAGAGTTCTATATCCATTGAAAATACCCACGATAAGTGAGCACGAAATAGAGGTACTCTCCGATGAAGGGAAACTAAGAATTTAGATCTGCTCAGTAAAAATGACTTTATAAAAACAAAAAGAGGTCAGATAGAAGGGGAATGCTCTCAGGAAGAAACTGGAAAACATCAGGAGGAAGAACAGAAACAGAAGCTACCTAAGTAAACACAACAGACTCTTCTCTGAGGTCTTTCCAATGTTTGATGCTTAAGAGTAAACAGTGTAGTATTGTCCTAAGTGCTTTCTATACATGCAGATGTGAAATACAGGAGAACTACCTCATACAGTGGAAAGGTGAAGGGACTAACACAGTACTAGCATTTCTACACTCCACCTGAAGCAGCAAAACAGTAATTAATAGGAAACTGCAGTTGTATGCATCTATACTGTAATCTTTTTAGTATTCTTTTAAAAAAGAAACCATATAAAACAATTTCATTTTAAAAACCTTATCACCTAGAAGACTAAAAGATTTTTCAAATAATTCAAAGAACTCAGGAAAAGGGAAACAAGGCAACAAAAGAAGAAAAACAAAATCATAGACCTAAATTCTAGCATATAAATTATTAAATTAAATGTAGATCATTCAAACCCATTTAAACATAGATTGCCAGAATGGATTTTTTTTTAATGAACTGAGTGCATACAACCTACAAAGAAATTAAAAATATAATATATTTGAATTATAAGTAAAATTTTCTAAAAGCAAAATGGTAGGAAAAGACAAGAAAATATTAGTTAAAAGGAAATCCTGAATAGATACATTAATATCAAAGTAGATTTTAGAGCAAAGAAAAATAACAGAGATAGAGGTATTGCAAATGAAAAAAGGGTCAATTCAACAAGATTTGAAAATTTATTTTTCTATTAATTTAAAATGATCCAAGTATACATAAGTGTATTGTTTGCTTGCTTATTTTTGGTTTTGATCTTCAAAGGGCACTGTTAGTAAAATAAGCTTTTGCCTAGGAGAAAATACTCACAGTATGCATATCTGTAAAAGAACTTGGATGTAAAAACTTTCACTCAAGATGAAAGACAAACTCAATGTTAAAATGAGCTAAAAAGCTGGATAGTGACTAATATCTGTAATCCTAGCTACTCAGGAGGCTGAAATCTGAGGTTAATAATTCTAAGCCAGCCCCGGCAGGATAGTTCGTGAGACTCTGATCTCCAGAAAAATTGCAAAAAAAAAAATCTGGAAAGAGATTTGAGTTGTGGCTCAAGTGGTAGCGCGCTAGGCTTGAGTAAAAGAAGAAGCTCAGGGACAGTGCTCAGTCCCTGAGTTCAAGCCCCAGAACCGGGAAAAAAAAAAAAAAGGAGCTAAAAGAGCCAGGTGCCAGGCATAGGCCTGTAATCCTAGCTACTCAGGAAGGCTGATGTCTGAGGACTGCAGTTCAAAGACAGCCTGGGCAGAAAAGCCCATGAGATTCTAATCTCCAATTTGTCTCCAAATAGCCAGAAGTGAGTTGCTCCAGTGATCGAGCACTAGCCTTGAGCAAGAAAACTCAAAGACAGTGTCCAGGCCCTAATGTTAAGCCCGAGGAATGGCAAACACACAAATTTAAATTTTAAAATATTCTTTACCACTTTAGAAACCTATCTAGCAGTACAATTATCAACATTCATCACACAATACACATAGAATCTGTATGTTTCCCTGTTTTGCTATGTAAAATTTAAATCTTTAGTTTTTACAAAAGGAAAAACTAGGCACAAAAAATGTAACATTAAGAAAAAAAAAAAAAAAGCTACACCCGGTTTAGAACTCTTAGCTTCCTAAAGCTAAGATCAGGTCTTACATGGCCTACACGGCTTACAAGGGAGGCCTGCCTTTCCCAATACATCTCATTCTCTTCCCCCTTGTTTACTGTGTATTAGCCACAGTGGTTTCCTTCTGTTGCCAATAAGCCAAACCTTTTCCCACCTTGCATGTTCTGTTTCCGTGGTTTAGAATACTCTTTCCCCAGATCTTGGCATATGAGGCTCATTTTCTTTTTTTTAAGACTATCTCTACTGTCACTTCCTCACAGAGCTCTTCTCTGACCACCAGTTAAAAGCAAACTCTTTTCCATTACTCTGTATATTATCCTATCGATTTCTTTTTCAGTCCTCTCATTATCCGTTATAACTTTATCTTTGTTGTTTAGTTTATATCTAAATCCATTTCCAGTGTTACCTTTTTTCAGTATTGTATTACCACTACCTAGATTAGAACCTGCCATAAAATAAATTTGTCAGTTGCATGAATGAACTATCCAAGAGACATAAGGGTGAACATAACTCCTCAGTAAATATAGAAAACAACTGAGGAACATATTCCTTCAAGCCACTTATCTGCCAAAGGAGCCCAGAATTTCTTGGAAGAACCTGGTACATACAGTGGGGAAAAATTATCAAGGGAAAAAACATACTTTAAAAGTACTGAGGGAGCCTGGTGATGGTGGTTTACACCTGTAATCCTAGTTACTCAGGAGTCTGAGGTCTGAGGTTTGTAGTTCAAAGCCAGCCTGGGTAGAAAAGCTCATGGGACTTTTATCTCCAATTAACCACCAAAGATCTAGAAATAGAACTGTGGTTCAAGTGGTAGAGTGCTAGCCTTGAACAAAAAAGTCCAGAGATAGCATCCAGGCCCTGAGTCAAGCCTCAGGACTGGCACTTATGCATGCACACTCATATATACACCGCACACACACATCTACACACATACTGAGGGTTGGGGATTGCCATGCTTAGCATGCTGAAGGATCTGACTTCAATTCTTAGCACCAATGTATAAATTAATTATTTATCAAATAAGCTAAAATTTGAATAAATTTTATAATTACAACGAAATTCAGAGATGATTTTGTGGAAATTTAAAATACAAAAATAAAATACACTAGCATATATTAACACTGAGCTCAAGCTGAAAATGTGAATCTCATGGGAAATTACAAAATGTCACCTTTCTCCTGACACAATCATCAAGGGACCAAGAAGTCCTCTGAAGAAGCCAGGTATTATAAATGGGCAGGAATATCTTATATGTGTATCAAACTCTTGATTCTCTTAGTCATCTGATTAACAAGCCAAAAGTCCTAAATGGATGCATCTAAATCCTACCCAAAAGAAAAAATGGGCTGCCAATATTCAGTAGTATGTAAGACATGAATTAAACTTTACAAGATAGAAAGCATAAAATAAAATGACTTAATACATTACAAAGTGCAAACAAAGTCCCACAAACATATACTTGTGTATATATGCATAGGGAAAGTCTTCAAGCAGGCAAAACTTAATTTACTGTTTTAAAAATCAGATCAGCCTGGGAAGATGGCCTAGTGGTAGAGTGCTTGCCTTGCATGCATGAAGCCCTGGGTTCGATTCCTCAGTGCCATATAAACAGAAAAAGCCAGAAGTTGCTCTGTGGCTCAAGAGCTAGAGCAAAAAGAAGCCAGGGACAGTGTTCGGGCCCTGAGTCCTGAACAAAAAAAAAAAAAAAAAAAAAAAATCGGGTTAATGATTGTCCTTGGGCAGCAAAGGGGCTTTAAGGGGGAAGGGGCTACTTCTGGGTGCTGCTCAGTTCCTGTTTCTAGACCTAAATTCTGCTTTAGGATCCTAGGTGTATTTGCAGAGTGAAGATTCATCAAGCTAAACACTTTCCTCTGTGTTTTCTTTTAAAACAAAACCTAAACAAACAAAAAACTTTATTTAAGACCAGGAGTTGTGCTATATGCCTGTAAACCCCACACTCCAAAGAGGGAATCAGGAAGATTGGAAGTTTAAAACCAGCCTTGTCTACATAGTGAAATACTATCTGAATAAATAAGGAGAAAAAAAAAAGAAAATGCAAGTGTGTTTACAACATTAAGGAGTTCAGAGAAAAGGAAATGATGATTTTTTTTTAAAAGGAAATAAAGTAAAAATATATGGGCTCTGTCCACAAGAGTCACCCAAGTCCTGCCACTGGAAGAGACTGGTCTTCATCTTCCAGTTGATATAAAGGATGATGTAAGCTGGAACAGATCAATTAGCTAAAAGCATTCAGGTAGTAGAGGTAGTTATAGGACAGTTTGCAAAGACTATTTCTAAATATTTCACACTCACATTCTCCTAACTTTTCAACAAGATTCAAATCATGCCTTAGAATGGTTCAAATCTAGTACTTTGGCTCTCCAAAGCTGATTCTTCCTAAAAACACCCAAATGCAAAGAGCATTTTTTTTTTTTGGCCACCCATGAGGCTCGAACTCTGGTCCTGGGTGCTGTCCCTGTCCTCTTTTTGCTCAAAGCTAGAACTCTTATCACTTGAGCACAGCACCACTTCCAGCCTTTTCTGTGATTTAATTGGAATAAGAGTCTCGGGTACTTTGCTGCTCCGGCTGCTTTGAAACTGTGTCCTGGGTAGCTAGGATTACAGGCGTGAGCCACCCGAGCCTGGCCAAAGAGCAAAATTTTAAGTACACTTTTGGGGAACAGATGGAGACTGAACTGGCGGCTGTCTAGAAGGCAATTTATGGCTGGATCCTACCTTTGGAAAGGAGGCCAGCCCAGGGATTCATGAAACCTCCCCCATTCAGATCCCCTCTTCTTTTTCCTCAAGATAGCTGACCTATGAACAAAACGCAGACCCTTCGGGCTCAAGGAACAACTTTATCCTTAGAACTAGCAACACAGGTATTTAAATTGGATACAGACTCAAGCCTTACAGTTCTGATTTCCTTCCTAAAATGAAATGAATCTTCCCAACTCAACTGAAATCAGTTTACTCTCAGCTCCCAAACTATTTTTCTGGGTACATTTCTCTCCAAGTTGTATTCCTTCTTACCTCATTCAAAGATGCTGTCCTGCCCACAACCTTGCTGCCAGACACTTGATCTTTTTGTTCTTATTTTCTATTTTCTACACTAAAAACTATACTCCTTTTTTTTTCTTCCTACTTTCCTCTATTCCCTTTTTGATGAGAGTACTGGCTCTGGGTTTTTACCTCTTCCCAACTCTGAACAGATGATTCTTTTGCTTCCCTGAGCCCACTGTAACAGTTGGAAAGATCTGATGCTTGAATGCTTGCTCATATTCAGAAAGTCTATGCTACTTAAAAATTTTAGATTCTTCTAGACTGCACTTGACAGGATAGCAGCCTATTAAAATGAATTGTCTCAATTTGGTTTCATATTTCCTTTGAATTTGCAAGCGCTCTAAAGCAATAGAATCTGGTAGTTAGTTTCCTGGACACACAAAGTTCTGTGTTTCAAAGCCTCAACTTGACAGAGGCTGAAACCAAATACTTCCACCTGCAATTTACTTCTTTTGTGGTAAAGGTAGGTCTCCTTTCTTCATCTGCCTGACAGGATATTGGAGTAAGCAAATCAAAAGGCTATAATTGGCTCCCATTCCAGGTAATTGCCTTTGCATGGGGCATTCCTGCTCAAAGTGAAGCCATCAGTGTAGATGCGCCCATCTTTAACGGGGTTCTTTCAGCTTAAGAAGATAAGCAGACCTGCTTGTATCTTCGGTGTGAGTTTAACTCTCTTCCTTCATTTCACAGAGCTCTTTGAGCCAAAAACAAACAAACAAACAAACAAACACCTTCTTCCTTTCCGGGACGCCACAGAATTGGAAATTTCTAATGGCATACCATTATATGCCTTGCTCCACTATTGCCTAGGTTTGTTCTTCTGATTGTATTGTCAGCTCAGTGCAACATGGCTGCTTCCTCAAGCGGGATCTTCGTCCTACGTTTTTCTCAATGTGTTTCTGAGTCTACCACAGTGGTGGAGTACAGACCTATGCCCATCTCAGCTACCTGCCTACAAGGTCTGAGTAGTGGCCTATTGATTTTCCAATAACTTAAATGCTTAAACACTAGTAAAGTTTTGTACTGGAATAACAAACTGAGATTCTGAATCTCCAATAAATAAGCACAATGTATTAGGCTAAAATCACCTAAGTACCTCAGCTAAGGAAACGTTTTATTATAAGGAAACAAACAAGAATAAAGTAAGATGCTGAGAAGGGACAAGGAGGAATAGAGAAGAAGGAAGAAGAGAAAGAAAAGAAGAAGGAAAAAACGGAACTCAGAATATATTACGACAACACAGGGATGGCATTAACTGAAACATCCGCTAAAGTAAGCTTCTTCTTCTCTTAGTAGGGCTCACCTCTTACTCTACAGGTTCCTATCCCAGGATTCGTCAGTAGCTGCTTTCTGAGGTCAGATAGATATTCCGGATTAAAAGAATGGTTCTGAAATCAAGTTTTGAGATCAGTGATACTCCAAATGAAATCAAGGATCTCTGATGATCTGCAGTCTTCCATTTGTTCCGTGGGCTGGGTCATAACGAAAGGCACACAACTGTATTGGGTGGCTCTGGTTTGTTCTGTTTTTTTTTTTTTCTTTGAAGCATATTTTCCATTGTAGATTTAAATAAAGATTAAAAACCAAAAACAATTTTTGGAAGAGAGTTACAAATAATTAGAAGGGATGCAGTAAAACACCTCAAAGGTTATTTTTTTTCCCTTGTTTAGTTAACGTAGCGTAGTAAATAGGCAAGATTCTGGTTTTGCTCATAGTCTAAGGACTAAACATTTTGAAACTCACCAATGCAGATGAAAAGGAAAGCCTGCAAATCCCACCTTGTGAAGGGAAAGAAATAAGATCCCTTTGCTCTGAGTTTCCCATTCGCCGGGTATCATTTATTCCAGGTCCCCGTCTCTCAGCACTGCTCTCTAGCTCCATGCCCACAGCTCAGACTCCAAAGCAGCCACTGGCAAGAAGAACCGCTCTGTGCTATCACAGCTCTTTCCTCAGGTTTCTATTCCAGGGAGCAGGAGCTCAGGTGTGGGATGAAGGGAATGTCAAGTGGGGCTGCAGCTCAGGAAGATCTGGTTTTCCTCATCCTAGCCCCACACAAGAGTTAACCCCAAGAGAGCTGGGATGCTGAAAATTTTTGAGAGTTATCTAATGACCCTCTGGGTTGTTACCCACATAGCACAATGAAGCCGGCCATACACTCAGGCTGCTCAGATGTGTGACAGAGAATATCCCACGAATTCTAATAAAGAAATGTACACATTTGGCTAGTCGCTGGACCACATTTGCACAGAAATCATTTCCTAGAAAGATTTCAAAGCAGATTAGAAAGTTCAGAATCTACAAAGTAGAAAATATTTGCATATAAAGCTCTAATTGTTTTTTTGTTAAGTTTATTTGCAATACCATTAACCTACCTTGTAATTCTGCCATTCGTACAAAGTGCTGCCTGAGAAACCAGATGTCAACCTGTATTACCCAGACACTGTTAGTCTCCCAATCTTTTGGTCCAGGAAAAAAGGAATCCATGTTCTTCCTATTTTGCTTGGTAAGGTGAAAACAACTTGTCCACTCTTTGAATATGATTAGGGGGATAAAAAATGAAGAAAAAGGAAAAGCAATCCCAACATCTGGATGGAATTTATTACATACCTTCTGCAACCCCCTGGTTCCTGAATATTTCGGCTAATGACTCCCTCTTCCAAGTCTGTGGAGGCTGAAAGACTCAGCTAGTTGAGGAATGGTATTTTGCTGCCAGTCACTGCAAGTTGGTTTAAATAGGTTGTCAAGATTCTGTAAGTCCTGGCCAAAGCCTGCCAAGGGGAGGTGGGGCAGTGAATGCCATGTAAGCATACTCTCTTGTTTCTGTAGGGACACCCACTGAAAAGGGTATTAATTTGCCACTTCTGGAGAAACTGGAAGGTCTTTATTGAATAGCATGGGGCCTTAGCTCTACAATCTGCCTCATCTAGGTTGAGTCCATGAACTTACTCATCTCTTTGGGAGGAGATCTGTGCTGGCTCCTGTTGTGGCTAATGTTTCTGTTAATCTAGGATATAGCAGAAAGATGACCAGAGCATCACAAGACCTGGTTTCAGATTCCACTTGCCTATCAAGGCTCTGTGGTTTTGAGCTGGTTTATCTGCTTTGAGTTGCTTTATCGTAATGCAGGTAAATATCCTGAAGGAGATACAGTGAAATGAAGTGAGCTAGCTGTGAGGCTTTGTACACATGAACTGCACCTGAAATCAAGGGAACACATTGTAGCACAGGAAGATTCTTTCCACAATTATATTGTGAGGCCAAGGAAGGAGTTCAACGATTCCCAAGTTCCCCCTGTGTTGGGGCCACTGTAGTATAAAGGCATTACACTAGAAATCAGCAAAAAGTGACATTATAACCTCCAGAAAACTGTCAGGAGAGCTTCACAATTCAGTGGGGGATGATTATCTTAGTAAAAGAAATATAAATTTATAAAGGACAAAAATGTATCTTGTATGTGTCATACTATGTGTTAATTACTCAATATTGCTTTCTCATTTACTCTTTATCAATGATGTTGAGAACTTCCATTATAATTTGTTTGTGTAGATGAGACATCGAGGATCTTTGCATTAAGAACTGTCTCTAGGGGCTGGGAATATGGCCTAGTGGCAAGAGTGCTTGCCTCGTATACATGAGGCACTGGGTTCGATTCCCCAGCACCACATATACAGAAAATGGTCAGAAGTGGCGCTGTGGCTCAAGTGGCAGAGTGCTAGCCTTGAGCAAAAAGAAACCAGGGACAGTGCTCAGGCCCTGAGTTCACGGCCCAGGACTGGCCAAAAAAAAAAAAAAAAAAAAAAAAAAGAACTGTCTCTAGAGAGTAAAATTCTTCCATGAAACCTTCCTGCATCTTCACAAAATATGTCCTAAGTATCCTAATTAACGATGATTTTATTTTCTGAACTTCTTTAGTGTTATTGACTGTATCACCAATTGCATGCATCTAATTATTGTAAAGTCTTATTTGGCTAATTTATTAAACAGTAAGCATTTATTGAACTGCCAACCATGGACTAGACAGTAAGGTTACATAGATGAGTAAAGCATATCCCCTTTAATTAGGAGTTAAAAATCTAAGGGAGAAGGCTGGGAATATGGCCTAGTGGTAAAAGTGCTCACTTTGTATACATGAAGCCCTGGGTTTGATTCCTCAGCACCACATATATAGAAAAAAAACGAGAAATGGCACTGTGGTTCAACTGGTAGAGTGCTAGCCTTGAGCAAAAAGAAGCCAGAGACAGTGCTCAGGCCCTGAGTTCAAGCCCCAGGACTGGCAAACAACAAATAAATCTAAGGGAGAGCCAGGCACTAGTGTCTTATTCCTGTAATCTCATCTACTCAGGGGGCTGAGATCTGAGGATCACAGTTCAAAGCCAGCCTGGGCAGGAAAGTCTGTGAGTCTCCAATTAACCAGCAGAAAACTGGAAGTGGAGTTGTGGTTCAAAGTAGCAGAACACTGCATTAAGCAGAACTCAGGGACAGTGCCCAGGTCTTGAGTTGAAGCCCCATGACTGACAAAATTAATAATAATAATAATAATAATAATAATAATAATAATAATAATAATTTAAAAAATCTCAGGGAGGAAAGAACCCACAAGTAATTTATAAATGCCTCAGTTTATCTAAGATTAAGTTACTTTCTCTACCTCTTTCCCCTTTAGTTTAGAACACTTTTATTTCAGCTTGCAAAGGAAAAAAATTGAACCAATAAGCCCCAAAATAGTAAACACAAAGCTTAGGGCAAAGGAGAATTTTGACTAATAAACTAGACCAGCACCTATCCATAAAAGCCAATAATAAGCGAAGTGGAGGCAACTGAGTTAAAACTAAATTTCTCCTATGAACTTGTTTCCACATGGCAGAATGTTATACTCCCAGCACTGAGACAGTGCAGATGCTGGTTCTCTGTGATTTAAACATTCCCTATGGAGGAAAAAAAGTCATTTCCTGGTAACTAGGTACGGCTTCAGGAAGAAAACTGCTTCAGCCTTTCTCCTAGCCAGTTATCCTAACAAAACATTGTAATGGTACTATTCATAAGTGCAACACAAACTTTTTTTTTTGCCAGTCCTGGGCCTTGAACTCAGGGCCTGAGCACTGTCCCTGGCTTCTTTTTGCTCAAGGCTAGCACTCTGCCACTTGAGTCACAGCGCCACTTCTGGCCGTTTTCTGTATATGTGGTGCTGGGGAATCGAACCCAGGGCTTCATGTATACGAGGCAAGCGCTCTCGCCACTAGGCTATATCCCCAGCCCTGCAATATAAACTTTTTTTTTTTTTTTTTTTGGCCAGTCCTGGGCCTTGGACTCAGGGCCTGAGCACTGTCCCTGGCTTCTTCCCGCTCAAGGCAAGCACTCTGCCACTTGAGCCACAGCGCCGCTTCTGGCCATTTTCTGTATATGTGGTGCTGGGGAATCGAACCTAGGGCCTCGTGTATCCGAGGCAGGCACTCTAGCCACTAGGCTATATCCCCAGCCCCAATATAAACTTTTTGACATACTGAAAATCCATAGATAATTATATATGCAAACTCTAAAACCTAGAAAACGTTGCTCAGCTTTGGTTTCTTCTTGGTTGTTTTAGTTCATTTGAATCCTGCTTCCTTGCAATATTAGCTTCTTTTTTGTGGTTTTGTTTTCAATTTTTTAAATTTATTGTCAAAGTGATGTATAGAGAGGTTATAGTCTCATACATTAGGCCTTGGGTACATTTCTTGTATTGTTTGTTACCTCCTCCCTCATTCTCCCCTCCCCCCTCCCCTTTATCCTCTCCCCCCATGAGTTGTTCAGTTGGTTTACACCAAATGGTTTTGCAAATATTGCTTTTGGAATCGTTTGTCTTTTAGATTTTTTTCTCTTCATTTTCATGTCCTGAGTTAATTCATTCCAACTACTTTTAATTAAAAAAAACCTTTATTGTGCAAAGCAACAGAGTAGGCACGTATAAGAAAACTGATATAAGTAAAAGATTCCCTGCTTCAAAGGAAAAATATAAGTGGCCATTCTAATATGGACCCAGAAATGTCATGATCTTGAGATGAGTACTTATACTCTTAAGAGCCATGTAGTTGGCCTAGCACAATCCCCTCTATAATCCCTGAGGTTTTAGGCTGGGCTATGTTAGTGAGACCATGTGTATGAAAATGCTTTTCCCAGAAATAAACATTGGAAGCAACCTCTAAAGTGCAGCTGAACTTAAGAGTATCTCTCTTAGTGTCACCATTGTAACCTAGTACCCAAAGAAGAGAGCCAGTCACCAATCTCTGTGACTATCTAGGGTATCCATTCTCCATCCTTTCTAAGCTTAATCCTGGGTAAAACATTCTTCACTGAAGCCTCATCCTGCCTACAGGACACTATCACCAAAGCTGTCCTAGTTCCATTCCAGGCTTTAGCCCTTGAATCACAGTCCTGTCTCTATTCCCATTCTCTCTGGGTGATACCATATGTTCTCTTGGTTTTAATTGCTATCTACCTGCTAATAAAATCTGAATCTGTGAACACCAGATTTTTAATTTTAACATATTTTCAGATATCTATCCATCTACTTATCCATCTATCTATCTATCTATCTATCTATCTATCTATCTATCTATGGCCTATAGATACCACATAGTAAACACCACTTTCTCTCTGTCTTTCTTGTCTCATCAGAGCTACCATCAATCACACAGTCACCTAAGCTAGACGCTAGAAAGCCTTCCTTTTCTATTTTCCCTTTCATCCAAGCCCCTTGTATCTGCTGCTTCCCAAACTTCTTCCCTACATGCTTATTTGTCTTTTTGCTATATTATTCTGCCTTCATTTATATTACTTTCCCTGATCTCTTTGTGTCAGGATACGTTGCATCCGTGTTCTGCTCCTCGTCTCTTGTTTCCTTCCACATTTTTGCTAGCCCTGGCCTTTCTGTGTGAAATGTGGGATCCTTCTGTCATCAGCTCCTTGCTTCTACATAGCAATTCATTGTTTAAGGTTCAGCTCAGACATCACTTCTTCCAAGAAGCATCCCCCAACTAGCCCCTTCCCTTGGCCCATTTGCTGCTTGCAAATCTTAGTGTGCCTCTATCAGTATGTAGACATTATTTATTGCTGCTGTTTTCTATGTCTTTGCAGGCAGAAATGACACCATTATACCCTCTATGTTTTAGTGTATGGTTTAAATTAAACTTCCAACAATTGTCCAAGTGGATAAATGTCAGAAAATATCCTTAGATTTTTTTTTTTACAAATCTTCATTGGGTGGGTGGGGGAACCTGAGAAATTATTTTAGCTAAACCTTTGTTACTCGTTCAATTCCCTGAGCATTTTAACAGGTGACTGCATCTATTTCAAGTTTATGCCAACTTCATAGTGACCCTACAAAAAAAGACATTCCTTAATCATTTAAATGCCCAGCTTGGTGACTGTCTTTGTTGCTTCTCCCTTGTCTCCCTCATGTCTCTAAAGAGCCAGCTGGAGAGACACACACATCTATATTCTCCTCCCTATTCAAGTGCAATGTGAACTCCAGTGTGGCCACCTGGGGGCAGTGCAGTGTTGAGGATGGGTTTTACAACAGGATTTGGGGAGCAGGGCTTCTGAGCAATTCCAGTCCCAAGTGTGATTTCTCCCTTCTTCAATTTAGTCCATCACTGAATGGATGAGAGGAGGAGCAGACTCTGTGCCCAAGGATGAGGCTCACTTACAGAGCGGTATGCACACCCAAATATACACATCCTGGAAAATTTCCAGCCTCCAACTTCTGAGGCAAGATTAAACAAAGAAAGTTGAGGCTTCTTTAAGCCAGGAATTACAAATAACTTAGAGAAAAGAGTGGAGGCCAGCGTTAAGCACTGTTAACAGGTATAACTTTGTTCCATGGCATACATGTAGTAGAACTGTTGAGTCTCCCAAACAGCAGTACAAAGCGTTGCTCATCTCCTTGACGTGCCATTCAAGGTCTTACCGCCTTAGGATCCAGGAGCCTGTGAAAAAGCTGGAGCAGGAGGATGTGGCACTCTTCAGCCTTATCCCCTTAAAATCAGGCTCAGGAAATAAGCTCTCCTCTGTCCTCCTCTAATTTAACAGCACTTCTTTTTCAGACAAAACAAATCAATCATCTCTGAGACCCTGGGCTGATTGAAAAAAACAAGTCTATTGATTTCCTTTTTCTTTTTGAGATGTGAAAAGGCCTTTAGTACAAAAAGCCCTGGTTATTCTTTCAGATAAGGACTGTGGAAGAGGAGGAATGGCCCATTCTTTAATCAAGCACAGAAATGGTTGGTGCCACAGAAATAAGAGACAATTCATTAGGAAGTTTACCCTAGCAAACACTGAAGCAGGACTCATCTTAGACCTTGTTCTAAAAATATGGGGGCCCTTCTAGGAAGAGGATACACAGTGACACTGTACCAGCTGATCTGGGTCAGAAGTAAATAGAAAACTCAGATCCTCTCATTTTCTGTGTATGATCCCAGAAATACTGGAAGGTGGGGCTGGTACTTCCAGGTTCCAATTCCTGGAGGGCTGGTCAACTTTAGGCTTTTACATTTCATGATCTCAAGAAGAGGTTTGAGGAACCCATGAGAGAGTTATCCTAGGAGTCCATCTAGCATGCTGTGTAATAATAGAACTCTCTTAATTACTTTTGCATAAATAATAATTACTATTTTTTCACAGTACTAGGGTTTGAACTCAAGCCCTTGTTCTTGTACAGCCAACACAACTCCAGCCTTGTTTTTTGCTGGTTGTTTTGGAGCTGGAGTCTAGCAAACTTCTCTACTTGGGCTGGCCTTGAATCTCAGTTCCCCAGATCTCAGCTTCTTGAGGCACTAGGATTATAGGCATAAACCACTGGCATCCAGCTTATAAATTGTTTAAACAATTCATTAAAACAATTATTTTGGGGTTGGGAATGAGGCCTAGTGGTAGAATGCTTGCCTAGCATGCATGAAGCCCTGGGTTTTATTCCTCAGTACCACATACACAGAAAAAGCCAGAAGTGGCGTTGTGGCTCAAGTGGTAGAGTGCTAGCCTTGAGCAAAAGAAGCTCAGGGACAGTGCCCAGGCCCCTGAGTTCAAGCCCCAGAACTGGCAAAAAAATTGTTTTGACTATTGAGATTGCTATAACCCCTTTAAATTTTAAACCTAAGATATATTTCTCATATAACCATAGTCTGACTGTGGTAGCTGCCTCTTGTAGTACTATGCAAGGCTTTGTGGCCTATGGGTTGTGGACAGTGGTCAGATCTGGCTCCATGAGACCCACTGGTGGGACACAAGCACCTCATCCTGATTCTGAGTCAGTGTTGGGAGCCCAGAATCCTGCAGGGCCAACACTTCTCTGAGTCCTCAGGTTGCCTGTGTTGAAACCCCATCTGTGAGACACACTGGCAGATCTGGATATCAAGTCAAAAGTCCTTATTGATTTTTGACATAAATGGAGACAATCTACTCACATGTATTAGGGTGTTACAGGAAGATCCAGCAATTTCATCATAAAAATCTCTATTTTGATCTGAAACTACATCATTCTATCCAGATGTCTAGCCTCCTGTGTAGCCATTCCCCCTGTTCTCCAGGC
Source organism: Perognathus longimembris pacificus (assembly GCF_023159225.1). NCBI lineage: Eukaryota > Metazoa > Chordata > Mammalia > Rodentia > Heteromyidae > Perognathus > Perognathus longimembris. The sequence goes on along the minus strand of NC_063166.1, from coordinate 68,501,138 downwards.
ATAACAAGTACTCTGATGCCTTTATGACTTTCTTGTGTAGTCACCTTGCCTTGGAATACTTTGTTTTCCTCTCTGCCTGATGAATTCTTTACTCATTTTTAAGGTCCAATTAAATTGAATCTCTTCTATACCTTCTCTTTTTTTCTTATTTGTCAAAGTGATGTACAGAGAGGTTACAGTTTCATACATTAGGCCTTGGGACATACCTTCTCTTGACATGTTCCCTTCCTTGAAGTTCACTAACATCCTTGTTTGTCCCTATCCCATGATTTCTATGTGTCTCCCTATAGCATGCCAAGCTCAGTGAATGTCTTGAAGACTCAGGAAAGAGCCACTTTGGGAGCTTATTTCCTCTTCTCTCCTCATCCTCTTTGTCCAAGACTTCATCTTTGTATTATAGCTCTTAGCATAATGCTGGACATGTAAAAATTATTTAAACACGTATCAAATGTGATGAAAGCTAGATGACATTAGGAAAAATATGATTGCTCTTTTATTTTCACTTTCCATTTTCTACTTTTCAGGAAATTTTGGTTACTGGCCTTGATTTCCTCTTCTGATTATTTCAATTCTCTGACCATATGCATTTGATTTCAATTTTACCTCCAGTTACTTATTCCTTCACTCAGCATGTATTTTATGGAGCACCTACTGCTCTACAAGCACCATTTTAGACACTGAGTATGTAGCAATGATGAAATACTTTCAAGAAGCTTACACAATGGCTAGAGAATCTGAACAAGTAAACAAACAAGATGATTTCAAATAGTAACAGTTCTAGAAAGGAACAAGGGAGTGAAGTGGGGATAATGGGAGAGGCTGATGAAACAAGTTCTGTCTGAAGAGGGAGTACTTTAAATCAGAAGGGCAAGGAGCTGACTACACATAGCTGGGGGAAGGAGGAGAAGGCTTTCAAGCAGAGAAATCAACAAGCACCCAAGACCTGAGGCAAGAACAATAGCTAAAAAATTATAAAATTATTACTGTTTTAAGGGTTTCCTTTGCCTGTCATTATCCCTTTACCCCTTTATCCAAGAGTAGCTTTGATCCCTTCTAGGAAGTGACTGACTTTCCCTACCCTTCACCTTCTTACCCCTCAATCCACAGGATTTTCTACCAATAAATCCTGCTGAGCTCCTCTGATGATAATCTGATCACAATCATCTTGGTGACTAAAGCCATCTATGTGATCCGAAGCTTTCTGTGGCTCTTTATGTTAAACAGTACTTCCCGCCCTGTCTCTGCTAAGTCTTGGTTTTGCCCTCTCAATTCCAGGGGGAAGGTTACTTCACAGGAAGACTCAAGTAGAAATCCAGGGATCCATGGAGGGGGGAAAAATCCAGTTCTCTGACTTGACATCCACAATGCCTGAGCATAGAGTTTACCTCTGTGAATCCTAGAAGAATCTCCCTACTCCCTACTGCCATTCTTTTCTCCACACTTCACATTTGCTCACATTGGGCTCCCATGCCCAGCTAGTAAGGGAGTCCCAAAGAGCTGCCTCCCCTCTTAGATATCAGAGCAGCTGCTTAAAAGGCTTGAAGGTTTCCTGCTGCCGGAGACATAAAATGTTCTTAGCAAGCTAGGAGCCTGAATCAAAACCATATGGTTTGTTTTGCAGTAAAGATCACAGGGCCTGAAAAATATGAGAAAGGAGGGCCATCCAGAGGACATGCTCTTTGGAGTGAGGAGGAAGTGCCTCCTCTGATCCTGGCAGCCCTGTGACCACAGGTGGGGAAGCTCGCCTGTCCTAGGACTCCTGACCTAGCTGGACTCTTCTCAGGCCCAGAGATGTTGAAAACACAAATGTTGAAAGAATGAGATTATCTGTTCCCTAAATTATCAGGCCCCTCTAAAAACTTCCTGACCAGATGCCTCAAAAGTGAGAACTGTCCTTATCAACTCATTTCTTTAATGAACTCAAATATTCCACATCTCAGAAATAACCAAACAGCCCCTGACCTGCTTGCTTACTGTGTATCTAGAATATAGTTTAAGAGGAAATCCTGGATTTTTTTCTAAGGTGCTATCATGATAGAATCTACAAATATTTTTGTTGACAAGGTGTTGTGCAAAAGGGGTACAGTTATATAATAGGGCAGTGAGTACATTTCTTGTGATATCTTACACCTTCGTTTTTCTTTCCCTTCCCTAGATCAGGTAGGCATATATGCAATACCCAGCGTACTAAACTCATATACAGTAGCCACGTGGTGTGCACCAAAGGAAATTCACCTAGTACTTTAAATATAACGTCAACAATAGAGTTTGCTTATCCTTGTCTTATATGATCACATATACATAGCTGTTGAGCTACTATGATCCACTAAGAGGTCTATTTTACACCTTTTTATGTTTAGTAGTTGTTTGGTTTTAGATACATAATGTAAGGTTGCTAACCCAAACCTGTGGAAATACCATTTGACAAGAAGTTTTTTGTTGGGGCTGGGGATATAGCCTAGTGGCAAGAGTGCCTGCCTCGGATACACGAGGCCCTAGGTTCGATTCCCCAGCACCACATATACAGAAAACGGCCAGAAGCGGCGCTGTGGCTCAAGTGGCAGAGTGCTAGCCTTGAGCGGGAAGAAGCCAGGGACAGTGCTCAGGCCCTGAGTCCAAGGCCCAGGACTGGCCAAAAAAAAAAAAAAAAACTTTTTTGTTTCGAAGACCTGGTCTCTACTGTCCCCCCCGCCCCCTCCCCCGCCCCCAAACAGTCATATATCAAGGAGACCATGCCCCTTTGTTCTCCGTGTTCTAGGCTTGTTTCACTAAACATTATTTGTTCAAGTTCTGACCATTTCCCTGCGAATATCAATATTTTATCATTTCTAATCACTATGAATCTACAAATATTAAAAAAATAAATTTAGTGCTGGGCATGGTGACACTGCATGTAAGCTATTCAGGAGGCAGAGATTGATTGGGTCATGCTTGGAGGCTAGCCATGTTAGTGAAATCTGATCTCAACAAACAAGCTGAGCCTGGTGGTTCTGTCCCCAGTCTAACTCTTCATGTAAGAGGCATTTTGGGTTGTGAAGGATTGTCTTCAGGAAGGGAGTAGCATGGTTTTCATGACAGTGGGTAAATCATCCTGAGAACAAGTTGTTATAAATTGAGCCAAATACCTTTTATCCACGTAGGTGAGCTCCTTCCATACCTACCACTTCCCATTTTAGTGTTCTGCCACAATATCCTTGACAGAAGCTGAGCCTAGGCTGGAGCTATGTTCTTTTTTCTTTATAAATTACTTAGTTTCAGGTATTGTAGCAATCCAAACAAACTGAGGGTATTAGGAGCTGCCAGATTGGTGGGATTGCTGGACGTTTCCAACCAGGTTAAAAATAAGTTTTATTTTTCTGTTTTACATATTTTGTAGGCCCCCTTGTTTTCATCTATGATGATGCTCCTGAGTCCTGGGCTCAAAGTTGGACTCAGAGTGACCTGAGCTACAAGAAATCCTCCTGCCTCCATCTCGTAAGTAACTTTGACTACAGGTGTGGAACGCATGCCTGACAGATTCTTATTTAAGCTTCACAGTATTGTATTTTGGAAGAGCAGAGTATATTAACTATTATTACATGTGAGAGGATACAAATCCATGATTAAACATTTTGCTCAAGTGTACATAGCTCTGATGTGACCAGAATCAGGACTAGAATACTAACTTTCTGACTTTTCGTGTAGTATTTTTCACTTTATTTGGTTCACGCTTATAATCCTAGCTACTCAGGAGGCTGAGATTGGGGGATCACAGTTCAACACCAGCCAAGCAGGAGGGTCTGTAAGACACCTATCTCCAATTAACCACCCGAAAAGCCAGAAGTAGATGTGGCTCAAGTGTCCTTGAGCAGATAAAACTCAGTTACAGCACCAGGCCCTGAGTTCAAGCTCCAGGAATGGCACGTGCACACATACACACACAAAGAAGAGCAACCATCTTCTTTCCCCAATCACATTCAAAGAGTAGAAAAGCTGTTTTCATTTTAGCAAGCAAATGAGAAGAACATGGCTTATATCCTGGGTGAGTCTGCCCTGTACTAAAAGACTGGGTAATAAAGGTTGGCATCTGGTTTCTCAGAGAGTACTTACGAGATAACTTTAAAACCAATGAGCGGTCTATCTGCAAATTCTTTCTAATTTGTACATTCTGAATGTTTGTGATATAGGGAACTCATCTACTTTTAAATCTTTCTAGGAAACTATGTCTACACAAATTTGGTCCAACTTCATTAGAAAAGGGAAAGCAAAAACCATACAGGGTAGGAAAGTCCATGAGACTCATCTCCAATTAACCATCAAAAAGCCTAAAGTAAGCTGTTCCTCAAGTGAGTGCTAGCCTTGAGCAAAAGAGCTCAGGGACAGCACCCAGGCCCTGAATTCAAGCCCTAGTACTGGCACAAAAGGTGAAAAAAAGTGGAAAGTGGAAGCAGAATGAATGCAAAATTCTCTGTCATACACTTGAGCAGTCTGAGTATGTGCTTGAACTCAGGAATAAGGTGCTGTCCCTTACCTTTTTCACTCAAGAATGGTTCTTTACTAGTTGAGACACATGTCCCCACTTCCAGCTTTTTGCTGGTTAATTGGAGAGAAGAATCACATGAGCTTTTCTGTCCAGGTTGGCTTTAAGCTGTGATCCTCTATCTCAGCCCCTGTGCAGCTATGATTACTGGTGCGAGCCACCAGTTCTCAGCTTGACAGAATCATTCTTAAAGTAGAAAACAGGAAATGGGGGGGGGGGCGGGAGATCAGGTTTCTGGCAGCAAAGTTATAGCCAGGACAGTACATTTGAATGAGATAAGAAGGAATACAACTTGGAGAGAAATGTACCCAGAAAAATAGTTTGGGAGCTGAGAGAAAACTGATTTCAGATGAGTTGAAAAGATTTATTTCATTTTGGGAAGGAAATCAGAAATAGCTCTAGGGATAAAGTCATCCCTTGAGTCCTAAAGGTCTGCATTTTATTCACAGGTCAGCTATCTTGAGGAAAAAGAGGAGGTCTGAGTGGAGGAGGTTTCATGAGTCACTGGGCTGGCCTCCTTTCCAAAGGTATGATCCAGCCATAAATTGCCTTCTAGACAGCCACCAGTTCAATCTCCATCTGTTCCCCAAAAGTGTATTTACAAACTTGCTCTTTGCATTTGGGTGTTTTTTAGGAAGAATCAACTTGGAGAGCCAAAGTACTAAACTTGAGCCATTTTAAAGCACCATTTGAATCTTGTTAACTGCCAAAAAAACCCAGAAGTGGCTCTGTGGTTCAAAGGGCGGCCAATCAAAAGATAAGTGGAAATGGAGGTATAGCTTAAAGTGGCAGAGTGGTAGCCTTGAAAACAAAAGCTAGGAACAGTACCCAAGCTCTGAGTTCAAGCCCCAGGACTGGCAGAAAATATCATCATCATCGTTATCTGCCTGAGCTCCCAGCACTGATTTAGAAGTCTTAAGAGAGTAGTAAACTCAATGCCAGCCTGGGCTACATACTACATACCGAGGACCTTTCTAAAGGAAAAAAAAAAAATCATTTATTTCCCTGAACTAAATACTCTAGATATATGCTAGACATATGTATGCTAGACAAGTACTCTACACCATGGAGCTATACTCCATCCTTTTGTATTTTCTTTGAAGAAATGTTTTATTATTTACTTTATTGTTATTATCTTTATTTTTTGGAACTGGGGATCAAACCTAGTATGCTGCACTTGCCACTGAGCTACATCTTGTCCTGAACTAATGTTTTAATTGAAAGAAAAGAGATAAAAGTGATCAGTTTGGCTGGGTGCAGTGGCTCACTCCACTAATCCTAGCTCAGGATGCTAAGATCTGAAGATCATGGTTCAAAGCCACCCTGGGCAGGAAAATCCTTGAGACTCTTATTTCCAATAAACTACTCAAAAAAAAAGCTACAAGTAGAGCTGTGGTTTAAGTGGTAGAGTACAATCTTTGAACAAAACAGCTCAAGGATAGCACTTAGCACACACAAACACATGTATGTATGCTTGAGCCTGTGTGCACACACACACAAACATAAGTTTGAATACCCCTAGAAAAGCAGAACCTAGCTCTAGTGTAAAGATAACCACCATTCTTTTTCCTCCCAGTACTGGAGTTTGAACTCAGGGCCTATCACTTCCTAGGTAGGTATTCTATTATTTCAGCCATGCCCCCAGCCCTTTTTTGTTAAGCTAAGCACAGTACCTCTCAAATCTCAGCACTTTCAAATCATCTTTTTTCCTTAATATACCAGATTCTTCCAAGAAATTCTGGGCTACTTCTGCAGATAGGTAAGTTGGAGGAATACATTCCTCAGTTGTGGGTTTATTTATTTATTTTTTGTATTTAAGAAGATATTTAATTTTTTTTTTTTTTTGAGAAACAACTTTTAGGGGAGCTACAGGGGCTCCGTCCAATCCCACAGGTCCTCGGCCTGTTTTCAACATGACGTGTGGTGTAGTGTTCTTGTTTTTTATTTTCCCCTAAAATGAAAAAAATAAGGTGGATGACAGCAAGGGTGGTGACTCAGTATCCCCAATGCCGAGGAAATACACAAACAGCACACAGAAGTATAGGAGTCATTTTCTGCAGGATTCTCCCCACTCTGGCTGCCTTGCGGAGACCTCGAGAGAGAATTTTTTTTTGGCCAATCCTGGGGCTTGGACTCAGGGCCTGAGCACTGTCCCTGGCTTCTTTTTGCTCAAGGCTAGCACTCGGCCACTTGAGTCACAGCGCCACTTCTGGCCATTTTCTGTATATGTGGTGCTGGGGAATCGAACCCAGGGCTTCATGTATACAAAGCAAGCACTCTTGCCACTAGGCCACAGTCCCAACCCTCGAGAGGGAATTTTATGGCGACTTGAGGCAGGAATTTCACTCCGCATTATCTCCACCCAGCCAGAAAAGGGGCATTTTTCTCTTTTTAGAAGCACTTTCCTCCCACTGAGGCCCAGGGTGGCGTCCGTCAGTCAGTTTGTTGGCCTTGTACGGCCTGCGGTGGTGATTTTCCCCAGTGACTCCGAGTGACCGCCATTGAATCCACTCTGGTTTCTTCCCTATTCATTGTTTCCTCCTTACCCATCATGGCGGGAACGACCACCAAGTGCTCAGACGCGCTTCTCCAGGAGGGGAAATCGAGTCACAGTTGTTCTACGCTGAAAGGGAATAGAGGCTGTGTAGAAAGCTCGGTGTTTTTTCTCTCCAGCTTCGGTCTCAGAAGCTCCGTGAAGCCAAGCGTGGGCAGTTGCCATCGCAATGTTTGTCAACAACCCTGGTGAGACTCCACCGGAAGTCTCCTTCCAGCAGCCACAGGAAGTTTTCAAGCAACCACTGGAAGTCACACTGCAAGCCTTCAAGCAGCCACCCGAAGTCTCATTTCTGAATCCCCGGAAGTCTTCAAGCAGACATCCACATCCGGAGTCTCACCGCAGCAGCCACCGGAAGTGTCATTCCAGCAGTCACCGGAAGTCTCACTCCAGGAGCCACCAGAAATATTCAAAAAGCCACTGGAAGCTTCACTGCAGCAGCCACCTTAAGTGTCACTCCAAAAGCCACAGGAAGTCTCACTCCAGCATCCACCAGAAGTGCCATCCCAGCAACCACCGGAAGTCTTAAAGCAGCCACCGGAAGTCTCATTCCAGCAGCCACCGAAGTCTCGCACACTTCCCGGCGTCTTCATTCCAACCAGTCCTCCTTCCGCAGGAAGCGCAGGGCATCCTGGAAGCCAGCCTGGTATAAGGCCTCCATGCTACCCCGGGCGGGAGGGAAAAGGGCGAAGCGCAGGCGGACCAGGTTCGCCATAGACAGCTCCACTTCCTGCCTAGCGATGTTGACGGGTGGGACCCGCCGGCCTCCATCCTGGGGGCCTATGTCCGTCCTCCCGCAGAACGGGGACGCGGTGAGTGTGCGGCCTGATGGGAAGACGGGGAGGCCGTCGGAGAAGACGCCGTCCACCCAGGGCTGCCCCTGGTGACGCACGGGCTTCAGGCCGGCGTAGACGGGGACAAAGCAGCTGGCCAGGAGCACCTGGACCAGGTCCTCTCTGGAAGCGAAGGTGGACACCCTGTAGTTGGCTCGGGAGCGGGCGTGGGTGAGGGAGACGAGCAGGCGGTGCTCGGCCTGGAGGTGGGCGTCAGGCGGGAACAGGGATTCGATCCCGCGCCTGAGCCGGCCCAGGAAGTCGTAGCCGGGGGTGGCAGCGCCGAGCACTTGAGCGCGAGTCTCCTCGGCCAGGGCGAAGGCGAAGTCGGCGCCGGCCTGTATCCGGTGGGGCGCGGTGAGCAGCAGGGCGGCCGCCAGCGCCCCGGCCGAGGCCCCCGCGTAGCCCCGCAGGGCCCGCAACAGCCTGGGGCTGTGGGTGCTTAGGGCCTGGGCCACTCCCAGGTGCCAGACGCCCAGGAAGCCGCAGGCCGCCATAGACAAGTGCAGAGGGCCGCAGTTCATCTCCAGGTCGCGAAGAACTGGATTTCCAACTGCTGAGGATCCGGGTTCGAATCCTGCGGCGGGGCTGCAGGGGGTCCAGCCGGAAAGGGGAAGAGGGGACCGCGTTGTCACCGGAGCCCGCATGTCCAGGCCGAAGGAGAAGGCGGGACCAAGCTGTCACTCAACGCGACTTCACCTATCAGAAGAGGGGAGCTTCCTCCGCCGCGCGGGCGCGGCTCTGTGACGTCACAGCGGCGCCAGACCGGGAAGCCTTTCCCCACGCCCCGAGCCTCCGCCATATTGCTGCCGGCTTCCCACCCGCGGCCGGAGCTGTGTTGATGGCGGCGGCCGCTCGACCCCAGGACCGGAACCGCGGCTCCTCCGTCACCACTCTAGCCGGGGGTAATGAGGCTTCTGACGTCCGTGTCAGCGAGCCGCCGCCGCCCATCAGTTGTGTTTTCTATATTCACTGAGGAATTATGCCCACTCTTACATTCTCAGAGGACAGTTCATTCATTTGACTAACAAATATGTATTAGGTATTTTCTATATGGCAGGTAGACAATGGGAAAACAATACGAAAAAAACAACAGGGGTTGGGAATGTGGCTTAGTGGTAGAGTGCTTGCCTATCATGCCTGAAGCCCTGGGCACCAAATACACAGAAAAAGCCAGAAGTGGCGCTGTGGCTCAAGAGGTAGCATGCTAGCCTTGAGAAGAAAAAAAAGAAAAGCCAGGGACAGTGCTCAGGCCCTAAGGACTAGCAAAAAAAAAAAAAAAAAAAAACAGTGGAAATGGATTTAGATTAAAAAAAAAAGTTATAAAAAATGAGAATACTAAAAAGAAAGTAGGATACTGCACAGGGTACCTGGAAGAGGTTTGCATTAGATACAGTAGGAAACAGCCCTTTTTGTTTATATAAGCTCTGTATATATTCTGGATATTTTTTCCTCCTCCTCTTCTTTCTCCTTCTCTCCTCCCTTCCTCCTCCTCTTCCTTGTCAGAGCTTGTACTGAGGGCCTGGATATTGTCTATTGTCCCTAAGCTTTTGCCCTAAGGCTAAGTGCTTTACCACTTCTGGTTTTCTGATGGTTTATTGAAGGTTAAGTCTCACAGATTTTCCTGCCAAGGTTGGCTTGGGACAGTGATCCTCATATCTCAGCCTCCTGAGTAGCTAGGATTGCAGGTGTGAGCCACCAAGTGCCCAGCTGGATACTACTACTTTGTCCAGTGAATAGTTTGTAAAGATTTTTCTTTCATTCTGTGGGTGGTGGTGGTGGTGGTGGTGGTTCTTCCTCCTGCTCCTCTTCCCTCCTCCTTTTTCTTTTGTGCCTGTCCTGGGTTTGAACTCAGGTCCTAGGCACTATTCCTGAGCTTCTTTTGCTCAGGATTAATATTTTATCACTTGAGCCAAAGCTTTACTTTTGAGGTTTTGGTGGTTAATTGGAGATGAGTCTCTCATGGACTTTCCTGTCTGGGCAGGCTTTGAACCACAGTCCTCTGATCTTAGCTTCCCGAGTAGCTAGGATTACAGGCATAAGCTACTGCCACCACCCACCACCACCACCATCTCCCCTTTGTAACTCCTACTGTACTCTTCCTATCCTCTTCCTTCACCTCCTTCTGGTGCTGGAACTCAGGGACTAAGTTTGTCCTTGAACTTCTTTTGCTCAAGGCTAGTGCTCTACTACTTGAGCCATACCTCCACTTTCAGGTTTTGTGTTTTCTTTTAATGGTTAACTGGAAATAAGTCACATGGACTTTCCTGTATGGGTTGGCTTTCAACTGTGATTCTCAGATCACAGCCTCCTGAGTAACAAGATTACAGAAGTAAGCCACTGGAGCCCAGCTGTGCCCTTTTATATGTATCTATTATAAACACTATTCAGTTTGGTTTTGGTTTTTCATCCTACCTGATATTGGTATTTATACTGGGGTTCCCTTGCTGTGCTGTGTAACAAAACTATTGTAAACCTCAGAACTTTTATTCTTTTTTTTTTTTTTGCCAGTCCTGGGCCTTGGACTCAGGGCCTGAGCACTGTCCCTGGCTTCTTTTTGCTCAAGGCTAGCACTCTGCCACTTGAGTCACAGCGCCACTTCTGGCCATTTTCTGTATATGTGGTGCTGGGGAATCGAACCCAGGGCTTCAAGTATACAAGGCAAGCGCTCTTACCAGTAGGCCATATCCCCAGACCCAACTTCAGAACTTTTAACTTACTATTTTATAGGTCAAAAAATTGTCCTAGTCTGGGTGGGTTCATTGCTAAGGCTCTCATATGACTGCTAGCACTCTTATCTAAAAGAATACTTGCTTTCAAACTCATTCTGTCAGAAAGTGGTGCCTGTGACTGTACAACTGGGTTTTTCATTTCCTTGCTAGCTTCTATCACCACCTAGTGGCTACATGCATGAATTTTCCTGTGGCTCTTTTCTAATATACTAGGAACAGAACCCTTCTGAACCAGTAGTAGATCTCCTTCCCATCCAGTCCTCCTTAATCTTGAATACCTATGACTTCTGCCACCATAGGGAGGAATTTCTCTCCTTTTAAACAGCTTATGTGACATCTGCAAAACCTCTAAGGAGCAAAATCCACAGAGGCCATCATTGAACTGGGCCTCCTATACTGTACCATGTATACTTTTTTTGTTGTTGGTCGTGGGACTTGAACTCTGGGCCTGGGCACTGTCCTGAGCTCTTCATCTCAAGGCTAGTGAGCTACCACTTGAGGCACAGCACCAATTCTGGTTTTCTGGTGGTTAATTGAAGGTAAGAGTCTCATGGACTTTCCTGCCTGGGCTAGCTTTGAACCACAATCCTCAGATCTCAGCCTCCTGAGTAGCTAGGGTTATAGGCATGCGTCACCAGTGCCTGGCTACATGCTTACTTTCAAAAAATACTACTTAAAAGAATTGATTTAGGACTGGGAAGTGGTAGAGTGCTTGTCTAGCATGCATGAAACCCTGAGTTCGGTTCCTCAGGACCACGTAAACAGAAAAAGCCAGAAGTGGTGTTGTCGCTCAAGTGGTAGAGTGCTAATCTTGGGCAAAAGAAGCTCAGGGCCAGTGCCCAGACCCTAAATTCAAGGCCCATAACTGGCAAAAAAAAAAAAAAAAAAAGATTTAGAGACTTAAAGGACAGCAACATACCTTTCACTCCACTTTCTTTAATGTTAATAACTTACATAACCACAATACAATGCTCAAACTCAGGAAACTGGTTTACATAGTGGTATAATACTCCAAGTGAATGCATTGATTTATATTAATTTCTCCACTAATGTCAGTCTCTTAGTCCAAGATGCAATCTAGGACCCTACATTGCTTTTAACTATTACAGCTCCTTAGTCTCCTTCAACCTATAGCAGTTTCTCTGTGTTTTTTTTTCAAGTACTTTTTTTTTTTTTTTTGCCAGTCCTGTGGCTTTAACTTTGGGCTTGGGTGCTGCCCCTTTTGCTCCACTGTGCCACTTCCTTTTCAAGTTCTTTTAAGGAGTGACTACACATTATGTATTTAATATAATTTCCCTAAATTTGAGTTTGCGTGATGTTTTCTCATGACTAAGTTAAAGTCATTACTTTGGGCAAGAAGACCACAGAAATGAGTGTGTAGCCTTCTCAGTATTTTCTATCAGAATGGTGTTATATTCTAGTATTGGTAATATCAATCTTGCCATCTTGGTTAAAAAGATGTCTTCAGGTTCTGCACTGTGGAGTTACTATTTCACGCTCTGTAACTAATAAGTATAATACAGGAATGTGTGAAAATACTATTTTTCATCATATATTTACCAACACATTTCTATAGCCATTGATGGCTATCGTTTGCAACTGTTATTGTGGTTTTGCCTAATCATGATTTTCCTAATCATGATTATGCCTTTTACATTTACTATTTGAAATTCTAGCATAAAAAACTATAATCTTCATTTATTCATCTAGTTATATTTATCCATATAATTTCACAGATATTTTATTTATGGCTTGTAATTCAATAGTGTCATTTTACTGCCCACATTATGTTACCTTTGATCATTAGATGGATCTTTCATATTGGCTCTTATATTCTCTCAAATTTTGCCACCACAAGATATTCTGCTTAGTATCCCACTGTGTGGCCATACTTTGGTTTATGCATCTACTTTTTTACTTGTGGACATTTAGATTATATCCCACATTTTACATATATAATCAATGCTCCAATGAATGTGTGCATTTACATTCTCATACTGTTAAAGATTCTTAGGATTGCTAGGTTAATGGCAAGTTCATCAGAATAGGCAAGTCCATACAGAGAACATAGATTAGTGTTTGCCTGTTCAGGGGTAGATACAAGAAATGATTACTGATGCCCAAGGGATTTCTCTCATGTGCTCAGAATACTCTAAAATTAAATTGTGATGCTTATACAACTTGAGTAAATATCCTAAAAAACACAGAACTACATACCTTAAATAGGTAGAGTTTATAGTATATGAAATGCATTTCAATAAAATTATAAGAAATTAATAAGGTGATAAGGAATATGTAGTTTTGATGGGCCTTTTCAAGCTTTCCTCAAAGAAGCTGTGCTAATTTGCATTTCTGCCAGCAGTCTATGAAAATGCCCATTTCCTAGAGCTTCACCAGGAGATGTGGTCACACTTTTGATGTTTGTCAATTTGATGAGTAAGAAATTAGATCTTGGGGTGAGGGGTATAGAAAGGGGGAAAATGAAAGAAGAGGTAACAAGTTGGATAAGAAATGCGTGCACTGCCTTATGAGACTAACCCCTCTGTACACCATTTTTACAACAAAGAATAAATTTTTAAAAAACTTAGATCTCAGTGTTACTTTAACTAGTGTCACTAATTATGAGAACACTATTTCATATTTTTGGCACATGTATGGGAAGTCTCATGTAATTTCCCTCCTGCACCCCCTCAATTTTCAGGTAAAGAAGAATAATTTTTTTTAATAAATTTGTTTTTCTGGTCCTGGGGCTTGAACTCAAGGCCTAGGCACTGTCCATGAGCTTCTTTTTACTCAAGACTCTTACTCTACCACTTGAGCCACAGCACTACTTCTGGCTTTTTCTGAATAGTTTGTTGGAGATAAGCGTTTCATGAACTTTCCTGCTTTTAAGCTATGAGCCTCATATCATAGTCTCCTGAATATCTAGGATTACAGGCATGAGCCACCGGTGACTGGCTCCAATCAATTTTTGTTTTGTTTTGTTTTTTGCCATTCCTGGGGCTTGAACTCAGGGCCTGAGTACTGTCCCTGGCTTCTTTTTGCTCAAGGCTAGCACTCTACCACTTGAGCCATCGTGCCGCTTCCGGCTTTTTCTATATATGTGGTACTGAGGAATCGAACCCAGGGCTTCATGTATATGAGGCAAGCACTTTACCACTAGGCCATATTCCCAGCCCCTTTGTTCTGGATTTTATTGTAGTTAGAACCTATTCCTGTTTTCTCCTAGTACAGAATTTCATGAATAAGCTTAGATCTCTGATCCATTTGGAATGTATTCTTATGTATGTCATTAAGTATACATTTTTTTTCCAAAGGTCTGTCTCATTCTCTATATTAAAAAATTCACTCATACAAGGAAGGAGGAAAGATAGTGATTTAGCGATATCCATCACTCACCTGTGTCTCCACAAATTTCAGGTGCATGGCTTCAGGTAGAGGGAAGCAGTATGGGAAACAACAGGAGTTCAGTGGTAAACAGTACACAGAGATCAGGTGAAATCCAGAAATTCTTAACTTTAGATCTGTAAAAGAAACAGGCTAAGGTAAGGACCTCCCCCTGTCTACTGGATAAAGCCTGAAAATCAGTGTAGAACCCAGAAACTTGTAACTTGGACACAGATTTGTGAACACTAGTCTTAAGTCAGTAGCAAGTGTGGGCCACATTGCAGAGGGAACTCTAGAGTGATTACATTTAGGAACTAGCCAAACATCAAGGAAGAGGGGAGAGATCAACTTTGTGTGAGGGCTGGGTTAGGATGATGTACACAGGTTCAGGATCAGTCAGTGCCTGTGCTTTACCAGTGCAAATTGCTTTGGTCTGGTTGCTTCCTACATTTTCAGAATCCCAGAAAAAATGAGGAACAGTTTTCTTAGGCATTTCCCACACTGGCAGACCCCCTCTGGTGAGAAGGGGCATCCAACTGGGTATTCAGCAACTGGTGGAAACAGTTTGTGGTGGCTCCAATATTGCCTGCATTGCTGGGCCTGGGTATGAAAAACAAAGGCAGAAATTCAAGCCACTTTAGTCATTTGCCATGACAAGAAAGGAAGGGTAGGGATCAGCCTGTAAACAGCTCTTTCTGGTCTAACCTGTTTGAACTTCAGAGAGAAAATGACTCAATACCCCTGTGCTCTTTGTATAGCAAGGAAATTGCAAAATGACAAGCCAAAGAAAAAAATGAACCACCTCCATCCTCATGGTCTAAGACCACTCCAAAGTGTAGATGCTCTCTGAAAAACCATCAACAAATAAAACAACTAAGGGCATGACTCAAGTGGCAGGACGCTTGCCTAGCAAGCAAGAGGTCTTGAGTTCAGTTGCAAGTGCCACCATAAACAAACAAGAAAACAATGAAACTATAGGCCAGTTTTCTTAATGAAGTAAACGTGAAGATCAAATGCAAAACAAATTTAGCAACATATGAGAAAGATCAGGGGACTGGGAATATGGCTTAGCGGTAGAGTACTTGCCTTGCATGCATGAAGCCCTGGGTTTGATTCCTCAACACCACATAAACAGAAAAAGCCAGAAGTAGCACTGTGGCTCAAGTGGCAGAGTGCTAGCCTTGAGCAAAAAGTAGCCAGGGACAGTGCTCAGGCTCTGATTCCAAGCCCCAGGACTGGAAAAAAAGAAAGAAAGAAAGGGAGAAAGGAAGGAGAGAGAGAGAGAGAGAGAGAACAAATGATAAATCACACACATAAACATAATACAACACATCGAATCAAGGGCACAAGTCACACAATCGTTTCAATAGATACAGAGAAAGGCTTTGACAAAACTAAACATCTCTTTATGAAATTCCTGAAGAAAATAGGAAAAAAAAGAATCATATCTCAACATAATAAAGATGGATTATGGGGCTGGGAATGTGGCTTAGTGGTAGAGTGCTTGCCTAGCATGCATGAAGCTCTGGGCTCCATTCCTCAGTACCACATAAACAGAAAAGTCCAGAAGTAGTGCTGTGGCTCAAGTGGTAGAGTGCTAACCTTGAGCAAAAGAAGCCCAGGGACTGTGCTCAGGCTGTGAGTTCAAGTGCCAGACTGGCAAAAAAAAGAAAAAGAAAAAAGGTGCCAATGGCTCACAAATGTAATCCTAGCTACTCAGGAGGCTGAGATCTGAGGATTGTGGTTCGAAGCCAGTCTGGGCAGGAAAGTCTATGAGACTCCTATCTCCAATTAACTACCAAAGAAACCAGGGGTAGAGCTGTGGTTCAAGTGGTAGAGTGCTAGCCTAGAGCACAAAAACTCAGGAACAATGCCCTGGCCCTGAGTTCAATCCCCATGACTGGCAAAGAAAAACACCCCAAAAACAAGATTTAAGGATTTACAGAGCTGGTTGACACAAACTATTTTATTTGAATTACAGAGAAGATGGTTGTCCTCAGTTGGCTTGTGAAAGAGCTAGAAACAAAAGAACTCCACTAAAGAAAGACAATGAGGTACATTTCAGCCTAAATTAGCCTTGAAAGCTTATTCTCTGCAAACTAGAAAACTATTTTAATTAACACCTCCAAACTTGCCTTGGAACTTTATTGAAGCTGTACACTTTTCAGATTTTCAAAGCAGTCTCCAGCTTTAATTCTCCTCTTCATTAAATAAACTTCATATGCCCTATTCTTTGACTTAAGAATGTCATCACTGTAGATGTGAAAGAGCCTAAAAATCAAAACCTTAAATTAATTTTACTTTAGATTAGTGTGATAGTCCTATAAAATCCCACTTTCCTCAAGTCTTGCCTGCGTATCTCAGAAGGTCCTAGCTACCTCTGAACTCTGCTGGCAGAAAAACAGGTATACTGTATAACAAAGTGAATATAGCTGTGCTCTAACAATACTTGATTACACAAACAGGAGATGGGCTAGATGTGGCACATTTGCTGTTGAGTTTTCTGACCTCTGGTCTATAGGATCACCTGCTTCATGATGTCCTCTCAATGGGACATTTCATCATTTGTTTCTGACTAATCTTCTATTGTTCCAACCCTTAGACTTCATGCAGTCCTCAAGTCCTCCCATGTGCTTTCCTGCTTTCAAGTCTTGGCCTATGCAGATTCCTCACCAAGAGTAGCCTCTTTCCTTCCACCTGCCTTTCAAAAGCCTACCCAGCCTCTGGGGTCAGGCTATACCTTCTTTATGGATAACTCCAAAAACATTCTCACAATGTAGTTTTTCAGACCATATACTGAGAAGAAATAATCTAATGATGTATATTTCAAGTGACATTTTGAAATAGAGATGTTCTTCCTTACAAATAATTACTCAAAATTATTTTAGACATTTTACTTTAATTTTAAGATAACTTGCCTTTAAGAGATCTCTCCTGGGCTGGGAATATGGCCTAGTGGCAAGAGTGCTTGCCTCCTACACATGAAGCTCTTGGTTCCATTCCCCAGCACCACATATATGGAAAACGGCCAGAAGGGGCGCTGTGGCTCAGGTGGCAGAGTGCTAGCCTTGAGCTGGATGTTGCTCAGGCCCTGAGTCCAAGGCCCAGGACTGGCAAAAAAAAAAGAGAGGTCTCTCCTCTTCCCAGAATAATTGAAGAGGTTGGTTATTGATCTCTCCCATTGTTCCAGAAGTAAATACCTGAGATATTTGTTAATTGATACTTTAGAATGCATCAGATTCTATACATGTCAGAAACCTTTAGTTTAAATCAGGTGTTTGGGTTTTATTAATGGGTTTTGCTGCCTTTCTAGAAGGTGTATTACTAAAGCTAGAATTTTAGAGGCCAGGCCTAAATGTTAGAACTTCTACATTTCAGTTCCATCCACTCACCCCATGTGTCAAATCAGAGACAGTGTAAGGCAGAGAAAGGAGATTTGTTGTAAGGCCACAGACAGTGATAAGGAAGACAGTATGTCAACCCATCTTCAGCCATCTTCATGGTACAGAAATGAGCTACAAGTTTAGGCAGATAAAGAATCAGGGGCTGGGTGCTGGTGGCTTATGACTATAAGCCCAGCTACTCAGGAGGCTGAGATCTGAGGATCCCTGTTCAAGGCCAGCCCAGGCAGAAAAGTCTCTGTGAGACTCTTATCTCCAGTTAACCCTCAAAAACCAGAAGTGTAGCTGTGGTTCAAAGTGGTAGAGCATTAGCCTTGAGAAAAAAGAGCTCAGGGACAGTGCCCAAGTCCTGAATTCAAGCCCTATAAAAAGAAAAGAAGATGGAAGGGCTGGAGGCATGGCTAAAGTGGCAGAGTGCCAGACTAGCAAGCTTGAAAACCTTATTTCACACCCTAGTACTCCTACAAAAAAATAATGAAGTCAGTGTGTTATTTTTCTGACAAAGTCTTCAGCATATTCTCCACTCTTCTTCCCTCCCCCCTACTAGGACTTTGTCTGTTACTGTGCTGGTAAAGATCCTTTCCCAAGTGGATGGCTGTCTTTCTAGTTTGGTGGCTATGTCCTTAGCTGTGCAGAAACTTTTTAATTTATAGTAGTCCCATTTGTCGAGTCTCTCCCCTATTTGTTGTGCCCCTGGGACTCTATTCAGGAAGTTCCTTCCTGTGCCTATAAGTTCTAGTGTCTTTCCTACTCTGTCCTTCAGTAGTTTCAAGGATTCAGGTCTGATGTTGAGGTCCTTGATCCATTTTGAGTTGATCTTGGTGCATGGTGATAGGCTAGGGTCTACTTTGAGTTTTCTGCATATGGCTGCCCAGTTTTCCCAGCACCAGTAGTTGAAGAGTAGTTGTATGTCTTTAGCTCCTTTGTCGAATATCAGCTGACTGTAAGAGTGCGATTTTATTTCTGGGTCTTCAATTCTATTCCATTGGTCTTCAGGTCTGTTTTTATACCAATATCAGGCTGTTTTTGTTATGATGGCTCTATAATAGAGCTTGAAGTCTGGTATTGTGATACCTCCTGCACTGCTTTTTATGCCTAGAATTGCTTTGGCTATTCTAGGTCTTTTGCTGTTCCATATGAATTTATGGGTTGCTTTCTCTATTTCAGTGAAGAATGTAGCTGGGATTTTGATAGGGATTGCATTGAATTTGTATAACAATTTGGGCAATATGGCCATTTTCACTATATTGATTCTGCCTACCCATGAGCATGGGAGGTCTTTCCATCTCCTTGTGTCTTCTTTGATTTCCTTTCTTAGATTTTTATAGTTCTCATTAAATGGGTCCTTCACATCTTTGGTTAGGTTGATCCCTAGGTACTTTATTCTCTTTTTGGCTACTGTAAATGGTATTATTTCTATAATTTCCTTTTCTGCTTGTACATTGCTGGTGTACAGAAAAGCTGCTGACTTTTGTCGATTGATTTTGTATCCTGCTACTTTGCCAAAATGGTTTATTAGGTGTAGGAGTTTGGGACTGAGTTTTTTGGGTCCTTCAGATATAAGATCATGCCATCTGCGAACAGGGATAGCCTGATTTCTTCCTTGCCGATGTGGATTCCTTTGATGTCCTCCTCTTGCCTTATTGCTATGGCTAGGGATTCCAGCACTATGTTGAAAAGAAGTGGGGAGAGTGGGCATCCTTGTCTTGTTCCTGAGTTTAGGGGGAATAATTTTAGTTTCTTCCCATTTAATACGATATTAGCAGTTGGTCTGTTATATATGGCTTTTATTGTCTTGAGGAATGTTCCATCTATTCGTGTTCTCTCCAGAGCTTTTTTTTTTTTTTTTTTTTTTTTTTTTTGGCCAGTCCTGGGCCTTGGACTCAGGGCCTGAGCACTGTCCCTGGCTTCTTCCCGCTCAAGGCTAGCACTCTGCCACTTGAGCCACAGCGCTGCTTCTGGCCGTTTTCTGTATATGTGGTGCTGGGGAATCGAACCTAGGGCCTTGTGTATCCGAGGCAGGCACTCTTGCCACTAGGCTATATCCCCAGCCCCTCTCCAGAGCTTTTAATGAGTATGGATGTTGTATTTTGTCAAAGGCTTTTTGGGCATCGACTGAGATAACAATGTGATTCTTGATTTTAGTTCTGTTGATGTGGTGAATTACATTGATTGATTTACAGATGTTGAACCATCCTTGTATCTGTGGGATGAAGCCTACTTGGTCATGATGTATAATTTTCTTGATCAGTTTCTGGATCCTGTTAGCTAATATTTTATTGAGGAGCTTTGCGTCTGTGTTCATTAGTGATATTGGTCTGTAATTCTCTTTTTTTGTTGGGTCTTTGCCTGGTTTGGGGATGAGTATGATATTAGCTTCATAGAATGAGTTTGGGATTTCTCCCTCTGTTTCTATTTCACGGAAGAGTTTGAGGAGTATTGGTATTAGCTCCTCACTAAATGTTTTATAGAATTCGTTGGTGAATCCGTCTGGACCTGGGCTTTTCTTTGTTGGGAGGTTCTTGATTACCCCCTGTATCTCGCTGTAAGTGATTGGTTTATTTAGTTGATTTATTTCTTCTTGGTTCAGTTTGGGAAGTTTATACTTCTCTAAGAATTGATGCATTTCTGTAAAATTATTGTTTTTTAGTGAGTAGAGGTTCTGGAAATAGTTCCTTATGATTGTCTGAATATTGTGTGTATTTGTTGTAATTTTTCCGGTGGAGTTCCTGATTTTACGTATATGAGTCTCTTCTCTTCTTTTTTTTTTGTAAGTCTTGCGAGGGGTCTGTCAATTTTATTTATTTTCTTAAAGAACCAGCTTTTAGTCTTATTTATTTGTTGAATGGTCTTTCTATTTTCAATCAGACTTATCTCTTCTTTAATCTTTGTGATCTCTCTCCTCCTAGTCATTTTAAATTTGATCATTTCTTGTTTCTCCATTTGTTTTAATTTCATCGTGAGGTTATTCACCTGCTCTGCTTCCATTCTTTTAATGTGAGTGCTGAGGGCAATGATCTTGCCCCTCAATACTGCCTTAGCTGTATCCCATAGGTTTCTTCGTGATGTATTTTCATTGTCTTTGTGGCTTATGAATTCGTTAATTTCATCCTTAATTTGTTCTGTGGCCCAAGTGTTAGATAACAGTGTGGGGTTTAGCCTCCAAGAATGTGTACAGCCTCTGTGGCATCCTTTGTTATTGAGGGTTACCTTTATTCCACTGTGGTCAGATATAATACATGGGATGACGTCAATACTTTTGTATTTTCTGAGGTTCTTTGTGTGGGCTATGACATGGTCTATTTTGGAGTATGATCCATGGGCTGCTGAGAAGAAGGTGTATTGGGTTTCTGTAGGGTGAAAGATTCTGTATAGATCTGTCAGATCCATTTGGGATATGGTGTTACTTAGGTCCTCAGCTCCCTTGCTAGTCCTCTGGGTGTTGGATCTGTCTCTTGGAGAGAGTGGGGTATTAAAGTCACCCACTATGATTGTGTTTGGGTCTATCTTGTTCTGTAGTTCTGTGAGAATTTGCTTGACATATGTAGGGCCTCTTTTGTTCGGTGAGTATACATTTATCACTGCGTTGTCTTGATTCTGGATTTTTCCTTGTATGAAAATGTAGTGTCTTTCTTTGTCTTTTTGAGTTGATTTTAGTGAGAAGTCCAGCTTGTCTGAGATCAGGATTGCTACTCTTGCCGTTTTGGTAGGTGTGTTTGCTTGGAAGATCTTGCTCCATCCTTTCATTCAGAGCCTCTTTTTTTTTTTTTTCTTCAAGATTTAATGTACATTTATTCTTTTTTTTTTTTTTGGCCAGTCCTGGGCCTTGGACTCAGGGCCTGAGCACTGTCCCTGGCTTCTTCCCGCTCAAGGCTAGCACTCTGCCACCTGAGCCACAGCGCCCCTTCTGGCCATTTTCCATATATGTGGTGCTGGGGAATCGAACCAAGAGCTTCATGTGTAGGAGGCAAGCACTCTTGCCACTCGTCCATACTCCCAGCCCTACATTTATTCTTAACACGTGGAACATAGAGTATAAAGATTTCATACTGAATAAATGATATTCATTAAGCCAAAAAAGAAAAAAAAAGGAGGAATTTACATCAAGTTTTAGCTACATTGTTGAAATACAAATATGCAGATTTTATCACTGAAAAAATCTCAATTTTGTGTCTTCATCAGGAACTTCAACTGAACCTAGAACTTTTTCACACCTCGATTAGAAAGAAAAACAAAACAAAAACCCAGGAAAAAATAAACTATAAGTTGATTGGCTGCTGAGACAGCAAGGACTTTTTACAGATACCTGTACAGCACTGCACCAAGAAGGGCAATGTCAGAGCCTATTTTTATCCCTTGCTGTAAGACAGGTCTTTTGAAGACAAGAGATGGCAACTTTTTGTTTGCGGATCCACTCTGTCAGTCTGCTCCTCTTTATCGGAGAGTTTATACCGTTTATGTTCAAATAGATCAAGGATAAGAGTGTTTTTCCCTCGAATGTGAATTGTAGTTTCGCTGGATATCTAATTCTGCGTTGGCAATTGTTGGCCTGTAGGACTTGGATTGTGTTCTTCCACTCTCTTCATGCATGGTAGGTTTGTGTGGGAGGTCTGCTGTTATTCGGATCCTTTTTCCATTGTAATAAATCTCTTTCTTCGCTTTGGCTGCATTCAAAATTTGCTCTTTATTCTTGAGATCTGAAGTCTTGATTATTATGTGCCTGTGCGAGGATTTTCTAGGGTCTGGTCTGCCAGGTGTCCTATAGGCTTCGGTTACCTGGGTGAGGTCCTTGTGAGATTGGGGAAGTTTTCTGCATTAACTCTATTGAAAATATGTTGAAGCCCTCTGCTCTGGTATTCGGCTCCTTCTTCTATTCCAATTATGTGAAGATTATATCTCTTGTCTTTGTCCACTAGCTCCTGGATTAGTCTGTCCTGGAGTTTTACTGTTTCTTGGAGTGTGGTAATTTTCTGGTCCTTATCGGCTGCATCGTCGTCCAAAAGAGAGATTCGGGTTTCAATATGATCTATTCTTTGTGATGTGGTTTCAAGCATGGAGTTTATGGCTGTCAGGGAGCTATTTATGGTTACCAGATCAGCTCTGATTGTGGAAATTTCTTCCTTTAAAGAGTTGTATTTTAAATCTATTTTTTCATGCATTTCGCTTCTCAGGATGTTAAGGTCTTCTTTAACAGAGGTTTTCACTGTCTCCATTTTTGCTTCCATTTTTTCTTGACTTCCTGAAGGTCCTTCGAGACTTCCATTCTAAACTCCTGGAATTGTTTTCTGAATTTGTTCCCAAGGCTTTCCATCATTTCTGCTATCATAGCCTCAGTTGTTTTTTTATTCTCCATCTCCTCTTCAGTTGTACTGCTTTTTGGAGCTGGCGAGTTGGCTTGCCCTTTCATGAAATTTGTAATATTTCTTTGTGATTTGGGCATCTGGAGATCTGTAGGAGGCGTCCTTGGGTTGGGTTTGTGCTGGTTCCCGCTGGTCCGTCAGTGGGAGACTTGTTTGTGTCCTGGCTCTGGGTTTGAGTTTGGCTGTTGAACCTTACTGCCCAATGGGTGAGCGTGACCGTCTCAGTTGTTGCCGGGGTGTGTCGCCCTCACTGCACTTGGGGGTGGGTTAGTTCTGTATCTTTCTCTGCAGGACAGTGTCCTGCCCCTGTGCTGTGCTGACCCTACCGTGCCCCTGGTGGGGGTTTGCAGGTCGCTGATTCAGCATGGTGTGGAGACTTTTCTCTTCTTTGGTTCTTTTTCCCACTCGGTACAATGGTCAGAGGAGCTCCCCTCTCAGATTGAGATTTGCCGCTGAGAGGCGGCTCGCCCACCTGTGTGGATTGCTCCTGTCGGAGCAGGTGTTCCTATTGAGGGGCAGCCCGCCCACCTGTGTGGAGTGTGCCTATCAGAATGGGCATTGCCGCTGGGGGGCCCTGCCCACCTGTGCGGAGTGGCCTAACAGAGCAGGTGTTGTAGTTTACCTGCTTGTGCACTCCCACTGGGGGTGAGGCAGGAGATCATCCTGCTGGAGGGCTAGCACGCTGGCCCACGCTGGCCCTCCGGGGGGGGGGGGGGCACGTGCGTGTGCACTCTAGTGCTTCCTTTGGGGACATGCTGCCCCGAGTTGTTGGAGTTTGCTTGTGCCCTCTCGCGAGTCTGCTGTGGGGGGTGGTATGCTGGACCCCAGCAGGTTCAAGTCTCCGGGTGGGGGTTGGTGCCCACAGACTCTCTGCACTTCCACTGTGAGGGGGGCGTGTGATCGGGCCCAGGTGTCCCTGCTGGGCTGGTATTGCCCACCAGCAAGCCTGTGACTGTTGTTCAAAAAGTCTGCAGGGACCAGGCGCCTCAGGTGGCATTCCAATGCCTACCAGTCTCTGGCCCCCTGCTGAGGAGGGGGCGGGGCAGGTGTGGCCAGATTCAGGCTCCTCTGCTGGGGCTTTGTGGGGATGCCTGACTAAGGTGTTCCCTGGTCCCCTTGTTGGGCGCTGCTCTGCCTCTGCTAGCTCCCGTGTCCTCCCAGAGGTTGTAGGGTCCTAGAGCCACAAGATATGGGGCTCCTTTGTTCCCTTGGGGTAGGGAGGGATAGAGGGAGCTCTAGCTTCTTTGTAGGGTTTGGGTCTCTCCTAGCGCTGGTCTCGCGTTTGTGGGGGGAAGTAGTGGGGAACTTACTGGTCCTGGATTGTGTGTGTGTCCCACACTGCTGTGGGCTTTTCGGGGCTGGGGTGCTGGGGTGTGGCGATCGGTTGTTTGGTGGTGGCAGTCCCGGCTCTCCCCGTCCATCAGGCTCTCACCGTCTGTTCCGCCCGGTTTCCCTGTTTACGTCTGTTCCCGGCCGTTCTGTCCCACGCCGCCGTCTGTCTCGGTCAGTCTGTGCTCCGTCTGGGGTCCGTGGAGCTCCTGCTGTCTGGACTCTGCACTCCTGGTGTGACTTTTCGGCTGTTGGTTCGCTGGCACCGGGTCCCCTTTCTCAGCCTGGCCCTGTTCAGGCCAGGGTCGGTGTGTGTGTGGGGTTAACCCCGGAGATTTTCTGGCTCCATGCAGGTTATAGGCTCTTCTTTTTTTGTTCTTTTTCAATTCTTGTGTTTCTCTGTTGCTTCTGGTTGTTGGGTTTGCTGGATTCTTGATGGGGTGTTGGGTGCTGGAGTTCCCAGCTCATTATTTGGTTGGAGCGAGTTGAGGTGCCTCCCTATTGTGATGGCGCCATCTTCCCTCCCTCTAAAACATTATTCTTTTTTTTTTTTTTTTTTTTTTGGCCAGTCCTGGGCCTTGGACTCAGGGCCTGAGCACTGTCCCTGGCTTCTTCCCGCTCAAGGCTAGCACTCTGCCACTTGAGCCAAAGCACCGCTTCTGGCCGTTTTCTGTATATGTGGTGCTGGGGAATCGAACCTAGGGCCTCGTGTATCCGAGGCAGGCACTCTTGCCACTAGGCTATATCCCCAGCCCTAAAACATTATTCTTAAACCTATCTCTCTAGTAATTTATGAGGGATATTTTCTGTAAGCAATATGATTCCTTAATTTGAACCTTTTTGTTTAAAGATGATATAGAGAAACATAAGCTGTTCTTCCAATATGATAAATATGTGTTTCAAAATCGAGCTGGGGATATGGCCTAGTGGCAAGAGTGCTTGCCTCGTATACATGAGGCCCTGGGTTCGATTCCCAGCACCACATATACAGAAAACGGCCAGAAGTGGCGCTGTGGCGCAAGTGGCAGAGTGCTAGCCTTGAGCAAAAAGCAGCCAGGGACAGTGCTCAGGCCCTAAGTCCAAGGCCCAGGACTGGCCAAAAAAACAAAAAAAACAAAATCAACCCATTTTCTTCCAGGGACATTTTTCTTTGTATAGGTGTAAAGAATAAGCTGAGCATAGTGGTACATGTAATCTAGCTTGTAATCTAGCTAAATGTGAGGCAAAGATAGGAGGATCTCTGTCTGAGACTAGCCTCAGGTAAAAAGGTGAAACTCAACCTGAAGAATATACTAGACCAGGAAGGGCTAGGGACAAGGTTCAAGTGGTAGAGCACCTAGAAATTATAAGACCCTATGTTCAAACCCCAAGCGTTTTATAACAGAAGCTCCAAGATACTTTGTTCTCTACCTACTAAACATAATACTAAAGTAGTCTGGTTTCAGCAAGCCTGAGGAAGGAAGACTAGACAAAAGGCTAAAAAGCAAGCAAAACATAAGCTTTCTATGAGGCACTTCGTGTGCGTGGGGGTAGGGGGGTTCTGGGACTTGAACTCAGGACCTAAGTGCTGTCTTTGAGCTTTTTTGCTTAAGGCTAGTGCTCTATCACTTAAGCCACAGCTCTACTTCTGGCTTTTGGGTGGTTAATTGGAGATAGGAGTTTCATGGACTTTCCTGCCCGGCTGGCTTTAAACCATGATCAATCCTCAGAACTCAGCCCCAATTAGCTAGGATTACAGATGTGAGCCACTAGCACTGGGCTCTACTGGGCACCTTTTATGAAACCATAATTTTCATAACTTATCAACTTTGCTGCAGAAGGAAGACAAAAACTGTCAATAGCTGAGTCACCAGGAGAAGGCACAATAACATTGCAAAGACATGTTTTACCTTGAAAATCAGCTGCTTCCCCCCTAAATACATACCAAAGTGAATTGCTACATGTCTTTAAAGAGCTGCAGCTTTTCTCTAAGGGAGAAAACTGGTGCCGGTTTCCTAAGAGGGCCAAGTTGACGTCTTTAGAATCCAACATCAGGAGAAAGGAAGATGGACTGTACTTTGAAGTGCTCTGTTTCTAGGCCCTCACCACTTGCTTATTAGAAACTTTACTTCACCCACATCTCCCCTCCAAAGCACATGTATGTGAGAAAGAAGGGACAGCACAGAAACATGCTGCCAATGGGAATTGCCAGTTGTGAGCGCCTACAGTGATGAAGTGCAGACAACCGTGTCTTGTGTTCTCTTGACATGTGCTTTTGTGTATTTCAGGCCAGAGAAGCCTAAGTTGGGAATAGGTGAAGTGCTATCCTTTCTTCTTGTGCTAAGACTACCTTATTTCCCCAAGTCATCATTTGTGTATGGGTGGTGACTAATTGTAGTCTAAGGTAAGAATAGTAACAACAGGGCTGGGAATGTGGCCTAGTGGCAAGAGTGCTTGCCTTGTATACATGAGGCCCTGGGTTCGATTCCTCAGCACCACATATACAGAAAATGGCCAGAAGTGGCGCTGTGGCTCAAGTGGCAGAGTGCTAGCCTTGAGCAAAAAGAAGCCAGGGACGGTGCTCAGGCCCTGAGTTCACGGCCTAGTACTGGCCAAAAAAAAGAAATGTCCTCACTACTTTACATGTGTAACTGTAACCCCTCTGTCCAACAGCTTGACAATAAAACTAAATTAAAAAAAAAAAAGAATAGTAACAACAGAGCTGACTTTTTTGTTGTTGTTTTAATTTATCCAAATACTTCTGTGCAAGTGACTAGGCGTACAACAAAACATAGGTAGCTCTATATGTCCTATAAAGTCATTTTTAGGCAAAGTTGTAAGAAGACTTGAAAAGGTACAGAGTGTGCTATGAGCAAAAACACCAAGTTTTACAACAGGGAAGGGAGTTAGTTGGGACAGATTTCAGAGTTTTTCCTTAGTAATATGCATTAGGCATTAGAGTGGACATTTTAAACTATGTTTAAAAGTCATTATCTTGGGGCTGGGGATATGGCCTAGTGGCAAGAGTGCTTGCCTCGTATACATGAGGCCCTGGGTTCAATTCCCCAGCACCACATATACAGAAAATGGCCAGAAGTGGCGCTGTGGCTCAAGTGGCAGAGTGCTAGCCTTGAGCAAAGAGAAGCCAGGGACAGTGCTCAGGCCCTGAGTCCAAGCCCCAGGACTGGCCAAAAAAAAAAAAAAAACAAACAACAAAAAAAAAGTCATTATCTTGATATTCAATTCTTTCCATAAATGGTCTTCACCTCTCCAACCTTTTCTCCTTTCAGTAGTCTAATCTGGATCACTGAAAAACTAGCTTCCTAGTCTAATTTAAAATGCAATTATTTTAGTTCAAATGGTCCTAGGAACTTCTAAAACCTACGGGGGGGGGGGGCTGGGAATGTTGCTAAGAAGTAGAGTGCTTGCCTAACATGCATAAAGCCCTGGGTTCAATTCCTTAATACCACAGAACAGAAAAAGCCAGAAGCAGTGCTACAGCTCAAGTGGCAGAGCATTAGCCTTGAGTAAAAGAAGCTCAAGGACAGTGTCCAGGCACTGAGTTCAAGCCTCAGGATGGGCAAAAAACACAAATAAGGGCTGAGAATATGGCCTAGTGGCAAGAGTGCTTGCCTTGTATACATGAAGCCCTGGGTTCAATTCTCAGCACCACATACGTAGAAAAAAGCCAGAAGTGGCACTGTGGCTCAAGAGGTAGAGTGCTAGCCTTGAGCAAAGGGAAGCCAGGGACAGTACTCAGGCCCTGAGTCTACATCCCAGGACTGGCAACAAAAACAAAACAAAAAATACAAATACAAATAAAACCTACTGTGGGGAAGTTTTTCCTATCATACACAGACTTGATCTATTTCTTTTGTTGAAACTTTATCATCTTTTTGTGAAGTTGTAGGCACCACAAGGACAAGGACTGTATTGGTCCTGTTCAGTATGTATGTCCAGTGCCTCCCACTGCCCACATCTGATGCACACTTATTGAATGCATGAGTAAAGTAATGCCTTAAAGCTCTGGAGGATGGTAGGGATAGGGATAGCAGGATAGTGAGTAGGGGATGCCAAAAGCAGAAGTATACTAGACAGAATAGGAGCAAAGCTGAAGGAATCTTAAGGATGCTGCTTTCTGAGGCCTAAAGATGACCCTGCTTTCCAGGAATTGCTTTACAGAGAAAATGTTCAGAGGTAAAAAGAAGCAGAGTTAGGAGAGCCATCTGAGGAGAAGAAAATGACAAATACATGAAGGAAAAACTATTTGATGAGACCAGAACAGAGGAAGTGAGCAGGAAAGCCTTGCATAGTCAGTGGTCAGGAGAATGAACTAGAGAAACCATGGACTCTATCTAAAGAGGATAAAGGGGGAATCCATTGTTCTGCAAAAATGATAGGAAAATCAAAGGTAACTCTGAGGTACCTGGCCTTGAAGTAGCCACAATGGTGATAATGGCAGCAGGAGCAGCAATCACTGAAGTTGGGGGCATAGAAACCAGAGATATACCAAATTGCCAGAAAACTTTTCACAATAAAAACAATGGTGGAAGTATGAAAAAAATCCAACATTTTTAGCAGTCCACCTCCAACAACATGCTGAATAAATTCAAATATGGTGGATCCTTCAGCTTAATTTATTCTCCTGAATCTTTGCCCTCATTCACAGGAGTTGTTAGGCCTGGCTTCATAAGTAGCAGCTCTGTTTCAACTGTTGCCAGTTATTTCTGGCTTGACCATACCCAAGACACTTAGCAATAACTAGTCAGTGTGAACTACAGGGAAATGAGAAACAAGAGAGGGATCTTTTTTTATTATTATTAAGCTTTGCCTACATCAACTCATGAGCCTGCTTTGATGAACCACTGAGACTCTTTGATGAACTCCACAGATGAACTCTTTCTTGTCTGAGAACTATAAACCTGTCATTTCCTCTGCCTGTACTAATTTACCCCCTATTCTTTGCAGGACTAAGTCTTATGCTTCAGGTTTCAGTTTAAAAGTAATTTCCTTAGAAATCCCACATATGAGGGATCTAAATGAGGTATGTAATTCACACAATATGAATTATTATATACAATGACAACCAAGTCCAAATTTCCTGGAATCATTTCTTATAAATTAATAAAGTATTATTAACAATGAGTTTACATTAACCAGGCATAAACATAAATGATATTTAAAAGAATAACTCCTCTCTTCTCCATTTGAGGTTCTTGTATTTGTGAAAATTAGACTTGAATACAAGTTTGAAATAAAACACATTTGGGTGAAGTCTTTGTTTTTATTTTTCTAGTCTCTTTTCTGAGTTTGCCTTTTGTTTTTATATTACCTCTACTGGCTTTCTCTCGTCTCTTTTTTTCCTCTACTTTTGTCTATTTATTCCCTTCCCTTTGTCTTAGTTATATGAAACATATTCCCCATATTCTAGCATTTACTGAAATCAAGCCTTACTTATTCTCCTGGTAATAAGATCCAAGTAGCCTAGAGAATCGTTCTGCTTTTTTCATGTATTGATAGAACCAATACCCAACCAATTCTTGAAACCTTGAAATACCCTTCCTGGGATTACTCTAGAGCTCACAGGCAGGGATCACGATAGGCAATTGAAGAAATCACAGCCACTAATATGCTTTGTAAAGAATATCAATCTCTTACTCTCACCTACAGATATAAAAGTATCTTTCAGAGGTGCCAATTATAATAAATAACAAGTGTACAGCTCATTAAAGTACTTTTCCTTTGTGTGTGTGTGTGTCTGTCCTGGGGCTTGAGCTCAGGGACTTTGCACTGTCTGTCCCTGAGTTTTTGTGCTCAAAACTAGTGCTCTACCACTTGAGCCACAGCTCAGCTTTCATTTTGTTTTTGTCTCTGTGTGATTTTTTTGCTGTTTAATTGGAGTTAGGAGTCTTACAGTCTTTCCTGCTCTGGCTGGCTTCAAACTAAGATCTTGAGATCTTAGCCTCCTGGATAGCTAGGATTACAAGTATGAACCACTGGGGCAGGCCCTGCTTTTTTCATTCTTAATCTCATTTCAGCAAATCTCTGGGTAGATATTATTTCACCCTCATTTAACATCTCAAAAAAAATGAAGTCCACATAAGAAAAGGACTTTCCAAAGGTCGCTAACCTAGTAATTGCCAGAATTTAGGCTCCAAGAAGACCTCAATTCCATATTAAAAACAAATATTTACAATAAAACTAAAAATAGTAAAAAGAACAGTGACAAGAAAAGAAACAAGAAGTCTTCCTGAGCCATAAGGGAGTTAAATAATCCTTCATGGAATGCCTTCTGATGCCGATTCTCTTCCTTCAAAGAAAATAAACACAAACATAAACATCCTGATTATCAGAATTTGTCCTGTGGGAAGACCTTACTATTCATAAGCCACTACATGTGTTCACATTTATATCCTAAACATGTAGTATCTGAGAGTAAGTTCTCAAGTTCTTTCTCATTATCCTTTGTGTGATATCTTAATCCATATTTTTGGAGTTTTGTCTATATTTCCTAGCTCAGAACTCCTTTCCAAAGCAGGCTGTAGAAATTAGAATTTTTGTGTCTGATGGAGGGTCATAAAAGTTCTACCTTCCTGGGCTGGGAATGTGGTTTAGTGGTAGAGTGCTTCCTTGCCTAGCATGCATGAAGCCCTGGGTTCGATTCCTCAGTACCACATAAACAGAAAAAGCCAGAAGTGGCACTGTGGCTCAAATGGTAGAATGCTAGTCCTGAGCAAAAGTGCCCTGGCCCAGAGTTCAAGTCCCAGAACTGGCAAAAAAAAATTTTTTTTTCTAACTTCCTGCCTTTTATTGATCATAGTGACAAATCTCTGATCTACCTTACCTGAGGGCAGATCAAAGACACACCTCACCCCAGAGGTGAACATTCCCAGAGGAGAATGTTGCACAAAGAGATAAAAAAAAATACTTGGAGAAATAGAAGCAAGAAGATTTTTCTTTGTTGCTGTTCATGCTTTCATTTCTTTTTTGTCTTGTTCATCTGTCTTTGGGTAGCAAAGGGGGGGCACAGAATCAGAGGGACATAGGGCGAACAAATGAAGCAGTAGTACACTATGTTGAATTATACAACTTGGAGATGGAGGTGGGAGGGTAAAACTGGGAGACAGCGAGGGAAGGATGACATTGCCCAAAGAGAAATGTACTCATTATCTGACTCATGTAACTGTAATCTTCTGTACTTCACTTTTATAACAATTTTTAAAATAAGGACAAGAATAATCATAATATACAGGCCTTGCAGAATTTCCCCATTCTATCAGTAATCATGTCTATACAATAAAAATCTCAATTAAAAACAACAACAACAACACCACAAAAGACAGGGTTTAGAGAGTTTCCGGATAGCTGAACACATGGAGATCTCAGAAGGGGAAACATGCAAGCTCTGTGTGTCTTCTAACATACTTTCATGTATGTACCTCTTCATTTGCATTCTTTGAACTACCTTTGATAATAAAGTAAACCTACATGTTTCCTTGAGTGCTATGAGCTGCTCAAGCAAATTAATCAAATCAAGGAGAGTGCCGTGAGAACTTCCATTTATAGGTGGTGAGCCATAACCATCTAAAGTGTGGGGTGAGAGATCTTAGAACTGAGCCCTCATACTGTGGGATCTGACTCTAGCTCCAAGTTAATAGTGTCACTTGAATTAGAGGACAGCAGTTGGTGTCCAGTGATGAAGAAATGCCTACTTGCATATGACAAGAATTCTCTATACATTAAGGTTACAAGAGTCTTCTGTGATGATCTTTTGGAAAAACCCCATTGCCTGGGAAATTCCCAAAGCTTCAAACAAGCCTTCAGGTGTCTGGTCTTGTCCTCTTTCGGTCTCTCCTCCATACTGTTACATGTAATGATTCTGAAGTGTAAAATCTATTCATAGCCTTCCCCAATGGCTCTTATTATGGGCTGAACTGTAGCCCCTCTCTCAAAAATATGCTGAAATCCAAATTCCTTGTATCTCAAAATATAGTAGCATTTGAAGATATGGTTGTGAAAGAGGTTTAATTAAGCTAAAATGAAGCCATTAGGGTGACCCTAATTCAAACTGGGGGTCTTTATAAGGTACAAGGACACAGGCACAAATAGAGGAAAGACCTTGTGAAGAAGATAGAGGCAGAACATAGCCATCTGCAAGCCAAACAAGAGAGGACTCAGAAGAAACCAACTCTGAAAACACTTAATTTTGGGATTCCAGACTCCATACCTGGGAGAAAATGTATTTCTATTGAAGCCACCCCGTACATAATACTTTTGTATGGCAGCCCAAGCTAATCAATTAATACAAGTTCCCAATGACGACACCACAAAATATAAACATTTTAATTCAAGGTCCTTCATGATCCAAGTAGGTTCTTTGGCTATTCTCCATTCACTACATAATGGCTCTTTTATTCTCAAACTCTTTATGAGCGTCTCCTCCTTTATTACTGTGTGAGGTCCTGAAAAGGAGAAACTTTTCATCTTTAGACTCCATCACACTGACACATTAACAGGTAAATATCTGCAGATCAGTTGGACTGTAAGGAAACCATTTTCTTTATCGTCTCTTTCTCCACAGATGAAGAGTCAGCTTTCTCCACTTTGGCTGCCCTCAGACTGGCAGCTACTTTGACTTATCTCAAAGTTAAGAAAGGGTTGGTTCTATAGACATCAGAATACTGAGAACATGGCTCAGAAGTTTCAGCTGTATCTTCTGTGTCTTCTCCTGTAGCATCCAGATTCTTCACTGAGTTCTTCGGACTCTCAGTTTCATCTCTTGGCAGGCATTTTCAGAAGTCCAATTCCTAGAGGAAGTCAGGATCTCCTTCTCGTCAGTCCATCTATCCTCTACCTTGTTCTTATTCCATACAAAGAATTCCTCTATGCAGCCAGGGTAGAAAGGCATGAAAGCACCAAGCTTACATTATCCCATTTTAGAAATAAAATGGAAAGACACTGTTTTTCTCCTAAGAAAAGATTCTATCTCATATTCACAGATAACATGAGTGCTTCTTAGATTTCTTTTTTGGTAGTATCAAAGTTTAAATTCAGGGTCTTGGACTTGCTTTGCTTTCTTGTTCAACTTGTGTTCTATCACTTGAGCCATACCTCCAGCCCTGCTTTTTTTGCCAGTCCTGGGGCTTAGACTCAGGACCTGGACACTGTCCCTGAGCTTCTTTTTGCTCAAGGCTAGCACTCTACCACCTGAGCCACAGCACCACTTCTGGACATCTGACTTTTTCTGTTTATGCAGTACTAAGGAATCAAACCCAGGCTTCATGCATGCTAGGCAAGCACTCTAC
The DNA here is from genome assembly GCF_023159225.1 of Perognathus longimembris pacificus. Lineage (NCBI taxonomy): Eukaryota > Metazoa > Chordata > Mammalia > Rodentia > Heteromyidae > Perognathus > Perognathus longimembris. Next base: position 68,467,739 of record NC_063166.1, on the reverse strand, counting down.
CACTAAGCCACATTCCCAGCCATAGAGTAATTACTTTTGCCAGCAGAATGAGAGACTATGATTTGTTCAGGTCTGAGGAAAATTCTTTATGCTGCTTGGTGCCGCTCAGCCATTCACACATCAAGTTCAGTGAGTGAAGCTGTGAATGAAAGGATCTTCCCATATATGTTAGCTACAACTCATATAATAATTATGACCAAGTTCACAGTATGACATATGACATAGTATGACAAATGTTCGTAGTAGCTTTATAAAAACCAGAAGCTGGAAATGACACAAATGTCCATCAGTAAGTGTTTCCAATGGATGGTTAGGTAAACAGTCTGTTATAGAAATCTCATAATACAAAGGAATGAGCTTTTCAGCAACCTAGTAAATCTCAAAAACATAAGCTGAGTAAAAAAAGGCAGACATAACAATATGCAGTATATGATTCCCTGTGATTTAAACTTTAGAAATGACAGGTCTAATTTACAATGATAAAAATCTATTCTGACTGTCTGAATATACGTAGGAAGGAAGCAGATTGAGAAGGCCATATGTGAAATGGTAATGGCAGTGGTTACACAGGTGCATATGTTTTCAAAAGTCACCAAAATGTAACTTGAAATATGCATATTTTGTATAAATTATGTGTAAATAAAATTTACCTTACAATATACCTACATAAAGCACTCACTTTTCATAGATATGTGAAATTGATATATCATAGTGTGATGATTATCACAGTATTGACCTTTCAGAATAGAGTCCAAGTATCTTGAGAATCCCTTGTTAGTCAGGACTCTCACTGGCTCTGCAAGCCATCTTTCAGAGCACCACTCTCCTCTACTGTACTTGTGGGCTTGAACTCAGAGGCTGGGTGCTGTCCCTGAATTTTTTTTCCCCTCGTGGTTAGTGCTCTATCGCTTGAACCACAGCTCCATGTCCAGTTTGCCTTTTTTTTTTAAATGGTGTTTGATTGAAGATAAGGGTTTCACAGACTTTCCTTCCTGGGCTGTCTTGGAACTTTGACCCTCAGATCTCTGCCTCCTGAGTAGCTAGTATTATAAATGTAAGACACTGGCACCAGGCTCCTCTACTGTATGTTGACTCTCACATTAATTGCAGAGCCTCAAAATTTTCTGCCTTTTTGCCTGAATTTATATATATATGCTCTCTTGGTCCACCACAGTTCACCAAGTAAATAACTTTTCCTAACAGCCATCTGTGCTGCCTTTCCAGATTCATTAGGCAGAATGTATTCTTTCTTTTTTTTCCCCTGCATTAAACCCTGAATATTGCTTGTTTTTGTGCTTGTACTGAGGCTTAAACTCAGGGCATGGACACTGTCCCTTAGCTTTTTTGCTCAAGATTGGTGGTTTATCACTTGAGCTTTATCACTTGGCTTTTGGCTTTTTGGTAGGTAGTTGGAGATAAATAAGTCTTAGACTTTCCTGCCCTGGTTGGCTCAGAACTGTAAACCTTATATCTTAGCCTCCTGAGTCCCTAGGATTATAGGTGTGAGCCATGGGCTCGCAACCTGAATAGTTTTTATTTGTTACTTTTATGGTCTTTTATTTGAGACAGGGTCTCACTATTTAGCTTAGGCTAGTCTAGAACTTGGGATCCTCCAGTCTCAACCTGCTAAATCCTGGGATTACAGGTATATGCTACGATGTTCAGGTAGCTTCTATTTATGTGTACACTGACTCCTCTATTAGACTCCTAATAGGAACAGACATTACTTCCAATGAAATATATTGATGGTTATTTATTTATTTATTTATTTGGCCAGTCCTGGGGCTTGGACTCAGGGCCTGAGCACTGTCCCTGGCTTCTTTTTGCTCAAGGCTAGCACTCTGCCACTTGAGGCGCAGCGCCACTTCTGGCCATTTTCTGTATATGTGGTGCTGGGGAATTGAACCCAGGGCCTCATGAATACGAGGCAGGCACTGTAGCTACTAGGCCATATCCCCAGCCCCTAGTTATTTATTTTTTGTTTACATTTGAAAAATAGAAGTTAAGCAAAAACTCCTGAAATGTTCACTTTCTATCAGAAATTGTGTTATACCTTTGTATCTCCTGGCTGGACTATTTGTTTTTTACTATGACATCAGAGTTTCAGAGGAAAGCTATAATCAGGGACCCTACAATCCAGAACCATTCTCTATGTCTCAAACAATATAATATATATTTTTATTATGAAGAGCTTTTCTGTTAATTATTAAGTCCATATGTATTTCAATAGAAATTTAATACTTTTTTACATCATTCACACTCAATCCATCATGGTTACTTTTAAGAGCCATTTGATGTTCAAGAAGCCATTAGAACCCCCCATAATGCTCATTTCTGAGAAAAAGGATGTGGGTAAAATAAACCAAAACCAAATGTTAACAAAATCCTCAAAGAATAAAAATAATCATACTGAGGAAAGCTATGCTACACTGCTTTGGCTTTTAAAATTCCAAATGTGTCAGTGTGACTTAAGAGGCCCCCACATCTTTATTACACATTCCCTAAGGAACTGGGTAGAGAGGAGAAAAGGAACAGAATTTGAGGGATACCGGAATATTGGGCATGTTGTTTCCAGTAGATTTTTAGTTTAGATTTCCTGAAAACTCTCTGCTGAAAAATATCAAAAATTTAAAATTAAAATGTCATAAATACCTTTTTTTTTGGTCAGTGGTGGGGCTTGAACTCAGGCCCTGGGTGCTGTCCCCTCTTCTTTGCTTAAAGGCTAGCATTCTACCACTTTGAGCTACTGCTCTATTACCTGTTTGAGTAGTTAATTGGAGATAAGAGTCTCATGGGACTTTTCTGCCTGGGATGGCTTTGAACCATGAGCCTCAGATCTCAGCCTCGTAAGTAGAATGACATATGTGAGCCACCAGTACCCAGCTCATGAATATAATTTTAAGTACACATGTACTCCTTTTTTGTTTTTGCGTTTGTGCTGGTACTAGGGCTCCATCTCAGGGCCTCAAACTTTTACTCAGATTCTTTGCTCATGGCTGGTGCACTGCAACTTGAGCCACCTCCACTTTTGACTTTTACTTGATAATTGGAAATAGTCTTTCAATTTGTCTGTCTCAATCCTCAGATTTCAGTCCCCTGAGTAGATGTAAGACATCAGTGGCTGACTGCCCATGAGTTCTTTGTTGTTGTTTTGTTTTGTTTAATTTTGTTTTGTTTTTGCCAGTCCTGGGGCTTGGACTCAGGGCCTGAGCTCTGTCCCTGGCTTCTTTTTGCTCAAGGCTAGCACTCTACCACTTGAGCCACAGCGCCACTTCTGGCCTTTTCTATATATGTGGTGCTGAGGAATCGAATTCAGAGCCTCATGAATGTGAGGCAAACACTCTTGCCACTAGGCCATATTCCCAGCCCTGTGCATGAGTTCTTAAGAAAACAAAAGTCATCTAGTTACCAGTGGCACAAGCCTGTAATCCTTGCTACTCAGGAATCTGAGATCTGAGGATTGCATTCCAGGCAGGAAACCTCATAAGACTCTTACGTCCAATAAAATACCAAAAATCCAGAAGTGGAGCTGTAGATCAAGTGATAGAGTGATAACCTTGAGCAAAATAAGCTCAAGGACAGTGCCCAAGAACTGGGTTTAAGCCCTAGGACAAGAACAAAAATGAAAAAAAAGCAAATATCCGGGATAGTTCTGTCCATCTGTCCTTCTATTTGTGATGGTTAACTGTCAACTTGATTGACTAAGAAATGTCTAGAAGATTAGAAAGTACACCTCTGAAGCTGTCTGTGATGACATTTCTATAGATGATTAGATTATAAGGAATCTCACCTAATCCATGAATTGATGCCTTGATGGATTCATAACATGGTATTTTGAGGTGATAGTGAATGCTAGGATGTGAGGTCTAGTTGGACAAAGACATTTGTTGGGGGTGTCCCCTTTTGAACTATATCCTATCCTAGGCTCCTTATTTGATTTGATTTTTTTCCCTTTGCTTCCTAACTGCCATGATGTAAGCTGCTCTGTTTTGTGATGTCCTATTTACCATGATGGACTAAAATCATGGGCCAAAATCAACAATTCCTCTCCTTGTTTCTCTAAGGCATTTATTCATAGAAATGAGTGGTCTGACTAAAATACTGTATTAGACAGAGAAAAAAGGACCTAACATTTTTGTATTCTATGTTTTAACATCCCAGAAATCTTTCCTAGGTCTAAGAATATGGCCTAGTAGCAAGAGTGCTTGCCTCGTATACATGAAGCCGTGGGTTCAAGTCCTCAGCACCACATATATAAAAAAGGCCAGAAGTGGCACTGTGGCTCAAGTGGTAGAGTGCTAGCCTTGAGAAAAAAGAAGCCAGGGACAGTGCTTAGGCCCTGAGTCCAAGGCCCAGGACTGGCAAAAAACAAAACAAAACTTTCCTAGATGAGAAGATACTGCCCTTCCCAGAACTAGCTGACTCCTAGAGACATAAAAATGCCCCAAAGGGAGCAAGTCTTTTACATGTATACTAACCAGGCTCTAGCATGCCTTCTCTACCTTGTCCAGCCACCCTGGAAGGCAATATTATTCTACCTTAATTATCCCATGGCCAGGTCCCAGGCAACAAGGGATAGCTCAAGTTTGCAGAAACAATTCAAGTTACCCAATTATCTATGTACCTGGTCCTCCCTTGCTTTATTGTAGTAAATCTCCAGACTTTAGCCTATATGGGAAATTCCAAGACGCAAAAACATAGTGAATATTTTTTTACTTCATAGTACTGGGGTTTGAACTCTGGCTTGCACTTACTAAGCAAGTGTGACTAAGCCATGTCACCATCCCTAGAATTAGTGCTTCTAAAGTTTTTATAGATATAAGGTTTTCCAGAAAGAAAACCCACCACATGGTTCAGGAGTTTAGTGGGAGGAAAGCAAACTGCCAGCCCACACAAGATGGAGGCGTGGGGAGACAGAGGGGAAGAAAGAAGGGTAACAGAGAGAAAAGAGCAAGAGAGAAAAGGAAAGAGCATGGGGACTGTGTTGAACTGGATTATATAGGGAGAGGCGGGAGGTATGGCCAGGTGCAATTGGATGTGACCTCAGAGAAGGAGGAGGCAACTGGCTCCAGGTGTGCCAGTTACCTAGGTAATGCAGGTACTGAGCACAGACTTAAAACAGGTGGGGAGCATCTGCATGGAGCCCTCCTGAGGGTGGACCTCACAACAGGTTAATAGAGAAGACTGAATGAACCCTAACAAGTACACTGGAATATATTTATAATTGACAGGGATTTAGCATATAGCAGTCCTTTTGGACAATATTCAATCGTGATTTAGCTTTTAGGCAAAGAGAAGAAATGGGAGGGCCAGTGACAATATTACAGATAAGGTGGCTCACAGAACCAAAAAATAGTAGAAAGGGAACTTTAGTTAGATTTCCTAATATTTGCATATAAGACAGTCTCAACATTACCTTAAGGAAAACAGCACTTTGAAGAGGCAGAATATTTATGACATGTAACTCACAATAACAAAATCTCAGTCAGTAAAACTGATTAGAGCTCCCCAAATAACAATATTCTAGCAGTCTACCTTATTTTTCTCATTTTGTGTGTTTACAACCATGACACTCCAAATGAATTGGAGCACTTCAAAATAATAGTCTTGTTAGGACTTTTTCCTCAGTTATATGAAGTTGTTTCTTTTTAATATTTATCTAGAACTTTTCTGTAAAGAGAAGGTCTGAATGAACACTAAACATCTTCCTTTTCCTTTCTTCATCTCTGTGAAATCTGGATTGTGGTTTGAAGCCAGCTTGGACAGGGAAGTCTGTAAGACTCTCATCTCCAACTAACAATAAAAAAAGCTAGTAGTCGGGCTGGGGATATGGCCTAGTGGCAAGAGTGCTTGCCTCGTATACATGAAGCCCTGGATTCAATTCCCCAGCACCACATATACAGAAAACGGCCAGAAGTGGCACTGTGGCTCAAATGGCAGAGTGCTAGCCTTGATCAAAAAGAAGCCAGGGACGGTGCTCAGGCCCTTAGTCCAAGCCCCAGGACTGACCAAAAAAAAAAAAAGCTAGTAGTCACACCGTGGCTCCAATGGTAAGGCATAAACTTTGAGTGAAAAAGCTAAAGGACACCACCCAAACCCTGAGTTCAAGCCCTAGGATTGAGACACATGCACACACAAAATAGCAGGAGTATATTTTACCACATTCACAATCATGCTCACAAAATGCATACACATACAATCTAAAAGTGAGGGGGGGGCAGTGGTCTTCCAAAACCTGAGACACTCTCTGAAACTACCATTTACTTCCTTTCATTTGTATCACCATTTTCTTAAGTAAAACATTTATACTACTATTGGATGTACAAAGGTGATTTAATTGAGAGCTGGGGGTGTTGATATCTCATACTTATAATCCTACATACTTAAGGAATTTGAGATCTGCCAGTCCAGGCAGAAAAGTCTGTGAGAGTCCATATCCAAAATAATTAATAAAAAGTCAGACCAAAAGGCATTTCAGGTGGTAGAGCACCAGCCATGAGCAAGAGTGCAAGGTTCTGAATTGGAACTCTAGTACTGTTCCTGGAAGAGGCAGAGTTTTGATTACTGAATGCTGGAAAAGCATTTATTTATCCCTCTTATTTGATCAGTAATGCAGCACAGTAGAATTCTAGGCTGAAAGTATTTTTCCCTCAGAATTTTGAGAGTACAGCTACATTGTCTTACAGTCACAAGTGATATTGGTAAGAAATCGACAATTCTTATTACTTACTCTTTTACCTACTCCTTGTTTTTCCCTACTCCTTGTTTCCTTGAGTTTCTTTTTTCTTTTCCATTTCTATTTGATGATATCTTCCTTGGTGAAAGCTTAAATATCTGGTGATGTTTTGCTGTCCCTTCATAGTTAAGAATGAGTCATTAAGAAGGTATTTGAAATCAACATTTAAAAGAATTTTTCAGTTGCTGGATTTCCTTGTAGGATGATACAGTGGAGACCTAGCATTTTATTACAGAGCCCACAAATATCAGATTTTCAGAACTTTCCTTTTGGATTATTTTAGTTTAAATTACTCCCAAAATTACCTCTGATATCCTACCTAGAGATTATAAACTTTGCTGTTACCTTTCTTGGGTCAAAATCTAGCAAGAGTGCTGGGTACATTTCACATTCAGCATGTAGAGAATATATCTAGTCTGTTTTCTGTGTTGTATCCCCGTAATCTAACCTCCCCAGTGTGCCTGAGTCTAGTTAGGTTCTGCCACTCTATTTTTTTTTTATTTGTTGTTTACAGGGTAAATGATGAGGATTCTGCCAGGCAGATAGAGGGAAAATTAGCAGGATGGACAAAGAGACCTTGTAGTTTAACTTCCTATGAGAACTTTCAGCCACAGGGTACCAGTGGCTCATGCCTGTAATTCTAGCTACTCAGAAAGCTGAGATCTGAGGATCACAGCTCTAAGCCTGCCCACCCCAGCAGATACATCCTCATGAGACTCTTATCTCCAAAAACAGGAAAAGGAGCTGTGGCTCAAAGTCGTAGAATGCTAACCTTGAGCAAAAAGGGCTCAGGGACAATGCCCAGATCCTGAGTTCAAGCTCTATAACAGAAAATAAAACAAAACAAACCAAAACAACAACAATACTTTCAGCCACTCCCAACTCTAGTATCCCAGTGTTCTGCAACAAAAATCTGTGTATCTTTTCAACTGTTTATTATCTCTAAAGAATGACAGTATTTTTTAAAAAGCTGATATCAATCAAGATTTATTCTACTTATAAACTCATTTGTTGAATGTTGACACCTTTGTGTTAACATTTTTTGTAATTTATTTATTAATTAAGCAAAATTTTTTGACAAGTTGTGCAAAAAAGGTACAGTTACATAGTAGGGCAGTGTGTACATTTCTTGGGATATCTTACACCCTGTTTTTCTTTCCCTTCCCTAGGTCAGGTAGACATATATACAATACACAATGTACCAAGAACATATACAGGGGGCTGGGGATATAGCCTAGTGGCAAGAGTGCCTGCCTCGGATACACGAGGCCCTAGGTTCGATTCCCCAGCACCACATATACAGAAAACGGCCAGAAGCGGCGCTGTGGCTCAAGTGGCAGAGTGCTAGCCTTGAGCGGGAAGAAGCCAGGGACAGTGCTCAGGCCCTGAGTCCAAGGCCCAGGACTTGCCAAAAAAAAAAAAAAGAACATATACAGTACCCACATGGCCTACGCCAAAGAAAATTCACCTAGGGCTTTAAATGTAATGTCGACAATAAACAATATGTCGACAATAGTCTTATATGAACGTACATACATAGTTTTTGAGCTATTGTGATCCATTGAGAGGTCAATTTTTGACCTTTATATGTTGAGTAGTTGTTTGGTTTTAGTTACATAATGTAGGGTCGCTGACCCAAACCTCTGGGCCATACCATTTGACAAGAAGTTTTTGGTTTCACAGACCTGGTCTCTACTGTCTCCCCCTCCCCACACCTTAACAGTCATATATCAAGGAGATCATGCCCCCTTGTTTTCTGTGTTCTAGGCTTGTCTTGCTCAACATTATTTGTTCAAGTTCTGACCATTTCCCTGCGAATACCAATATTTCACCATTTCTAATCGCTATGTAGTATTCCATTGTGTATAGGTACCATACTTTTTGGATCCATTCATCTGTGGAGGGGCATCTGGGTTGTTTCCATATTTTGGCTATTGTGAATTGTGCAACGATAAACATGAAAGTGCAGATGTCTTTTTGATATCTTGGGACCTGTTGTTCAGGATACATGCCTAGGAGTGCTATGGCTAGGTCATAGGGTAGATCTATGTTAAGATTTTTTAGGAACCTCCACATTGTTCTCCAAAGTGGTTGTACTAATTTGCACTCCCACCAACAATGGAGAAGGGTGCCTCTTTCCCCGCCCCCCCTCCAACATTTGTTGTTGCCTGAGTTCAGAGTATAGGCCATTCTAACTGGAGTGAGGTAGTATCTCAGGGTTGTTTATATTTGCATTTCCTTTACTGCCAGGAATGTTGAACATTTCCTCATATGTTTCTTTGCCATTTTTATCTTTACTCTTGTGAAGTCTCTCTTTAGCTCCTTTGCCCATTTCCTAACTGGTTTACTGGGCTTAGAGGGGCTTAGTTTTTTGAGTTCTCTGTAGATCACAGTTACTAGGCCTTTGTCTGTTGCTGTGCTGGTAAAGATCCTTTCCCAAGTGGATGGCTGTCTTTCTAGTTTGGTGGCTATGTCCTTAGCTGTGCAGAAACTTTTTAATTTATAGTAGTCCCATTTGTCGAGTCTCTCCCCTATTTGTTGTGCCCCTGGGACTCTATTCAGGAAGTTCCTTCCTGTGCCTATAAGTTCTAGTGTCTTTCCTACTCTGTCCTTCAGTAGTTTCAAGGATTCAGGTCTGATGTTGAGGTCCTTGATCCATTTTGAGTTGATCTTGGTGCATGGTGATAGGCTAGGGTCTACTTTGAGTTTTCTGCATATGGCTGCCCAGTTTTCCCAGCACCAGTAGTTGAAGAGGCTCTGTTTTTTCCATTGTATGTCTTTAGCTCCTTTGTCGAATATCAGCTGACTGTAAGAGTGCAATTTTATTTCTGGGTCTTCAATTCTATTCCATTGGTCTTCAGGTCTGTTTTTATACCAATACCAGGCTGTTTTTGTTATGATGGCTCTATAGTAGAGCTTGAAGTCTGGTATTGTGATACCTCCTGCACTGCTTTTTATGCCTAGAATTGCTTTGGCTATTCTAGGTCTTTTGCTGTTCCATATGAATTTATGGGTTGCTTTCTCTATTTCAGTGAAGAATGTAGCTGGGATTTTGATGGGGATTGCATTGAATTTGTATAACAATTTGGGCAATATGGCCATTTTCACTATATTGATTCTGCCTACCCATGAGCATGGGAGGTCTTTCCATCTCCTTGTGTCTTCTTTGATTTCCTTTCTTAGATTTTTATAGTTCTCATTAAATAGGTCCTTCACATCTTTGGTTAGGTTGATCCCTAGGTACTTTATTCTCTTTTTGGCTACTGTAAATGGTATTATTTCTATAATTTCCTTTTCTGCTTGTACATTGCTGGTGTACAGAAAAGCTGCTGACTTTTGTCGATTGATTTTGTATCCTGCTACTTTGCCAAAATGGTTTATTAGGTGTAGGAGTTTGGGGACTGAGTTTTTTGGGTCCTTCAGATATAAGATCATGCCATCTGCGAATAGGGATAGCTTGATTTCTTCCTTGCCGATGTGGATTCCTTTGATGTTCTCCTCTTGCCTTATTGCTATGGCTAGGGATTCCAGCACTATGTTGAAAAGAAGTGGGGAGAGTGGGCATCCTTGTCTTGTTCCTGAGATTAGGGGGAATGATTTTAGTTTCTCCCCATTTAATACAATATTAGCAGTTGGTCTGTTATATATGGCTTTTATTGTCTTGAGGAATGTTCCATCTATTCCTGTTCTCTCCAGAGCTTTTAATGATTATGGATGTTGTATTTTGTCAAAGGCTTTTTGGGCATCGACTGAGATAACAATGTGATTCTTGATTTTAGTTCTGTTGATGTGGTGAATTACATTGATTGATTTACAGATGTTGAACCATCCTTGTATCTGTGGGATGAAGCCTACTTGGTCATGATGTATAATTTTCTTGATCAGTTTCTGGATCCTGTTAGCTAATATTTTATTGAGGAGCTTTGCGTCTGTGTTCATTAGTGATATTGGTCTGTAATTCTCTTTTTTTGTTGGGTCTTTGCCTGGTTTGGGGATGAGTATGATATTAGCTTCATAGAATGAGTTTGGGATTTCTCTCTCTGTTTCTATTTCACGGAAGAGTTTGAGGAGTATTGGTATTAGCTCCTCACTAAAGGTTTTATAGAATTCGTTGGTGAATCCGTCTGGGCCTGGGCTTTTCTTTGTTGGGAGGTTTTTGATTACCCCCTGTATCTTGCTATAAGTGATTGGTTTATTTAGTTGATTTATTTCTTCTTGGTTCAGTTTGGGAAGTTTATACTTCTCTAAGAATTGATGCATTTCTGTAAAATTATTGTTTTTTAGTGAGTAGAGGTTCTGGAAATAGTTCCTTATGATTGTCTGAATATTGTGTGTATTTGTTGTAATTTTTCCGGTGGAGTTCCTGATTTTACGTATATGAGTCTCTTCTCTTCTTTTTTTTTTGTAAGTCTTGCGAGGGGTCTGTCAATTTTATTTATTTTCTTAAAGAACCAGCTTTTAGTCTTATTTATTTGTTGAATGGTCTTTCTATTTTCAATCAGACTTATCTCTTCTTTAATCTTTGTGATCTCTCTCCTCCTAGTCATTTTAGATTCGATCATTTCTTGTTTCTCCAGTTGTTTTAGTTTCATCGTGAGGTTATTCACCTGCTCTGCTTCCATTCTTTTAATGTGAGTGCTGAGGGCAATGATCTTGCCCCTCAATACTGCCTTAGCTGTATCCCATAGGTTTCTTCGTGATGCATTTTCATTGTCATTGTGGCTTATGAATTCGTTAATTTCATCCTTAATTTGTTCTGTGGCCCAAGTGTTAGATAATAGTGAGGGATTTAGCCTCCAAGAATGTGTATAGCCTCTGTGGTAACTGTTGTTATTGAGGGTTACCTTTATTCCACTGTGGTCAGATATAATACATGGGATGACGTCAATACTTTTGTATTTTCTGAGGTTCTTTGTGTGGGCTATGACATGGTCTATTTTGGAGTATGATCCATGGGCTGCTGAGAAGAAGGTGTATTGGGTCTCTGTAGGGTGAAAGATTCTGTATAGATCTGTCAGATCCATTTGGGATATGGTGTTACTTAGGTCCTCAGCTCCCTTACTAGTCCTCTGGGTGTTGGATCTGTCTCTTGGAGAGAGTGGGGTATTAAAGTCACCCACTATGATTGTGTTTAGGTCTGTCTTGTTCTGTAGTTCTGTGAGAATTTGCTTGACATATGTAGGGCCTCTTTTGTTCAGTGAGTATACATTTATCACTGCGATGTCTTGATTCAGAATTTTTCCTTGTATGAAAATGTAGTGTCTTTCTTTGTCTTTTTGAGTTGATTTTAATGAGAAGTCCAGCTTGTCTGAGATCAGAATGGCTACTCCTGCCGTTTTGGTAGGTGCGTTTGCTTGGAAGATCTTTCTTTCATTCAGAGCCTATTTTCATCCCTTGTTGTCACGTGGGTCTCTTGTAGACATCAGATGGCAACTTTTTGTTTGCGGATCCACTCTGTTAGTCTGCTCCTCTTTATCGAAGAAATTATGCCATTTATATTCAAAGAGATCAAGGATAAGAGTGTTTTTCCCCTTCCATTTTCCTGTTAGGCTGTTTTTCCTCTCTTTTTTTTGTTGTTGTCTTTAATGAGCTGCTCTTTCTGTTGGGCTCTGGTTATTGTAGTTTCTTTCTTTTTCTGTCTGTGTGTCCTGCACGATTTCTGTTGGGTGGGGTTCCCCTCTTAGAATTCACTGTAAGGCTGGTTTTTTTATTCACATACTCCTTTAGATCCTCTTTGCTATGGAAAGATCTGGTGTTACCCTCGAATATGAATTCTAGTTTCACTGGATATCTTATTCTGGGTTGGCAATTGTTGGCCTGTAGGACTTGGATTGTGTTCTTCCACTCTCTTCATGCATGGTAGGTTTGTGTGGAGAGGTCTTCTGTTATTCGGATCCTTTTCCCATTGTAGTAAATCTCTTTCTTCACTTTGGCTGCATTCAAAATTTGCTCTTTATTCTTGAGATCTGAAGTCTTGATTATTATGTGCCTGGGCGAGGATTTTCTAGGGTCTGGTCTGCCAGGTGTCCTATAGGCTTCGGTTACCTGGGTGAGGTCCTTGTGAGACTGGGGAAGTTTTCTGCAATAATTTTATTGAAAATATGTTGAAGCCCTTTGCTCTGGTATTCGGCTCCTTCTTCTATTCCAGTTATGCGAAGATTATATCTCTTGTCTTTGTCCACTAGCTCCTGGATTAGTCTGCCCTGGAGTTTTACCATTTCTTGGAGTGTGGTAATTTTCTGGTCCTTATCGGCTGCATCGTCGTCCAAGAGAGAGATTCGGGACTCAATATGGTCAATTCTTTGTGCTGTGGATTCAAGTGTGGAGTTTATGGATGTCAGGGAGCTATTTATGGTTGCCAGATCAGCTCTGATCGTGGAAATTTCTTCCTTTGAAGAGTTGTATTTTAAATCTATTTTTTCATGCATTTCGCTTCTCAGGATGTTATGGTCTTAACGGAGGTTTTCACTGTCTCCATTTTTGCTTCCATTTCTTTCTTGGCTTCCTGAAGGTCCTTCTAGAGTTCCTTTCTAAACTCCTGGAATTGTTTTCTGAATTTGTTCCCAAGGCTTTCCATCATTTCTGCTATCATAGTCTCAGTTGTTTTTTTATTCTCCATCTCCTCTTCGGTCGTACTGCTTTTTGGAGCTGGCGAGTTGGCTTGCCCTTTCATGAAATTTGTAATGTTTCTTTGTGATTTGTGCAGCTGGAGTTCTGTAGGTAGCTTCCTTGGGTTAGGTTTGTGCTGGTTCCCACTGGTCCATCAGTGGGAGACCTGTTTGTGTCCTGGCTCTGGGTTTGAGTTTGGCTGTTGAACCTTACTGCCCAATGGGTGAGCGTGACCTTCTCAGTTGTTGCTGAGGTGGTCACTCTCTCTGCACTTGGGGGCCGGTCAGTTCTGTGTCTTTCTCTGCAGGACAGTGTCCTGCCGCTGTGTTGTGCTGACCCTAGCTTGCCCTTGGTGGGGGTTTGTGGGTTGCTGATTCTGCGTGTCGTGGAGGGTTTTCTCTTCTTTGGTTCTTTTTTCCACTCGGTATTTTGGTCAGAGGAGCTCCCCTCTCAGATTGAGATTTGCCGCTGAGAGGCGGCTCGCCTACCTGTGTGGATTGCTCCGGGGCCAGTGTTGTTCTTGAGGGGCAGTCCACCCACCTGTGCGAAATGCGCCTATCAGAGTGGGCCCTGCCTTTGGGGGTGGGGTTCCCTGCCCTCCTGTGCGGAGTGCGCCTACCAGAATGGGTGCTGCCGCTGGGGGGCCCTGCCCACCTGTGCAAAATGCACCTATCAGAGTGGGCCCTGCCCACCTGTGCGATGTGCGCCTATCAGATCAGGTGTCGTAGTTTTCCTGCTTGTGTGTTCCTGTGGAGGGTTGGGCACGTGCTGCACCGAGTTGTTGGAGTGTGCTTGTGCCCTCTCGTGAGTTTGCTGTGGGGGGCGGTATGCGCGAGCCCCAGCAGGGTCAAGTGTCCAGGCGCGGGTTGGTGCCCCCAGACTCTGCGCTTCAGCTCTGAGGGGGGTGTATGTTTGGGCCCAGGTGTCCCTGCTGGGCCGGTATTGCACACCAGCAAGCCTGTGACTGTTGTTCAAAAAGTCCACGAGGACCAGGCGCCTCAGGTAGCATTCCAATGCCTACTGGTCCCCGGGCCCCTGTTGGGGAGGGGGTGGGCCGATGCGGCCTGGTTCAGGCTCCTCTGCTGCCTTGGCACTGCTCCACCCTTGCTAGCTCCTGTGTCCCCAGCACCACATATATATATATATATATATATAACTGCCAGAAGTGGTGGTGTGGCTCAAGTGGCAGAGTGCTATCCTTGAGCAAAAAGAAGCCAGGGACAGTGCTCGGGCCCTGAGTTTAAGGCCCAGGACTGGCAAAAAAACACACACGAGAAAAGATGGACATTGTAGTACATGCCTATAATCCCAACCAAGGCTGAAGCAAGAGATTCCTGAGCTCATGGCTAGCCTTGGCTACATAGCAAGTTCCAGGCTAGACTAGGCAATATAGCAAGACTCTGCCTCCAATATTATTTAAAAAAAAAACCCATAAAGAACAAAACAAGCCCTGTTATCCTAGCTACTAGAGTCTGAGATCTGAGAATCATGGTTTGAATTCAGTCTGGGAAGGAAATTTTATGAGACTCTTATCTCCAATAAGCTACTTAAAAAAAGCCAAGTGGAGTTGTGGCCCAAGTGGCAGAGTGCTAGCTAGCCTTTAGCAAAAGAAGCTCTCAGGCAGTACCTAGGCCCTGAGGTCAAACACTAGGACTGGCACCAAACAACAACAACAAGAAGAAGAATGAAAGATACTCTTAGTGCCCATTTAAAAATTTAAAAGAATTATAACTAGAAAATATAGAGATGAAATTCTGCTATTATGAAGCTGATTTGGAAAAAGCTGAGAATTACAGTACCGGTCTCCAAGTTCTATTACTACTTTACCTATCTCTTGATGTTAGGAAAGTTGAATTTTCTCACTGTGGTGTCCTCATCTGTAAAGTGGTGATAATCATCTCAATGCAATTTATATTACTTATTTAATCAAGTAAAATAACTTATGTAAAAGTACTAACATATATCATTTGTCATGAACTCTATTCCAGTAAATACATTCTCTTAGTCCCCTAATTTCAGACTATTAACTATATTAACATGAAAAGAAGTGGCACTGTGGCTCAAGTGGTAATACGATGGCCTAGAGCACAAAGAGGGTCGGGGCAGAGCCCAACTCCTGAGTTCAAGCCCCAGGATCAGGGAAAAAAATAATACAAGAATCTGGAGCTTGTATTTCCTTATTTAATGCAAAACCACACTGATAATTAACATCTTAGATTACCAATAGTCCTCATAAAGGCTGTTTATTTGCTGTTTTCGTGAAGCCTAATTATATGGTCAGACCAAATTGAAGGGGTTCAGCATACAAACCCTTTGAAGTGGTAACAAGCTATGGCTGAGGTATCTTAAGGAACATTTTGTTATGAAATAAGACGCGAAACTTGTAATGAATATTGAGAGACAAGGGACACTTGGAACACTGGAAAAACTACTCATCAAAACATGGCCTTAAGAGTTGTTTTGTTTTGTCTTATTTTATATGATCTCCATACCAGAGCCAGCAGACTTCATTATCCTGATTAAAGATGAAGGAACAAGGGCACTGAGTAAAGAAGGGGCTTGCTTAATATTCATCAGTAACCAAGAATTTGTCTTTTGACCCTCTGTTCTGCACCCTGTTGTTGTTTTTTAATGTGTGAAAATACACATGCCATATCATCTCAACCATTTTAAAGAGTACATTTTCAGGACTCTTTCATCATATGAAACTGAAATTCTGTGTCCATTAAACAACACCCCTCTCCTTGCACAACCTACAGCCCCTGACAAGCTACACACGATTTGCTGTTTCTAATTTTCCTACTCTAGGTATCTAATTTAAATAGGCTAGTGAAGTATTTGTACGTGTGCGCGCGCGTGCACGTGCACACGTGGGCTTGTTCTGGGGCTTGAATTCAGGGCCTGGGCATGGTCTCTGAGCTTATTTTTGCTCAGGGCTAAGATCTATCACATGAACCACAGTTCCACTTTCAGATTTTTTTTGGTCATTTTAGTGGTCAGACTTTCCTGTCCAGTCTCAGATCTCAGATCTCAGCCTTCTGAGTAGCTAGGATTACAGCCAGGAGCCACCCATGCCTGGCTAAGTATTCGTATTTGTATGTTTGGCTTATTTCACTTAAAAAATGGCCTCAAAGGCTATCCATGTTGTAATATATCATAATTTCCTTCCTTTCCAAAGCCAAATGATATTCCATTGTACATATATACCACGTTGACTTATCATATTTGTCTAGTGATAGACAAATATGATTCCTCTTGACTATTGTGAATAATGTTGCTGTAAATGGAGGTATACAAATATGTCTTTAAAAACCTATTTATCGGGGCTGGGGATATGGCCTAGTGGCAAGAGTGCTTGCCTCGTATACATGAGGCCCTGGGTTCAATTCCCCAGCACCACATATACAGAAAACGGCCAGAAGCGGCGCTGTGGCTCAAGTGGCAGAGTGCTAGCCTTGAGCAAAAGGAAGCCAGGGACAGTGCTCAGGCCCTGAGTTCAAGGCCCAGAACTGGCCAAAAAAAAACCCAAAAAACTATTTACAATTCTCTTGGACATATAACAAAAAGCAGAATGGAGTAATTCTATGTTTAAACATGTGAAGAATAGCCATATAGTTTTCCATAGTGGCTGCACAATATTACATTCCTATCAACAGTGCACAAATGTTCCACTTTCTTTACGTTCTCATTAATACTTGTCATTTTTAGTGTGTGGCTCTTTTGTATATCATAGCATTATAATAAGCATAAGATAGTGTCTCTCTGTGATTTTATTAAGAATTTGAAGTCATCTATTGAGATGCCAAAACACTATGCAAGCTTGGGTAACAATTTATAGTAATGATACTACTCGGTTTAAGATACATTAGACTAGAGAAGGGAAAGAAAAACAGGGCGTAAGATATCACAGAAATGTACACACTGCCCTACTATGTACCTGTACCCTTTTTGCACAACACCTTCTCAAAAAAATTTGTATTCAATTAATAAATAAATTAAATTTTAAAAAGACACATTAGAAGGCACTCTTTTAACACATATTTTCTCCTCCCAAGAATTTTATAATCTATCTAGAAAGAACAAATGCATTTAAAAATAAAAATATAGGAAGTAATAGGTGGGATGGGAGGGAAAAACTGGGAGAGAGGGAGGGAAGGGTGACATTGTCCAAAAAGAAATGTACTCTTTGCCTGACATACTTAAAACTGTAACCCCTCTGTACATCACCTTGATAATAAGAAAAAATTTAAAGGTTAAAAAAAAAAGAAATGTACTCACTGCCTTACATATGAAACTGTAACCCTGCTGTACATCACTTTGTCAACAAATGAATAAATTAATTAAAAAAAAAACAAAAAAATATAGGAAGTAGAGCTGTGGCTCTCAAGTGGTAGAGCACTAGCCTTGAGCACAAAAGCTCAGGTACAGTGGTCAAGCCCTGAGTTCAAGCCCCAGGCCCAGCACAAAATAATAATAATGACAATAAAAAACAATAGCAATAATAATATATGCAAAAATAGCATAGTCTAAATGCTTACTCAGTAATATCAGTAATTATTATGTGACAACAGCAAATTGTAAAATAATAATAGTCTGGGTTGAGCAGAAAAGTCTGTAAAGATAAACTGGCACCTAAAAATAGTTTACAAGGGAAGGTTCAAATTGTCAAAGAGAGGGGATTTTAAAATATTTTACTTATGAATTCATTAATTCTTTGAGTAACATTTGACGACCTCCAGATGGGTATTAGACACTGTGTGAGGTACTGAGGTTACAGAGTCCTTCAAAGACAAAGGATGCTGTGTGTGTACAAGGTAGACCGAACCACTCCTTGAGAGCCTAATAATCTGTCAAGAAGAATGTTATCACCTTCTTTTACTGTGAATCATAAAGGGAATATATAAAACACATTTCTTTCCTATGTTCACACGCAATTATTCCAAACAGAACACAGCTGGGAAGTTTCTCATTTTCCCTTGAGAAGGACACTAAGGTCAAGAATCTTAAGGCTGCTGTCAAGTTAGTTATTAGTGCTAAGTATCTGTTATCTCATGTGAGTTTTTGCATTCCTAAACATGCTGGGGGAGCAAAGAAAGATGAATAAGAAACAGAGCCTGTCTTCAAGGACTTCAAAGTGACAGAGTAATAGAGGGATGAGAAGGAATAGGGTTTTTTTTTTTAATCCTCCTAGGAAATCAAAGGATTTGTGTTTTTTGTTTCCAAAAAGGATCATCAATGCTACATATTAAAGAATAACTGGAGTTTATCTAATGGAAAAAAAGAAGGAAGGATATTCTATCCAGGAGGAATAGCATGGACAAAATAAATAGTGGAGCATATTCATGAAATACTATGTGAGTTAGTAGGCAAGAAATATTAAATGATTTAGTGCAACTGGGAGTAATAACAAAGGAAGGCAGTATAATGATAAGTAGGGAATGCTGGAGTGAGAAAGGATAGCTATCATTCTGAAGGTAACAGAGAATTAATTTTTAGACAGGTTAACAGCATAACTAGGTTTTATTCCAGGAAAAACTATGGTCTAGATGGAGGATGAATTGCAGTTACAGAGAACTAAGACGTCAGAAAAGGAGGCCAGCTGGCTAACCACAAATAATGTTAAACTTTTGTTTATCAAACAGATATTTGATTTCCCTAGTGCATCTATCATAGAAAAAAAAAACTTGAAGACTGACTCATAATAACAAAATTCATGAAATACTGTGGTAGAAAATATAATTCTAATTTTCTGATACACATTTTCATCAAATATTGATAAGGAATTTCATTTCTCTTAGATACTGTTGCGAACTCTGGACCTGAGTGCTATCCCTGAGCTTTTGTGTTCAAGACTAGGGCTCCGCCACTTGAGCCACAGCTCCACTCCCAAATTTTTGGTGGCTAATTGGAGATCCAGAATCTCATGGACTTTCCAGCTTGGGCTGGCTTCAAACTGTAACCTTAAGATCTCAGCCTCCTGTGTAGCTAGGATTACAGATGAGAGCCACCAGCGCCTGGCAGTTTCAGTTATCTTTACCATGTATGACTAAGTAAAGGTTCTTCAACTATTTCACTTTAAGTAATCATATTAGAAAAACTTTGAGCTATTAGATTTTCACTTATTAGTTTAACAAATAATTTTAAATGCCTATAATGAATAAGGCACTTTAGTAGAGGCTGGGGATATCAGAGTAAATGACAGATTTTGTACCTATACTCAAGAAAATTACAAACACGGGGCTGGGAATATGGCCTAGTGACAAGAGTGCTCGCCTCATATACATTAAGCCCTGGGTTTGATTCCCCAGCACCACATATATAGAAAATGGCCAGAAGTGGCGCTGTGGCTCAAGTGGCAGAGTGCTAGCCTTGAGCAAAAAGAAGCCAGAGACAGTGCTCAGGCCCTGAGTCCAAACAAACACTACAGTAGTGAGGTGAGATTAAGAAAATCACAAGTAAATAACAAATCAATAAACTGAACAAATTGTGTTAAGTGTGTGGTCTTGTTTGCCACAGGAAAAATACTAGACTAAGAATCATAAGACTGGGGTACTAGTCCCAGTACTGCCACGCTTGGTCACAATATCTATAAATCTGCTATTTTATGAGTCAAGTAAAAAGACAATGCAATGTTTTAAAGTCAATAAAAAAACATAATTTAGTATCCAATTGAATGATTATCATCATTAGCTCACTATAAGGCAGCTACTGAAGATCCAGCAGGGTGTTAAGCATTAAGAATAGTTCAGAGTGAAAATTCTAGTACTGTTCCCCCATATTTCTGTGTGTGTGTGTGTGTGTGTGTGTGTGTATGTGGTATGTAGAGCAAAAATTCTAGTACCTTTTTCCCATATTTCTGTGTGTGTAGAGTGAAAATTCTAGTACCTTTTCCCCATATTTTTCTCTTTGTATGTGTATGTGTAGAGCGAAAATTCCAGTAACTCTTCTCTCTCTCTCTCTCTCTCTCTCTCTCTCTCTCTCTCTCTCTCTCTCTCTCTCTCTCTCTCTGTGTGTGTGTGTGTGTGTGTGTGTGTGTGTGTGTGTGTGTGTGTGCTGTTCCTGGGGCTTGAACACTGGGCATGGGCACTATAACTGAGCTTTTTTACTCAAGGCCAGCACTCTACCACTCGAACCACAGCTTCATTTCCAGCATTTAGATAGTTAACCAGAGATAAGAGTCTTATAGACTTTTCTGCTGGCACTGGCTATAAGCCATGATTGTCATATCTCAGCTTCTTGGGTAGCTAGACTTATAGGCTTGGACCACAAGCTCCAGATTTCTCATTTTTTTGGTAGAGTCTATAATTTGGCTTTTATATCTATTCTGTTCTGAAATCACAGTGGTTACCCTCACAAGTATGATAAAAAAATTAATAAATATCTTGTATGCTTTGTAGAGATTGCTAAGTTACATTATAAATATGCTGTCCAAGAACCTCTGGAGTTTCAATAGACATGAAAATAAAACATTGTAGGGCGAGGAATGTGGTAGAGTGCTTGCCTAGCACGCATGAAGCCCTCAGTACTACATAAACAGACAAAGACAGAAGTGGTGCTGTGGTTCAAGTTGAAGAGTGTTAGCCTTGAGCAAAAGAAGCTCAGGGACAATGGCCAGGCCGGGAGTTCAAGCCCAGGACTGGCAATAAATAAATAAACAAACAAACAAAATAAAATATCTCAAGCCCATATTGGTGGCCCATGTCTGTAATCCTAGATACTCAGGAGTCTGAGATATAAGGATTGCAATTCAAAGCCAGCCAGAGCAGAAAAGTCTGTGAAACTCTTATCTCCAATAAACTACTCAGAAAAAGCTGGAAGTGGTGCTATGGCTCAAGTGGTAGAGCACTAGCCTTTGGCACAGAGGCTCCAGTGCCTGGGCCCTCAGTTTTGCCCCAAGACTGGCAAAAAAAATAAACAAAAAAACAACTGTCTCAGCAATGCAAAATTTATTTGCGCACAGAAGAGTGTACCATCAGCCAAAAATCTGGTAAGCAAGCACACAGAGCAGGCAATCTGCTCAAGTATTCATTTCTAACAGAGTACATCTTGCCCCTTTTCTCAGATTGGTGGATCTCAGGTTCACTGTCTATTCTCCATTGGCTGGTTTGAATGGGGGTAAAATGTGTTTACATAAAGTGATTTTGAAATAAGATTAATAGTTCACAAGTAATCCCAAAATGTACCCACACCCTCTGCTATTTCTTGAATAGTCTGGGGCATGTTGTAATTCCATCTGGAAAAGACAGTTGAAAACAAAACCTTACATTTTACAAATCCTTTCTTTTTTTCTTTTTTTTTTCTTGGCCAGTCCTGGGCCTTGAACTCAGGGCCCGAGCACTGTCCCTGGCTTCTTTTTGCTCAAGGCTAGCACTCTGCCACTTGAGCCACAGCACCACTTCTGGCAGTTTTATATATATATATACATATATATATATATGTGGTGCTGGGGAATTGAACCTAAGGCTTCATGTATACGAGGCAAGTACTCTTGCCACTAGGCCATTTTCCCAGCCCCACAAATCCTTTCTTATCCCAAAGCAATTCCTCTTTTCCTTAACAAGAGCCAAGCCACTGGGCCAAAGCAGGAACTTTTATGTAATATACTCTGATAGAAAAGACAAATTTTCTCACAATTATAAGAGCTTATGAAAATACAAGTGGTTATTTGTGATGATGCTAAGTAAGACTTTTCTCTTGGAAAATCTGTGAAAGCTTACCTAACATTGCTTTGTGACTTTGGCCAGTTCATCAAGGAATCTTGGAAGCACAAACTTTCTTAAGAAAGATTTCTTTAAAGTAGTCAGTTCAGGAGGTTATTATTCTTGGTACCATCCTGAAAAAAAAAGTTGTTTCTTTAAAAAGTGATAAAGATTATTTGCTAAGCAGACTAACAACTTAAAAAAAGAATAGAGTACTATAACACCTTATAAAGTTTCCTTTATTTATATTTGGTATCTGCTTTAACTCAAGGTTCTGGCATGGTTTTTTTTTCCCATCAGAGCTTGATTTGAGCCACACCTCTACTTTCAAAATTTCCTGTGTGTTTTTACTAGTGTAAATTAAGTAATAAATTAAGTGAACTAAGTAATATAAAGTTAATTTCCAATGAGCTCCTTTTCTCTATTAGCTCTCTTATCCATTTGCTTATTTCAATTTTTATTCTCAGTCTTCTTAGCTTAATAGGATTTTCAAAAACCCAGTTTAAGGCTCGAAATATGGCCTAGTGGTAAAAGTGCTTGCCTCGCATACATGAAGCCCTGGGTTCAATTCTTCCGCACCTCATATACAGAAAGAGCCAGAAGTGGTGCTATGGCTCAAGTGGTAGAGTGTTAGCCTTGAGCAAAAAGAAGCCAGGGACAGTGCTCAGACCCTGAGTTAAGGCTCAGGACTGACAAAACAAAACAAAACAAAAACTTAGTCTATACTGTTTCCTTTTCTCTTCAAGGCCTTCCCCATTCAAAGTGATTTGGAGAATTTTAGGTGGAAAATGTTTATTATGGCTCAAAGACTAAATGGTATACACCAGTGGTTTTCAATCATGGTGAATTGATCCAACCAGGGAACATCTGACAATGGGTTGTCCTGACAGGGCAAAGGTGCTCATTGTCATCTATGATTAGAGTCCAGGGATACTGCTAAGTATCCTAAAATGCACCAAATACTATCCAACAGCAGAACTGTCTGATCCAAAATGTCAATGCTGCTGCTATTGAGAACCCTAGTATGCACATGTATCAGCAGCTGAAGATGACTGAGGTTTGGTGTGGCAGCAATTCAGGTTTCTTAGTAATTCTGAGTCTCAAGGTGGTAAACAAGTAGCCAGTGGTCCTTTAGCTTCCCAGGTTCCCTTTTTGTTGGCTGTGTCTGACTTCGGACTAATTATTGAATGCTATAAAAGCAATTTCCTCATCTGAAGAAAGGGGCTTCTAAAGCATCCATTTCATTAAATTGTAAACTCCTTTGGGGGCAAGAACCCCATAGTATAGGAGTCCATAAGGACAGCATAAAATATCCATAGGATGCTCCACAAAAATATCATAAGAATGGATACCTAATTGGGATACTAAATATTTGTGGACTATTTCACACAGTTGTTTTGAGGCCTAAAACAGAGAAATATATTAAGTAATATAGAGCATAATGCGAAAAAGGTGAACCATGTTAGCGAGCAAGGCTGGCACAATTTCACAGAACACACTGGACAAGGCCACTCTGTGACCACAATGGACGAAAACAAAACCATTCTTGATGGGGCTGGGAATACGGCTTAGTGGTAGAGTGCTTGCCTCGCATACATGAAGCCTTGGGTTCGAATCCTTAGCACCACATAAACAGAAAAAGACGGAAGTGGTGCTGTGGCTCAAGTAGTGGAATGCTAGCCTTGAGCAAAAAGAAGCCAGGGACAGTGCCCAGGCCCTGTGTCCAAGCTCCAGGACTTGCAGAACAAAAAAAAAAAAAAAAAGAAAGAAAGAAAGAAAGAAAAATTCTTGAATCATGTTTAAATTCAAACAAAAATATTGCCCCAACTACCAAAAACAAACAGACTAATATTTAATATTCGAGGGGACTACTGCTGCTTCATCAATCATGGCTTTAGCTTCACTTTGTTCTCCTTTTTTTTTTTTTGGCCAGTCATGGGCCTTGGACTCAGGGCCTGAGCACTGTCCCTGGCTTCTTCCCGCTCAAGGCTAGCACTCTGCCACTTGAGTCACAGCGCCACTTCTGGCCATTTTCTGTATATGTGGTGCTGGGGAATCGAACCTAGGGCCTCGTGTATCCGAGGCAGGCACTCTTGCCACTAGGCTATATCCCCAGCCCTCCTTTTTTTTTTTTTTTTTTTTTTTGATGTAAGAAATTACTTAAATACCCAATTATAAAATTACTCTCACTTCCTAGTAGCATCCAATCTAGAGAAGCCCTGCTTCTTTGAAGCCTCTCTGCAAATTACCTAAGAAGCCCAAACTATAGATTCTATCCAGCACCTCTTCTACTTGAGACACCCTACTGACCCCCTCCCCTTTGGCATACCTCCCTCCTAGCAAGGACAATTCATCCAACAGCTGAGGTACTCTCAGAGATCTTTGACTTGGGAGTACTAGTAATAGTGAAATGCCGTAAGTGGTGGAGGCCCCAAGGAGACTTACATGAAGCTTCAGACCAGTCAAGAAGAGACTCTATAAACAAGTCCAATGAAGATTTTGTCAACCAAGACTGACTATATGGTGGTCCCATAAGATTATGCCGTCCAGGGACACTAGCCATCTGAGGTTGAATATATGAGATTCAAACATGAGGAAATTATTGACACACTTCTCAACCTATCCTCAGTATTAAGCAAGGATGACCGTATTTTGAGACTTTCGAGGTAATTGCCAGCCGTAGAGCGGGAGCTTCGCCTGGACGTCGCGCACAACCTTCGGACCTCTGCTGCGCAAGCGCCCGTCTTCCGCGGGCAAACTACACGTCCCAGCATGCACGGCGCCGCGGCGTCTCCTGGTAACTCGCGCCACACGAAGCGCGCAAGGCTGGCTCTTTCGCGCGCTTGCGCACCAGCCAGCCCCGCGCAGGCGCACTTCCAACGAGAGGGAGGAGGGCGGGGTGTCGTTTCCTTTCGCTGATGCAAGAGGCTAGTGCGGTGCTGGGTGAAGTATCGGCCGGAGCTGCGCTGCCGCCGACGGGGCCTGAAGCTGATCTGTCTGACTTCCCGTCCGTGCCGAACCCACTCGAACCACAGCCATGTCCGGGGACGAGGTGAGGGGCTGATCCTGGGGTTAGGGTTAAGGACGGAGGCAAAGAAGCCAAGCCTACCCCAGTGTGGGAAACGGGGCCTGCGGCCTAGCGGTCGGCGGCCGCCATGTGGGGCAGCCGGGCCTAAACGGCCGGGTGCGGCGGAGCCGGCGAGGGCTCGGAATGGACAGGCCGGGACGCACCAACGCTCTCCCGTGGGCGACGGCGCCGAGGCTAGCCTCCTCCTGGGGTGTCGTTTCGGGAGTGGAGGGCCCACGTTGAGTTTCCCTCCCTGTGGGGATCGAGTTCCCAGTTAAAGCCCCGACTGAAGGAGCGTGGGGTGGGCGACGCCTGAATTCTTGCCCGCTGGACGCCGGTAACCGCAGCTCGTCCCGCTGGGGGCCCTTGCTGCCTCGACTGAGCTTCCCCCCTCGGCTCCTCTGGTGCGCCCAGGTTAAGAACTTTTTGTAGGCTGGCTTTTCTGGGCAGGTATCCCGCCCCTGTTCTCCCCTCGAAAGCTCAACGTTTTCTGAGGGGCCAAGGAGGTGGGAACGGAGGAAAAGATACTTCCGCTTGAAAAAGTGACCTCTCTTCCCGGAAAGTTCCCAGGCGGGAGTCCTCGGCTCCCAGCGACGTAAGCGGGAAATGTGGATGCGAGGCTGCCCGTATCTTCCCCCCACCCGTCGGGCTGGATTCGTGTAAAAACCCAGCGCTTTAAAATGAAATTGCTTAACAAGTGGAGGTAGAGCCCACCCCCGCCACCCCTCAAAAAAATCTGAGGAAGAGTTTATAAAAATTCATTTGGCCTATAGGGTCTTAGAGGGGATGAAGAGGAAGAATTCGAAGCTGTCCACAGGGTCTTTAGGAAGACCCTGAACGATGCTTAGAATTCTCAAGCTAGTGGAAAGGATGGTTATAAGGAATGATCGAGAAAGGCAAATGTGCTCACAGAAAATGGAGTACTCTCAGTTTGGTTGGATACCGACTAGTTGGTGGAGTACTTTGAAGAGCAAATTAAGGAATTTTTTGGTGTTTTTTTTTCTTCTTGGAGGGTACTCCAAGCTCTTATTTGATTCTCACATTAGTTCCTGTTGTCTCCATTTTAGAGATAGGAAGACTGAGGCTCACGGCTTTGTATATGTGCCCACAAAGCCTAGGTGGCTGAGCTAGTAGAATTTCACACCTATGTTATATTGCCCCCATTTGGTGACTAGCAAGCTTTGGCTAGCTTAGAAAAGTCAAGACAGGGCAGATGGTTCTTGTAGGAAGCTCATGGTAGACATTGCACTATCTACTGTATTAGAAAAGTCAGTGAGTTAGTGTTTCACTTTTCTTTTTGTCGGTTGTGGGGCTTGAACTCGGCTTGGGCACTGTCCCTGATCTCTTAAGCTCAAGCCTAGCACTCTACCACTGGAGCCACAGGGCCACTTCCGGTTTTCTGGCGGTTAATTGGAGATAAGAGTCTCTTCCGAGCTCAGCCTCTGGAGTAGTAAGGATTACAGGCATGAGCCACCGGCACCTGGCTTTACCTTGTTTTATTTCTGCTCTTGTTCCAAACTTTTCCTTTCAGGAGATAGCTACTTAAATGTAGTGCAAGTAACAGTGATATTCTTTGTGTTAATGTCTATGGTAAAATGTTCACAGCATTATAAAATACAGCTGTCATGATGCGGGAAGAAATTACTGATCCACAGGAAGTAGCAATAAGGTCACGAATATAGTGATTTGGGGGACTGAAGGAATCATTTTTGGTAATCAGGTTTTCAGAGAATTGAATTGAATGAATACACTACCAAAGGATGAGGATTTTTTTTTTTTTTTTAACCAAGCAGAAAGGCAGCACCAGCATTCTGGCAATGGACTTTGGAAGCCAATAAAACATTGTGCAGCTTAGCACTTCTGAGTGAATCTCCCATTGTGTCATTTTATAGATAGAAAAGTTGGGTCTGGGGAATTTAACTTGTAGGTCACATAGCAAGGACCTAGAGCTCTGGACGTTGGCTTTACTGTGAAATGGAATGTTCATGTAGAGGAGGAAGGTAAGAATAGCATTTAGGTTCTGTTTTCATGTAGTGTGGTTAACTTAAGCATTCCGAGGAAAAATTTGTAACTTTAACTATAGATTCATGAAGACAAATGAAAATGTGGAGTTGGAAGTGATTTATAAACTGTCAAGATCTTCCCAAAGTGGAAGTTATCCATTCTTACTGGCAGCCAAGTTAGAATATGAAAGAGACCACTGTTGAAGCATAGTTGTGGGTTGCTGTGTTTTATTTTTAAGGCGATGTAATGACATAAACTGTTTATCTTTTTAAACTCTACAATTAAGCCAAAACATGATCATCATAGGCAATTTTTAATTTTATAATTATAATAATTTATAGGGTCTCTGTGTGGCCTAGGTTGACCTTGAGCTTTCCTTGTCTCAGCCTCCTGAGTGTGTTAGGATTATAGATAAACACCACTATGCCTAGCTTTAGATGATTAAAAGCAAACTGGGGGAGTTGGAGACATGGCTCAGTTGGTAGAGCACTAGCCATTGAGCAAAAGCATCAGGTACCAAGTTTGAGGCCCAGCCTCAGATATTCATAGTTCGTTATTGTTGTTTGGTCTGAAACATACTACTAGGCCCCATTCACAAGGTGGTAGAATATCGGGTTTTCATACAATATGGTTAAGGTACTTTTGCAAAAGTTTTACATTAAAAAAGTTTCTGTTTGAAAATAGAATTTGCTTTGCATGAAGTATACAAAGCATAGAAGAATACAAAGAAATGTCCCAGGATCCTATTACCCAAGGGGTGAAAGTGCTGTGTTTTATTCTTGGAAGGAATTTTAAGTTAGTGCCTTGTTTCTGGGTTCTTTTGTGGTTCATACCCATCTGCTGAGTATAGTGTAGCCAAAAAGTTGTTTTCCTTGGTAAAGTTGAATGGAAAAAGACCATTTGATTAAACACTGTAGGCTATTGTAAGGGTCATTTTTGCTATTATGCTTTTTTCTTCCCCCCTCAAATACAAGAAGTTGAAAATGGAAGTTTTTTGTTGTTGTAGACTTAAAAAAACAACACCCAACTCATTTGGTGCATTGTCAGTAACTTTACCTTTCAAACCCAGACTAGCCTCATAGAACATTTGTAATAAATTCAGCTGAAAATCTTTTTAAGACAGTTTCACTATGTATTTAAGCTATTCCTAGAGCTTTATAGTTAGCCCAGGCTGGCCTTCAACTCCCAACAGTCCTGCCTCAGCCTTGCCAATGTTGGGCTTGCATACATTCACCTCCATGCCCATCATGAAAGTCATAAAAAGTCATGGTTTTGGGTCAAGATGGATATGAACTTGTCTTTTGAGAGTTCTGCTTGGAATCTTTGTATACTTACTTATAAGTAACTTAATGCCGGCTGTGGGGTTTAAATTAAATTGCCTGGGTACTATCCCTTAGCTTTTTCACTCAAAGCTGGTTCTCTATCACTTGAGCCATAGCTAGCTAGCATTTAGCCGCCCAGGGTGGCTTTGAACTTCTATTCTCAGATCTCAGCTTCCTGGGTAGCTAGGATTACAGGCATGAGCCACCTTGGAACAACTTTACATGAATAAAATGAGACAAGCAGTATATTATGTATATAAATATTAAGTATCCAGAGGTAGTAATTGGAGGAGATGTCGACTATTTTAGCATAAGATTCCTTCATTAGTACCCTTTAAAAGGCTATCATTTGTATACCTATACATCTAAAAGAATGTTTTTCATGTGTCAGAAAGCACTTGTGAGGCTCCCTCCCACTGTCTTTTGCTGAATACTAATAGTTATAAGGCAGTTAATATTCCAGGGATTCTGATGCTTGAAAAAAAATGTATAAGTGGATTGTAAGCTTGCCAGAACCAAATATGTAGTGCCTCGAGTGCAGTCTGTCATTTTGCCAAGTCTCCCTATTTCAAGAATGAGGATGAACTGTAGCTACTTCCCTGAAAGATTGCAGAACTCTAATGAACTAAGGCTGAGTGGAGACAGCTGTGGAGACAGACTTCTTCCTGGCTCTTCTGTCTTAGAAGATGTTTAGATACTCATTTAAAATTACTCATTTGTGCAACTGGATTCTTATTATAGTAGGAGATAATAATTGAAATGCGATTGAATAAAAATTCCTGAATGCTGGGGCTGGGAATATGGCCTAGTAGTAAAGTGCTCAACTCGTATACATGAAGCCCTGGGTTCGATTCCTCAGCACCACATATATAGAAAAAGCTGTAAGTGGCTGGTGCTGTGGCTCAAGTGATAGAGTGCTAGCCTTGAGCAAAAAAAGAAGCCAGGGACAGTGTTCAGGACCTGAGTTCAAGCCCCAGGAATGGCAAAAAAACAAAAACCCTGAATGCCTTGCAGATATTTCTCTACTGGGTAAGGACAGTAACTACTCTGTCTTACTACATACAGACAAAAGTTTGTCTTATAGGTTGCAGATGGATTTCCTTTAAAGTTAAGATTTGTCTGAACTGAAGGATAAATTAAAAAAATAGATCAAGCCAGTGGCTCACACCTATAATCCTAACCACTCAAGAGACTGAGATCTGAAAATTGTGATTCAAAGCCAGCTCAGGCAGGAAAGCCCATGAGATTTTTACTTCAATTAACCACGGAAAAGCTAGAACTGGTGCTGTGATTCAAAGTGATAGAGTGCTAGTCTTGAGCAAACAGGCTCAATGAGAGTGCCCAGTTTCTTGAGTTCAAGCCTCAGGACTGGCACCAAAAACAACAGCAAAAAAATCAGATCAAGTTTCCTGACACTCACTTGATAAGTTCATAATAAAAACATTTATAACCTGCCTAGGCATTGGTTTTCGTTTAAGTAAGTGAGGAGTGTAAGATAGATGATTTTATGATTGATTCAGCAAGTGAGGAGTATAACATAGATGATTTTATGATTGATTCAGAATGTCCAACTTTCCTTATGAAAGCTAAAGTGAAGTTATGATACTGTACTTTACAAATTGAAAGAATGCACATATTTTAGTGTGTTTTATTATTCTTCCATAGGTTCCCACTTAATATAAGAAATGGATGGACTAGTTTTTAATAACTAAAAATGAATATTTTTTTCTGCCCAAAGCTAGTGCCCTACCAGTCCATCTTTTTGCTGGTTTATTGAACATAGATACTCACAGATTTAGTCTACAAATTCTTACTTTGAATTTTGACTCCATACTGTAGCTAGAATTACAGGTACGGGTCACCAGTGACCATGTTATTTTATCTTTTAATATAATTTGCTGTTATTAAAGTGTATAGAGGTTATTTTACTTTTTTAGAAATCTTTTTTTGAGTGTGTGTGCACACGCATGCCGATATTGCTTGAACTCGGGCTGAGTATTGTCCCTGAGCTTTTGGCTCAAGACTATTGCTCTACCACTTGAACTACAGCTTCACTTCAGCTTTTTGGTGAAGATAGAGATAAGAGTCACATGTACTTTCCTGTCTGGCCTGGCTTATTTAAACTGTGATCCTCAGATCTCAGCCTCCTGAGTAGCTAGGATTACAGGGTTTGTTGTTCCTTTTTTTTGCACTTCATATTACCAAATACTACTTTTAAAGCATATGTTTTTTGAGGATAGAGCATATTCGGAATGTGAACATTGATTAAAAAAAAAATCACTTGGTTCATATTGTCTTTTAAACAGATGATTTTTGATCCTACTATGAGCAAGAAGAAAAAGAAGAAGAAGAAGCCCTTTATGTTAGATGAAGAAGGGGATGCCCAGACGGAAGAAACACAGCCCTCCGAAACAAAAGAAGTGGAACCAGAACCAACTGAAGACAAAGATGTGGAAGCGGATGAAGAAGATAGTAGGAAAAAAGGCAAGTGATTAATGGCAGATTCACTGGTGTCCTAGAAGCCTTGGTACCATTAGTGATAAGATTTTGTGTACTCAGTGACTTTTCAGCCTGATGAGGCCATTTGATTGAAGCCAAGACCATCAACTGTCTATGTGCACTGAATCTTGCCAGATTTCTGATAGCTTTGTTGTAGGGAAATTCCCACTGAATTCATAAGTTGCAAAAATGACCTCATCATTCCAGGGCTGGTTTTCCAGTCTGACCTGTCAGGTCTCCTCCAGTTTTAATGATAGTATACACAGAAAGAAATAGGACTAAGCTAGTTTTTTTAGCAAGTCTGAAAATATATGTAAAATATTATTACAATAGTCCCTAATCTATCTTAGGTACTAGTTTGGGTTTTTCACCCAACATACGCACTTAAAATTTGACTATTCAAGAGAAATAAATTATTCAATAAATGTAAGTTGCACATTTGGAACCATCTTGTAAGTAATTTCTGTTGCAACAAGATAAAATAAATTCATAAATAGTTCTTTGAAAAACTAGCTAAATATTCTAAAATATTCTTAGAAAATAGTAGGGCAAATAGAAATGTTATTGAACAGAACCTTTTTTTTTGTTTTTTTATTAAATTTTGTTGACAAGGTGTTGTGCAAAAGGGGTACAGTTACATAATAGGGCAGTGAGTACATAGCTTGTGATATCTTACACCCTCGTTTTTCTTTCCCTTCCCTAGATCAGGTAGGCATATATACAATACCCAGTGTACCAAAATCATATATAGTAGCCACGTGGCGTATGCCAAAGGAAATTCACCTAGAACTTTAAATATAACGTCAACAATAGAATTTGCTTATCTTTGTCTTATATGATCATACATACATAGCTGTTGAGCTATTGTGATCCACTGAGAGGTCTATTTTAGACCTTTTTATGTTTAGTAGTTGTTTGGTTTTAGATATATAATGTAAGGTCGTTGACCCAAACCTGTGGAAATACCATTTGACAAAGTTTTTGTTTTGCAAACCTGGTCTCTACTGGTTCCTCCCCCCCCCCCCCCACCTTAACAGTCATATATCAAGGAGACCATGCCCCTTTGTTCTCTGGAACTGAACCTTTTAATGGTAGAAACAATTCCATCAATATTCATAGTCACAGTGTATAGTCTTTATGTGTTTATCTTTTTTGTCAGTAGTTGGACTTGAACTCTGGGCCTGAGTGCTGTCCCTAGGCTCTTCAGCTCAAGGCTAGCATTCTACCATTTGAGCCACAATGCCACTTCGAGTTTTCTGGTGGTTAATTGGAGATAAGAGTCTCATGGACATTCTGCCTGAGGTGGCTTTGAACCACGATCCTCAGATCTCAGCCTCCTGAGTAGCTAGGATTATAGACGTGAGCCATTGGTGCCCAGCTAGTCTTTATTTTAATTAGCATAAAATAATTTATATAAGGACTTTTGGTGATTGGTTCCATAAAACGTTGAGCGTGGGCACTAAAATCCAGTTCAGCAAGGCTCATTCTCTTAGTATTTGAAAGGGATAACAGGCAAGTTAAATTGGTAGTGATTACCTCATTTGGAGTGAACTAAATAACCCAACTTACCAGGTTTAGAGACCAAGATCTATGAGATAGAGACAAGAGCTGCTTTGGCTCATAGCGGTAAGAGACTGCAGACACACTTGGAATTGGAAGAAGTTCCGTAGGGCTGAAGCATGGGATTGTGGTATTGGAGGTGGGTGGGGGAGTATCAGGGATAGGCAAAAGTGAAGAGATAAATCTGAAGTCTTAGAAATTGTGCTAGTGGTGCTGGGAATGTGGTTTAGTGGTAGAGTGCTTGCCTAGCATGCATGAAGCCCTGGGTTTGATTCCTCGGCACCACATAAACAGAAAAAGCCAGAAGTGGTGCTGTGGCTCAAGAGGTAGAGTGCTAACCTTGAGCAAAGGCCCTGAGTCCAAGCCCCAGGACTGGCCAAAAAAAGAAAAAAGAAATTGTGCTAATGCTCTGACCTTGTCTTAGAAACAGTAAGGAATGATATAGTTGTTACATTACTAAATAAATGTTCTTGCCATGGACTCAAAGTCATATGGTGTTTTTCAGAACCATAACCTCTGGTTGGAAAACAGTTTGATGTGTTGCCTCTTGTAAGTTAATAATCAATGATCCCCAATCAATTTTTAGATGCTTCTGATGATCTAGATGATTTGAACTTCTTTAATCAAAAGAAAAAGAAGAAAAAAACAAAAAAGATATTTGATATTGATGAAGCGGAAGAAGGTGTAAAGGTAGTATTGCTTTCTTGTTGAAGGTAAAACTTGACCTCTTAAAAGGTTGCTTGCTAATGGCTGTTTTTTCCACTTTTATCTCCTAATAATTTCCACTTTTATCTCCTAATAATTGTTGTATCTCCTAATAATGGTTAAGTACTTACTCATCACTGTTAAAGTCATTTTCTTTTGAATGTATCTGACAAGTTATCTTTTTTTCCCTCAGTACTGGGTTTGAACTCAGTGTCTCTTGCTTGCTAGGCAGGTACTGTACTGGTTGAGCCCTGCCTCTAGTTCCTGACAAGGTATCTTAAAGGAATATGTTTATGTCTTACATATTATATTGCATGCCACTGAGATAATCATAAAATTCTCCTAACTACACTGAGGTTGTTCTGCTGTGATAAATTTTGTGGAATGAATATTTCTAGTTTTTTGTGGGGGGACGAGGGGTGGGGGTTAAGGTTTTGCTAGCAGTGAAGAATGAGCCTCTAGACTATGGTTGTTGACCCTGCAGCACATAGGCTAACTAGACCACCCAGGCTAATCTGTGGAGTTCTCTGATCTTGTAAAGACTTCAGACCCTGTAAAAATCTTTTGAATGGGAAGTAGATACCTAGGTTAGATAGGTGAAATGGAAAATATATGGAAGAAGGAGCTAGAAGTCTGTTGTCCCCTCCCACCCCAGAGCTACTATTTTTTTTTTTCATTCTATTTCATTTATTTGGCAATACTGGGTATTGAACCAGTGCATATACATGCTAAGCAAATACTCTGCCACTTGAGTCATGCCTCAGCCCTTTTGCTCTTGCTTGTCTCACTAATTGCCCAAGTTGGCTTTGAGTTCCTGCTGCTTCTGCCTCCCTCGTAGCTTTGACTACAGGTGTGCGCTAATTTGAACTACCATTAAAACAAGCAAAAAAAACGAACTTAGGCAGGAATCACTTTAGCAGAGCACATATAGCCATTAAAAAAAGATCATATAGTAATTTTTTGTATATATATATATATGTATTCACAGAGAAGAGCAGGAACACACATATACACACTCCATTTTGTATCCTCTTCAGAAGTTTTTCTTTGGTAAAGAAAAACTCCAACTTAAATAAGATGTTTTCCACATGTAACAGCACATTTATACAGCAGTCTATTGAGTTTGGGGAATACTGTTGTAATATTTGGTGATGGGTGTGTATTAGTGATTACAGTGAGTCAGGCACTGTGCTAATTGCTTGGATACTGAAATGAGTATTTTTTCCTGTTTCCAAAGAAACTTTAATTCAGGAATAATTTAGAATACCTTGGAAAGTGGTAATTTTACCTGGGTACATCAAGTTTCCCCTTCTTTGGGAATTCCCTTCTTGTTGTTTATTGTAGGGAAATGGAGAAAGAGAAATGCTCAGATTTTACTGAATAAATGAGGCTTAAATATCATAGATAGTAAAGTGACAGAGATGTGACACAGAAAGTTAATAAGGTTTTGTCAGATAATTTTGTCCTGAAATGTTCCTGGCCTGCTCACTTTGACTGTTTGGAATACTTTTTTTCTCCATGACTGAAACCATGTTAAAGAGGCAGTTGAAGGTATCCTGGTCATTAAGCAAGGCATAGATAGCAAATTGCTTGTGAATTTTCTGACCATTGTCGGGTTTTTGAACAACCTTGAGAGGCATTTTTTGGTATTCTCTACCTTCTGTGTCTTGACCTCAATTTGGTAATAGACCTTATTGGGTTAATAAGGACTAGAAGCTGTATGGTGTAAAGTAATTTATAGGTTTTTTACATTTTAGCAAGGATTTATTTTAGTATATCAGGATAAAATAAAGAGAAATGAAGAACCATTTTCTCTACTCCAGAAATGGAGTATAGGACTTACTTCACGTTTACCCTTTTTTTTTTTGGCCTGGGTCCTGTCCCTGAGCTCTTCAGCTCAAGGCTAGTGCTCTACCGCTTTGAGCCACAGCACTACTTTTTGTTTTTCTGGTGGTTAATTGGAGATAAGAGGCTTATGGACTTTCCTGCCCTGGCTGGCTTTGAACCATGATCCTCAGATCTCAGCCTCCTGAGTAGCTAGGATTACAGGTGTGAGCCATCATGCCAATGTCATTTACTCTTTATCTCTGTACTCTACCAATAGCCAGTTTCCTGTTTGTTTGGTATCTAGCTAATACAATGGGCTGATTCATGTGGCATCAAGACTCTATAATTGGGTTTGAAATAACAAGTTTTATTTACTCCCACTTATTCTAGCTTTTCTGTTGATAAGATTTCTGAAGTTACTGTAGCCATTGCCATAGTAACAGTCCAAGATATAGGCACACAGAATTGGTGACATTGACAGTATTCTTGGGATAGGAGTTGGATGAACTGGTCAGAGGGTGCTTTGACTCTTCTCGAGGCTTTAATGTGCCCTTTTATCCATGACTGCAGCAACTAATTTTGGGGTTAAGCTGTACCTTGTCTTTATATGTCATGAATATCACATGACTTTCAGTTCCTCATGAGTTCTGCTTCTTGTGATGTATTGAAATGATGCTTAAAGTAAAGCATCCCAGTGTGGTGCCATGCCAATGTGGTGTAACAAAAGGTAAATATTTAGTCTTTTCCCTGGTTCCTGGCACCAATTCTTAACGCTCTTGCAGTCAGATTGTGTTTCGTTTTCTAACAAGAAGACTGGTGTTTGGGTTGCCTCTGGATAGCTTCAGAATGAGGGCTGATTATTAGAAAGACTAGGTCATGATGAGATGGTTGGAACCTTCCATTGCCTCTGCCACCTGTGACAATGACAGGAGGGAGGAGAGGGCCTGGAGAGAGAGATCTGTCACTATCCAGTAGTTTAATTAGTTGGGCTTTCAGAAGGAAATCCCTAAATGACTGTGTACAGAGAGCTTCTAGCTTGGCGACTTTACAGAGGTGCTAGGAATGTGCTCTGCCTAGAGAGCCTTGCTTTCTTGGTCACCTAGTCATCCCCATACCTTGTCTTAAACTTACTTCCATTTGGCTATTACTGAGTTGTAACTTTTGTGGTATTAGTACAATGGCAATCCTAAGTAATATACTTCTCTAAGTGCTGTGAGTGCGAGGAATTCAAACTAGTGAATTTGAGAGGGCATGGGAAACTCCAAATTTGTATCTAAGTTAGATGGAAGTATAGGTAACCTGGGGACCTGATACTTGTTAAAAACATTTGAAATAAGACTCTCTAAACTATGAAGGTTGATAACTCCAGGTAGTGGTTGAATTGAATTATATGACTACTCAGTGGTATTGGTGAATTGATGAAGAAAAACAAATATTTGGTGTCAGTAGGAGAAATCACCCCATTGGTTATATCATATTCATGTAGAAATTTATTTAAATACTCTTGGGCCTGGTTCTTGCTGAAGATAGTCAGAAAATTAAAAATCGTAGGCACTAGTGGCTCATGCCCATAATCCTGGCTATTCAGGGGGCTGAGATCTGAGGATCTGAAGCCAATCTGGGCAAGGAAAGTTCATGAGACTCTTACCTCCAGTTAACCACCTAAAAGCCAGAAGTGGAGCTGTGTCTCAAATGGTAGAGCGGTCAGCCTTGAGTGAAAAGGCTAATAAGCAGAAGCACATGGCCCTGAGATCAAGCCTCAGTACTGACCCCCCACCCCACCCCCCCAAAAAAAAGGTTAGAACCTTTGAAAAATCACTTTTAAAAAATAATTACAGGGGCTGGGAATATGGCCTAGCGGCAGAGTACTTGCCTCACATACATGAAGCCCTGCCTTCAATTCCTCATGACCACATATATAGAAAAGGCCAGAAGTGGCACTGTGGCTCAAGTGGTAGAGTGCTAGCCTTGAGCAAAACTAAGGCAGGGACAGTGCTCAGGTCCTTAGTCCAAGCCCCAGGACTGGCAAAAATAATAATAATAAAAATTACATTAGCCTTACTTGGAAACATGGGTAAAAATGTCTGAAGACTGAGTAAAAAGGAAGGGTAAAACAGGAATGATCCCACAAAAATAAGGAACCAGTGGCACTAGTGGCTCATACCTATAATTCTAGCTACTAAGGAGGCTGAGATCTGAGGATTAAGGTTTGAAAGCCACCTAGGCAGGAGAGTCCATGAGACTGTTTGCTTCAGTTAACCACCAAAAAGCTGGAAGTGAAGCTATGGCTCAAGTGGTAGAATGCTAGCCTTAAACACAAAAGTATCTTAAGTAGTTCACAATTTAAATGACAATTTCTGGGCCAGTTGGGCCCCTCTATAAGAGGCATGTACCATTTTTAACTTTAGCTTTGAATGTGACTTTCCCCCTCTAAAATGACTCTTGCCCAAGTAATTGTTTTAATAAAAAGAATGTTCTAGGGTTGAAATGTTGACACTTATCTCAATTTCTTAGGATCTTAAGATTGAAGGTGATGTTCAAGAGCCAGCTGAACCAGAAGATGACCTTGATATTATGCTTGGCAATAAAAAGAAGAAAAAGAAGAATGTCAAATTCCCAGATGAAGATGAAATACTAGAAAAAGATGAAGGTAATATTGGGAATTAATAGCTTCTTGAATACTTAGTTAAGCTATAGTGTCCTTGCTTGGGTTGGGAAGCTTTATTTATTTATTTATTTTACTTTTTCCTGCTCCTTATTTTCATTGCCTAATAATGAAAACTGAAAGGAATTAGTATCTTAACTTGACCATGATGGTCAAAGATTTCATGGGAGAATTTGATAATTACATTTAAAATATTCTGATTCAGATTTGGGAAAATTACTGTAACTGAATTTAAAGTAATGTTAAAAAAAATTAAGCTGGGCACTGGTGGCTCACGCCTGTAACCCTAGCTACTTAGGAGGTTTGATAGGAGGATCATGATTCAAAGCCAGCAGGAAAGTCCATGAGTCTCTTATCTCCATTTACCTGCTGAAACTGAAAGTGAATTTGTGGCTCAAATGGTAGAGCACTATTCTTGAGTATAAAAGCTTGAGGACAACACACTCTTCAATTTAAGCCCCAAAACTGCCTCAAAAAAAAAAGTTTAAAATTAAAATTTTTCCTGAAGTTCAAAAGGTTTGCACAAAAAAGTTACAAATTTTGTTCTTCATTTCTTCCTTTCTTTTTGTGTGTGTTTTTATGGATGTTGAAGTTTACATGCTTCAAAACAGGTGGACTTTTTATTCTATCTTACATTTGCTAAGTTAGTTATATTTGTTGTTTTTGCCAGTCCTGGGGCTTGGACTCAGCGCCTGAGCACTGGCCCTGGCTTCTTTTTGCTCAAGGCTAGCACTCTACCTCTTGAGCCACAGCGCCACTTCCAGCTTTTTCTGTTTATGTGATGCTGAGGATCAAACCCAAGGCTTCATGCATGCTAGGCAAGCACTCTACCACTAAGCCACATTCCCAGCCCTCGTTGTTATATTTTTATTACCATAAATGTCTATTAGAGATCTTTTGTGAGTGTGTGTATATATGCTGGCTTTGGGGCTTGAACTCAAGGCCTGGGTACTGTCCCTGAGCTCTGAGCTTCTTTTTCTCAAAGCTAGCGTTCTACAACTTGAACCACAGTTCCACTTACAGCTTTTTTGGTGATGAGTCTCATGGCATTTCTTGTCCAGGTTGGTCTCAAACTATGAACCTCAGATCTCAGCCTCCTGAGTAGAATTATAGGCGTGAGCCACCAGCACCTGGCCTATGAGAGATTTTTTAAAAGTCATCATATCCCCTTCTACAATGAGATGGGGTTGTAATGAGCCTTTATTCCTTTGTGCTTTGAGGATGTTTTGAAAGCCGGGGGAAGGGGATTTCTGTAGCCCCCCTCCCCTTGGTTCTTATAGCACGGTCCATCCTTAATTCTTTGTTATCGTAGCTCTAGAAGATGAAGATAGCAAAAAAGACGATGGTATCTCATTCAGTAACCAGACCGGGCCTGCTTGGGCAGGCTCAGAAAGAGACTACACATATGAGGAGGTAAGATAAATTCTGTTGAAAAGGGCTAACTAAGCTGGTCACTAGAGCAGCTAAATTGAAGAGACCATTGAGATATATATTGATGGTGAAACAAGTACAGAGGTCTTGGTGCCAGTGTATAGTATTTCCTCAAGCCACTCATGGAGTAGCCTTGCACAGAATGTGACCGTCACTGTCCCTATCTGAGTTCACAAAATGTGGAGCCCTCTGGGAATCAGGTGGGCCTTGGTGACAAAGTGGCAAATTCATTTCCAACTTAGGCTTCCTTATTTGAGGATAACTGAATTTTTTCTGTGTATCAAGCATTTTGCCATAAAAACAGCATCAGTGGGAACTCATTGGTTAGTTTATCTTTTAGCAAAGAAAAACTGAACATCCATAAAGTATAATGAGTTCTTGCCCTCAGAAGAGCTTCCAGAATATGCAGTAGGAGGTATATATTTAGTAAGACTGTATTTGAATACCACTTTATCCTTTCAGCTACTGAATCGAGTATTCAACATCATGAGGGAAAAGAATCCAGATATGGTTGCTGGAGAGAAAAGGAAATTTGTTATGAAACCACCACAAGTTGTTCGAGTAGGAACCAAGAAAACTTCATTTGTCAACTTTACAGATATCTGTAAATTGTAAGTTGGTTAAGGAGAGCTTTCATTCCAAATACTAGATTCTCAGTGTTGTGTCAAGGATAATAAATGTCCTTACTGTGGATTCTTGCAGGTTCAAAAAGGTGTTACAAGTATAGGGGTGAGGTTAGGTAGAGGGAGGCCACAATTCCTATGTGTCAATTCTTTTAGGGTTTTGTTGTTGCTTTTTGCTCAAGGCTAGCGTTCTATCTCTTGAGCCACAGCATCACTTCTGGCTTTTTTTCTATGTATGTGGTACTGAGGAGTCGAACCTAGGGCTTCATGAGTATGAGGCAAGCACTCTCGCCACTAGGCCATATTCCCAGCCCTCAACCTAACTTCTTAATATACCATATAAAACTTTCATTAAATAATGTTCAGTTCATGTGTTTTGAAATAGTTCCTTAGTTGGACATATTGCTACCAGGTTTTATTGGAAGTAAAGCTTCGAAAGATGTCTAAAAATACATCTTTCGACTTACTAATGGGAGCTCAGAAAGCTGGGTGTGGTGAAGCATGCCTGTAAATCCCAGCTTCTAGGATAGGAGGGGCAAATGATGAGAAATTCTAGGCCAGCCTGGGATACATAATCAGATACTAGCTATAAAAACAAAGCAAACAAACTCAGAATGAGCCTTGTGTCAGAACAGAATTGCTGAATTAAAGGAACTGGTATTTTTATAGCAAACAGTGGCAAACTGCTGCTTGCTTCAATATATACTTCCACCTGCAATAAAGAAGCCTTCCTCTTTAATTATATACTTATTAGTGAAATGGAGGGTAAGCTGTGGGCCTCGTACTGATATGCAAACACTATACCACTTGAGCCACAACTCTACCCTTTTTGCTTTTTATGGTATTTTTCAGATAGTCTCACTTTTTGTCCAGATCTGATTACAGTCCTACCTTAGCCTTCCATATAGCTGGGAAGAAAGGACACCAAACTATGCCCGGCTTGTTTCAAGATAGGGTCTCAATATTTGCTCTGGCTAGCCTTGAACTCTGATACTCTCAATCTCCATTCCCTCCAGTAGCTGGGGTTATAAGCATGAGTCATCATCACAGCTTGATTCTTTTGTTGTTATTTTTTTAATTCACATTTTGAGAAAAAAATAGCTGTATAAAACTATATAATAGGGCTTTTTGCGGGGACGGGGTGGGGGGAGTCCTGTGGCTTGAACTCTGAGCCTGAGTGCTGTCTCTAAGCTTTTGTTCAAGGTGAGCACTCTATGATTTGTTTATGTTTTTGCCAGTCCTGGGGCTTGAACTCAGGGCCTGGGTACTGTTCTTGAGCAAATTCTTTTCCTTAAGGCTAGCACTCTACCACTTGAGCCACAGCAGCACTTCTGGCCTTTTCTGTTTATGTGGTACTGAGGAATTGAACCCAGGGCTTCATGCATGCTAGGTAAGCACTCTACCACTGAGCCACATTCCCAGTCCAATACTACCACTTGAGCCTCAGGGCCATTTTCAGCGCTATTGAGTAGTTTTATTTGTTCCTCCAGGCTGGCTTTCAACCATGATCCCCAGATTTCAGCTGCCTGAGTAGCTAGGATTACAAGTGTGAGCCACCAGTACCTGACTTATAAATTAGGTTTTAAAAGTAAAAATAGTATATTGGATGGCATATTTGCTTTTTAAAAATTGGATGGCATATTTGCTTTTTAAAAATTAGCTATATGCTTTTTTGTATGTGCCAGTACTTTAATTCCAGGTGCCTTTCCCCACTGGGCTTTTTTTTTTTTTTTTTTTTTTTTGCCATTCCTGGGATTGAACTTTGCCCCTGGGTGCTGAGTTTTTGTGCTCAAGGCTCATGCTCTACTACTTGAGCCACAGCTCCACTTCTGGCTTTTTTTTACAAAGTTAATTGGAGAAAAATCTCAGGGACTTTCCTGCCTAGCCTGGCTTCAAACTGGTTCTCAGATTTCAGCCTCCTGAGTGGTTAGGATAACAGGTATGAGCCACCTTGCCCTGTCCTCACTTGGCTTTTTTTTGCTCATGGCTGGCACCATGATCTTCCTTGGTCCTTCTACCTCTACCTCCTGAGTGCTTGTATTATAGGTGTGTACCACCATGCCCAACCCTCTCACTTTGCCAAATTTTTTTGCCAAGTAGCAGTCTCTAACTTCAGTCTTTCATGCTTGTACTTCTTGTGTTGCTGGGATTGCAAGTGTGCATCAGGATGCCTAGCTTGGTTTCTGAGATAAGGTCTTCCTAACTTTCACCTTAAACCAGCCCTGAAGTTTACAATGAAGGCCACCTGTATCTCTTTCTGGTCCTTCTTAAACAAGGACACTATCCTATAAAGTGTCTACTTAACCCATCTATGTTTTTTAGATATCTACACACATGTGATTCTGCTTTCTAAGCATTGAAACATGAATACGTGGTATTATATAGTACTTTATTTCCAAGTTTTAAGTGAACTTTGCACTGGAAATCATCTGGTAGCTAACTGATGAAGTGAAACTTGATGGATTTT
This sequence comes from Perognathus longimembris pacificus, assembly GCF_023159225.1. Taxonomy (NCBI): domain Eukaryota; kingdom Metazoa; phylum Chordata; class Mammalia; order Rodentia; family Heteromyidae; genus Perognathus; species Perognathus longimembris. Next base: position 68,425,525 of record NC_063166.1, on the reverse strand, counting down.
CAGAAGTTTGGTCAGATATACATGAAAGGTACATTGATCTTTTTTCTTTTTTTAGATTACATCGTCAGCCCAAACATCTCCTTGCATTTTTATTGGCAGAATTGGGTACAAGGTAAGAAACTATCAACAGTTATGTACAATGATTAGCACTAGGCATTTAAGAAGAACCACTCTTAATCTGAAAAGATTATTAAACATGCACAGGCACAACAGTCAATAATCCAAGGAATTTTCAGGCCAGTAGGGAGTGAGATGGCTTTATTTCTATGTGAGCTTGGCTTGGCGCTTAGGAGAGGCTGTGACTGTCATGAGTTCCACCATGTTTAGTGTCCTGTCACTATTGGAACACTTCAGTCTTCTTTTGACCATGTTTAGTTTCCTGTCACTATTGGAACACTTCAGTTTTCTTATTTGGAGCAAATAATAGATTTCAAGAGAATTCCCTTAACTCAGAATTTTCTTTTTTAGCACTGTGGGGTTTAAATTGCTTTTGCTAGGCAGATCTTCTCTCTTGAGCTACATCTCCAGCCCTAGAGCTTGTTTTTTCTTCAACTGATAAGAGGCTAGTAAAGAAGTTAGAGCTTCTTTACTGAATGACATGAGAAAACATTGAAGCAACTGGCTACTTGTCTATCTGCAGGGCTCACTTAGGAAGTCATTGAGCCAGTCCATGCCCATTCAAGGAGGCCAGGATCTCATGGAGCATAGGTAGATGCTTTTGCCTACTGTAAATGCAGGGAATTATGTTCCCCTAGAAATAAAACAATTGTAGATTTAGGTCATTATACTGACAACACATATTGAGTACATATTATGTGTTGGGTACTATATACCAAGTGCCATTTTGTGTACCAACTCATTTAAACTTTATAACAGTTGTATGAAATAGAAAATGACATAACTTCTCAGATTTGAAATAGGGTTCAGTGAAGTCTAGGTCACTGCTAGTGGCACAGTCCAAATGCAAGCTTAAGTCTGCTTGCTTCTGGAGCTTGAGCTCTTAAAAGGCATTTTTATCCGTGGATAGTACAGAGATAATTAGGTATTCTGGACTTTTCCTGCTTTTTAAAAAACATGGGGTTTTGTTAAACTTGCTGTGATGTTAAAGAATAGTTTACTGGTAGCCGGCGCCACTGGCTTCTGCCTGTAATCCTAACTACTCAGGAGGATCACGATTTAAAGCCAGCCTGGGCAGGAATGCCCATAAGACTCTTTATCTCCTGAGTTTGATTCCTCGGTACCACATAAACAGTGAAAGCCAGAAGTGGTGCTGTGGCTCAAGTGATAGAGCACTAGCCTTGAGCTGAAGAGTTCTGGGATAGTGCCCAGGCCAAGTTTGAGCCCTATCATCAACCAAAAAAAAAGAAAAAGAATAGTTTACTTGACAGTGATATACACATGAGCTCTTTTGTACGATTGTGGGTTTTAAATACAAATTGACTAGAATCATTTGTTTAAAGGAGCAAAAGCTAGCAAAGTAGCAGTGTTTTGAAAAATCTCGGTTTTGTAGTCACGTGATATAAATTACAAGTGGTAATTACTGAGCGTATGGTAATATATTTTAGAATTAAGATTACTTTTTTTTGGAGGGAGGACCAGTCCTGGGGCTTGAACTCAGGGCCTGAGCCACTGTCCCTGGCTTCCTTTTACTCAAGGCTAGCACTCTACCTCTTGAGCCACAGCACCACTTCTGGCTTTCACTGTTTATGTGGAGCTGAGGAATCAAATCCAGGTCTTCATGCATGCTAGGCGAGCACTCTACCACTAAGCCACCTTCCCAGTCCTTTTTTTTTAATGACAGTGAATGAAAAAAGTGTTTCTTAGGTTTGAATCACTTTAGCCTTTGGATCCTTACGGTTAAGGAATCATGGGAGAGGTTTAAAAAATTAATACATATATAACCAAAGCCAATTTAGTATTTTCAACTACGCTTTTTTTTTTCCCCCAGCCAGATTTCTAACTATCACTGGATCAAAACTTTTGGTACTTGGAATTTTTTCTTTCTTTCTTTCAATCTTTTTTTTTTTTTTTGGTACTGGGGAATCCAACCCAGGACGTTGCACTTGCTAGGCAAGCGATTTGCCACTGAGCTACATCCCAGCCCAGTACTTGGAATTTTTGTCATAGGTCCTGTTCTGTTGCCTGAACTACTGGGCCATCCCCCTGCTCAGCCACCTACTGCAATTATAGATGCATACATTATACCTGGCTTACAAGCTTTAAAATACATACTGCCTTCTCGTGTGTTTTTTATAGCTTGTTTACTTGCATTACACATGGTAATGCAATTCAGTGAGAGTTTCCTTTTTGGGTGAATGGGCTGTAACACAACTCATTTTAGACTCAATTATAAATCTGACTTGCCACTGGAAATAAAATTGGTTGAAAATGGCTTTAAAGTTAGGAAATATGGGTAGGTCAACAGACTGCTGATCCTAAACTTTTCCTACATTACTGGGAATATTTAAATCCATCAAAGATCCGAGAATTTGGTTCCTTCAGGGGGAAAAAAAGCAAGAAATAACGAGGATATTTTTGTTCTCCATAGCGGCTCTATAGATGGTAATAACCAACTTGTAATCAAAGGAAGATTCCAACAGAAACAGATAGAAAATGTTTTGAGAAGATACATCAGTAAGTGTATAATTTGATTGTTTTTGGGAGAATCGTTTGTAAGGAGCCTGGTCTGTTTTGGGGGAATTGGTAATGAAGGTGAGGTAAAAGATCTAGCTGAGTAGGCCTGCTAGTCAATTCTAGAGCTAAAGGACAAATAAGAGAACCCTGCCTGTGATTCTGGTCTGGTCCTCCTTTTGTTTCCAAACTACCTATGAAGGCTCAACAACTCACCTATAGAAAACTAGAATAAAATGAAGCTTCTTTTCATCCTGCAGCATTTGAGGTCTTTGTTGTAACTGATGGTTTAATTTCAGAAGTGTCAGAATAGATGGTTTGTTTTCTTGCACTAGAAAAACAGTTTAGTGATTCCCTGTCTGGATGCCCAGATAAACTGTCCTGAGCCAGGGCTTAATGAGTAGATGTATTTCTGTGCCTATCTGAAGGTACTTAAAATGCTGTGTGTTGCTTTTTCTGCAGAGGAATATGTTACTTGTCATACATGCCGGTCACCGGACACAATCCTGCAGAAGGACACCCGACTCTATTTCTTACAGTGTGAAACTTGTCATTCTCGATGCTCTGTTGCCAGCATCAAAACCGGCTTCCAGGCTGTCACAGGCAAGCGAGCACAGCTCCGTGCCAAAGCTAACTAATTTGCTAATCACCACTGATTTTGCAAAGTGTTTTGTGGAGATTTGGCTGGACAGGTTTATCATCAGAGTGGATATACCATTGTACTAAAAACAAGATAGAAACGCTGCCAAGTTGTTTGGCAGGTGATTGATCTGAAATCCTTGCAAGATGCTGATGCTCAAGCTGTTGACATACTCATTACCTACTTAACAACTGTCAGAGAAACGTGATGGGGTAAGGAGGTGCTTTTTTAAAATCGTTCATAGACTTCTGTAAAATGCAAGATAAATTAAAGTTATTATAACAGTGATTCTTTCAATATGGTTTGTCTTTCAGTTTTTTGGTTTTTTTTTCCTATAAAAAATATGCTCAGTGAATTACAAAAAGAAAGGACAAGTGTATGCCTGGGCTTTTTGTTTGAGGTCTGTGTCTTTGTCCCGAGAAACACTGGCAGGCACTTCAGTGGGCAGCTGTGACTATCTTCAGCTTTTGAGACATGTGGCTAGAGTAGACATGGCTTCCCACAAGAGAATGATTGGAAGATGGGCCTGTTTGCATTGTCCAGGGAATGCCTCAGTTTGAATTCCTATGTGAGGATTGATGGTCCTACCTCACTGCCAAGTCCTCATTTCTCTCATGTGGTACCTAACAGCTCTGCAGAGGGAAATACAGGTGCTAGGGATATTCTCCCCTCAGAATTCTCTTCTTTGTTGGCATGTCTTATATCTAGCACGCTAATGCTAATTGGCCATCTGTGTTGGCAAGGTAGCATTGGTACGTGCAGTACAGGGAACTCTTCTTAGCCAAATGATGCTAAAGGAAGCTTCTCTCATCTTCTAACCTTATGCTCTGGGTCTGAAAAACACCCACCAACTTCTGAATGTGATCATGAGAAACCTTGAGTTGCTGCTGCCTGTGTGGTAGCACCTCCAGTTCTGTCTCCTGAGGACTTGACTGGATGGTATTCTCTCGGCACACAAAGAAGACCTTGCGTCTGTGCTGTGCTGTGATCTCCCTTGTACCTGATGAGGATAAGGGAACTTTTTCCTGTTACCAGATTGTCCATCCATACCAAGTAACCTAGGAGCACTCACTCAGTCCTAAATGTCTTAACCACATTCTTTTTGATCACTGTGACCCTTAAAAGTCTAAGGCCAAGTGTTGTCAAGTATCTTGGCTGTGAATGGGTGGGTGGAGCTTCCTTCAACCCTGTAGTTCCTCTGGAGGGGACCATATGCTGGCTGAGTTGTTACCACTGCTGTGATGATCCCAACTGCTGTTCAAGATTCTGACCCCACTTTCTTTGTACCTGCCCACATGATTCCCAATGTTGAATATTACTGCGTGAATAAAGCAAGGATCAGTGCCTCTTGTGTAATTAGCTTTCCATTGCTTTTGTGTATCTGTGTGTGTGTGCTGTACATCGCTTTACTTAGTGGGATCCCTTAGGGCAAGGCATATTGACAAGTTAGCAAACAGACTCGTGTCTTCAACCACTTAAAACTGCATTTTCAAAGCTAGTTCTCAGCTGAGATAGTAAAATGGCCTTGACTACTGAAAATAGTTTATTGTGGATCACCTGAATATAGTAGCATCAACATGTAATGTGCCCACTACCTCTTGCCAACCCTGTCTCAGTTGGAAGGAATCTTGATTTGGAGTGACAGAACAAAGACAACCATGGATTTTTTTTTCCTTTGAGATGAATGTAGTCCAGACTGACTTCAAACTTAAGATCTTCCTGTCTTAGCTTGCCAAGGGCTGGGATTACAAGTGGCACTACAATGCACAGCTAATAGAGGATTCCAAACCAACGTTTTCATTTCAGAGTGCCTTAGAAAAGTGTTAAATAGTGTTACTACACAAATAAGATGGCTCATGGTAAACAAAAAATTAGAACAGGTTACAGTTGTATTCTAGGAAATCCGTTTAGTTCCATACTCCTCACATGTTTAGGTCCCCACTCCACTATATGTAAGATACTCTTTACCCTAGAGCCCACAATAGCATTGAGAACAGAGATGTTATTTGTGCAGTGCCTAGAAGGTTGTGGGTATTAAATATACAGACAGCCATTCTTCCTCTGCCAAACATTGCATAGGGTTAAGTGTTGGCACAGAGAAAATGCTGGGCTGTGGATAGTACAGAACGAGTGCTGTTGTTGAACATGAGGAGCCTGCTATAATTGAGCTCCCAACTATCCAGTTCCTTTGTCCTGACGGCTAAAATTTCACATTTAAACAAAACATTAGATTTTGACCACCAATTTTTGGGAGTTAAGCTTTGTGACTTTTTTTTTAGTTGAGATTAAATTATAACTGAAAATACTAAAACCATCTTACCAATTTTAGAGAGTCGAGACCCCTTTTCTGGTTGAAACTGCACAGTGGCCAGGTACCAATTAATGGCTCACACCTAAAATCCTATCAAAAATCTGCAGTCCGAGGGTTGAGGAGTGAAGCCAGCCCAAGCAGGAGACCAGTAAACCAGCAAAAATCTGAAAGTGGAACTGTGGCTCAAGTGGTAGAGTGCTAGGCTTGAGCACAAAAGCTCAGGGAACAAGGTCCAGTCCCTGAATTCAAGCCTCAGGACTAGCATACACAAACTAGACAAAATTATATCAGTTGACTAGTTCAGTACCTGTAGTGGTAGGTGCATAATTCTCAACAATGTTATATGTATGAGCTTTTGAACAGCCTAGCGCATCAATCCTTTTACCAGTTATCCTGTATTTCCTTCTATAAAGTGAGAAAATGCTGTTTCAGGTCATGGTAAGACAGCGTATAAAGTGCTTAGTTAAGCCAGGACTGCCTAGCATATAGAAATTTTCTTCTGTTGTAGGTTTCAAAGATTAGAGAGCAAGATTTGTGGCTGGTAGTGTGTGAATCATGCCTTTACCCAGGCCCTGCCAAGTGTGTCCTTTTCACACTAACTCATGGGGCCTGCGATACTGCTTTGTTCATGCCTACTCTTGGGATGGTTGTCCCAGTGGGTTTTTTTGTTTGTTTTTTTGCCAGTCCTGGGTCTTGGGACTCGGGGCCTCAGCACTGTCCCTGGCTTCTTCCCACTCAAGGCTAGCCACCTGAGCCACAGCGCCCCTTCTGGACGTTTTCCATATATGTGGTGCTGGAGAATCGAAACTCATGTGTAGGAGGCCAATAGGCCATATTCCCAGCCCCCTGGCTTCTTTTTGTTCAAGGCTAACACCCTACCACTTGAGCCACAGTGCCACTTCTGGCCTTTTCTGTTTATGTGGTGCTGAGGAATCAAAACTCAGGGGCATGCTAAGCAAGTACTCTACCACACATCCCCAGCCCCTCAGTTGTTTTGTTTTTGGTGGTACAGGTGATTGAACCCTCAGTAAGCACTCTACCTCTGAGTTATACAGATGCCATTTTGTCTCATATAGCTCAAACAGGCCCCACATGTAGAATCTTCTCAGCCTCCCAAGTGTTGGATTTACAGGCAATTTGCTGCTGTATCCAGTCTGATTCTAAACCCTGTCTCCATGGGGACACCAAACTCGCAAGGATTTACAGTGTATGTAATAAAGTACCATAGTGGCTCATGTCTATAACCTCAGCTCTGGAGATTTGAGAACATCATAGTTCAAGACCTGCCTGGGCACAGTTTGTGAGAGCTCCTCATCTCAACCAATAAAAGGTAGGTATTTTGGTACGTGCCTGTCATCACAACTACATGGCCAAGGCTAGCTTAAGCAAAAAGGGCTGAGAGCACAACTTGTAGTTCCCATCTGGCAAGAACAAAGCTGTGAGTTAAATCCCAATACCACATATACCATTTGGGTCACAGTAGTGGCCATGACTCTTATCTTTTCAAATCTCTCCTAGTTAAACAGGAAAGTTGGCTTCTATTATGAGTACATCAGAAGCCATTGGAGGACCAGCAGTCCTAAAGAATCAGTATTAATGGACACTATTGTTAAAATGACAAAAATTTGATGAAACACATCGAGCAGTAACTTAGTCACATGATGGAAGTAGGGGTTTACATCATGCTTCCACCTCCATGATGAACTTGAACTAATTAACTATTCGATCCTAAATTTTACCTTCCCAATTTAAGATGAGTCCTTCCACCCTTGGAGGATTGTTATGAGGGGGAAATAAAATACAGTATTTAAAGAACTTATGGCACGTGGAATGCTTTCTACACATGTGTGCATGTGCGCACACACCGATGCGTATGAAGTTGAGTTCAGTACAATTAAGCAAACAAAGTGAGCTGGGCGTGATGACACATGTAATCACAGCATTTGGAGGCTGAAGCTTTAGGATAGTAAATCAGAACAGCTTTGACTACAGAGTAAGACTACCTCAAGTTCCTGGACTCCAGACAACAGAAGCTCCTCAGTGTTTACATGCACAGGAATCCTGAACACTTCCCTGTACTCAACCTCAACACTTCACCAAAACCTGGAGTCAAAGAGAAACGCTCATGAAATAAATGCTAGAGAACAGGTGGCTGGCTGGAAAGTGGCCTAAAACTGAGGAATGTGTAAAGACAGAAGAACCTAGAACCAAACTCCTGATGATGAACTTGAGTGTCCTCAGTTGGGAAAGGCCTCTGAAGGGAATATGCAGTTCTTAAAGAAGCTAATTGGACACCTCTCAAGTGATGACTGCCGAGCAGCAGCTTAAAGGGTGGTGGCCACTTCTCAGAGGAACCTATGTGAAACTTGGAACAAGATATGTAGCCATGTAGCAGTAAAAACAGCAGCCAAAAAAAGTCACATCTTTAATACCCATTTCAGTGGACTGGCACAGGTAAACTAAGTGACTCAAAAAAGACCTGCTGTGGTAGCTGATTCTCAGTTGCCTGAAGTGATAAGAATTGACCAATTCATGTGAGAACTAAAGTGGTGGAGCTAAGACAGACAACCACATGTAAACTGTGAATAAGCAGAAGTTTCTGGAAGGAATCGGGCCAGCTATTATGCGAACAAAGCAAACAAGTGTCAACAGGAAATGGGCCATATGTCTCCTGAATCTTTCACGGTCTCTTCTTAAACTTCTACAAAAGACAATGGATTTGCAAAGCTTAAGCAACTAAAAATCTACCAGCTGATTTCACTTCTTTACCCGAAACTGACGAAAAGAAAAGCCAGATCAACTAGGCATGTTTCGTCATCTGCTTAAGGGCTACCGTCTGACAGAAATTCCATTTAACAGCAATTGAATTTAACAAAGCTATTTTTAAACTTGGAAATGTATGGTTGGTTGTCTAGTTAACAAATTTTTAGAGTAAGGAAATGAGTGACTGGAGAACTAGTTGGTAGTTTGAATATGGAAAGCTTTCAAAACTGGTAAATGGCTCAGGGGTGTAGAGCAAAGGTAGGATGATTGCCAACATGCATGAGGCTAAGTTCAATCCCCAGCACCTCCCAAAATACTTCAAAAGCTATAACTGCTTGTTACTTGACTTACTGGTCCAAGCTAGAAGCAGAAAGGCATAATGAAAACGTTGCTTGCTGGGGGCCAGTGGCTCATGCCTGTTATTCTAGGTACTGGTACTCAGGAGGTTGAGCCCCGAAGATTGTGGTTTGGTTTTTTGCCAGTCCTGGGGCTTCAACTCAGGGCCTGAGCACTGTCCCTGGCTTCCTTTTGCTCAAGGCTAGCACTCTACCACTTGAGCCACTTCCAGCTTTTTCTGTGTATGTGGTGTTGAGGAATCGAACCCAGGGCTTCATGTATACAAGGCGAGCACTTTACCATATTCCCAGCCCTGAGGATTGTAGTTTGAAGCCAGCGGGGCCAAGGAAGTCCATGAGACTTATCTACAGCTTACCACCAGCAAACCAAAAGTGGAGCTGTGGCTCAAAGTGGTGTAACATTGACCTTGAACAGAAAAGCTCAGGGGACAGTGGGCAGGCCCTGAGTTGAAGCCCCACAATGGACCAAAAAATTCAGTTTCTTGATGTGTATCCATGGCAGTGAAAAGAGGAAAAAAAAATTAACTCTCAACTGTTTGCACTTTCCTGATTCTTGGAGGGGGTGAGGGGGCCTAGAGCTCAGTACTGGACACTTGCTCATTGGCTAGTGCTCCAACTAAGCCATGCCTCCAACACCCTTTTTTCCTGGTATTTTTGATACTTGATGTGTTGATACGCTGAATTTGAGGACCAGCTGCTGGGTTGTCATGGCCTTGTTCATGTTTTGCTCTGAACTGGTCTATGATGTTGAACCTCTGGACCTAACCATGACACATGGAGACATGTAAATTTCTGTGGGCTGTGGACGGCCAGCCACTATCCTGGCCTTTGCCTTGAACATTAGTCACAGAATAGGAATAGTGGGCTGCTGTTCCTACCTACCCTTGCTAGGGTGCTCAGGAACGCAGAATGAGTTTGGGGCAGGAAGAAGGCACTGAGGAGGGTACCTATGACTGGTGTCTGAGAAGGTTTAGTTAGAAAAAATAACTAGTTTTGCTTTCCATAAACAATTCAAATATAATTGGGACACTGAAACTACAATGACAATTTCACACCCTAAAACTGTTAGGAACGAAACCCCATGTCATAAAGATCTTAGTCATCTTTTTTCTTACTTGTCCTTACCTCTCTCACTTGTCAAGATGATGCTATAATTAGAATTTCACAATCTACTTTCTATAGGTCCCTTGATGGAATGATGGATGTCATGTCAAACCCAGATTCTTACAGATTCTAAAAGATCCTATGACCTAGATAACTTTACTAACATCCCTAATGCAATCATTTGCTCAAAGCTGTACTAGAGATCTCTTTTATAGGGGCCACATACTCTAATCTATTCCTGCCTTTGGTGCTGAGGATCAAGCCTAGGGCCTTTGAACATCCTAGGCCACTCAGCCTTAACTCATTCCTGCAATGCTAGAGGACAGATTACTATCTAATCACTGAAAAGAGAAAAATATGTGCCATTGCTGACACTTCTTCCACAGACAAATACTTCAGGTACCATAGGACTCATTACAAAAATTAATGAAGACTATTTGGTTGAAAGGCAGATTTAGCATTCTTCATCTTCAATTTTAGTTAGATTGGCTCATAACTCTGGCTAAAGAGCATATTCCAAACTCTTGGTACTATCATTCCAATAGTCATCCTGTTGTAGTGTATACTGACTCAAAGTTTTAAATGTATGCACCTACAATTATCTACCATTCGAGGCTTACCTCCTATTTCTCCAGCGTGGGTAATTGGAGATAAAGAGTCTCACAGACCTTTTCTGCCTAGGCTGACTTCAAACCCGAGTCCTTAAATCCTAGCTTCCTGAGTAGCCAGGATTATAGGCTTGAGCCACCAATGCCCAGAAGCCATTTTTATTAATCGTTTGAATAAAATTATACAAGGAAACTAAGGCCTAGATCCCTGGGAGGAAGAAGTGAATAAATAGATCAGATGGGATTCGGCACACTAACTTCCTTTTCATAAGAAAACACAAACCATTTCACCTCAGAACAGGTTTGGATCCAATCTCTTTATTGTCAAGGTCCCCTCCCTGTACCACCCACCCCCCCAAACCTATAGAAAAAACCCAAGCCTGGGAGTGTCCTGGGGAGAGAAAACAGTGTGGGGAAGTCCTGTGCTCTGCCCTCTGGCCTGGGCAGTGCAGACAGGGAGGGTGCATAGGGAAAGGGAAAGGGAAGGCCGGTAACTCCATCTGCAGAGAATGTGGCACTGGCTGGGATGCGTGGGGGAGGAGTGCCTGCTGCCAGTTTTCCTGCAGTACCCACTATGGGTCCAGCACCCCGCATGGGTGCCTGGCTTGAGGCCTGAGACAGTGATGCCTTTCTCCTGCTGGTGGCCATTGCTCCTGTCAGACTGAGAAAAGAGATTTAAAAAAAAAAAAAAAAAAAGACACTAAAACTGAGTAAAAGGAATTTTGATAGTCTGTTCATCACAGAAGTAGGGAAGAAAAGATGAAAGTATGGTGTCTGTAAACAAGATACGTCTACACTCGAGATCTGGCCTCTTTTAATTTTCTGGTTGTGTATCTGTAGACAAACCTCACCTGTACCCTAAACTTCCATTTCTTCATCTGAGCTGCTATACATTGTTTATGCTTCAAAAAGTAAAACAAGTTACAAAATTCCAAACAGGAAAACTAAACATGAGTAATTTTCTATACTTAAACTGTTTGGAATCTTCTATGCTCAACGGTTCTATGTTCAACTGGTGGAGCATCTTATAGCATAAACATATCATTAATCCAGACAGCTCCCTGAGATTACTGTGACCGAGATCATCATCCATGTCTCCCTTACTCTGAACATGGTTCTAAGAGAATCGGTAGGACAGTAGGCAGAGCAAAATGTGATGTGGCTTTCTTCTGAAGTAGAGAGCAGAGTGGGTGGCCAATAGCCAGAAAGTGGGCTTTGAAGCTACGTCCACACTGGTGGGTTCAAATCTCAGCTCCACCAACTAGTACCTTGAGGTCTTGTTAGGTATGTGCCATCTCCTGGCACTGTTCAGTACCTACTTCTTTATCTGGCACAATTCCAACCTTGCAGTGTTGAAGATGATGTCAGATAAAGCAGGGTAAGTTCCTAGCCCTAAGGTATTTCCTCCCCACATCAGGATCAAGTCCAAGCCCCTAAGCCTGGTATGGAAGACCCTTCCTATACTCTAGCCTCTGATGATGAATAGAGCCCTCTCCCTACACTGCAGTGTTGGGCCACAGCACAGAGCTGTGCCTCCGCTAAGATGGTTTCCTTGGTGGGGATACTTCTCCCTCAACCATGAGCAGGATCAGCTATGTATCATTTCTTCTTCCCTCTGGGTTTCCTTCTGTTGTCATCCTTCTCACACTGGGTATTAATAGTTTGTGTCCTACCAATGGACTAGGAGTTCAAAGGTAAAGACAGGTGACACTGCTCAGAGTGTTCTGAGGAAGCCCTTTCCAGGTGGTCCTGGATAAGTATGGCATCTGTGTTATTTGCGTCTTCCACCTGCCAAGCCTCTACCACAGAGGCACAAGGTAGCTGGACATATAGGGGCCCTTATCCTTGGACACAGCACTCCCCTACTAGGTCTGCTTTAGGAAAAAGGAACACTGTCCACTGTTTTCCTTCTTGTGCCCCCTTATCCCCCATACCTGCTTATTGCAAGGCCCCATCCTCTGCATCTGTGTCCTGGCTGTGCTCCTGAGGGAAAAGGCAAGCAGAAACCACACATCACTCACTGAAAGCTCTGAGTTCTACCCTGAGCCATCTGTCCACAAAGGTCCTGGAGCTCAGGGCCCATCTGAGAGCACGACAGACAGAGGGAAGGAAATCCAAAGGGGAATGACTATGGAACCAGTCAATAAAACTGGTCTAAGATTCTAAGTGGGTGGTTTGAGGGCCCCACGGGAAAGAGAAGGGACCAGAGAGCAAACATGTATGTAAGAGTAGCAGGAGGGTTCCTTCTACACATGGAAAAGACCTTGGACTAGAGTAGGCTAAACAAATTTTGTAGACTGATAAGACTCCCCATCTTTGGGGTGTCTAAGAGAATAAGATGAAATATCAAGCTAGGGTCAAGAAAGACCAGCTGGTCATAAGGAAAACCTCCTTTCAAAAGACATGAGTCCATTTGTCCTCAAGCTCGAGCCTAGTAGTGACTAGAAGGAGAAGCTCTAGAACTTGGTGAAGTTTGGGCTTCAAGCCAGGTTTGGCCCTTATTAGCTATAAGGACCTAAAGCAAGCTACATGACCCCATCCCCCAACCCCAGTCTTGGTTTCTCAGCATAGTAATCTGTAGCCATTTTACTGAATAATGCAGGACTGGTCTCAAAAGTTAACCAAGTTAGAAAGTATGGACAAAAGGTGTGGGACTCAAGCAGGTTCTTTTTTTTTTTTTTGGCCAGTTCTGGGGCTTAAACTCAGGGTCTGAGCACTGTTCCTGGCTTCTTTTTGCTCAAGGCTAGCACTCTATCACTTGAGCCACAGCACCACTTCTGGCTTTTTCTATATATGTGATGCTGAGGAATCGAACCCAGGGCTTCAGGTATATGAGGCAAGCACTCTACCACTTGGCCATATTCCCAGCCCCTCATGCAGGTTCTTAACGATTCACACTGGTCTACCTTCCCACTCCCTGTAAAGCCTCCTCTGCCTCAGCTTCATTACTTCCAAAATAGACAGGTGAGGGGTTCATCCCCTTTATTAAGCAGCCTACTTCAAGCTTGAGCAGCAATGGCTTTTAGAAAATCTACATGTGGAACAGAAATCCACTTCCATATGGGTTCCCAGGCAACCCTATTACTCTCTGGAACTCTGTAGCCTGTGAGCCATCCCCACTCAAACCCAGTTCTCTTCTCCAATCCACATGGAGAAGACAGGCCAAAATAGACTCCACCAAAGTCTGTCTTAGTCCCCAGTAGAACTTCTGACTGGCAGCTGAAATAGGCAGCAACTTGCTGCTCATGCTTCCCTCTCTTCACAGGACTAGAACCTCTGGGAAGGAGGAAAGAAACAACTGAAGAAGAGCAAACCAGCTCAGAGGCTCTCTTCCATCCTGTGACCCTCCTGACATTAAGAATACAAAGTCAATCCTGGTCCTTCCCAGCAGTGCCCTGCCCCGTCAGCCCCTCACCTGTTCTTCTTCGCTATGTGTCAGCAGCCCTTCCTCGTCGCCATCATCTCGAGTCTGGGCTTCTCCCTGAGGCACGTCTGCCTCAGAAACAGTATCCTCTTGCGGGGCTGGTGGCCGGGCGCTGCTGCTGCTACTATTACCAGTTCCGCCACCGCCACCACTGCTGCTGCTGCTGCTTTCAACCTTTTTCTTGCCATCTTGAGGTATGGGGGGTAGAAGAAAAGCAACTAAAATTCATGTGCGCAGCTGTAAATTAGTACCTTAACAGAAGCTGACCTCAGCACAGTGGGTACAGATGGACTGGGATTTGCAGAATCATGCCATTGAGATCTTCCCAGCACCCAATCCCCACAATGCACTGTCCTCCCCATCCTTAGCTGTCAAAGTCTGACCTGGGTTGGCCCTTTGCTCTTCAGCAATCTGCTCCAAGCGACCCAACAAGGCGTCAATGTTGGACTTGATCTGCGTCAGCTCTGCCTTGATTGTCTGCAGCTCACTGCTCTTTACTGAAAGCGGAGAAGGAACAGGGCTGTTACCTTGAGGTGTGGACCTTAACAAAACCCCAACTCCATTCTGCAAACTAGGAACACAGTTCCTTTTTGGCTCTTTTCCTGGTTAGGGAAAAGATCTCTTCTTGAAACTACCTGGACACCAGCCCATTCTTCTGAACCAGGCTCTTTCTATGAGACATTTTGCTACAAAAGGGACTGGGGATAAACAGCAATATACATCTATGGTATGATCATGTGTACCTGGTTGTACTCAGGGTAAGATCTGTTTTTAAAGGTATAAAAGGAGGGTCTTTTGCAATCATTGCTACATATCTGACTGTAATATATGAATACTGAAGTGCTTATGGATCATTAGGGTCTAAGTCCAAACAAAGCCCCTTCTCAAATGGGAGACGTTTCTTCTTGAACATTTATGGAAATACTCACTTGGTTGTATTAAGAGTAGAATTGTGGGAAATTTGTTTCTTTTTTCCAATGTAAAAAAAAAAAAGCGATTCTCTGATTTTGCTGATGATAAAAATACAAATCTAAGAAGATGTCACTCACACTTGATCTTCACTGAGCCAGTAGTAATGGCTGTAGAGCGGCCAAAGAGCTTGACGGGTATGGTAGTTTTGACACGACGGACCAAAGGGACTGTGACCCGGGGTCGCTTCACAGGGACTGCCCTGGGCACTGGCACAGGTGACAGGCGACCACGGTAGTCAAAGAGCCTGTGAGGACAAAAAGGCCAGAGGCTGCAGCATGGCCTGTAGCCACCAGAGGTCACTGCAGCTCTAGCCGTACATGTGAAGGTATGAGTCCTGTGACCTTACTTTATCAGTCTCTCCCAATAAGCCCAGGAGTATAGAGGAAGGGCAGCACAAATCCCAGTTGGGAACAATCTCTGAGCTTGTCTGATTCTCAGTTTTCCCATCTGCTCAATGAGGATAGCTATTCAATTCAGTGTCTGCCCAAGTGTGCTATGAGAGGATCTAGTTAAAAATACACTTTAGAAGGTGTGACAAGTGAAAAAACCAGGATATTGAGAGCCTCAACTCAGGAACACATGGCTTCAGAGACAAGACAAGTCTAATTGTAAGCCTTTTCCTTCTGGGCCTCCTTAATATCTATCTTGTTCCACTTCAGAGATGGAGGCCAGGAGTTCAGGAGCCTATCAAGATTAAGCAGTTCAGTCAGATACCATGGTCCCTAGATTGTGTGCTATCCCCTCACCCCCCATACACATGCACACCATCATCTGGCCCTGAATCTTCAGAAAGCCTTTTCCTAATGATAGTAACTTAACGGAGGTCTCTCCCACTACATCCACTACTACCATCATCAGTCTGGGATACACTTTGTACTGCTTTTCTGATGGCAGTCATCACTAGGCAATTCAATGTTCATTGCTTAGCGCTCTTGCTGAGGGTCTGCTTGCCCTAGGGATGGTGATGGCTGGAGTTGGAATCTCTAGGCATGAATCCAATCCTGGACCTTTCATTTCTACCTAAAGGGGACAGCCCTGGCCTTGGTCAGAATCACTCAACCAATCACTCATTCTCTAGAAGAGCCCTGAAAGATCAGTTGGAAGGGATTTGCCTAAAGTCACAATAAACTCAGTGATAGATTTGGAACTAGCACTAAGTCTTCTAATTCCCAGACTAAGACACTTCCCACCACATTACAATGTTTCCTAATACCCTGCCCCCAGGAGGCAAAAATAGACTCTGTTCTTCCTGTGCTACCTGGAGTGGGCAAGTTGGAATGAGAGAAGCAGGAAGGAGTCTGGGCCAGTCTTCACCATGACTTCTAGTCAACAATATGGCTAGTAATGTTGGAATGGAAGCCCACAGCTTCACAGCTGGGGTCTGCATAGGCTTGGGGGATAGAGAGTAGAACACAGCCCATTAAGCATCATTCCGATTTTCAATGGCTGCTGATCTCTTAGCTATAAATATAAGCGTAAACAACTCAGAATGAGCTTTGGGCTTTTTTTCTGGCTAACTAGAGACCTCACAGAATGAAAAGGGCAAGAATGAAAAGCAGAAGTCTGAGAACTCAAACTCTGCAACTGGCTCTGTGCTGTTTTGTATTTCAACTGGCTATGTTTATGTAAAGTCCATTGGATGTACTGTACCCTCCTTGATTGAGTCTCACTATAGGACTAGAAGGAGTAAGGACAGTGTGTGTGAGACAGTATGGTGTGATGGCGGGATCTCTGGCCTGGGCACCTGCAGAATGGCACCATGGTCCCAACTCTGCCACTGGTTTATGGAGCAACCTTGTCCATGCTTGTGGGCTCACTTTCCTAACTGGAAGACTAAGTAGGCTTCACCAGCAATCATCCTTCCCGCTTGGTAGTTTCATGCCTGGGCACAACCCTCTCCTGCTTGCCCATTGTAGAAGCTGTCCTAGTAGTAACCATGGTCAAAGCTGGGGAAACAAAAGTGAAGAAGGGGCTGGGAATACCGCCTAGTGGCAAGAGTGCTTGCCTCATATATATGAAGCCCTGGGTTCGATTCCCCAGCACCACATATATAGAAAATGGCCAGAAGTGGCGCTGTGGCTCAAGTGGCAGAGTGCTAGCCTTGAGCAAAAAGAAGCCAGGGACAGTGCTCAGGCCCTGAGTCCGAGGCCCAGAACTGGCAAAAAAAAAAAAAAGTGAAGAAGGCCAGAGCTTAGGGATGGACACATAGCCTACTCCCTACAGAACTCCAAGTTCTAGGCCCAGCATATGGTCACTGCCAGCATTTACTCTCTCTCTGGAAAGAAGGGCTGTACCCACATAAGACAAAAAGAGTGCCCCACCTGTAAATGGCAGATGCTGCTCTCTTTAGCCCCTTAGGTCTGTTGGGCTTGGGCTCTCCAGCCATGTTGATATCTGTGTGGAGGGAGGAAGCAATGTTGGAATTCTGGCATAACAGCATTATGCCCAAACATATCATTGTCATTCATGCACCCACATAGTAGTTCATGTGCTTATGTTATGTACATGTACTGAGGCAGCCAATAAAGCAATGTCTTCATACATCAGGTACATACCCAGACATCACATAAATATGTTTACATATAAACATATACCATGTACATCATATACACATGCACTCAAGTATATTCATCAAGTATAGAGAATATATACACACCTCAAATATCCAAGTAAGAAAGTTATACACACAGATAATATTTATGCTCAAGTATACTCAGACTTGGCTGGGTGTACATAATACACTCAGTTATACATATCTGAGCATACATAATATTTATAGTTATATATAACTGTCTATAGTCTACACACAATCTTATGGACATTCTATCAAATGTATGCTTAGAACAATGTTTAATCCATAAGACCTCAATAAATATTCGATAAATATGTGCACACCTGCATATACACTCAAGTATATTCAAACACAAACATACACACACTCATATCTATACAAAGGTATAAGTCCATATATTCAATCACAGCTATATACTTCATATCAAAAATATATTTCTTTTCCACCAGGTACAGTTGGCTCGTGCCTGTAATCCTAAGTACTCAGGAGGCTGAGATCTGAGGATCACAGTTCAAAGCCAGCTAGGGAAGGAAAATCCATGAGACTTATCTATAATAAACCACCAGAAAACTGGAAGTGGCGTTGTGGTTCAAGTAGCAGAGCACTAGCCTTGAGCTGAAGAGCTCAGGTACAGCACCCAGGCCCAGAGTTTAAGCCCTACTACCAACAAAAACACAAATATACTCAGAGAAGAAATGTATATAAACACACTTGAATGTATGAACTGTGGATGTATGAACCACCAAACCCAAGGGGACCTGTCCTGCTTTGCCCTCAAATTCCCAACTCATTCTTCCTGGTGGTCATAAAAGGCTCTAACTTGACCATCTGCAGACCAAAGTAACAGACTGTAACAGTCCACTGTTACCTTTCTGTCTAGGGAATTTACATTTTAATCGAACCTAAAAGCTTGCTATTAAGCAGTACTAAGAAAGCAGAGACAGGACAAAATAATTTTCAGAAGCTTCTATTAACTCTCTCCTATAGACATTATCATAACTCCATACTGAATAAATAACTTATATCTGTTCAAAGTTATAAAATCCCTGAGCAATGGAAGTGGCTGTGGGGAATAGAGAAGGGGACTAAAAGGAGGAATGGACTGTGAAGAACAAGAGAATTGACAGCAAGCTATTCTACAGGATATTCAGATATCCCTGTGGAGAGAGGCTTAACTTACCAAGGGTCTGTCCTGCCAGCACTCGTCCGTTCTCTCCCAGCACAGCTGCCCGGGCATGGCGCTCATTGGCATACTGGACAAAGGCATATCCCTTGTGCACAGAACAGCCAGCCACACGGCCATACTTGGCGAAGATAGTCTCCACATCTGACTTCTTCACCACAGCTGTGTTGAGGTTTCCGATGAAGACTCGGGAATTGATGGACTTGGGGTCATTCTTATTAGTTACATTGCTTGTCTGGATCTTCACAGACATGGTGCCTATATGAAGAGAGGGTCACAGTGAGTTTGGAATCAAGGGCTTCATGATGTCTATCTGGATTAAAATGGATTATTGCTCCTTGCCTTTTTTACTCCCAAGCCCTGCAACATCCAACCTCCCTGTGTCTGCATCTGTTTTCTTGTATCACAGAAAGTTACCTTTTTTTTTTTTTTTTGCTTGTCTTGGAGCTTGAAGTCAGGGCCTGGGCACTGTCCCTGAGCCTCTTTTGCTCAAGGCTAACACTCTACCACTTGAGCCACTGCGCCACTTCTGGCTTCTGTTTATATGGTACTGAGGAATTGAACCCAGAGCCTTATGAATACTAGCCAAGCACTCTACCACTATGCCATATTCCCAGGATTACCATTTATTTCATGCAGGGTGCTTTACATTATGTTTTCTCATTTGGTACTCATGTAAGTAGATAAAGATTCACATACCAATATATTGCAGATGGGAAGAACCTGATGTTCAGAGGTCACAATGCTGAATGGTAAGGCTGGGATTAACTAGTTTGCTTGATTGAATCCAATTCTTTTAAGCCCACATGTTAATACTCATCTCAAATGTTACCTCATTTAGAATCTAAATTTAAAGATTATTCATGGCTTTTTTTTTTTCCTGTTCTGCAATGTAGGATAACATGCTACTCTAGAAGAGTAGCAAAGAGGCCCATGGTTAAATACATATTACAGAAACTGTTTAGTCTGATCTAGACATGGACCTATTTAGCCCACTACGATCACTCTGCTTCTCAGGGTTAAAGCCAATTTAAATACCACATTAAGATATATTTATCTGAAAATTACCTTTAGTAATCTCTTACTATTTACCACTTTTATACTTATTCACTCAAGCTCTGTTTTGTTTTTCTTGAGGCTAAATTTGCAAGTACTTTGTTTTCTACATTCTGGGTATGTCTTTTATCCCTATCTTTCCTGGCTTCCTTTTCTAAAGAGATTATATTTAAGTACAGGTTTCAGGGAGAAGCAGCAGCTAAATGTCAATAGAAAAGGACCATACTGGGCTGGGAATATGGCCTAGTATACTGTAGAATGCTCACCTCGTATACATGAAGCCTTGGGTTCCATTCCTCAGCACCACATATACAGAAAAAGCCAGAAGTGGTGCTGTGGCTCAAGCCCCAGGACTAGGAGGAGGAGGGGGAGGAGGGGGATGGGGAGGAGGAGGAGGAGGAGGGAGAGGAGGAAGAGGAGGAGGAGGAGGAGGAGGAGGAGGAGGAGGAGGAGGAGGAGGAGGAGGAAGGCCTATACTTAAGCCTTGGCATTTCTATGTCCTGTAGATATCTTCTGCTCATTAGTATGGGCTGGTACAACTACAATCTCAACCCACTCAGGCCATTTCAGAAAGTGCCACATGTATAAAAACTTTCACCAGCAGGCTAGACCTATTTACCTAATTATTTGAGAGCAAAGAGGACTTCTTTCCAGAGAATTAGATAAAAGAGCTAAAAAAAACAAGTAAAGGAAATCCTTTTGCCATACTAAGGTAAAAGACTTTATGTGTCTCTTAAATGTTTCTATCTTAGAAGTTGGCATGCTCTGGCCAGCTGATGGCACTGTTTACAAAGATACCATAGGGAGGACCAGGGACCATGAGGGGAAAGGGATGCACCAATTGAAGCCAAAGACTGAGAGGGTGTTATCACTGCTATTGAAGGTCTCGTGCCAGCTTAGGAACTGATTTAGAAGGGATAAACTACTATTACTTAGTTTACCTTTACAGCCAATCATCAAAATGCATAAAGCAGTGAAGGATACCAATTAACCATTAAAACACACTTGTTCATATGATTCCTTTGAGTTGCCCATTTCTCACAGTTCTGATAATCCCTCTCCTACTTGGATCAAGCCTTTCTAAGGGCTAATTCCCTGTCCATTCATGAGTATACAAAAGAAGGTTATGGGGCTCCTGTGTGATATCAAGATCACCAGGGAAATAGTTTTGATTTGACTGGAGGAAGCCAACCAGTTGGTGTGACTGAGACAGAAAGAGGAGAGAAGGGATGATTCAGACAGACCTATTGATGACTGCTGGCTCTGCCGTTGACCTGGCAGGGGTAGAACAGCTGTTGTGGATCCCTCAGACCTCTGCTAGGAGCCTCTAACATCACTGGGCAGGAAGTATTTGCAGAGCACCTGTGCTTGGTACTGCGGAGGCACCAGTAGTCACCCCTTTGCTAGTACATGCAATCCTTCAGGTTTGGCACTACCCAATCTTTTCTCTAATTACGTGAAGTGTGGGATAATGTATGTACACACACACACACACACACACACACACACACACTTCATAAGGACTTTTCTATTCTGGCAATACATTAGTGGATCATTCTAGATTAGGGCCAAGTTCAGGCAAGAGTACATTCTCTATGATGCCAAGAGGAGCCATGTCACATGCAGATCTATTTCTTGCATCTGGTCAAGGAAATATGCACACTGATCACTCTAATTGCTTGGCTTTCTGTAGAAAGGGTCCCCAGGGTAATCTAAGACAGCTCACACCTGTAATCCTGGCTACTCAGGAGGTTAAAATCTGAGGATCATAGTTCAAAGCCAGCTTGGGTAGGAAAGTCCATGAGATTCTCCAATTAACCACCAGAAAGCCAGAAGTAGAGCCATGGCTCAAAGTGGTAGAACGCTAACCTCCAGAGAAAAGAGCTCAGGGGCAACACCCAAGCCCTGCGTTAAAGGCCCAAGACTGACAATAATAATAATAATAATAATAATAATAATAATAATAAAAAACCAGGACAGTGGGGCCTTCTAAGGTGATTAGGTAATGAAGACAAAAATCCACATGAACAGAGTACCTTCATAAAAGAGACTCTAGAGAGCTAACGTGCACTTTTTACCATATGAAAATGGAGCAAAAAAGCCAGGTCCTCACCAGACACTGAATTTGCTGATGCCTTGATTTTGAACTTCTCGGCCTCCAGAACTCTGAGAAATAAACTTCTGTTTATAAATCACCTTTTTGTTTCTAAGAGCAGAATGAAAAGTTGAGGTGCCAGACTATGAAATCAGGCCCCACCACGTGAACCCCATTTTAGAATCGAACCCTGAGCCAATCAGATTTGTACCTGTGTTCTAATCTTGCTTGCACAGCTGATTGTTGTAACCTTGTTCTTTGCCTTTATAAGCCCTGTGTAATCACAGCTCGGGGCTTCCTCCTAACCTCCACTGTGTCTGTGGGTAGGACGAGGCCCGAGTTGGCAGCTCGTTAAATAAAACCTTGCCTTGCTTTTACATTTCGGAGTGTCTGAATCTCAGTGGTCTTCTTGGGGGTGGTCTTGCGACTTGGCACAACAAAGTGAGGCAGAACACGTGAGGAGGCAGGGAAATTAAAAATAATAAGTATTAAAAAGGCCAGATTCAGAAGTTGGAAGAGGAAGTAAACTGAAAAGAACTTGAGAACTTGAGCAAGCTCCCTTCCCATCAACCACCACCTTTTAAATATTAAGTCACAAGAATAGAGAGATATAAAAAGCCTATCAGACTCTCCCTTCTCCTTGATATGTTAAGCTGCAACTTGGCTTTAACTACTCCAGACGCAGAGATGGGGAGGCTAGCTCAGAGAAAATCTTGCAAAATCCCGTCTCAACTAGCAAAAAGCCAGACATGGTGGTAGATTCCTGTCAAACTAGCCACATGGAAAGCTGAAAAATAAGGATCAAAGCCTAGTTAAAAAGCAAGGTCCTATTAGAGAAGTCCTGAAGGTATCTGTTGTTCTTGTGTTTTGGGCAGCCCTTGATAACTTGATATTTTAGAATAAAAAGCATTTTGGCCACTCAGAATCATTGTCCAATCTTTAGGAGATGCCAGATAACATCACACGTATACCCCTAATAAGTATAAAAACTATCATTTTGGTACTTTCACTCCTATTTGCTGCATAAGAAGCAAGAACCATCTCTCCCTCGTCCCTTGCCCCTTCCCTACTTTATCCTATTACACTAAAACTTCTTCTACTTGATGTGTTTGTGTAAGCCTATTTAAAATTCTTCCCATACTGGATCTCAAGTTCCTGTTACTGAGTAGAAACTAGGAAGCTAAGAAAACATTCTCTCAACCCTCATCTGGTGACTGTGACAACATTCTTTTTTGTTGGGGGGAGAGGAGGGGGTTGAACTCTGGGCCCAGGCGCTGTCCCTGAGCTCTTTAGTTCAAGGCTTGTACTATACCACTTGAGCCACAGCTCCACTTTGGTTTTCTGGTGGTTAACTGGAAGTCTCACTGACTTTCCTGCCCAAGCTAGCTTTGAACCGTTATCCTCAGATCTCAACCTCCTGAGTAGCTAAGATTACAGGTATGAGCCACTGGCCCGGGTCACTGACAATATTTTTTATCTTGATATTGCCAGTCTCATTTGCTGAGGATCAGCATAAGTGACTTATTTAAGGCCAACTGGCTAGTGAGGGAAGTAGTTAGAGGGCTTGTTTCACATTCTACATAGCACTGTCTCAACAGTTATCCTAAGCCTCTGAGTCCCCTGTCACCCCTCTGGGCTTCTAATCCTGCTTCCTAGATTAAATCCAGCCTTAAACATTTTCCATCCCTAATCCATTTCTCATGCAAAGATGATCTCAAAGGTACTGATGCCGCTCCAGATCTTGGGTGTTCCCAGTGCTGTTTAGAATGTTCAGGGTAGTCCTAAGGAACTCCATTGGCTTCAGTCTTCTTGTGGAGATGATCAAAACACCTTGTGCCATCCCACTAGCCTTAATGTAACTCTGAGGACATCTGGATGGTTTAGAAGAAAATAACTATCAGCACTAGGGAGACTAATTCTGGAGAACCCTAGCAGTTATTTACAGGTAATGTCCAGACCCTCTCCTTGGTTCAGAAAATCTTGGGTTACCAGACAGCCAGAGATGACAGAGCATCTATTAATCTCATTAAACTCACCAGGCCCCTCTCATCAGCATTGCCCAAATGATCATTATTAACCAGACAGAACTAATTTCCCAAAAAGTACTCCTTTAGCACCTGACCATTTCTATTCCCATGAGCAACTTCACCTCCCAGAATCATTATTATTTTATCACTATTTCCTAATAACAAAGGCAAAATGGACACAAATTAACAAAAACAACACAGGCTCTGGCTCCTGAGAGGACTAACTTCCAAATCTAATACCACCAACTTAAGGGCCACCATCTTGTTCATTTCTCTTGGCCTTGGAATCCCTCAACTGATAAACAGGAACTCTCCGAATCTGAGATAATATACAACATATTAAAAAAAGAAACTGGGTGTTATGTCTTAGCTATAAAATGTCCTGAAGGCCAGAAGTTGGCCTTGTTGAGTAGTGACTGGATCACCAAGATGCTAAACCTCATGGATGTACTAACTCACTGATTAGTTCTTGGCTGAATGGGCGGGACCTGGTTAGAGGAAACAGGTCACTGGGGCACTGTATGAGGAGAGCAGTATGTCTTGTGCCTGGCCCCTTCCTGAGTCCTTTGTTTCTGGCCACCATATGAGCGGCTTTGACCCACCAACTTCCCATCATGATATTCTTTTTTACCAATAGACCCAAACAAACACCAATAGACCCAGATGACCATATGTTGAAATCATGAGCCAAAATAAAGCCTTTTTCTCTTGACTTACTCAGGTATTATAATCATAATGACAAAAGCACACCAGATAACCCAATTGCCTTATGAAAGCAGATGAATTCAACCTGGCACTTTAGGTCACCCATATTCACTCAGGCTTAATGTGTACTACTTTCACCTGAGATCAGGAAAGTCAGAATAGGGAGGCTGTGCATGCTCACTCTCTTATTCTAGTACTAAGTACCTAGGAACTTCAAAATAGTGCTTCTTCCCCATGCCTGTCAAACTACTACTGTAGAAGTCTGGTAGAGTAAAGAAGTTCCAGGCTTTTTTGCTCAATCACTCTCACTCCTCAATTGTACCATGAGGCTCTAGTTCTATAGTAAAACACTATCATCAGTATATGGTAAGCCCTGAAGGGTCAATCAAAGCACAAACAGAAGTCAAAACTAGGCCTCATCTTTACCACAGCATGGTCTGAGTATATATCTTGATACCCTGCCTTCCCTGCATCTTACACACTAACTCTATACTTGACCAGCTTTAGGCTGAGGCTTAGCACCTGCTGAAAGTGCCCCTTCATAGATATGGGAAAAAGAAACAAAAAAGGTGGGAGAGTAATTATCTTAGGCCTGTAGCCCCCAAAACGGAGTTAAAAAGTTAAGTATTTAAAAATGATTGTTGTTAATCTATCTGGGTGCCAGTGGCTCATGCCTGTAATCCTTGCTACTCAGGAGACTGAGATCTGATCTGAGCATCAAAGTTAGAAGTCAGCCATGGCAGGAAAGTCCATGCCTCTTACCTCCAATTAATTACAACAAAGCTGGAAGTGGAACTGTGGCTCAAGTGGTAGTTTGCTAGCCTTAAGCAAAAAAGCTCAAGGAAGGACAGTACCCAGGCTCTAAGTTCAAGTGCACACACACTCATACACATGCACATCATGCACATCACACACACACACACACACACACACGCACAAATAGCTAATCTCCTTATTTTTGCCAAAACAACCACCTACCTATCCATCTAGTCATAACTAAAATTTAAATTCTAAGCTAACTATGGATCAAGAATTAATAACCATTTATTCATCCAGCAATTGATCTAGTACTTTACTTTCAGCAGGGGGACCACCTACAATGTCCACAAAGCACTGGGAAAGAACCTAAGTAAATCAATATGGGAGGTCAGAGAAGGAATAAGAGAATAAAAAAGTCTACTAAAAAGAAAAGTGTTTTAAGATGAATTACCACTCACAAAGAGGCTACTCCAGGCGGGACAAACTGTAGGGGCAATATACAAAATGTGCCCTGCTTTCTTTCACCCCTATCCTCCCATCCCCCTCTCTCCAGCAAGCATATATAAGGCTGGAAAAAAATGCTTAAGTAGAATATCTCCTATTCCTTGATAGATACATGTTTAGTCTTGAAGGAGCACACAGTTTAATATGCAGCAACTTTAACAGGCACTTGCTGGAAGCTTTATAGGCATAATCTTTCATAATTCTGATTACAAACTAATGAGATAAGTAGTATCACCTTCATTCTACGGGTGAAAAAACTGGTTCAGAGTTCTTAATGTTTTATTCTCAGTCACATTAACTGGCATGATTGAAAAATCTTGTTTGCCTTGATTTTAAAACTTGCATTCTTAGATTGGTCCCATTAAGCCCTCATTCACAAGGAAAATGCTATTGGTTTTTGCTGCTTATGTGCCACATGACCTATATGACTACAAAAGACCCTTACGGAGTTAAACAGGTACTTACTATGTGCCAGGAACCACACTAAACCTCTTACACATATGTGGTGACCATTTCACAGATGAGCAATTTAAGGCTTAGCACTTAGTCCTACTCAACCCAGGCAATGGCAGAACTGGGACAAATCTATATGAGACAACAGTCCTCTTAATCTTGGTACAGAATGGGCTTCAATGCTAAGCAAGTCTTGAACCTGCTTGTAACTGGTCAACTTCTTCCTCTGTCTCTTAACATTTTCTAATTCTTGCTGAGGGCATCCACTCAAATCTAAGAGCTATTCAGCACTAGCTGAGAGCCTGGGGGATAGTCTCCTCCCCCTTCCCATGCCTTAAGGGGCTAGCTCCTCACAGTGATAATGTGGTAAGATTAGTCACTGCTTGCTGTTGGTTGATTATAGCTATTCTTTTCTGTAAATGAAGTTTAAAAGTCATCAAAGGGTTTGTCAGCTGTGACTTATGAGCCTCTCTCCTGCAGGGAAGTCAGGCAGTGACAAATGCCCTTCTCTTTCTGCTATCCATTATAAGTCGGAAGGTGCCATGTTCCAATTACTGGAGACCCCGATGCAGCTCTTGGAAAACCCTGCTCCAAGCTGTAGCCATTACTCAGGCCTGGCAGGGCTGCCAGCAGGGCTGCCCTAGGCTCCAGCCCCTCTGAGTAGAAATGGAGTAAGTGTGTTTTCCTGACTTTGTGAGCTGGCTCCTTACACTCCTTAACTTGTGTTATCCCTAATGGTTTGGCTGTCTTGAAGCCCAAGATGAAGACTGCCTAAAACAGGCATGAGGAAATAAGATCGTGTTACCAGGTGGATTATGTGGGAAATACGGTGCTTCAGGTAGAGATTAGAGGATAAAATAACTAAGATGTTTGGAAAAAGAGTCTGGAAGGAACCTAGTACAAGTAACAGCCTTAGCATTCAACACCCATTATATGAGAGACTCTGTCAAGCTAGATATTGTGGAATTGAAGATTAAGGAAATGTAATCCCTGACATGGAAAGTCTAATGGAAAAAATTTAGAAGTCCAGAAACATTACTTACTCAAGGTTACAAAATGAGTCAAGTCATAGATGGGATTAGAAAACAGATTTCTATCTCTAGTGACAGAAAAAAAAAGAGTGACAAAAAAAAAAAAGCCCTTTCAAGGTATGTCAGGCTAAGAGCACTGCTTAGATCCCCATACAAATCCCACTCGATCACTTACTATATATATCTGACTCTGGCCTGTCCCATACATAGTCTCCAAAGTCTTTGAAAACTGGAGCTGATTTAAAGACTTACTATGGAGCTGTAGTAAGGATTAAAAAATACACACATTGTACCAAGTAGAAGGCATATATTAAGTACTCTAAATACTATTTACCAACAAATAATTGCTAAAATAACTCTTTGAGGAAGTATTATTAGTGTATTTTTACAGATAAGAAGAAAAGGTGGTTTCCACTTTACCATACTAAGTAAGCCAAAACATTTCAAAATTATTTGGAGTGAAGGACTAGCTTGTTTTGTAAAAGTCCAACCCATTGAGCTGGGTATCTGGCCTAGTGGTAGAATGCTCCCCTCACATACTATGAAGCCCTGGGTTCAATTCCTCAGCACCACATAAAAAGAAAACCAACCCATTATAAGCAAGCATTTGTATATAACAAAACATGAAAATGCTACAAACCTTTTTAAGGCTGGACACCAGTAGCTCACACCTGTAATCCTATTTACTCAGGAGACTGAGATTCGAGGATTGTGGGCTGGGAATATGGCCTAGTGGTAGAGTGCTTGCCTTGTATGCATGAAGCCCTGGGTTCGATTGCTCAGCTACACAGATATGGGCAGGAAGATCCCCTGGGATGAAAAGCTGCTGCAGGTTTTTTTCTTAGCCAGAGGTACTAAGCAGGCAGCCAATTGGCTGAAACCAGATACTGGATGGTGCACAAGTTGGCAATGCAGTGAAATGTAGTACCCCCCTCAAGTATAAGGCTAATTAATTAAAATTCTTTCATTATAATCACCCCTCACAGCCCCACAAAGGCTTGATCCTAAGGATAATGGGTCTTAGTATATGTTTTCTTTTTTATTTCTCACATTCAAATAGGAGTAGGGAGGAAGGCTGACCTCTCTCCAGAATGTTGATACTAAATATCACATAGAATTCTGCTATAATTTGGATATTGCTTGAGTGTTTTCTAAGACCTGTGTGTGAAAGGGTTGGTCCCAAGGTGGTGTTACTACAAGTCGGTGGAAACCTTGAAAGGAAAGGCCTTCTTGGAGGTCTGTAGGCCACTGGAAGCATGTCCTTAAAGGGGATACTAATCTATTCCTTTTTCTCTACTCCCTAGAGCTTGTAATGTAATCAGTTTCAGCCCACTATACATTCTTTTTTTTTTTTTTTTTTGGCCAGTCCTGGGCCTTGGTGGACTCAGGGCCTGAGCACCATCCCTGGCTTCTTCCCACTCAAGGCTAGCACTCTGCCACCTGAGCCACAGTGCCCCTTCTGGCCGTTTTCCATATATGTGGTGCTGGGGAATCGAACGGAGAGCTTCATGTGTAGGAGGCAAGCACTCTTGCCATTAGGCCATATTCCCAGCCCCCCACTATACATTCTTGTCACGGGTCCAAAGTATCAGGACAACTATAGACTAGAGCTTCTAAAACTGAGCTAAAATAAAACATTTTCTTTTTATAATTATTTCAGGTATTTGATTATTGTGTTGGAAAACTAACACAGGCTCTCAACATTATCCCACAGTGCCATATATTTGGCACAAAGGTAACCAATAAGAATGACTTGTGGAGTGATTTGTATCACAGCCACTCTGCCTTTTTTTTTTTTTTTTTTTTTTTTTTTTTTTTGGCCAGTCCTGGGCCTTGGACTCAGGGCCTGAGCACTGTCCCTAGCTTCTTTTTGCTCAAGGCTAGCACTCTGCCACTTGAGCCAGAGCGCCACTTCTGGCCGTTTTCTGTATATATGTGGTGCTGGGGAATCGAACCCAGGGCCTCATGTACACAAGGCAAACACTCTTGCCACTAGGCCATATCCCCAGCCCGCCACTCTGCCTTTATCACTCTTGTAGAAACATTAGTTCCACATGCCAGGCACTGGTGGCTCACACCAGTAATCCTAGCTACTCAGGAGGTTGAGATCTAAGGATTGCAATTCAAAGCAGGCAGGAAAGTCCATGAGATGCTTATCTCCAAACAACTAGCAAAAAAGGTAGAAGTGGGGCTGTGGCTCAAGTGCTAGTCTTGAGCTGGGGGGGAAAGAAAACTGAGGGACAGCACCCAGACTCAAGTTCAAGCCCCTGGACCAGCAAATAGATAGATAGATAGATAGATAGATAGATAGATAGATAGATAGATAGATAGATAGATAGATAGATAAGAAAGGACAAAAAGGTAACTCCACAAATAGTATTACACACCTGCCTTATATATGCCCCTACTATCTTCTATTTAAGACCCTTTAGAGAATCAAATTCACACCCTTTAACAAAGTTTACAAGGTCCTTTACAAGTTCAGGCTACCAAATCCAAACCCAACAATTTTCTAAATGGTTTAAGTCACACTCACTTTATATGTGAGTAAACCCTAGTGCACAGGCAGTCAGTTTAACTGCACATGTCAGAATGAACTGGGTATCTATCTCCTAAGGGGATGGTTATCATATTCCAAGTATAAACTCAAGACTAAATAAATACCTTTTCTTGGGGTTAGTTTATAAGAAGTAGGCATGAGAATGGGGGTATTGTATGGCTCAAGAAAACTTTTCCTTCAGGAATACCTTAGATATTCCCTTGAGGCTGCCAACCTGACCCTTCCTGCTCCCACAGATGTAACTTCATTAATAAACTTGGCTTAATCTCCCAAATACTCCTTTGCACATAATAGGATATACATTTCCCTACCTAAGTTCAAGAACTGCTATTGCCTTGAACATCAAATAAATAACCAATGAACAGCTTAGCTAAACTACAGTGAACCCCCAAAATGACAGACTCCTAATCAATTTAACTGATTAGCCCAAATACCACAGCTGCTGGGGTACACGTTTTTGTTTTTTTTAATCTGTTTTAGAATCCTTTTGAGTCCCCTTTCCCCTCAAAAAGGAGATACCACACTAAACAGGCAATACTGCAACAGCTAATTAAGGAAAATAAATTCCCCAAAACTGAAAAAAAAAAAACTCAACTATAAAAGAAAAAGGCTTAAATTTTGGACAGATCAGGATTTAAATCTACAAGCAAGGACTTACTAGTTATGTGACTTTGGCTATGTCATTCAAAAATGTCAGTCAGATGGTGCTCAGGCCCTGAGTCCAAGGCCCAGGACTGGCAAAAAAAAAAAAACAACAAAAATTGTCGGTCAATGTTTTCTAGTAAGTATACACAGAGCATGTTTGCATGCACACGTGTGTAAACACATGTACACAGGCACATGTGCACATGGTCATTCATCAACCCCTATTTATTTGGCCTCTTAAATACTTTGCAGGATGTAGCCTCTACCTATCTACTTTTTCCCACCAGTCTTAAACTTCTTTGTCACTAAAGTAATATCCTATCATTTCCTTTCTTAAAACTAGGTTTGCCTCATTATCTTAAATGCTTAGAATAAAAACTTCTGCTTATCACTTGAAATTACTAACTAAAACCATTGCTAACCAAAAGCACAATTACTTATATGCATCTTATATTTATTTCTTTCCCGTGTTTTTTCCTTGTGTATTATATATAGTTACACCATTCATTCAATTTAAGTCAATAACCTTTTTTTGCTTTTTTCTTCTTTTTGAGACAGGGTCTCACTACATAGCTCAGGATGGCCTCAAATACGCAATCTTCTGTCTCATCTTTAACTCATGCTGGTGTTAGGAGGCACATACTACCATGCCCAGCATAACCTATTTCTTTTCCAACTAGCATTATCAAGCAATTATGCTAAAGATCTATATTGATGTTAAATAAACCTCTTTTTGTTTTGTATTGCTTTTTCAGACAAGAGTCCTGTTATGTAGCCTAGAGTGTCCTCCAATTTGTAATCCTTCTTAACTGCTTGAATTATAGACATGCACCACCATGCCTGCCATAACTATTGTTTAACTAGCTCAAAATTTTCCCTAAATGAAGTTATCATAACATATATATCCATTTCGGCTAGTTCCAATTTCTCACTATTATAAATAATAGCATCTGGGGAAAAACTTACACATTGGATTATTTCCAAAGGACAGAATCTCAGAAGTAAAATTACTGGTCAAAATGTATGAACACTTTTATGAGTCTTAAAATATGCTGCCTAAGTGGGATAGGAATGTGGCTTAGCAGTAGAGTACTTGCCTAGTCTCAAGTGGTAGAGTGCTGCTCAGGCACCAAGTTCAAGCCCCAGGACTGGCATGCACATGTGTGTGTGTGTACACACACACACACACACACACACACACACACACACACACTAATTGCTTTCCAAAGAAGCTATAATACATTTACATTGCAATCTCCAATGAATGCTACTTTTATGGCAACCTAACCAGTCATGTGAGTTATGAATAAAGGAGGATCGCTCAATGTTGCTCTTTTGTACATGTAAAGATGAATAGTCTCCAGAGCTTTTTAGTTTCAGCTCTACAGAGTTTTGAATGCCAAAATGTTAATATAGGTTCCTAAGCAGAAGAATAATATACTGAAAAGGTTTATTTATTCATTTATCAAGAAATCATTTATTGAGTACCTACTTTTGTCAGATACTCAGGAAATACAAGGGTGAAAAAAGAACAACCTCTGCCCTGGAAGAATTCACAGTCCAATCAGGACAATTAGAGCCTGTGTTTCATCTTGATAAACTATGACAGAAACCAATTAAAATTCAGAGGTATGCCACTTACCCTAGGGACAAAGAGAAGTAAGAGAACATCAAGAAGAGGAGTCATCAAGACTGGGCTGGGAATATGGCCTAGTGGCAAGAACACTTGCCTCCTACACATGAAGCTCTCAGTTCGATTCCCCAGCACCACATATATGGAGAACGGCCAGAAGGGGCGCTGTGGCTCAGGTGGCAGAGTGCTAGCCTTGAGCAAAAAGAAGCCAGGGACAGTGCTCAGGCCCTGAGTCCAAGGCCCAGGACTGGCAAAAAAAAAAAAAAAAAAGAAGTTCTCATTTTGAGCTGGGACATGGTTTAAATGGTAGATCACCTGCAGGTATGAGGCCTTGAATTCAAATCTAGTACCAGAGTGGGAAGGATATGTGGAGGGAGGTTGGTTCTCATTTTATTCAGAGGGACAAGTGAGAAATAAACTGTTTAGGAAAAAGGAAACAGTATAAGCAAAGCTATGGAGCAAAGCTTCCTATATTTAGTGAATAATAATATATATTATGCTTTGGTCAGTTTAAGATGTAAGGATGCATGCTCCAAGAAATGGTACACAGAACTTACCTAGAAGCTGGGGATATAACACTGTGATAGAGAACTTACCTAGCATACATAAGACGCTGAGTTTGATCCACAGCATCAATGAGCATCTACACAAAATAAAGAACCTAAGTGACAACAGATCAGAAGTATCTCGTAGCCACTGAATTATCTTGTAGCCATTCTAGATTTCATGAAAGCCAATACCCATTCCTATGACATATGATACATGGTATCAGCAAGGTATCACACATGTAAGTCCCTACAGGTCTTCAGAGTTGACCAACCAATTAAATCCTTAAGTAGAGTATCTTTCCTGTCTTAGGTTGAATTATGTTTGTCTCATGTGTTAATCTCTTACCAGGCAGTTTAGAACTTTTAAGGTATTGTTCATACCACCTAGCACATTTTTAAGTACATGACAAGAGCTTCAATAAAGCTCATGAACCAATTAACTAGAGGTACTTCATGCAATAACACATCACGAGGGCTGGGGATATGGCCTAGTGGCAAGAGTGCTTGCCTCCTATACATGAGGCCCTGGGTTCAATTCCCCAGCACCACATATACAGAAAATGGCCAGAAATGGCGCTGTGGCTCAGGTGGCAGAGTGCTAGCCTTGAGCAAAAAGCCAGGGACAGTGCTCAGGCCCTGAGTCCAAGCCCCAGGACTGGCCAAAAAACAAAACACATCACTATATTCACTAAGCCCTAGCATAGCCCCTGCCAATCTCAGCAGACATACAGTCACTGCTTCTCCTGGAAAATGCCTTGCCTCCAAAAGCTACCTCCTCTTTCTTGCTCATCCTTTCAAATGGGGGAAAAAAAAAAAGATACAAAGGGGCTGGGAATGTGGCTTAGTAGTAGTGCTTGCCTGACACACATGAAGCCCTGGGTTCCATTCCTCAGCACCACATAAACAGAAAAAAGGCCAGAAGTGGCACTGTAGCCCAAGTAGTAGGGTGCTAGCCTTGAGCAAAAGAAGCTCAGGGACAGTGCTCAGGCCCTGAGTTCAAGCCCCAGAACTGGCAAAAAAAAAAAAAAAAAGTTATAAAGTATGTGATAACCAAGGAACATATCAGGTGGCCAAGAAGGAGAACTGAAGTATCTTGACAAATGGACAGTCAACAGACGAACAGTGAAACACACACCACACCACACACACTCTCTCTCTCTCTCTCTCTCTCTCTCTCTCTCTCTCTCTCTCTCTCTCTCTCTCTCTCTCCATTCCTCAAGTCAAGGACTTTCTCAGTCTTACTAACAGTTTCTGAACAAGGCCACTTCCCTCTCCACGAAAACAACTTTTTCTTCTACTGGGAGCCAATGGCTCAGGCTTGCAATCCTGGCTACTCAGGAGGCTGAAATCTGAAGATCATGGTTCAATGCCAGCTGAGTCCTTGAGACTCTATCTCCAATTAACCCCTAGAACTAGATTCTGACCTCTTAGAAGGTAGGCCTGCAATCTCAGACTCTAATCCTGCCTTTAGTGATATGCTTTGAAGAATATACTGTATAATCTTGCAATTATAAAAGAGGTAACTGGGGCTGGGAATATGGCCTAGTGGCAAGAGTGCTTGCCTCGTATACATGAAGCCTTGGGTTCAATTCCGCAGCACCACATATATATAGAAAATGGCGGGCTGGGGATATAGCCTAGTGGCAAGAGTGCCTGCCTCGGATACACGAGGCCCTAGGTTCGATTCCCCAGCACCACATATACAGAAAACGGCCAGAAGCGGCGCTGTGGCTCAAGTGGCGGAGTGCTAGCCTTGAGCGGGAAGAAGCCAGGGACAGTGCTCAGGCCCTGAGTCCAAGGCCCAGGACTGGCAAAAAAAAAAAAAAAGAAAATGGCTAGAAGTGGCTCTGTGGCTCAAGTGGCAGAGTGCTAGCCTTGAACAAAAAGAAGTCAGGACAGTGCTCAGGCCCTGAGTCCAAGGCCCAGGACTGGCAAAAAAAGAGGCAACTTTTTAAACTAGATCTAGTAAATATTTAGGTATCTAGAAAGTTCAGAAAAACACAATAGTCTCTACCAAATGCCAAAGATAACTCCTGCCAATGGCTGGAGAAAAATTTCATAGCACATTCCTACCCACTGAACTTCATGATGGTGACAGAGTAGTAGAAATTTGGTATATTCTCTTCAAATGCTTCTTAGGATCTCTCCCATAAGTACTAGTGTCAGAATGGTCCTCATTAAGAGCTACACTATGGCCTTCTACATTTAAAGCCCTCCAAAGCACAATTCAAAGTTCTTAACAGCAAGAACAGAGTTCAGCTTTACTGGTTAGAGGCTTTCTCAGAAATCCCACTAATAAAATAACCTCTGGCCTTTATACTATTTGGAAACATTTAGTGGCTATAAAGTCTGTTATTTCCTCATCTTCCTGCTTACTGAAAAAAAAAACATCAAAACAGCAAGCATGGTATTCTAACAATGTTCTCTGATTAGAGTATGCAGAATTGTCTGTAATTTTAAAATTTGCTAGTTAGAAAAGGAAGAATGATGGAATGAAAATAATGGTATAGTTCAACAGGAAGTCAGGCACCCTGAGCTTTATACCTGGGAGTTCTGTAAGCTCAGTTGTTTCATCTAGAAAATTAAAGAATAATACTCAGATCAGTATTATATGGATTCTTCCGTGGAAGATGACTGTTTTCCAAGACATTAATGACAGTTCCTTAGAAAAGGACTCCAGATCAACTAATAGGAGACTTGCATACTCTCCTTCTTGTCAGTTCTTTCAAACCACTTTCAAGAGTCACATGCTCACTCAGCTCTGAGAAATCAGCAGTAAAGAAATGTGCTGACTTTAGGGGGTGGGACTATGGCCTAGTGATTCAATTCCCCAGCACCACATATATAAGAAAAAAAACGAAAGTGGTGCAGTGGCTCAAGTGGTAGAGTGCTAGCCTTGGGCAACAAGAAGCCAGGAACAGTGCTCAGGCCCCTGAGTTCAAGGTTCAAGCCCAGGACTGTCAAAAAAAAAAAAGCACTGACTTTAATCGGACTTTCTCAAATTACTAACATCACTTCTGAGAAACACATAATTTGAGAAAAATACACTGGGACACATTTTAAGGGCTCCTATCATCTCTCACCAATACATGATTGCATTTAAAGTACCTGGTTAGGGGCTGGGAATATGGCCTACTGGCAAGAGTAGGCTTCATATACATGAAGCCCTAGATTCGATTCCTCAGCACCATAAATATATAGGAAACGGCCAGAAATGGTGCTGTGGCTTAAGTGGCAGAGTGCTAGCCTTGAGCAAAAGGAAGCCAGGGACAGTGCTCAGGCCCTGAGCTCAAGGCCCAAGACTGGCAAAATAAATAAATAAAAATACAATTTAAAAGTACCTAGTTAGTGCCTGGAGTACCCATGCTTTCTTCTAATTCTACTCTAGTTAGTTCTCTTAACTTTATGAAACACTTAAACCATAATCTAATTAAGAGGAATTTACTATGTCTAGGGCACTTTACTGACTCAAGAGAACCAATTTGCAATGACTCACAATATAATTACATTTCAAGTTCTGAAATGGGAAACCTGTAGTTACTGAACTCCTGAAACCTGTAGTTACTGAACTCCTAATACTTACTTTGTGCTGTGTTTTCTGTATAAAACATATAGTGCTGGGGCTGGGAATGTGGCCTAGTGGTAAAGTGCTTGTCTCGTATACATGAAGCCCTGGGTTCGATTCCTCAGCACCACATATATAGAAAAAAGCCAGAAGTGGCACTGTGGCTCAAGAGGTAGAGTACTAGCCTTGAGCAAAAAGAAGCCAGGGACAGTGCTCAGGCCCTGAGTCCATGCTCCAGGACTGGCAACAAAAACAAAACAAATAAACAAAATATATAGTGCTAACCTCGTTATCAGAAGGAAACTGAGGCTCCAAGAGGTTAAGTAAGTTGCCCAAGGTCACACAACTAGAAAGTAGTAAGCATTGGATTCAAACCAAAAACTATTTGCTTACCAAATCTTGGTTATGTTTGGATACTACCACATGATTATCAAATAGTCACTAACCCTTTCTGGGCCTTCATCTCCTTAATGCCAGGTAAAAATAGAAATCCTTGCATTCTTTCCTCACTACTCTACAGCTCAAAAGCAGTTTAGCAGATATAAAAAGGCTCTGTTAGTTCTTACAAGGTTACCAGTAGTCTACTCCACCACTCCTCCCACTCTCATCCTCCCCCCAAAAATACTGTTTCTTAAAGAATTTCCAAGTAGGACTTTGGATAAACAGGAAACACCAATTTCTCTCAATATTGAGTGTTCCTTAGACTGTTTGGCATTCATTTTAAGCAGCCAAACTGCTTCCTATGGAGTCAGGAATAGAACCACCAGTGGTAAGAGATCTACAACCCGGGAGATGTACAATGAGAAGATGCCAGAATGGTTTGGAAGCCAGCCTCGGGGTTTTTTTTGTTTTGTTTTTGTTTTGCTACCAGTCTTAGGGTTTGAACTAAGGGTCTATGCATTGTGACTGAGCTTTTTTGCTCAATGCTAGCACTCTACCACTTGAACCACAGCTCCACTTCCAGCTTTTTGTTGGTTAATTTGAGCGAAGAATCTCAGGGACTTTCCTGCCCAGCCTGGCTTCCAACTCCAACCCTTAGATCTCTTCCTCCTGAGTAGCTAAGATAACAGGCATGAACCATGGGTACCTGGCTAGGGGCTAGACTCTTTAATGCCAGCTTGGAACATGCCTAGAAAACAGACTCAATGATCATTTAAGAAAGCAGATCCAAACAGCCCCTGCATGCAGTCAACCATTACTTAAACTTGCTGGGCTCCAGTAGCCCATGCCTCTAATCATAGAAGCTAATCAGAAAGCGAAGATCTGAGGATTAGGGTTCAGAGCTAGCCTTGACAGATAAATCTGAGAGTCCAGTTCACTAGCAAAAAGCTGGAAGTGAAGGTATAGCTCAAGTAGTAAAGCACCAGCTGTGAATGCAAAAGGCCAAGAAAAAGCATAAAGCTTATTCCAAGCCCCAGTACCAGTATACACATAAAAAAGGGACAGTTTCAACTACACTGAATCCAAGGAATCTATTTCATGTGAGGAGGCCTAAAGTCTGGTCCTAGTTCTTGCATGAACAATTCAATGACCCTGGTGTACTTATAACTTCTGTCTCATCTGTAGAGCAAGTTCTGTCTACTCCATACTGCCATGAGTAGCCAATGTGATAATGATAGAGATATCATCCATAAAGGACGAGAGCGGGATCAGCAGCAACTGATAAGAGCATTGTAGCACATGGCACTAAAAGTTCAGGGCACAGGATGGGTAAACTGTGCAATAAGCTCATTTTCCATCCCACCTCCCACCTCCCCCTCAAGCCAGCCTAGTACTTTTTTTTGGGGGGGGGGAGGGGGTCAGTCATGGGGCTTGAACTCTGGGACTGCATGGGCGCTGTCCCTGAGCTCTTCAGCTAGTACCCTACGACTTGAGCCACAGCACTACTTCTGGTTTTCTGATGGTTAATTGGAGATAAGAGTCTCACAGAGTTTCCTGCCTGGACTGGCTTTGAACTGCAATCCTCAGATCTCAGCCTCCTGAGTAAGGATTACAAGTGTGAGCTACTGGTGTACCTGGCTCTAGCTCTGCTTTTCACACTACAAATAATCTCTACATTTCCAGAAGTAGAGTGGAAGGGGTTAATTTTCCACTTAAGAAGGGGACAGAAAGGTTATCATCTACTTTTCAAGTTTGTTCAAATCAACTGTTATACAAAATAATAAACTGTTATACAAATAAAGCTTAGGATTTGGATTTATAATCCTAACTACTGTTAATCAAAAGCTGTAAAACTAAGCCAAGTGTGGAGGTACACAACTATAATCCCAGCCAGTAAAAAAGCAGAGTCAGGAAGGTCAAGAGTACAAGGCCAGTCTCATCAATATACTGAGCAAAGTCCTTCCCCCCCTAAAAAAATTCAATGAATAATGTGTTTTATAATTCATAAAATGCCACACAAATGCCAGTCATTACAAAGTAGTTTTCCTACCAGCTTATAAACTACACATGATAGTGTATCACTTGACAAGTATCATCAAAGCCCAGAGAAAGTGAAGCAACAACACTGTTCAACCTGACTTCCTCCTGCAGAAGTGACAGTTCCTTTACTCTAAGGTTGTTTGCTACATGAAACTGAGAGATATGAGAAAGGG
The DNA here is from genome assembly GCF_023159225.1 of Perognathus longimembris pacificus. Classification (NCBI taxonomy): domain Eukaryota; kingdom Metazoa; phylum Chordata; class Mammalia; order Rodentia; family Heteromyidae; genus Perognathus; species Perognathus longimembris. The sequence continues at coordinate 68,386,786 of NC_063166.1, read as the reverse complement.
GATTACATACATCTTAAACATTTTTGTATCCCAGTGTTTATCTCAGCAGTCTTTTTTTTTTGGGGGGGGGGAGGGAATACTGAGGTTTGAACTAAGAGCCTTGCTCAATTGCTTTATAAGTACTCTACCACTTGATGGTGCTCCCAGACTTTTTGCTTTTGTTATTTTTAGAATAGGGTTTTGATTTTTGCCCCAAGCTAGCTCATGATCCTATTTATGCTTCCCACATAGCTGTGATACCAGGCACTCATCAACACTCTTCCTTCCAAGATGGGATCCAAAACTTCAGTCCATGAACCTCCCAATTCCTGCCTCCAGGGTAGATAGTATTACAAGTGTAAGCTAACACATAAGGCTTAGTATGACACTCTTAAAATGAGGTTGATTACTAAAACTGATAGCAGACACTGTACCAATTACAATCCAACACCAGGGTTTATAGCTACAGAGTTGTAACTACAAAGAAAGTGCCCCAAACCTCATAGATTTGACCTACCTAAACCTTTTATCTCTTCCTTAAATCCTCCATGCTAGTATTATTCAACTCTCTATTCTTAGGGTAGGGGAGGGGAGGGGAGAGAAAAGGGGAGAGGTCGTATATAAGGAGGCCAAGGGGTTAGCCTTTGTAACTGCCAGGCTAAGAAGCCCACTCAGCCTTAGCATTCCATATGCCATAAGTATTTGCTGAATGTGTCTAGGAATCCGAAGTGGGTACAGGAGAAATATTCCTGGCCTGGAAATCAGGTGACCTTATTCTAACTACCACTACAATGTGCTTAGTGACCATAAGCAAGCCTGAGTCCTTTGGACCATCTAAAAATAAGTTGTCCCTTATGAATGATCTCAGATCTTTACAGTGGCAAGAGTATAAGACTTGGATTCATTTTAAGTCCTAGGAGAGGTACTTCTCAGGACAATTATATATTTCAAGTTCAGGATGCCCAACACCCATATCAGGCAACAGACAAAGGATGCTGCTGTCAACAGCCTCCCACCCCATTGGTTTACTTAATTCTTCCTGATGAAATGCCAAGAATAAATTGTAGGTGAGCAGCAGAGCATTTTAATGAGTCCAGAACCTAATGAATCTTTTCCTTCCTCTGTCAATTAGAATTTCAAAGCTAGGATCCCCACGGACCAATTTATTGGGAGCAGAGAGAATCCTTTTATTCATCAGCTGCTGCCTGAGTCACCTGCCCAATTGGAGTATCATGCCTGATGGGATAGAGCTTGGCCCACAAGGCTTCTTTTTACCTAACATTTCTTGAGTCTGAAATTGAGGAAGGAAAGGAGGGGTCCAGAGTAACAGGTGGGGTTGATAAGTGAAGAACAGCCTTGATTTTACTGCCATCTTCTAGAGATACTGGTATGTGAACTAACTGCAACTGATCAACTTGCCATTCACAAAGAAACCCAGGGGAAGTTTCAGGCATTGTGTGGCATCTACTTGCCTGAAGTATTCTGAATTCTCTATTCTGTGCCAATCACTTAACTGTACCTGTGACAAAATACCTGAGAAAATTCAACTAAGAGAGGAAAGATTTATTTTGGGTCCTGATTTCAGGGCCTATGATGAGGCAGAACATCATAGCAGCAGACACATGTAACAGATGCTGCTGCTCATCTCATGGCAGCTAGGAAGTAGAGGATAATAGGAAGGGGCCAGGGAGAAAATAAATCCCTCAAGGTCTGCCCCCAGTGACCTACTTCCTTCAACAGGAGGAAGTTTTTACCACAGGTCAGCTGTGGACTAAGATCCTCCTGTCTATATGCTTCCTACTAGCTGGGATAAGAGGTATGAATCATCATACCAAGTTCACAAAATAGATGGGGATCTTGCTAATTTTTACCTGGTTGGCCTCAAACCACAAACCCCAAGTCTATCTCTCAAGTAGCTGGGACTACAGTCTTGTACAATCAACCCAACCTTTATTTCAGCAATCTTTTTTTCCATTAACAACTTAAATCCAGTCTTTTTTTTTTTGCCAGTCCTGGGCCCTGGACTCAGGGCCTGAGCACTGTGCACTGTCCCTGGCTTCTTTTTGCTCAAGGCTAGCATTCTGCCACTTGAGCCACAGCACCACTTCTGGCCTTTTTGCATATATGTGGTGCTGGGAAATTGAACCCAGGGCTTCATGTATATGAGGCAAGCACTCTCGCCACTAGGCCATAGTCTCAGCCCTTAAATCCAGTCTTAACTGTTGTCTTTCTGCTAGTTTCCATATTAATAAGTTAAACAAAACCTGACACATGTCCATAACAAAAAAACTTTGTAAGTTGGTTGTTTTAGAGTTGGTTTTGAGTGTGAAGCGATAAACTGGGAATTTTAGTTTTCACCTCCCTTTTCAGTCTTTCCCCAAATATTTTGTTTTTTTACTTTCCACTTAATCTTTTATCCTATCTTTAATCCTTTTCACATGGTATCCTTAGTAAAGAGTCCTCCTCTACTCAGTTCATATGAATTAACTTACAGAAAATACATTTGGGGGGTGGTGCAGAGAGTTCACCCCAGGAGTCAAGAAAAGAAAGTCTGGAGAGATTGAGCTGCCCAGTGCAAGGATTCCTGGCTCTTTGTCTCACTGTAGCCCTTTTGTTTCCTACAAAAGTCCCGAGCACCTTCTGATCCCTGAGATAAAAACATGTAGGACAAAAGCCTTTTAGTGCCTTCAGGGAAAGTCTTAGGAAAAAACAAATAATATATGTTCGTTGTATATATTAGAATGATGTGGCCATATACATCCACAGGCATGCCTACCTCACAGGAACCAGATACTGGGAGACAAGAGAAGCTGGACGTGCAGGCATAAGATGGCAGTTAAGTGCCACAGCAGTCACTTAAGAAATGACATCATGATATAAAAGCCAAACGTAGTGGAAAGAGGCCTAGGCTGAGGGTTAAGGCACCACTCATTCACAGTGTACCATGAACACAGTACTACTCTTTGCTGGGCCTCAATTTCACAATTACAAAATGGGAAGGTTGGACCAGGGTCAGTGTTGCTTTCACATCTTGTCCCCAGTAACCTGGCAGCCAACTGCCTCAGGGGCTTCTGTGACAAAGGTAGTAGGAAGACTGAACCACTAGGCCTATTAGTGGCTGCTCCAATAAAAACAGTTCTGTTGGGTATTATATGTTTAAAAAAAGGGTTTCTCTGTAAACCTGCTAAGTATCCACTAGTGGCCCTTAATTCTAATACAATGAAATTCCATTGTTGTATGACAAATTATGCTGGGGAAAATGTAAAGAAGGAAATACCTTCTCTAACTTTATGTCTAAAAGTGTGCTATTAGAAAGTTTTATTAAGAAATCTCTAGTAGTTTAACAAGAGAAGGGACACAAGAGGACAGAGGGCTCAAGATGCAAAAGAGCCTTGCCCCTTTGACAACTGAAGGTTGAACAGATCCATGGCAAAGGGACAGAATCTTCTCAGTGAGGACTTAAACGCATTGCTATTACAGAAACTAAAGATTTCAACTGTAGTTCATTTCTGCCACATAAAGGCAGGTTCCTTCCATTTCCTCACAGTATGGTCTCTGAAGATGAAACTGACAACTGTGAAGTGAAAAGTGAAGAACTATCATAACCATATTATCCTTAAAAATATTTTATGTATATATATATATCTTATATATATATCATATATATATATATATATATATATATATATATATATATATCATCTCTCGCTTGATCTGTAGAAGAGCTTCATCAGACTTGAGATATACAGATCCTTTTTCTTTCCTTTCCAGTACTCAAAGGTAGTGATACAAATAGGGACATGTTGCTTGACAATATTACCATCAACCAACTTTGAAAATAAGTAAGCACACTTTTTACCTTTTTACCAGCAAGTAACAATAAATTCTGGGTCCTTAGTCCCACACCCAGTTCTGGAGAAAGTAGTCTAGGTAAAGCAGAAACTTGGGAAACTATATCCAAGCCAAGGAAAGTACTCCCATTATACTCAGGCCACCAAATGTCCCTTTTTGGGGACTTCTGAACACTTTATAACTTCCTAAAAAGGAAGAAACCAGAGAAGCAATATGGTAGTCAGAGAAGAGCTCAATCTATGGGATCAGCAAGACCTGAAGAATCCATTTACTTCACTTCACTTCAGCTTTCCCTTTAGGAACTACTAACAGCTTAATGAACTAGAAAAATTAGGGTGATAATCTATGTAAGGTACCTACAGCACTAAATGTCACTCAAGTGAAAATGGGTAAACTAGCAAGAAAAAAAAAAAGATTCATATAACAAGTTAACCCCAGCCAGCAGATCAGAGCTGAGTGGAATAGAATGGAAACAGGCTGATTTAGAGAATCTATTGTGTTCACTGAAGAGCATCTGGGTCTTGTACCAACTAAAGAAAACAGGAGTGTTTATGGAGCACTTGTTTCTAAAACAAGTATAGGCTATGTTACTGACATATACCACAGGGGATTTGAAAAGGCTATTGTGGAGACTTTAAAGCTGACACGCTTTCAGTTCCAATCTTTACTATTACATAAATATCTGTGCAATTGACCTTGAGTCTAGAGGGAAAAACCTTGGAATGAGACACAAGAGACCAGGGTTATAGTCAAGCTCAACCTGAGTAGATGATTTCTTTCTTAATCCTCAAGTTATTCTTTCCTGTTCTGAATAAGGCACAGAAGTACAAGGGATATCAGCAATTACAAATTAACTTTCTACCTTGTTTTCTCATCACAGAGCTGAGGAAAATAAGATGTAAGAACAAACTCCTTTCCCGAGGTTGAGTTAATAGAATAAGGCTCAGAGTCTGAGTTACCAAGCTCTCCTTTTTCAATTTAACACTGAAGACAAGGTTTCAGAATTTATTTCAATCACTGATAATTGAATATAATCTAAGCCAGGTATGTTTTCAAAATCTGTTAATTACCATCCTAATAGCATTATAAAGTAGGATTATATTAATTTTACAAATAAGGAAACTACAGCTCAGAGATCAGGAAGATTATTTTTTTTGCTTGTTTTGTTTTTTTGCCAGTCCTCGGGCTTGAACTCAGGGCCTGAGCACTGTCCCTGGCTTCTTTTGGCTCAAGGCTAGTAGCACTCTACCACTTGAGCCACAGCGCCTCTTCTGGCTTTTTCTATATATGTGGTGCTGAGGAATCGAACCCAAGGCTTCATGTACACGAGGCAAACACTCTACCACTAGGCCATATTCCCAGCCCCCAGGATGATTTCTTTTTGATGCCAGCCTGAACAATAAAGTTCACAAGACTTTCTTCTCAACCAAAGAAGAAATCTTCCTGATCTCAGTCTCCCAAGTAGCTAGGATCACAGGCATGAGCCTTCAATACCCAGTAGCAGTACTGGGGTTTGGACTCAGGGTCTCATACTTGCTTAGCTGGCATTCTACCACTTGAGCAATGCCTCCACCCCTATTTTTGCTGATTATTTTGAAGATGAAGTTTAACAGACTTTTCCGCTTGGGCTAGACTCTATCATCCTCCAAATCTGAACCTCCTAAAAGGAGCCAGGGTTATTGGAATGCATGGTTCATGTATTTGTTCAATCCTCCTCATAATTCATGATCACATTCTCCTCTACTAAAAAAACAATAGGATTTTCTGAAGCTGATGTAGGGGCTTGGTAGGTCATGGTAGAGACTAAAAACAGGAAGGTATCTGAAGGTTGTGAGGTCATATCAAAGAAGCTTACAGAATATAAGAATAGGTGCCAGGACTCAAGATACCTCCCAGGAAAAAGCAGCTCACTGGCAGAAGAAAGCAGCTTTGCATTACTCGTGGTATATGATTACCTACACCCTCATGGCAATTTCAAGAAAGTAATGTGAACCTTCTTCCAAGACCAGGAACTATTTATGCCAACATCTAATCTCTTAGAATAAGAGAGAAATCACCATTAGGTTATCTGTATGAAGAGTAAAATAAGATCTCATACTAGTGACTCTGTATCTTAAACCAAGCTTTCCTGTGGTTTGCCCAGATACCATCACTCACCAGTACCAAGGCTGAGCTTTGCCAGTTATTTCCTTCTGTGGGCTACAGGGTCAGCTGCAGCTGCCTCTGGGAACAGAGCTCACCTATAAGAGAGAGAGGTCCATTAGGGGCCCTACTCAGAACAGACACAAATTTAGGACAGTAAGAGTACTTTGTTTTGTTTTGTTGGTCATGGGGCTTGAACTCAGGGCTTGGTCACTGTCCCTGAGCTCTTTTGCTCAAGGATAGCACTCTACCACTTTGAGCCAAAGTGCCACTCTCCATTTTCTGGTGGTTAACTGGAGATAAGTCTTACAACAAACTTTCCTGTCCCAGCTGGCTTTGAATTGCAATCCTCAGATCTCAGCCTACTGAGTAAAGGCACACATTTTGGACCCTAGTGAAAGACAATTTCACTATTAAATATGTCATTTCAGATTGTGCTAAGTGCTATGAAGAAAAATTAAAGCTAGGTAGAAAAGAAATGACAAAGAGTGAAATCTATTTTGGGTAAAATGATCAGGGAAAGCCTTTCCCAAGGATGACATCAGACAAAAACCAAGACATGCTTTGTTCACACTGACAAAAACAGCTCTACTGACTACTACAAGGAAAGTGTTTCTCCCTTTCTGCTGAATTCTCCAGACAAATGTAAATTGAAGTCAGGTAAAGGTGGAGACAGAAGCAAAGTTTCATTACAACTCTCTAGATCCTAGGTTTAAGATCTACAGTTTAGCTATATTTGTCTGACCTATCATATTCAATTATAGAGAGCACTGGTCTGAGAGTCAGGAAACCTAAAGTCTAGCTCTAATTCACTGTGACTCTGAAAAAAATTACCTTTCTGGTCCTTATTTTTATGTAAAACAAGGGTGATCATAATCTGCTCTTCTGAAAGATCAAAAAAGACTAATAAGAGGCTATGCACCTGTAATCCTAGCTACTCAGGAGGCTGAGATCTGAGGATCGCAGTTCAAAGCCAGCCCAGGCAGGAAAGTCCATGAGACTCTTACCGCCACTAAACTACCAGAAAACTGGAAGTGGCGTAGCTCAAGTGGCAGAGTGCTAGCCTTGAGCTGAAGAGCTCAGGGACAGCACCCAGGGTTGGGGTTCAAATGCCCTGACAACAACAACAAAAACAAACAAACAAAACTAGTAAGAACAAGTTAACTATTTAAATCTTTGATTTGATATGAAGCAGTAAGGAAATGAGAAGATGGCCTAGTTGAGCCATTCCATTTTCTCAGTTAAGAGATTTATCTGCTTTGAGTCAAAGAGCTGGGAAGTTCTATGGCAGAAAGTATCACTGTACCTCCATCAAGATAGGCATAGAGCTAGGTAGCACCATGCCTGTAATTCCATTATTCTGAAAGCTTAGGTAGAATGGCCAAGAGTTTGAGGCTAGCCTAGAAAGCACAATGGACCCCAAGGGCACATGTCTGTTATCCCTAGTGATGCCTGTTGTCCCCAGCAACACACAGTACAAAGAGGATCATACTCCAGGCTGTCCTAAGCATAAAGCAAGCCCCTATCATGTATTCTGAAGAACAAGACTTACTTTTCATTAAAAATATGAACATTAGGGGACTGGGAATGTGGCTTAGTGGTAGAGTGCTTTGCCTCACATGCATGAAGCCTTGGGTTCGACTCCTCAGCACAAAAAGAAGCCAGGGACAGTGCTTAGACCCTGAGTTCAAGCCCCAGAACTGGCAAAAAATAAAAAATAATAATATGAACATCAACAATTCACAATAGAAAAATATGGAAACAACCCAGATGCCCCTCTACAGATGAGTGGATCCAAAAAATGTGGTACCTATACACAATGGAATACTACATAGCGATTAAAAATTATAAAATATTTGTATTCGCAGGGAAATGGTCAGAACTTGAACAAATAATGTTGAGCGAGACAAGCCTAGAACATAGAGAACAAAGGGGCATGGTCTCCTTGATATATGACTGTTGGGGGGAGAGGGGGACAGTAGAGACCAGGTCTGCGAAACAAAAAACTTCTTGTCAAATGGTATTTCCACAGATTTGGGTCAGCAACCTTACATTATGTATCTAAAACCAAACAACTACTAAATATAAAAAGGTCTAAAATAGACCTCTCAGTGGATCACAATAGCTCAACAGCTGTGTATACATGATAATATAAGACAAGAATAAGCAAACTCTATTGTTGACATTATATTTAAAGTTCTAGGTGGGCTGGGAATATGGCCTGGTGGCAAGAGCACTTGCCTCCTACACATGAAGCTCTCGGTTCGATTCCCCAGCACCACATATATGGAAAACGGCCAGAAGGTGCGCTGTGGCTCAGGTGGCAGAGTGCTAGCCTTGAGCAAAAAGAAGCCAGGGACAGTGCTCAGGCTGAGTCCAAGGCCCAGGACTGGCCAAAAAAAAAATCTTTCTCTTAAAGTTCTAGGTGAATTTCCTTTGGCGTACGCCACGTGGCTACTGTATATGAATATGATTTTAGTACACTGAGTATTGTATATATGCCTACCTGATCTAGGGAAGGGAAAGAAAAACGAAGGTGTAAGGTAGCACAAGAAATGTACTCACTGCCCTATTATGTAACTACCCCTTTTGCACAACACCTTGTCAACAAAATTTAATTGATTAAAAATACTAATAATAACAATATGAACATCAGATATGCTGAGTACTTTCTAGCCAAACACCCATGGCTCACACCTATGATGGGGGGGGGGGGGGCGGGGGACTCTACTTTAAAAATAACTAAGACATAAAAGGGGCTAGAGGTCTCAGTTCCAAAAAGCACAGGCAGGAAAACCTGAGATTCTTATCTCCAATTAATCATCACCCAAAAGCCAGAAGTAGAGGTATAGCTCAAGTGTTTGAGCTCCAACCATGAATGAAAAAGCTAAAGAACAATGCCCAGGCCCTGAGTTCAAGCCCCAGCATAGAAAAAGGTGGGGGGGGGGGGGGGTAGGGGCAGAGGCATGGCTCAACTGGTAGACCACCTGCTTTGCAAGTGCAAGGTCCTTAGTTCAAATTCCAATACAGAAACAGCAAAGAAAAATGGAAATAAAGACAACCAAGGAAACTAGAAAAAGCTCCCAAGTTATATACACAAATCCTAACAGGTGCAAGTAGATTAAAAACTAGGAACCACTAAAAGTCACACATTATTTAAAGTAGTAATAATTAACAATTTAGTGGTGAATAGCTCAGGCTCCAGATTCATACACGTGGGTTTGAATCTCTGCTCTCTCTTACTAGGTTTGTAGCCTTAGGCAAGGTACTTATCATTGGTGCCTATGTTTTCAGTATTTGTCTTAAAATTTTCCTGTTTAATAAAGTGGTTAGTGGCAAAACAAATGAAACAGCATCCAAGTCCAGGATAAATGTTCAATGATAGGTATTTTTATTCCATTCATATTCCACAAAGGGAAACAACAATCAGAAACAGTAAAAAAATTCCAAGAAACAAATGTAATTTACTATTACCTATTATACATCCTTCACTGCATACAAAGCCTTAATTATTCTTGGAAGGAAAATGGGGAAGAAAGGACAGGCTGGACTGGATCTCAACAGGCAAGGACTGTTTACTGAGACACAGTGAGGGGCAGCAACATTCAGGAATGGAGGTTGTGGAAAGGGGCAAAGCAAGGATTAGGCTTTTATTAGGCCAAATAAGGAAACAGGTGCCTTACAGGGAACAAGATGTGGTTTTTCTTGAAACTGTGGAATTCAGGGACTCAAGGTTAACCCAAAACAGAATGTTTCACCGGGTGTCAGATACAACCAGATGTGCCTGGGGTTATGAAGTAAGGGTGAGTCCTTCATACTGAGGCTTTAAATGTATAAAAAGAAAAGTTTGGGGGAGAGTAGTGGGTAATGGGGTCTGTGGTTGTTTCCCTCAAGCTGCTTCCTGTTGATGAGAGATAACATTTAGATGTTGGTTTTGGTAAGGTTTTGAATTGGCAGGTTAGGTCTCCTCTTTGTTAAGGGGATGATATCCTGTAGACATGTAAAAACTCATTCAACTATTGGGAAGTCAATGCTCATATGCACTCCCAGATGAATTCAGAAAGGTATTTAAGGAGACAGGGTCCTATGGAGCTAGAAGAATTATGACAACTGGATCCAGAAAAGGGGCGAGCCAGGGGCTCCAAGACATCCAAGTGTCTTTCCATGGAGAGGAGGAGGGTCGGTGTGCTCTGTATTTGGTTTGTATGGTCTCTATAGTTGCTTGTCTTATGCCTGATAGGTTAGCACAGAAGCAGCACTTCTTTCACAAGAAGGGGCAGATTCTCCCTTTTTCAGCTATTAGGTCAAGTCCACTCGATTTTGGAGGATCATCTTAGCTAGGAAGTCTAATTGGTTTTGAAGGACATTAAGATTTTGTTGAACTAAGGAGAGGTCCTCTTTTATTTGTGTAGATAATTGACTGTGCTGGGTTTGTTGTAGGGTTATGGCTGTGCTTCCCAGGGCTGTGGTGCCAAGAAGAGGCTTACCCAGAGGTACAGGTAGCAGGACTGGGTTTCTTTTTTTCTCAGTGATGTGTGAGGTAATTGTTAACTTCATAGCTGGAAAAGACGTCCAGGTTAAGAACACCATTTTACAATGGCCTCCAGGGTGACAGGTATGGACCCCACTGGGGCAGGCAAAGTAGGTTCCATTGGGAACCAAGACTCTAAGTAGGGTGGTACAGCTGGCTAAGATGCCCACGCATTGGGGTTCCCTGATTATATGTATGGGGGTTCAGAGCTACACAAGTCATTTGTGGTGATGCTACGGAATGTTAGGTGAAAGAGTCCCACCCCAACATAGGACAGCTGGCTCCCACGTAGGCATATCCAGCAGTTCTTGGCCAGGTCTGGGTTGACCTGTTTTAAGAAGCTGTGGCTAGAGTTTGCAAGAGCTAATACCTAAAATAGAAGAGGGTCAGGGAGTGGAGTGTTGGGGGTCCAGGTCAGGAAGTCTTGGTTCCAGGTTCCAGAGGTTTAAAGAGTTGACCTTGCTTATAGGGATTGAAGCATTGGTGGGGGTAATGACCAACTGTAATGCCTGGAGGGAGGGGGAGGGACTAAAGCACAGTGAGCAATTGTACCACCATCTGATCCCCAAATCCCACTTTCCCCATGTTGCTAGGGAGGAAATAGGTACTAGAGTATGCCTCCCCACCCCCACCCCCCCCACTGACCCCAATTGGCCTTCGAGGGAAGAGATTCTTAGTCCATCAGTCAGGAATCCTGACCAGACTCCTCCAAGAAGCAAAGTCTACACAGGACCAGTATTGGAGGAACACCAGGAGTGGCTTTGGCAATCCTCCCAATTTCCGGGTATGCACCCATGTGCCGTAATATGTTGGGATCTTGAGTAATATCAGCTGCATTGGGTTGTCTCATATGTGGGAATTGGGAATAATGGATTAGCTTTGGGCTAGAGGAGGAGAAACAGTCAACGGAGAGTGAGTATCTCCTGGGAGAGCATATAGTTTGAGAGTAGCGGATGCTGTAGGCAAGGCAGCAGACCACACCAGCTTTTGTTGGTGATGAGTTGTAATCAGAGTGCAGGACCCAAAGAATAGGAGGAGGGGAGTCATGGTGAAAAGGTTTAGGGGAGGGAGAGAGTGGGGTGACATCAAAGAAGCAGAAGGGTTGCCAGAAAGGCATACATGAGGAGGGTGAGAATGGCCCATTCTCTAAGGGGCCAGTCTGTCAGAGTTGTTTAGAGTAGCCCTATGGTGAGGAGGATAGTAAGGAGGATTATTAGTATAAGGAATAGGGATGGAAAAGCATCCCTCACAGTTAAGAAGGTAGAAGACTAGAGTGCAAAAGGTAATCTGGTAAGGGAAGAATGATGTGAAAATCTTCTGTAACCAGAGTATCACTATGGCCTCGCTAAGATCATCAAATGTGATAGGCTGAGGTGTCAGCCAAATGTCATCCAGAAGATCAATGAGGAATGTTCCTGAAGTTAGGGAGAGTCAGGGTCTTCTGCAGGACCTGAAAAGGTAAATGTGGGGTTGGGTACTGTTTCGTCTTCTGGAATTAAGAGCATTAAGTTGAAGTTGTGTGGGTCCCAGAAGTATGGGAAGATATTGAGGGATGGCCTTTCTGAGGCAATAAAGGTGGATTCATGGTATAATGTCTTGTAGTTTGGCAGCAGTGGGAGTAAGAAGACTAATTTTGAGACCCCTTCCATTTGGGACTTAAAAGGGGAAGAAAGAGATTGACTTCCTGTAGGCCCAAAGACTACATGCACCTTAAAGAAAGTCTGCCAGGAGGAAGAAAGATGGCGCCGATGGAATAGGGAGGCACTCCGACTCGCTCCAACGGCATAGTGAGCTGGGAACCCCAACACCCAACACCCCATCAAGAACCCAGCAAAACCAGCAGCCAGAAGCAGTGGAGAAACGCAGGAAAACAAAAAGGAGCAAAAAAGAAGAACCGAAAACCTACACGGAGCCGGAGATTCACCGGGGCACCCTCCCCCCACCAGCCGACCCTGGCCCAAACAGGGTCAGGCTGGGAAAGGGGAACCCGGCGATCGGCAGACAGGCTGCCAGGAGCGCAGAATTCATATAGCGGGAGACCCCACGGCCACAAGGCAGGGTGCGGACCAAGACACACCGGCAGCGACGAGAAGTTCGGGTCCACACCGGGTTTGGACAAGGGAACCCAGCGCGGCAGAAATCGGGAACCAGGGAAGCCACCACGACACTTAGCCAACCCCTGGAGGGCCAACGGCAGCGCGGGACACACACACAAAGCAGCAAAAGTGAGTGCCCTCCCCTCCCCCCTCCCCCACCCCTGACGGAACAAAGAACCCACAAATCAGGCGGGGGAAACCCCCATCAGGCGCTGGGAAGTCAGTTTAGCAGGGGAAGGGCTCAGCAGCACCAACACCCCACAGGTTCCTGAACTGGCAGAACCGGCCCCGCCCCCTTCCCAACAGGGGCCGGGAGACAGCCGGTTGTGCAAACCCCACCTGAGGCGCCTGGACCTCGCAGACTCTTACAACTAAAACCACAGGCGCTGGTGGGCAATACCAGCCCAGCAGGGTCACTGGAGCCTGATCACGTCCCCCCTCCTAACAGCGGAGGTGAGGTCTGAAGGTGCCAAGCCACACCCGGACAGTCGATCCCACTGGGCCCCACACGTACCCCCCCCCCCAACGGACTCGTGGGAGGGCGCAAGCACAACCCAACAACCAGGGCTCGCTCTGGGAGGCATATCCCGCCGAAGTGCCTGTTGCACTGAAACGCACAGCGCACAGGAGGGCGGGGGCCTCGGCGACAGCGCCCGCTCTGGTAGGCGTACCCTGCACTGGTGGGCGGGGACACAGCGACAGCACCTGCTGCCCGTAGACACGTCTACACAGGAGGGAGGGAGGAGCTACAAACCAAACCTGAGAAGCCATCCAGATCTCCAGATGCGCAAATCACAAAGAAACATAACTCAGTTCATCAAAGGGCAAGCCAACTCGCCAGCTCCAAAAAGCAGCACGACTGAAGAGGAGATGGAGACTAAAAAGCAAATGAGGCCATGTTAACAGGAATGATCGAAAGCGTCAGAAATGAAATCAGAAAACAATTCCAGGAATTTAGAGCGGAAATCTGGAAGGACACCCAGGAAGCCAAGAAAGAAATGGAAGCAAAACTGGATACAATGCAAACCTGCTTTAAAGAAATGGAAGCAAAAATGGATACAATGCAAGCTGCCTTTAAAGAAAATCTCCACATCCTAAGAATTGAAATGCATGAAAAAATAGATTTAAAATACAACTCTTTAAAGGAAGAAATCTCCACGATCAGAGCTGATATGACAACCATAAATAGCTCTCTGACATCCATAAACTCCGCAATTGAAACCATGACACAAAGAGTAGACCATATAGAATCCAGAATCTCTTGCCTGGACGATGAAGCAGCTGACAACAACCAGAAAATGACCACACTCCAAGAAAAGGTGAAGCTTCAGGGAAGACTAATCCAGGAACTAATGGGACAAAGACAAGAGATATAATCTGCGCATAATTGGAATAGAAGAAGGAGCCGAATATCAGAGCAGAGGGCTTAATCATGTTCTCAATAAAGTTATTGCAGAAAACTTCCCCAATCTCACAGGGGGACCCCATCCAGGTAACCGAAGCCTATAGGACACCTGGCAGGCCAGACCCCAGGAAAGCCACCCCAAGGCACATAATATTCAAGACTTCAGACCTCAAGATTAAAGAGCAAATTCTGAATTCAGCCAAAGCGAAGAAGGAAACTTTTTTCAATGGGAAGAGGATTCGAATAACATCCGACTTATCCACACAAACTTACCAAGCTCGAAGCGAGTGGAAGAACACCATCCAAGTACTCCAGAATAACAATTTACAACCTCGGATCAAATATCCAGCGAAATTGGAGTTCACATTCGAAGGGAGAACCAGATCTTTCCACACCAAAGAGGAGCTAAAGGAGTATGTGAATAAAAAACCAGCCCTACAGCGAATATTAAGAGGGGAACCCCACCCAACAGAGATCGTAAAAGACACACAGGACAGAATCAGAAAGAAACTTCAATAGCCAAAGCCCAGCAGAAACACAAGCTCACTAAAGACAAGAAGAAAAAAAAAAAAAGAAGAAAAAACAGCCCACCAAGAAAATGGAAGGAGAAAAAACACCCTTATCCTTGATCTCTTTAAATATAAATGGTTTAAACTCCCCGATAAAGAGGAGCAGACTGGCAGAATGGATTCGCAAACAAAAAGTTGACATCTGCTGTCTACAAGAGACCCACCTTACAGCAAGGGACAAAAACAGGCTTCGAGTGAAAGGATGGAGCAAGATCTACCAAGCAAATGCATCCACCAAAACGGCAGGTGTAGCCATCCTGATCTCAGACAAGCTTGACTTCTCTTTAAAGTCCACTCAAAAAGACAAAGAAGGACACTACATATTAATACAAGGAAAAATCCAGGATCAAGAAATCACGGTGATAAATGTATACTCACCAAACAAAAGAGGCCCGACATATGTCAAGCAAATTCTCAAAGAATTACAGAGCAAGATAGACGCAAACACAATCATAGTGGGTGACTTTAATACTCCTCTCTCTCCAAGAGACAGATCCAACACTCAGAGGATTAGTAAGGGAGCTGAGGACCTAAATAACACCATTTCCCAAATGGATCTAACAGACCTATATAGAACCTTTCACCCCACAGAGACCCAATACACCTTCTTTTCAGCAGCCCATGGATCATATTCCAAAATAGACCACGTCATAGCCCACACAAAGAACTTCAGCAAATACAAAGTATTGACGTCATCCCATGTATTATATCTGACCACAGTGGATTAAAGGTAACCCTCAACAACAAAGGATACCACAGAGCCTATACACACTCTTGGAGGCTAAACCCCACGCTGCTATCCAACACTTGGGCCACAGATCAAATTAAGATGAAATCAACGAATTCATAAGCCACAATGACAAAGAAAACACATCACAAAGAAACCTATGGGACACAGCTAAGGCAGTTCTGAGGGGCAAGATCATTGCACTCAGCACCCACATTAAAAGAATGGAAGCAGAGCAGGTGAATACCCTCACGATGAAACTAAAACAACTGGAGAAACAAGAAATGACAGAATCTAAAACGACTAGGAGAGGAGAGATCACAAAGATTAAAGAAGAGATAAATCTGATTGAAAATAGAAAGACCATTCAACAAATAAATAAGACTAAAAGCTGGTTCTTTGAGAAAATAAACAAAATTGACAGACCCCTTGCAAGACTTACAAAAAAAAGAAGAGAAGAGACTCATATTCGTAAAATCAGGGACTCCACAGGAAAAATTACAACAAGTACACACGATATTCAAACAATCATAAGGAGCTATTTCCAAAACCTCTACTCAGCAAAAAACAATAATTCTACAGAAATGGATCAATTCTTAGAGAAGTACAAACTGCCCAAACTGAACCAAGAAGAAATAAATCAGCTAAATAAACCAATAACTTACGGTGAGATACAGGAGGTAATCAAGAACCTCCCTACTAAGAAAAGCCCAGGCCCAGATGGATTCACCAACGAATTCTACAAAACCTTTAGTGAGGAGCTAATTCCAATACTCCTCAAACTCTTCCGCGAAATAGAAATGGAGGGAGAAATTCCAAACTCATTCTACGAAGCTAATATCATACTAATTCCCAAACCAGGCAAAGACCCAACAAAAAAAGAGAACTACAGACCAATATCACTAATGAACACAGATGCAAAGCTCCTCAATAAAATATTAGCTAATAGGATCCAGAAAGTGATCAAGAATATCATACATCATGACCAAGTAGGCTTCATCCCTCAGTCACAAGGATGGTTCAACATCCGTAAATCAATCAACGTAATTCACCACATAAACAGAGCTAAAATCAAGAATCACATTGTTATCTCAGTCGATGCCCAAAAAGCCTTTGACAAAATACAACATCCATACCTATTAAAAGCTTTGGAGAGAACAGGAATAGATGGAACATTCCTCAAAACAATAAAAGCCATATACAACAGACCAACTGCTAATATCATATTAAATGGAGAGAAACTTAAGTCATTCCCCCTAAAATCAGGAACAAGACAAGGATGCCCACTCTCCCCACTTCTGTTCAACATAGTGCTGGAATCCCTAGCCATAACAATAAGGCAAGAGGAGGACATCAAAGGGATCCACATCGGCAAGGAAGAAATCAAGTTATCCCTATTCGCAGACGACATGATCTTGTATCTGAAGGACCCAAAAACCTCAGTACCCAAACTCCTACACCTAATAAACCAATTTGGGCAAAGTAGCAGGATATAAAATCAACCCACAAAAGTCAGCAGCTTTTCTGTACACCAGCAATAGACAAACAGAAAAGGAAATTATGGAAACAATTCCATTTACAGTAGCCAAAAAAAGAATAAAGTACCTAGGGATCAACTTAACCAAGGAAGTGACGGACCTATTCAATGAAAACTACAAAAATCTAATAAGGGAAATCAAAGAAGACACAAGGAGATGGAAAGACCTCCCATGCTCATGGGTAGGCAGAATCAATATAGTGAAAATGGCCATATTGCCCAAATTGTTATACAAATTCAATGCAATACCTATCAAAATCCCAGCCACATTCTTCACTGAAATAGAGAAACCAATCCATAAATTCATATGGAACAGCAAAAAACCTAGAATAGCCAAAGCAATTCTAGGCAAAAAAAGCAATGCAGGAGGTATCACAATACCTGACTTCAAGATCTACTACAAGGCCATCATAACAAAAACAGCATGGTATTGGTATAAAAACAGATCGGAAGACCAATGGATTAGAACTGAAGACCCAGAAATAAAACCGCACTCTTACAGCCAACTGATATTCGACAAAGGAGCTAAAGATATACAATGGAATAAACATAGCCTCTTCAACTACTGGTGCTGGGAGAACTGGGCAGCCATATGCAAAAAACTCAAAGTAGACCCAAGCCTATCACCATGCACCAAGATCAACTCAAAATGGATCAAGGACCTCAACATCAGACCTGAATCCTTGAAACTACTGAAGGACAGAGTAGGAAAGACACTAGAACTTATAGGCACAGGAAGGAATTTCCTGAATAGAGTCCCAGGGGCACAACAAATAGGAGAAAGACTCGACAAATGGGACTACTACAAATTAAAAAGTTTCTGCACAGCTAAGGACATAGCCACCAAAATAGAAAGACAGCCAACGATATGGGAAAGGATATTTACCAGCACAGCAACAGACAAAGGCCTGATATCGGTCATCTACAGAGAACTCAAAAAACTAAGCCCCTCCAAGCCCAATAAACCTATTAGGAAATGGGCAAAAGAGCTAAAGAGAGACTTCTCAAGAGAAGATATAAAAATGGCAAAGAAACATATGAGGAAATGCTCAACATCCCTGCTAGTAAAGGAAATGCAAATAAAAACAACCCTGAGATACCACCTCACCCCAGTTAGAATGGCCTATACTCTGAACTCAGGAAACAACAAATGCTGGAGGGGCTGTGGGGAAAGAGGAACCCTTCTCCATTGTTGGTGGGAGTGCAAATTAGTACAACCACTTTGGAGAACAGTATGGAGGTTTCTCAAAAAGCTCAATATAGACCTACCCTATGACCCAGCCATACCACTCCTAGGCATCTATCCTAAACAGCAAAATCCAAGATATCAAAAAGGCATTTGTACTACCATGTTTATCGCGGCACAATTCACAATAGCTAAAATATGGAAACAACCCAGATGCCCCTCCACAGACGAATGGATCCAAAAAATATGGTACTTATACACAATGGAATACTACATAGCGATTAGGAATGGTGAAATATTGTTATTTGCAGGGAAATGGTCGGAACTCGAACAAATAATGTTGAGTGAGACAAGCCTAGAACACAGAAAACAAAGGGGCATGATCTCCCTGATATATGACTGTTAACAAAGGGAGACGGAGAGACAGTAGAGACCAAGTCTGTGAATACTGTATATGTTCTTGATACATTGTATATTGCATATATGTCAACATGACCTAGACAAGGGATAGAAAAACAGGTTGTAAGATATCATAAGAAATGTACACACTGCCCTACTATGTAACTGCACCCTCTTTGCACAACACCTTGTAAAAAAATTTATGTCCAATTAATAAAAAAATAAAAAAATAAAAAAAAAAAAAATAAAAGGGGAAGAAAGGATGTTAGAAACAGTGGGGTGGGAGACATACAAAAGATTCCCTATTTGAAGGGGAGCATTTGGGAAGGAGGTGTAGAGTTTGGAGTCAGCATATTTCCAGAGTTCAGAATGAAGGAGGGGAGATTATTGTACGAGGAAAGGGGGAGTGATAGAGGATTGGAAGGGGGGAGTGGTCTGCTACAACATAAGCTTGAAGGGGCTTATTTGACAGGGCTTGAGGAGGGGCACAAATCTGGCGTAGTGCTAGGGGTAGGAGTTTAACCAATTCTTGCTTGAGTTCCAGGGTTAATTTGGTTAAGATTTCCTTAAGAGTTCTGTTAGCCCTTTCCACCTTTCCTGAGGACTACAGGTAGTAGAGAATGTGAAACTTCCAAGGGATTTATAGAGATATTGTTGGGTGACAGCAGACAATAAAATTCAGATCCATTATCAGATTGTAAGGAAGAAGGTAGGCCAAAGTGGGGAGGCACTTCAGTGAAAATTAATCAAGCTACAGTAGACGCTTTCTGGATGGTAGTAGGAAATGCCTCTACCTACTCTGTGAAAAAGTCTATACTTGTGTCATCTAAGGAGTTAAATAGGTAAAGTCTGCCAGTCCACGGCAGGTGAGGAACCCCTTACCTGGTGTGTGGGGATCTGGGGCAGACAGAGGTTTGGGCTAGGATTTGTTTTTCAGCATATGTCACAGGAAGCAGTGAGGTTTTTTTTTAAGGTATTGCCTGTTATATGGGTCAAAGATTGGTTTGTAGGAAGGAGAGGAGGGCTTGCTCAGATGGATAGAAGATAGTGCAGTTAATATAAGGCTTTATTCCATCAGGGGGAGGTTTTCAGGATGCTGAGTTTTAAGAAGTAGTAGTTCAGTTAATGCTTGTATGTTGAGGATCTGTTGGCTAGGGAGTCTGCATGATTATTGAGAAGAAAGATATAATCCTTTTTCTTTTGATGACTAGGCGGTGGATAATGGCTACCTGCTCTGGGAACAGTGCTGAGTCCAAGAGATCCTGGATAAAGGTGACATTAATTATGGAAGATCCTTTTTGGGTTAGGAATCCTCTCTCTCCAGATTGGGATGTTAGAGTGAATGATGTTATATGCATACTTTGAGTAAAATATTGGCCTGTTGGTTGGTGGTGTGGTGGAGGGCACATGTAAGGGAGACCAACCCCGCCTGCTGTGAGGAGTATGTGGCAAGGATTTTATTTCTATGTATCTTGTATGGTTTGATCTTTCTGGGCTGCCCTGGATGATGATGTATCTCCTATGTGTAAGGAGTGTTTTTATGAGAACTTCCATCAATGAACCAATCAGAGACCCCAGGAATGGGTTGGTCCAAGATGGGATTTAAGCAGAGATCTAAGGTATCCAAACAGGAATGTATTAAAAGTTTCTGACTCAGTTTCCAACCTGAGTTGAGGTAAGAAGGTGGCAGAGTTTAAGGGGGTGGGGTTGGAAGACTGTTCAAAAGACAGGGTAGGATCAAGGAGGTATACATTGAGAGTCTGGACTCAGGAGGGAGGAAGGGAAATGAAGGCCCTGTGGCATATGAAATCCTTGAGTGAGTGGGAAGTGAAGATGTAGAGGAAGATTTCGTGGGTTTCCAGGACCATGAGTGCCACTGCCACCAGGATCTGGAGACGGGGGCCATCCCTATACTACCATATCTAGTTGTTTTGATAGGCAAACTTGAGGGCAGAAGGTGTCCCCTCCTTTATGGCAGAGAATTGCCAGGGCCTGTCCTTGTTTGTACATAGAAAAAGTGGAAGCCCGGGGGAAAAATGAGGGAGGCGGTTAACAAGTTGAACAGAAATGTACTCACTGCCTTATGTAAGAAACTGTAGCCCCTCTGTACATCACTTTGACAATAAGTAAGTAAATATTTTAAAAAAAGAAAAAGTGGAAGACTTGCATAGGGAGTGCTTGAGTTGATGTTTTAGGGTAGGGAGAGATTGTAAGGAACAGTGGGGGTTTGTTGAGGGACCTCTGGGTGGCTATGTCTAGAGGGTGTGTTGTAAGGGAGAAATTGGGGATCCAGATGCAGAAAAAGTTAAAGAAGCCTAGAAAGACTAAGAAGTCTCGCTTGGATTCGGGGAAAGGATAGTTTAAAAGGTCTTGAACTCTATGTGAAGGTATGGTTCATCCCTGTTGTAAGATTCTAAGTCCCAGGTAGGTGACCGATTTGGGGCATATTTGGGTTTTGTCTTTGGAAGTACTATACTTCCAGGCAGCAATAAAGCTGAGACAGAGAGTGGAGTGTTTAATGTTTGGATCAGGTGAGGGATAAATATACCCTTTAGTTTTGTAGGGGGTCTTATGTGTTCTGGCAGTTAAAGGACAGAAACAAGTTCAATCTGATCACAATAAATGTTATTAGCTATAACAGGGATGGGTACAAGGTGTTCTCAAATTATCATCCCTAACAGCTCCAACCACGCTGGGTCCTTTAAACTCCCTGCCTACACATCCTCAACTTCTCAAACTATGTTCTAGATTTTCTAGAATATCCACCTTTTCCACTTGAGAGCCTTAGACAACTAGACAGGGGAAGAGGAAGAAAATAGGCAGAATAAGGGGCATGGCGACTCACACCTGCAATGCGAGCTAGTCAACTCAGGAGGCTTATATCTGAAGGATCAGTTACAGATCAACTCAGGTAAAAAGTTTGCAAGACCCCATTTCAACCAATAAAAAAAGATGGGCACAGTAGTTCACACTTGTAATTCCAGTATACAGAGGAGGCCACAGTCCAGGCCAGCCCAGGAAAATTTTAGAATACTTAAGAAATAATGAAAGCAAAAGGGGGTAGAAGCATGGCTCAAATCATATAGCACCTGCTTTATCATTTGAAGTACAAGGCCCTGACCACCAAAAAATGAAGGAAGGTGGGAGGGAGAAGAGAGGGGGGAGAGGACAAGAGAGAAAAAGGGAGAATGATTCTGTTCCACAAACTCAGTCCTCATCAGACTAATGAGGTAATTTTTTAAAAATTATACTCACAATTATTTACCTGAATTTCTAGGTAGTTAAGTAACTGGACTAGGGTTATAAAACTAATAAAAGTATGTCTTATTTTTGTATCAGGTGTCCTTTTCTGTTCATGGTAACTTTCAACAAATTTGACTTTTACAAAGTTCTAAGGCAGGGCTGGGAATGTGGCTTAGTGGGAGAATGTTTGCATAGTATGCATGAAGCCCTAGGTTCAATTCCTCAGTACCACATAAACAGGAAAAAGTTGGGAAGTGGAGCTGTGGCTCAAGTGGTAGAGTGCTAGCCTTGAGCAAAAGAAGCACTGGGACAGTGCCCAGGCCCTGAATTCAAGCCCAGGACTGGCAAAAAAAAAAAAAAAAAAATTCTAAGGCAAATAAGTAGGGCAGATGTTCCCTACTAAATTATGTTGTCCCTTCTTTTGAAAAAGTCTAACACTTCTGATTTGTTTCAGACCTAATCCTAACATGTATCTTTACTTACAAACCATATAGTTACCTTCTAACTCAGCTCATGAGTACAGAGCTTTATTTTAAGCATTTTAAGCTTTGTTGGCTATAGTAATCTCTTTACTAAACTCTGCCACTGTACTGTAAAAGCAATCATAGATGAACAAATTCCTTGGGTGTGTGGCAGTCTGCCAATCAAACTACAAAAAGGCAGTGGGCTACAGGCACAGCTCCTGGCCATGGTTTGCTGACATCTGTTCTAACACATCTTCTGTCTCTTACTTTTGTCTAATACTTCATTATATACACTTGCTATCACAACCCAATACCTTCTCAATGGATCTCTTGCCTACAGGATAGTTTGACTCTACATATCCCCTACCATATCCTTTTGGAACACTGTAGTCCAATCACAGCAGATGGCACTTGGAAACTTTGGCCAAGCCATTCCCTAACATCTACAATGCCCTTCTCTATTCTTCTGCCAATACTACCTGTGCCAAATGCCCAATGCCAACCCTGTGACAAGTTTCCCACAGAAGTTAATCCTTCTTTAGTTTTTCTGACCAGCCTCCTTCCAAGAGTAAAACTTCCCAGCACATCCACATGTTCATGTTACAGTAAACTGTCACATACCTACCTATCCCAATCTACTGGGAACTCCTGAAACATGGAACTTCAACTGATACATCTCTATATTATTTTCAGTACCTGGTAGAGAGTAAGCTCTCAGGCTGCCTATCTATGAGTAGAATTTCTTCTGCCTTATATAATTTGATGCATACATGTAAGTGTTCTTTACCTACAAACAGCTACTATAAGTCTAACCTCAAGAACAGGGACTGTGTCTAATTTAACTGTATCCTTTGCAGTACTTCAAATACACAGTATCTGCTGACTTAACAGACTTCTTTGGTCCTAAAAGAATCCTGAGATGATTCACAGATATCATCAATGGATCCTTCAGTTGGTTCCAGTGGTGGGCACCACCCCTATCCTAGCATTTACCTTGAGTCTAGCCAAGTAATTAGATAAATAGTGGCCAAGACATCTCTCAAGGTAGCACTAGGCTGTGTTGAGTTAAAAGAACTGAATATATGGGTTGGAAAGAGAACTTTTATTTTCACATCTTTTTTTAAAATCACTGACCTCAGGGCTGGGGATATAGCCTAGTGGCAAGAGTGCCTGCCTCGAATACACGAGGCCCTAGGTTCGATTCCCCAGCACCACATATACAGAAAACGGCCAGAAGCGGCGCTGTGGCTCAAGTGGCAGAGTGCTAGCCTTGAGCGGGAAGAAGCCAGGGACAGTGCTCATGCCCTGAGTCCAAGGCCCAGGACTGGCCAAAAAAAAAAAAAAAAAAAAATCACTGACCTCAAACTGCATTTTTAATACCAGCCATAAACTAATCCTAGATCCCAAGGTAGCCCTAGACCAGCAATCTTCTAATTTTCTTGGTTCTCCAAGGCAGAAATTTTACTAACGGCTGCAGTACTATTTCAACAGAAGAGAAAACCCAGAGATGTGGTAAGAATTATCAGGCTCATCATTTATGGGTAACAAGGGGATCTCTACAGAGATTTAAGCCAGCATACTTATCCTGGCTTGGTGAGTCTGTGGGACCAAAGACTAAGCGAATACAGCAAACAAGGCAAACACACAAAAATATTTTTTCTTAAGCCCAGAACAGAACATTTCATCTGGGTTAAGTGAGCTTTTGTCACAGGCATGAGGTACTTAGCATATCTGCCATTCCAGGATTATGGCTGTCAAGCTGTAATTAGGGTAATTAGAGTTAAAAATGTAATTTCATTTCAGGAGTATTTTGAACAGATTCCATTAATTTCCTTTTTAAAAAAAGAACACAGAGAGGAGGGGCAGGCATGAAGCAAACAAGATTTTACCATCAGAGAAGCCAACCCATTTTGCTCAGGCCAGAGGAACTTTCAAACCACTGCCAACAACTCACAGCACCTCTGCAGGCTTGGCCAAGAATACGGCTGCTCTTCAACTTTCCTCCCTTCTTCCCCACAGAATTCTAGAATTCTAGAAATAAGTCTCAATTGGCACCTGCTAATAAATCCACCTCCTCCTTCCCATCTGCTGCTCCCATATGGCTGCCATCCGATGGCTACTACTGTAATCCAAAATCTGGCAAAGGGCAAGGGCCTCATCTCATTTGCTGCATGTTAGGACCTGCTCTAATGCCCACCTCATGCCATCGGTTCCTGGACACATATTACATTTGTTTGTGTTAGTTCTCAGGGTCTGGGGTGTCCATCCCCACCTTAATTGTTCCTTCAAATCACAAATCAGTTTCTTGTACGTTCTTTGATTAAGATGCACAAAATATACTTTATTTGTATCCCTGTCTGTTTCTAGAGTATGAGGTAATTTAAGAATCTTTGTTACTAGCACAAGTCCTGACCAATAGGAGACATTCACCAACTATTAGAATTACCAACTTCAGGAAAAGTGGGTCCAACCATACCAGCTGCTGAATGTGTTAAACCTTCAGGTTCTCCAATGCCTAGAAATATCCAACTTTAAGTCTCTTCTCCCTACTTCTGCAAGGCCAGTTCAGCAGCCTGATTCTGTACTCCATACAGAAGAATCCTTTCCATTGATCCCAAACGATGATTGATATCTCCTATTAGAGGCTGCTTATTCTGTAGGGACCTTAGAAAGGAGATAAGAAAGCAAAAGCAAGTAGAACATCTTCCTCTCCCCTCGACTTACCATTAGTTTTAAAAATTTCCTCTAGTCTTTGAAGGGTAGGGGCTTGACCCCAATTCAGTCTATAGGAGGGGAAGGGAGACCTCTGATACAAAACTCACAAGCTGGAATTAGTGCTACAAATTTTTTTAATGATGATCAACTTCATATTATTTATTTCTATTATTAATGTTATTTCTATAATGGGGTCCCTCCAAGGAGGGGATCACAATGTAATGGCGTCCAAGGGAGGGGGATTCCCCCATTCCTCCAAGAGTCCGTCACTTAGAGACAGTCTCAAGTAAAAAGATGGGTTTATTGGGGAAGTAAAAAGTATACTGACCGGCTAGGGTCATACCCCAGACTTGAGAGCTGGAACCGCCCGCATCAGTAAAAAGCAGGCTGGCCGGCCAGGGCTGTAGCCCAGACTTAGGAGCTGGGACTGTGAGCCTACAAATGTTGTAGTATATTACCACAAAAATATGGTACCTGACATTGGGTAGCCACATCACTTCACTTTGACTTCTCTCAGCTTTGTATTCCTTTTCCCACCAACAAGTAGGTTAGGAGAAATAGGAATATAAAGGGCTTAACTTGCTATTTAACACTTAGTAGATATTAAATAAGTGACTTTTCCAGCTGAAGAGGAACTTGTATATACTATGTACTAGCATCATATTATGTATGAGTAAGGAAAACATATCAAAGAGGGGATAACAAGTTAATCATTTCCCCATCTGTGGGATCCCCAACTGTTGCTGGGCTCAGAAAAGGTGTGTCAAAAAGAACTATTTGTGTTGCTAAATCTAGCTAGATCCATTTCTTAGTAATCAGGCTCTTTCCAGCTAAGAGCACTCCTCCAGCCTTCATCACATGTTCTCCAGGGCTGGCTCTAGGCCCATATTGATCCATTTCTAATTAGGAGCCATATCAGTACTACACTACTGACAGAAGGTCAGGGCCAAGGCTGCCTCAGCTGGCATCTGACCAAATGATCTGAAATGCCCAGCTCAGGGTAAAATCTTGTGAGGTTAAGAGATCCTAGACTATCCCAATGAGGTAGAAAAAGAATCCAAACCAAACTCTTTGTTAAACAGTATTAAATATTTTCAGTGAAAAAGTCTTTTATGAGCATGAGCTTTGCAATCTTAGTTTGTTTTTTTAAAAAAAAAAAAAAAAGGTCAAGTCCAGAAAAGACAACTGTCCAAAGTAGTACCAGGAGATAATGTAGTTCTAGTTTGTTTCTCAAGATGTTTCCCAACATCTAGGCACACTGCATGAGCTCAGGGAGCTTGTTAAAAGATACCAGTTTCTAGGCACATGCCCATGATCTTAATTTAGAATAGATGCAGTGGCCAGTGGCACTAGCTCTTTTGCTAAATATGTGATTATCTTCCAATAAAAATGAACTATAAAGCAAATACTAGTGGCTTACACCTGTAAGCCTCAGGAGACTGAGATCTGAGGATTGTGGTTCAAAGCCAGCCCAGGCAGGAAAGTGTGAGACTCTTATCTCCACTAAACTACCAAAAATCCAGAGTGGCTCAAGTGGTAGACTTCAAGCCGCAGGACTAGTATGAAGAAAAAAGAAATGAAATGAACTCTGAACTCACTAGATCTAGTTTGGACCTCGGCTCAAATTCACCTTAGACTGTAATGCCATTGCAAAGCAATCCACTGTTTTCAAACCTAGCCCTCCCCTACTTTGTTATTTTCCAGTGGCTCAATGTCAAAAATCTGTCATAAATGGTCTAGATTTCCCAATAGTTAGCTAACCTTGCTGCCAGCAGACAGTTCTTTTCAAAACTAGCATGAAACTAAGATGTCAGTTATAAAGACAGACTTAAGCACCTGGTTATAACTAGGATGTGGGAAATGTTGTATTGAGTAAGTGGATCTGAAGCACAAGTAGAAATGTGTCAGTGCTTGTGTTTGTATACATGACACAGCCTTGTCAAAGTGTGCAAGAAAGGCTTGCAGATACCTTCATGGCACATACAATTTCAGGTTATCAGGGTAGAAGAGAGTAGGACAAAGGCTTAAGAGGGTAAATATGTACATATATGGGAGGGGGGAATAGATGACTGGAAAGTAGAAGGAAAATTATATAGAAGAAAGAAACATGCATCAAAGTGCCTCAATTTGGTGTGTACAGAAGCCTACATAAATGAGTAGGTATAGGATGTATATGTTGTATCCCCTACACACAGCTATACATATGAGAAAAAAGATCCATGAGCATTTCTATTTCATCCAACCCTGGCTTTGCCTGAGGGCTTGTAATACTCAAGGGCAGCCTATCTATAGAAAATTTCTCATTAAAACTGACATTTGACAACTACTAAAAAAATAAAATGTAACAATACTCCAACATTGTGAGAGGTTAAAAAAAGTCAATGCCAATAAAACAGGGGACAGACTAGAAGTAATTATGCCACAATTACTTCTCAGCTTCACAAGGGGGTGTTATTTGGAGTTAAATATTATATGCTTGATTCACATCTCCACCCATAGGCCTGGATTTCCAGGGTTTCTGGGAAGAAAAGAAAAGTAGGTCAAGCAAGTAGAGAAAGGTAAATCTTTTTCAAACAACAACAACAAAAAATAAATAAATAAAAAAGAACTGAAGAACTGGGCATAATCCTAGCTATTTAAGAGACAGATATCAGGAGGAGAACTGTGGTTTGAGGCTAGCCAGGGCAAAAAGTTCGTAAGACCCATCTCAACCAATAGGTGGGCACAGTTTCATATAACTGTAATTCTAGCTACTCCAAAGGCTGAAAACAAGAGATATCCAGTAATGGTAAAAAAAAGTTCACAAAACCCTGACTCAACTGTTATCAAGGAAAGCTTCTGTATGTCTGTAATCCTAGCTATTCAGGCAAGCTAAAATCTGAGGATTGGGGTTTGAAGCCAGTCTGATTTCAAAACAAAACAAAACAAAACACAAAACCCTAAGACAATTGGAGGTAGAGCATTAAGTGAGAGAATGGCCCTGAATTCAAAGCCAGTTGTCAGCATTAGAAAAAAAAAAGTCTCATGACTAGTTGCCCTTCTTTACACAAGTCCCCCTATAAAATAGGAAACAGATCCAATACCAGCTTCTGCCTATGGCAGTGGAATAACAAGAATTTCCCAGGGAGGAGAAGGGAACCAATAGAAAGAGGAAAACAAAGGAGGGGGTGGGAAGATACAAAAGGGAACAAAATGAAAGCAAAAGCAAAGCAGTGAAGGGAGGGAGGCAAGTAAGACACAGGAGAGTTCTATTTTTACATTGAGACTTGTTTCTAAGCTGTCCTCTACATCTTTCTAGGTAACAAAAAAAAAAAAAAAGGTCAATCAGATGCTAGTGACAGAAATAGCCCTGCACTAGGAAGAAGCTGAACACATTACCAACTGCCATCTAAACCCTACTGCAAGATGACAGGACTGCACTAGAAATGGAGTCAGCCTGTCTCTCTACCAAGCTCTTTGCCTGATGCCCTAAGAAAATGAGACAAGGGGCTGGGGATATAGCCTAGTGGCAAGAGTGCCTGCCTCGGATACACGAGGCCCTAGGTTCGATTCCCCAGCACCACATATACAGAAAACGGCCAGAAGCGGCGCTGTGGCTCAAGTGGCAGAGTGCTAGCCTTGAGCGGGAAGAAGCCAGGGACAGTGCTCAGGCCCTGAGTCCAAGGCCCAGGACTGGCAAAAAAAAAAAAAAAAAAGAAAAAAAAAAGAAAATGAGACAAGAGCACCAAAGGTCTGGTGTGTTTGGGGATGGCAAATCTTCAGGACCCACAACTGCTGCTTAAAGCTCTGGTACTTTCCCTGGACCTTTTCATGTGCAAAACAATGAGAGTAAACAAGAAAGGAGGAAATGATCGTTGTCGTGAGAAGAAAGTACTTGGTTTTTTTGTGGTTGTTGTTGCTCATGGGGCTTGAACTCAGAGCCTGGGCGCTATTCCTAAGCTCTTTAGCTCAAGGCTGGTGCTCTACCACTTTGAGCCACAGCGCCATTTCTGGTTTTCTGGTGGTTAATTGGAGCTAAATATCTCACAAACTTTCCTGCCCAGGCTGGCTTTAAACCACAATCCTCAGATCTCAGCCTTCTAAAGTAGCTAGGATTACAAGTGTGAGCCACTGGTAACCAGCCACAGTAAAGTTTAATGTAGAAATTTTTCCTAACCTAGGAAGACTCTTACTCTCAAAACTGCTTTAAAAAAAAATTTGTTTTTTGGCCAGTCCTGGGGTTTGGGACTCAGGGCCTGAGCACTGTCCCTGACTTCTTTTTACTCAAGGCTAGCACTCCAGCTCTTAAGCCACAGCGCCACTTCTGGCTTTTTCTATATGTGTGGTGCTGAGGAATCGAACCCAGGGCTTCATGTATGGGAGGCAAGCATTCTACCACTAGGCCATATTCCCAGCCCCAAACTGGTAAGTTTTAAATTGTGTTTTCTTTAACCCCTACCACATTGATAGTACAGGCAGCCTCCTCAGAAACACTAGCTCCTAGGGCCAGGAGGATGCAACATGAACTCATAAAGCCAAAATTGAAACTTTTGTGACTACTTATTCCCAGTTCAACTCACTGAGACACCTAGTAAATTCTACATATATGTATTTCCTGGCTTTTGTTCTAATCTTTCCATAAACTGTAATACTGCTATGAAAAAGGTTGAGGCAGAGTTAAGAATGATTCTTTCAGCTAGGTGCCAGTGGTTTACACCTGTAATTCTAGCTACTGAGGAGGCTGAGATCTGAGGAACAGAGCCAAAGCCAGCCAAGGCAGGAAAGAAATGGAAGACTCTAAAAAAAAGAAAGAAAGAAAGAGATGGAAGACTCTTATCTCCAAGTAACCACAAAAAGGCAGAAATGGAGCTGTGGCTCAAGTGGTAGAACACTAACTAGCCTTGAGCAAAAAGGAGCTCAGGAACAGCACCCAAGCCCTGAGTTCAAGACCCATGACCAATAAGAAAAAAAATCCAAAGTAAAGATCTAGCCCCACTAGACCCTCTGAGGTAGAAGTCAAAAGGCCAACTATTATCCTATAATTTGATGCTTTCTCATTTAATTTCAAAGACTCATACTAATTTATCACTCTTTCCATAAAATAATTTAGGGGTGAAATGTAGCTAAGAGGAAGAGGACTTGCCTAGCAGGTGCTAGGCTCTGGGTTGTATGTTTTACCATGCAATTTCGTGTACAGTCCAATATGCAACCATGTGTCTTAACTGGAGAAATTATAACATAGTTCATTTATTCATCCAAAAATTACTTGTATCCCGTGACAAGCACACAAAAACATTTATTAAGAAAACAGTCAAGGGGCTGGGGATATAGCCTAGTGGCAAGAGTGCCTGCCTCGGATACACGAGGCCCTAGGTTCGATTCCCCAGCACCACATATACAGAAAACGGCCAGAAGCGGCGCTGTGGCTCAAGTGGCAGAGTGCTAGCCTTGAGTGGGAAGAAGCCAGGGACAGTGCTCAGGCCCTGAGTCCAAGGCCCAGGACTGGCCAAAAAAAAACAAAAAAAAAAAAAACAGTCAAAGTCTTTGCCTTTATGGAGCTCATAGTCCAACAATTCACAATGGGGGTGGAGGGTCATATAGAATAGGAGGCACAAAGAGAATAATCTGAAGATCTAGAGTTTGTTCCACAAACAATCTAGACCAGTTGCTAAACCACTTTGAACTAGTTCCTTCCTCTGTAAAAGGAAGTTTTAGTTAAGTGGGTGTGGATGAAAAGTCCTTTAAGCTGAAAAAAAAAAATATGGGGGGGGGGGCAGTCCTGGGGCTAGAACTCAGCCTGGATGCTGTCCCTGAGCTTTTGTCTCACAGACAGCAACAGAATGACAAGTTATCACTGGCATCAATATAAAGATCGTTCACTTAGTTCTTTAAGTGTTTTCAAACATTACAGAACTCCGTGTAGAACTGAGCTGGCTGTGGGGGGCTAAGCAGAGAACAAAAATTAGTTGCGTGAATGTTCCAAAGAAGAACATGCTATCCAGTGGTAAGTGCCAACAGGCACCAGGCTTTGGGCATCAGACAATAAGAAATTATATAGCTCTGACAAAGCTGAGAACAAATATGCTCTTGTCAAAAAAAGCCTGTAAATGAGGTAGTAAATGGGAGAGGGGCGAGAAAAACTGGAGAATGTTAGGTTTCAAACTCAAGCCCTCTTACGAGATAGTCTGATACTCCAAATTCTTGTATTGCACAAAGATAACAGCTATGTCTATCTGCTTCAGGGTTCTCAAAAAGCAAAGCATGTTAAACAATACATTGGCAAGTCAGTATACAAAGAAATGTTCTACAGGGAGCCCTGGTAGAGAACTGAGAAAGTGAAGCCTTCTGTAGAGTAACAGCCTATTCCTATAAAGAGGAAAATTGTTCATGATCCACTGTAACTGCTATCCCCTTAAAAATCATCCTGCTTCTTCACATGGCATCAGTCACTCTCACCTGTCATCTTGGAGTAGGGTTTAGAGCTATTTCTACTGAAAGACAATCACAATCTCCCTAGGCTAGGGTCCAATACAAAAGAAAAACATTGTAAACCAAAGATAATAAATACCCTGAAACTAAAACAATCCAAGGGACTGATAATTGTCTATCTCTTAACATATCTGGATTAGAAAGCATTTAGGAGTCTCCAATGAGGTAGAAGTTGAACAACTTGGTTTTCCCAAACGTTTATCTTTTAAAACGCTTTTCCTGAACTTCACAACTAATTTGTTTTCTTTGCAAAAGAGTAAAAAAAATTGCATCTATTACACCCAGATCCTCTTGAAAGTAAACAGTACCAATGCTAAATGTTTGTTCTCTTTGAAGTAGGATGGTATTCCATGCTTTACTCAGTCATTATTCTACCATCTCTAGATTCCTTCAGCATTCCCATAAAAGCAATAACAGCTTTGCCAAACAGAAGACACAAAAAGACTAGTTGACTCTGGGGGCAAATCCAAGGAAGGAAGCACGCACGCGTACACACACACGCGCACAAACACACACACACACAATGATTTATAGGAAAAGACAGATTAAAAAATCAGTAGGACCTACTTTTTAGGGTTGAGGTGAGAATTAAATAAGTTCTTACATGTATAAAGGGCTTAGCATGGAACTTTCAGTAAATATTAGCCCTATTACCATGAGCACATGGTACCAAGTATAGTTTCTTTATAAAGTGGGTTCAAAATTCAGTGAAACTATTGTTAATATTAAAAATCAAATGTTTAATTTGACAAGGGGCCTAGACTATCTGATGAAAGTCTCTAGTAGTAGCTCTAGCACCTCTAGTTTCTTGACAAACACCTCAAGAACTGACAAATGGTTAACATAAAAGTGGTCCTTGCTGGGAGCACCCAATGCCACCTTATTTTCCTTTAACTTAAGGTATATTTTTTAATATTTGCTGACAGAACTAAGAGGAAAGGCTCTAAAACATGATCAATGTTTGTGTAGCCTTCAAAGTGATTTGGTTAAAAACAGAAAACAAACATCCAGTAAGGGTTCACTGGCAGGATAAAAGCTGACAAAGAAATGGCAATTTTTCCCTTAGCAATATACACATAATAGGAAGCTCTACACGACTATATTCTTTAGATTTTTGTGTTTCTATTCCTTTTCCTTCACTTTAAGAGAACACACACACACACACACACACACACACACACACACAAACACACTCTTCCTACATACTTCATCAACTGTTTGCTGGATCAATTATTCCCTGAAATGAAGTAACTCTGAGCAAAAAGGTTATTCTTGTCCACCTAGCATTTAAATACAACTTGGTTTCAGAACACTATAATTATATTCTACTTGCTCTGGGAGCCTGTATATAAGAAGTCATTATCTACCTGCAAAATATGGAACATCTATCTCCTTCCCCTCTGCTTATTAGCAGGAATATGAATACTACTCCATCAGGTCACTCATCTGTGTCTTTGCTCAAGATGTTCCTATTACACAAAATCCCTTCAGTATAATGCAGTATAAATTTCTGATGACTTCCCAAGTGAAAGAAGTAGGTGAAAGAAGCACATCAACTGAGAAAAGATCTGAGTGTTGTTTCTGGCTAGTCTGAGAGAAAATAAATATTGGCATTTATAAGCACAATCAGACAAATATTTGAAATAACAGTGGTCTTAGCATATAGTCACTATTATTAAATGTTACAAGGCCCATCCAGCTCAAATACTCACTTACGTTGAATATACCAGATGGTATACACCTGTAATTCCAGTAGTAGGGAAGTGAAAGACTAAGGGTTTGTCTTGAGGGCAAAGGCAAGGATCTTGAGTTCAAAGCCAGCTCAGATACATATCAAGACCCTCTCAAAAAAAGAAGAAAAGGTGCTCACTTCAGCAGCACATATACTAAAATTGGAACAATACAGAGAAGATTAGTATGGCCCTTGCACAAGGATAACATACAAATTCATGGAACGTTCCCTATTTTTCCAATGCAACAGCAATACTTACAAGACAATATGCTGTAAACCAACTGTACAACTCAGGGGAGGGTGAGGAAGGAACTGGGGGAGGGGGGAAAGGTGGGAGAAAAATGAAGGAGGAAGTAACAAGTTTGGTAAGAAATGTACTCACTGCCTTACTATGAAACTAACTCCTCTGTACATTACTTTGACAATAATTTTTTTAAAAAAGAAGAAAGTTGGGGCTGGGGATATAGCCTAGTGGCAAGAGTGCCTGCCTCGGATACACGAGGCCCTAGGTTCGATTCCCCAGCACCACATATACAGAAAACGGCCAGAAGCGGCGCTGTGGCTCAAGTGGCAGAGTGCTAGCCTTGAGCGGGAAGAAGCCAGGGACAGTGCTCAGGCCCTGAGTCCAAGGCCCAGGACTGGCCAAAAAAAAAAAAAAAAGAAGAAAGTTATGCCTTACATCTCCTAGCTGTAGAGTAGCTCAGACCACCCTTTATGACTAGAACCCAAAGAGATCTCTCTCCCTTATGAAACATCTGTCATTCACCTATTATCTCTGACAAATGATTCATGGATTTTTCACATGTAAACTGCTTCACAGCAGGCTCTTTGATATATTCTAATTTTCCCCTAACAATATTATGAGGAAGTCAAGGTAAAGAGTATTAGTCCCATGCCACAAATACCTGGCATTATTAGTGCTGGGAAACAAGAACAGACCTTTGTCACCTAAACCAAGCTATACATCAAACTGCCTTATTACCAGCATCATCTTCATGGTTTTATCTTTGAGGGACATAACCTTAAAGAACAGACTATACATAACGTTTTTATATCCCTCCATCAATTATGCTATTTCTAGTCTGACTCCAGAACCTAAATATCTAAGCCAGGGCAACAAAGAGAAAGGAACTAGGATTTGTCCTACTTGCTTCCCGAAAAAAAAATCAAGTTGTGCATGGTTTGTATGTTCTTCACAGGGAGAACACATAGTAGGTGTTCTCTAAATTCTTGCAATGAATTGAGCTTAGGGATAGAAAGTTATTCGATTTCTATGCATAAATAATCATGTTATACCAGTGACCAACCTACTCAACATAACTCTATCCAACTGTATCTAATTGTAGTATCCGACTCTATCTAATTGTAGTAAATTGTAGTAAAAGTTGACAACTTTAATAGGTGTGAAAAATCAAGGCTAAGTTTTTTTTAAGTTTAAAGTTATTCTTGTGCTCAACTGATTCATGTGCAGCCCTCATTACTACATTGACAGCAACATTCTTCAGTGCCAGCTTAAAGCCATATGCAAGAAAAAAGTATGAAAGCCTTAAAATGGTCTGGGGAAGCAAGAAACATTTAACCTCTCAAAATGGCAGGATCATAATTTATACACAAAAAACAAACCTACAAAAATGAATTCTTTTAAATCCATTTCTGGGCGTCCTTTCACTAACAGAAACTGCAAAGGAAACCTAGGCAAATAGATCAAGAGAAACCATGCAAACAACACCTTTAACTAAGCTTTCTAAAATCCTTAACAAATAAACAAGAGACAGCTAAATATCCAATAATGCCTCCAGAATGAAGAAAACCTGGTCAAAAACACTATGCTACTAAACTTGTTCTTCTAAAAGAGAATACTCATTTGGAATAAAGCAATTAATTCTTAACTTGATAAATAAGCAGAAATATTCAGTCCTAAGATGGTATTTCAAGGGCCAGGTAACTCAGGTAGGAATACCTACCTCACAAGGCTAAAGCTTCAAGGAACTATGAGTTTCTGATCCAATTTTTATCCAGCACTACTATCCAGCCCTGTGAGAAATTTATAGTGCTTTTTATTTTCCCTTTATTATGCGCTTTTAAACAGTTTGGAACATATTTAAATATAATTTTTTATAGTCTTAGACTCCCAAGTTTGCCCCATGGGACTATGGCTCCAAGTTTATAATGGAACTCAATAGAAAATTTGATAAATTCACTTCAAAGAAAATTTTCATCAATTGTTCCACTCTAAAAAGCAATATCCATCTGTTTATATACTGAAAGGTATTGTCCATAAGCGCCTAGAATTTAACCCTGAGATACTCTCAATGCTCTAGTCAAGTCTTTTCTTCTAGAGATAAATTTCTAAAGTCACTTCCATAAAACTAGAGATTCAAACTGCTAAGAGGAAGACATATCATTCAAGGAACCTATTCCAATCCCCTTATTTAAAAAAACAAAGGTCCCAGAGTATTCGGTAATTACAATTAACATGAGTCTGGCAAGCACCAAAAACCCCACTGAGCCAGGCACTGATGGCTCATGTATGTAATCCTAGCTACTCAGGAGGCTGAGATCTGAGGGTCAATGTTTAAAACCAGCCCGCCAGCCCAGACAGGAAAATCTGTATGAGACTCTTGTTCAAAGTAGTAGTAGAGCTCTTGACCAAAAGAGCTCAAGGACAGGGCTGGGGATATAGCCTAGCGGCAAGAGTGCCTGCCTCGGATACACGAGGCCCTAGGTTCGATTCCCCAGCACCACATATACAGAAAACGGCCAGAAGCGGCGCTGTGGCTCGTGGCAGAGTGCTAGCCTTGAGTGGGAAGAAGCCAGGACAGTGCTCAGGCCCTGAGTCCAAGGCCCAGGACTGGCCAAAAAAAAAAAGAGCTCAAGGACAATGCCCAGGCTTGGAGCTCAAGCCCCACCACCGAACAAAAACAAATAACAACAAAAAAAAACAGAAAAAACACTGAAAGCTATTCTCCCCAGTCCAACTTACAGTACATTAGGAGAATGGCCCGATTTGCACTTTAATTCGCTGACCACTCCCAACACAAATGCCCTCTGGGAAACCTAAATATTTAACCATAAGCCCCTTTCCCTACCCCAGCTTGATGCTGGGATAACTTTGATAGATAGTGAATAGTGGAGGGCTTTGATGGCTCTTCTGGAGATAAAGTCCAGTAACAATTTCCCAACTTCCTCTTTTACTCCCAGAAAGTTAAGACACACTTATTTATTATATGAAGAGATTATAAAATGGTAAGAAAGGTAACACCAAGTACTTAAAAAAGAACTGAGCTGGGAATATGGCCTAGTTAATAGAGTGCTTGCCTCACATACCTGAAACCCTGGGTTCAGTTCCTCAGCACCACATATATAGAAAAAGCCAGAAGTGTGCTGTGGCTCTAGTGGTAGAGTGCTAGCCTTAAGCAAAAAGAAGCCAAGGTGAGTGCTCAGGCCCTGAGTTCAAGCCCCAGGACTGGGGAAAAAAAAAAAAAAAAGAACTGTAGAAACAGAAAACATAACAATGTAGAAACAGAAAACATAACAATGATCCCTATTTCTATATATTCATTTAAGAAGGAGCGAAGAAGGCCAATTTTGTCTCCACTTCCCACTCCCACTTTCTAGACCTTCGTAATGAAGAAATGGCCAGAAAAGGAAGAAGAGTGTGTGCGGTCAAGCCCACACACTTAATAGTAGATAGAGATCAGACAAAATGATCCTCAGGCTCCCACACTAAACTTCCATTTTATATGACTGTCCCCTTATCTGGAGTCCTAAGTGTCTATGAGCTGTACCCTGTGCACAGGTCTGAAACTTTCCATTTAGTATCCAAGGGAAAAGAGGTGACATTCCTGTTGTATATTACAATTATACATTTAATACATATAGCTAAAACTGAGTAATATATTTTTTCTACCTACTCATGTGGATCTCCATCTCTACTCCCTACCATTGCCTAAGAAAGAGGAAAGAAAGGGAGAACTGCTCCTACAAATACCATCTGAATTAGATATCTAGACTCATAAAATGTTGTTAAAACAGACCGTGCAGGTCACCTA
Source organism: Perognathus longimembris pacificus (assembly GCF_023159225.1). Taxonomy (NCBI): domain Eukaryota; kingdom Metazoa; phylum Chordata; class Mammalia; order Rodentia; family Heteromyidae; genus Perognathus; species Perognathus longimembris. The sequence continues at coordinate 68,349,689 of NC_063166.1, read as the reverse complement.
TTCGTTATTTCTCTTCATTATTCAGATGAATTACCTGGGACATATGCCACTGGACAAAAAGACTGAAAAAGTAAAAATAACCAGCTGGGCACTGGTGGCTCGCCCTTGTAATCCTACCTACTCAGGAGGCAGAGTCCTAGAGCACTAAAGTTCAAAGCCAAACTAAACAAAAATGTCTGTTGAGAATCTAGCTCCAATTAACCAGCAAAATACTGGACTGGAGGCAAAGTTCAGGTACAGCACCAGCCACAAGCAGAAAAGCCAAACAAAAGTGCAAGGCTCTAAATTTTTGGTATTAGCACCAAAAAAGGGAAAGTATACCATGATCAAACATATGGTCTTGGCAGCTGCCCTACTCCCCATCTCTGGAACCTTACTTATCCCAACCCTTTAATGGCATTAGGACAAAATTCCAATCAGCTTTCATAAGCAAACATATCAACAGTCAAATCAAAGGGAATTTTGAAAGACTAGAATGCAACATCTAACTCCAGCCTGACCACATGTAACCATAAGGACCCATAAATACCCTTTAAGAATCCAAATGTGGGGCTAGGAAGATGGTCTAGTGGTAAAGTGCTCCTCGCCTCATATACAGGTTCCATTCCTCAGCACCACATATATAGAAAAAGCCGGAAGTGGCGCTGTGGGTCAAGTGGCAGACTAGCCTTGAGCAAAAAGAAGCCAGGGACAGTACTCAGGCCCTGTGTTCAAGCCCCAGGACCTGCAAAAAAAAAACAAAACAAAAAGAATCCACATGTGCATGCCCCAGAAGCTGCCTTTCCTGGTGTCATGATGGGCAGCAATGGTCATGATGGTGTCTGCCAGCAGGGTTGTTGAGGTACTCAAGCCACATACTCCATTAATAAGACTTCCTAACAGAAGAGAAAATCCTAAACTCAGTGCATCAGAAGTTTTGAGATCAGCAGGCCTCCTACCTCACTCTTCTTTGGTCTCCCAGGATGCTAAGGGAAGTAAATCACCAGATATGATACATCAGGGTCCACCAGACACTGCAGCAATATTAGAAATATTACCTCAGAAATACAGAAGGAAACTTATATCTCAAGAAGACATGGAATTCATCCAACATGGAGGGCCAGAATAATCATTGAGGCTGCAGTTTATCATCAAAGAATTATCTTTACAATAAAGGACTTCCAAAATGACAAGTACAAAATTGTATATTAAACAACCTTAATAAATATTCTGAGAAAATGAAATATAGAAAATATAGATGGATATTTCTTCTTTCTTTTTTTTTTTTTTTTTTTTGGCCAGTCCTAGGCAGTGAACTCAGGGCCTGAGCACTGTCCCTGGCTTCTTTTTGCTCAAGGCTAGCACTCTGCCACTTGAGCCACAGCGCCACTTCTGGCCATTTTCTGTATATGTGGTGCTGGGGAATTGAACGCAGGGCCTCATGCATACGAGGCAAGCACTCTAGCCACTAGGCCATATCCCCAGCCCCTAGATGGATATTTCTATCTCCTAATTTATGTACCTTGCTCAGCTTCTCCACAAGCTTACCAAATTATGTATTTTATACCTTTAAAGTACACATTAAAAAAGAAAGAATCCAAATGTGAATCCTTCCTGTGTGCTTTTTTAAAAAAGGAGAGAGTTTGTCATAAAGGTAATCCACTTAATCAGCTTCTGAGATGTTTCAATCCAAACTGCTGCTGTCTAACACTGGTATTCCTGATCACTGGATGGAACAACCCTGGATGACCAGAAAAGCAGGGGCAAACAACCACACATGAGAAATTGTCTGTTCTATTGTAAAGGCTCTAATTTTCTGAAAATACAGAAGGGGCTATCGTTGATGAAGGAGTCTTCAGCAATAAGCAATAAGGAACTCCAATCCCCAGGAGAGAAAAAGAGCAGAGAAAACTTTACCAGAGACACAACAAAACCTAGGTTCCTGCTCAGGGGCTTCATGTCACACACTGCTGCATGAAGAATAGTAGCAACTTTACGTTCACTGAGCACTCTACAAAGGAAGACAATCAAAGTGCCAGTCACAAAAGGGCAAATACTGTATAATTTCACCTATGTGAGATCCTACAGTGGTTAAATTCAACACAAAAAGCAGAACAGCAATCGTCAGGGGCTAGGCTGCAGGAATGGGAAACTTTTTTTGTGAACGGTCATTTAGATATTTATGTATCATTACAGACCATTCAAAATTTGTATCAACATAGGCAGATGAACCAGCCATTCCATGTCTGGCATGTCATGTAACCACGTAACAAATGATCTGGCAGGCCAGCCCAGACTTTCCTCACCTCTGGCAGGGTAGAGGGAACAAGGAGTTAAGTGTTCTTGGGTAGTTCAGTTGGGAAAGGAAATAAGTTAGGGAGATGGACAGAAGTGATGGCTACACAATGTAAATATACTTAATGCCACAGAATTAAGCTTTTTTTTTGGCCAGTCCTGGGGCTTGGACTCAGGACCTGAGCACTGTCCCTGGCTTCTTTTTTTTGCTCAAGGATAGCACTCTGCCACTTGAGCCACAGCGCCACTTCTGGCCGTTTTCTGTATATGTGGTGCTGGGGAATTGAACCCAGGGCCTCATGTATACAAGGCAAGCACTCTTGCCACTAGGCCATATCCCCAGCCCCAGAATTAAGCATTTTTAAATAGTTAAGGTTATAAATTATTTATATAGAGTTACATCCAGGGTATGGCTCATACCTAGCTACTAAAGAAGATGAGATGTGAGGATAGCAGTTCAAAGCCCAGCCAGGCAGAAAAGTCCATGATTCTTATTGCCAACTAACAAGCAAAAAGCAGGAAGTGATGATGTGGCTCAAGTAGTAGGTTACCAACTTTGAGCAGGAAAGCCAAGCCAAGTTCAAGCCACAGTACCAATATATATGCATATGTATGTAATTTTTTAAAGCCTGCCAGTTTAAAGGTTTGCAGTTTGAATCCTGGCTTCCCCACTTAGCCATTGCATATAATTGAGAAAGTCATGAAACTTCTCTAAACTTTTTTTCTTCAGAACAGAATAGTACCTGATTCATAGGTAGTCTAAGGATTAAATGACACATTTGTTCCACTGTTAAGTCTCAGTACAGTGATTGGTAGGACATGCGAAATACTTATTGTCAGATATTACTATTACAACAAAGCACTTTCATAGTCATTTTCTTTCCATAGTCCCCACAACGCTTGAGAGTTTACACATAAAGAAACTGGCTCTGTGTGCCACAGTAGCTCAGAAGGCTCAGTCCATTCCACAGCAAATCCTCTAATAAGGTGTTCTGTCTGCTATACATATTAATTCTGTGATGTAAGTGCCCTAACCCTGCTATCTCTCCTGCCTTACAGTAAAAAGGAGATTCCCTTACATTAAGTAACAACCCAGATACTGGTTACAGAAGAGTACTATAATCATAAATAATATAATACAGAAGTGACTAACAAAGACACCTGACAATTCTGTCCTACAAAATCTGGCCTCCTTTTAACATTTAACACAAGGCACAGAAAATGGCTGGGGCTACAGAAATGCCTTGGGGTTTCCAATTACGCAGGATTCCTGATCTTAAGGTCTGGCAAAGATTAGTGTCCTTTTAAGAGGTGGTAGAGTATCAAAAAAAAATTAAAAATTACTAGACTGAAAGGCTGAGAACTCTAGTTCTGTTATTAAACAATTTACCTTCCCTTTCCAGAGATAGGCAAGTTGATATACAAAGTATGGTATACAAGGCTTCAACCTCATGTATACCACCACTCCTAAATCTAGAATCTTGGGGGAAACCAAAATGGACCTACTAATACAAACATCAGGAGAACTTAAGGATCTGGGCCAAAGTCCTCTCAATGTGATTTTTAGACTCGCTCCACTACGAGAATCAAATACATCAGAAAACTAGAACACTGGAGGGGATGGGGAAAAGTGGGAGAAAAAAGTGAGGAAGGGGTAAAATGTTGGGACAAGAAATGAACTCACTACCTACCTAACATATATAACTGTAACCCCTCTGTACATCACCCTGACAATAAAGATTAAAAAAAAAAAAAAGAAAACTAGAACACTTGCCTAAGTTAATTTTAGTTCACTTCAACCCCCTTGGGCCTTTATCTGAAAACAGGGAAAATGGAACTGAGAACATAAAAGGTATAGAGGGAGGAACATGACATCAACAAAAGATGGACCTCATTATTTATAAAATATAGACTTAAAGGTTCCTTAAGCCAAACACCATAGATCTGCACATGTTAGAGATCTGGAGTCTCCAGCATTCTTAATTTGTAAAGGCAATAACAACAAAAACATAACATTCACCCTAACTTAACTTTCCCTTGGAGCTCTGGTAGAATAGGATTTCATCCGTACTACAGTGGACATTCACCCAGAGTCAGGGAGAACTCAGTTTATGTCTCTATAAATGGTGTGACCTAATGGTGTAAATCAAAACACCCTTTGTACTAATGTGTTTATGTCAGGAAAAGTGACAGGTTTTAGCATCACTGCTTTGCACTTCTGTGGCTACAAGTGAGTTAGAACACATTGTTTAATCTATCTGTACCTTGATTTCTGCTTCTGTAAATGGAGATAACTCTAGAGGGCCGTTGTGAGCATTAAATGATAGAGGCTTATGAAGTTCCTGACTCAGACTCATTAAATATTACCTGTTGGTGTATGTATAACGCTTCTCTCACAAGTCCCTTCCCTCCCTCCTTGAATCCATGAACATCCTGTGAGGCCAGTTTCCATCTTTACTCCATTTCACACAGGGACAAACAAACTGGGGCTCGGCCCCCAAAGGGGCTGGGACAAAGTGCAGGATTCGGCCCCAGTTCGAGGGCCTGTAGCTTGCTCCCATCTGTATCCAAGAGGTGCAAAGATCCCTGGACCCGCAGAGGTGGGGTCCGAAGTGTTCACACCCGTAGAGAGCCAGACAGAGCGAGTTGTGCGCGCTTAAAGGAGCCCGAATACTCAGCTCAGGCGTGAGAGCCAGGAAGCAGCCCCGGGCCAAGGCCAGAGCCAGGGACAGGCCCGCCCGAGGCCTCCCCAGCGCGGCCTCCGCACCCCTCCTTCCTCCCTCCTCCCCTCGTCGGGCGGGGCGGGGCGCAAGCACAAAAGACTCCAACTTCCAAGCGGGCGCCAGCCCACCCCAACTCCTGGCCCGGGCCAGGGTCCGGCCCGCGACCAGAGCGGGCAGCGACTGCCAGGCGGCCGGGAACCGGCGCGAGTGGGCCGGGGCCGGCGACCCTGGGCGTCGGGCCCGAGGGGGGGGGGGGGCGGAGGGGGAGGGGGCCTGGAGTTAGTCGGGCTACCAGGACTCCCGGAAAGGCCGAAGAAAAGAGTTTCTAAAAATAGGCAGCGGCCCCCCTGCAGGCGTGGGAGACGAAAAGGCACCGGGGAACACCCCACACGCACCCCTAGGAGACGCCCGCAGCCTCCACTCACCCGCGCCGAGAGGTCTAGAGGAAGCCGCGCGGCACAGAAGACGGTGCCGCCACGTTCGGAGGCGGAAGGGAGAGAGGAAGGGAAGGAAAGCGGGAGGAAGGAGACGGCCCCGGCCGCGGCGAGAGGAAGCGGAGCACACGCGCAAGAGTCCACACCGCTACCACCCCCTCAGCTCCTCCGGCTCTGCCCGCAGCTCCCGCGCCGCTCGCGCTGCACTGACGGAGCGCGAGCCCCTCCGCCGCGAGTCCTTCCCCCGGCCCGCACCACCCCGGGCGTGCGGCGCGGGGGGGGCACTCCCGGAGCCGCTACCCAACACTCGGCCCTCCACTCCACTCTGGCCTCGGGCTCTCCTTCCCTTCTCACCTGCTTCCCCAGGAAGGATTCGGTGACACCGGCACTGGGACACCGCAGTCAAGGCCCGGCCTGGACAAACTACCCAGGCGCGTGGGGTCTCCCCTCCCCCTGAACCTGGCTTTGGAAAGGTCCAAAGATTCGGCGGGGAGAGAAGAGGGGCGGGGCCTGGCCGAGAGGCGGGGCGGGGGCGGGGCTAAAGTCGCTGACACCAGCCTGAAGCTCTGAAAGCGGGGCGGGAGAGAGAAGGTGGTGATGCCCTGGGAACTGCAGAACCAGCCTGCTGTCGGAGACTCGGGAGGCTTCCGAGGACCCGCAGCTGTGACCGTGCTCGCTGGAAGAGGGATGGGCGGAGCTAAGGGAGAGAGTTCCGGGAGGTGTCCTCGGAGGGGGAGGAGATTTCGGGAGCAGACGGGGCGGAGGCCGGGCTCAGGGGAAACCCTGGAGCCGAGCGACTCCCGCGGGCCTGTAGAAAGCGGGCCCGGAAGCACGGCAGGCAGGAGGGGGGCGGTCCAAGTGCCACTCTGGGGAGGAGCCGGAAGGGGGCGGGTCCTAAAGGAGGGCCTGGTGGGTGGTACTTGAGATGGGCGAGGCCTGAAGAATGGGCCCGAAGCTGTCTGTTGATCTATGCAGGAAGGAACCCGGAGAGACGAAGTCCTTTTCCCTTCCGTGGAACCTGGAGCCCCGGCTGAGCGAGGATTTTTGCTCGCTGTCGAGGCTGGGGCTGCTGCGTGGGTGGTCTGGGGAGAAAGTGTCACTTTATTCACAAAAACAAACAAGTAGTTTATACAGTCGAATAGCTTTGCCTTTTAGTGGTGCAGGAGGCGTTGTAAGACTTAATCGGGGTAGAAGTTTTCCTCGCGTTGGGAATCTCACACTTGAATCGGTGTTGCAGCCTCCAGGGTCCCCTCCCATCCCCACGCGTCTTGGCTTCTCTGAGACAGCGGAGGGGACTTCTGAGAGCACAAGAAGACCTTTGTCAGCTCTAGACCTCCCTGAACACTGAGAACGGCTTCGATTCCCCATCCCTCTCCTCATCTGTGTTTTCATGATTGTATTTTTCACACTGCTTTGCCTAGAACCTGCCTAAGAGATGGAATTCCTGAGAACCAAGCAGTTTGAAATGAGTGCCCTGATTCTGCCAGACCAGCAGTAATAACGGCCCTGTCTGTCGTTTGATGACGTCCATGACCTGCTTTGAAAGAAAGAGAAATCAAATGGAAGAGCTGGTGACACTAGAGAGCAAGGCCTAGGATATTCTTTACTCACATCTCTGCCTTAAATATCTCATTTGGCCTCTTGTTCTATCTCATGTTCTCATGTCTCCCTTACTAGAATGTAAGACCAAGAATGATATACTGCTGTGTATATTACGGTGTTCTCAGACCAGGCATTATGTCTAGCACGCACCTAGTGTACAGTAAGTACTTGAATAAATCAGTCAAGTAGAGCAGTCAATCCAGGCTCTACCAACCTCTCTTTCTAGCCACTTCCTGGCTGCTTGCTTCCTTGTCCATATTTGCTTGAATATACCACAATCTCTCTGTTGGACCAGTTTCACTACTGCTTGGTTGCTCCTCCCCTTATGCCCATATATTTCAATTCATCTTTCAACAGCTCAAGAACCACTTCCTCAGAGGCTTCTCTGACCTTTCAACCCCATCATCAGACAAGTTGAGGCCGTTACCCTGCTCACTGCCTTGATTGTAAAACTTGCTTGTGCCAGTAATATCCTGTTCCCCGCTGGCATTTAGGATTATGTTGACATTCTACGAAGTACTGTGTGACCTGCAACCTGCTACATCTGAGCTCATCAGCTACTACTCTCCTATTCTTTTCACACTTTGGCCTCCTTCTTGCTCTGACTTGCCAAACATAGTGCTGCTAGGAGGGCCTTTGCACTTGCTGTTGTGTCTGCCTCTAATGTTCTTCTTGCATGTATTGCTATACCCTCCTCATCTTCAAGTGTCAGCTCAAAGCTTTCCTTGTACTTCCTCATACCTTGTCCTGATGGATTTTTCTCCCTAGCACAGTTTCACCTTTATATTTGTTTGTTGTCCTTATGTATATTTGCTTATCATCTCCTATTCTTATCTTCCACTTCAGTGCAATTTCCACAAGGACAGGATATTGTCTGTTTTGCTCTTCTTTCATGCCTAAAATAGTAGGCCCTTGTTCAGTGTTTGTTAAATGACTACACCTCAACAGAAAAATTCCAGGAAGATTCTCAGCCTTGTCCTGATGAATCTCTGAAGCTTACAGAAGGTGTTTCTAAGGAACATTTATGAAGCATTTGCTGTTTGCTGTAGTTGCTAGGCAGTCTACTGACTGCTTTTTAAGCTTGTTTAATTCCCACAACAGCTTTATGAAGTAGATATTATTATAATCCCTATTGAACGAACAACAAAACTATGTCACAAATAGGTCAGCTTTCTGAAAGTCATACTACAAAGAAATGATAAAGTCCAACTTTAGTGTCTAAATAACTATACTATCCTCTCTTCTGATTATTAAGGACTCAGTTATAGGTTATAATAAAAGTGAAGAATGAGGAATAGATACTCCTTTGTTGTCACGATGGTATGGTATATAATGTAATGCTGACACTTGCACTGACACACAGCAGAATATTTCTCTCTCTCTCTCTCTCCCTCTCTTTCTTTTTTTTTTTTTTTTGTCAGTCATGGGGCTTGTACTCTGGGCCTGGGTGCTGTCCCTGAGCACTTTGCCTCAAGGCTAGCGCTCTACCACTGAGCCACAGCACAACTTTAGACCGATACATCTTTGAACCAATACGTCTTTGTAGTTTGAGTAGTTTCTGTTGAGATTCTGTAATTTAAAACTGCAATTTCCTAACAAAAACATGAGTGGGGTTCAGCATACTTGTGTCTCTCATCTCTAGGGAGAGGGGTGGTATTTACAGAAGGTTGTCTCATATTCCAGATCTCGGAAGCATTGGATATGAAGACAGGATAAGAACTAAGGGTTTCTAGAGAGTAAGGTATGAGTTGAAGAAGAAAAAAGAAAGCACAGAAAGTTGACTAGAGCCAGGAGCTAGTGGCTCATACCTATAATCCTAGCTACTCAGGAGGCTAAGTCCTGCAGTTCAAAGCCAACCTGATCAAGAAAGTCCACAAGACTCCTATCTGCAATTAACCACCAGAAATCCAAAAGTAGCACTGTGGCTCAAAATGGTAGAGCCTTAAGCAAAAGAGTCAGGGCCAGGGGCTGGGGATATGGCCTAGTGGCAAGAGTGCTTGCCTCGTATACATGAAGCCCAGGGTTCAATTCCCCAGCACCACATATCTAGAAAACGGCCAGAAGTGGCGCTGTGGCTCAAGTGGCAGAGTGCTAGCCTTGAGCAAAAGGAAGCCAGGGACAGTGCTCAGGCCCTGAGTTCAAGGCCCAGGACTGGCAAAAAAAAAAAAAAGAGTCAGGGACAAAGCCAGGCACTGAGTTCAAGCCCTATGACCAACAACAACAACAAAAAAAAGTAAACTTAGAACTAGGAACTGGTTTCTACACTCAACTTGATAAATGATAAGAATAACTAAAAGGTTTTTAATAGAGGATATTTTAAAATGATGTTGATCCCAGAAAAATAATAAAAGGACAACAGTGTAAGAACATCTAAAAATAATCTGTTTCAAGGACTGATGTGGCTTAGTAGTAGAGTACTTGCCAGGCATGCATGAAGCCCTGGATTCAAAACCTAGCATCAGGGGCTGGGAATATGGCCTAGTGGTAGAGTGCTTGCTTTGTCTACATGAAGCCCTGGGTTTAATTCCTCAGCACCACATATATAGAAAAAGCCAGAAGTGGTGCTGTGGCTCAAGTGGCAGAGTGCTAGCCTTAAGCAAAAAGAAGCCAGGGGGGCTGGGGATATAGCCTAGTGGCAAGAGTGCCTGCCTCGGATACACGAGGCCCTAGGTTCGATTCCCCAGCACCACATATGCAGAAAACGGCCAGAAGCGGCGCTGTGGCTCAAGTGGCAGAGTGCTAGCCTTGAGCGGGAAGAAGCCAGGGACAGTGCTCAGGCCCTGAGTCCAAGGCCCAGGACTGGCCAAAAAAAAAAAAAAAAAAGAAGCCAGGGACAGTGTTCAAGCCCTGAGTTCAAGCCCCAGGACTGGCAACCCCCCCCCCCAAAAAAAAAAAACAACCTAGCATCAGAAAAAAAGAAAAACCTTAAAAAAAAAATCTAGGGCTGGGGATATGGCCTAGTGGCAAGAGTGCCTGCCTCATATACATGAGGCCCTGGGTTCGATTCCCCAGCACCACATATACAGAAAATGGCCAGAAGTGGTGCTGTGGTTCAAGTAGCAGAGTGCTAGCCTTGAACAAAAAGAAGCCAGGGACAGTGCTCAGGCCCTGAGTCCAAGCCCCAGGACAGGCAAAAAAAAAAAAAAAAAATCTAGGTGCTAATGGCGCACATCTATAGTCCTAGCTACTCAGTAGGATGAGGTTTGAGGACTGCAGTTTGACACCAGCCTAGGCAAAAAAATGCCAGAAGCGTAACTGGTTCAAATGGTAGAGCACTAGCCTTGAGCAAAAAAGCTCAAGAACAGTGCCCAGGCCTAGAGTTCAAGGTCCCGATCTGTCCCCACCCCCCAAAAAAAAAACACCAAAAATCCAGCTACACTGAATTTTGTTTTCATCTCCTAACAATACTACAAGGTCATTTCTGGTTTTGTCATCATATCAAGGATCAAAAGTCCTACGTGAGGTCAGTTCCCCAATCCTGCCATGAACCATAATACTTAAGTTGTGACTTTGACACAAATTCTCAGGGTGTTATAGAGCACAGTTTCTTTTCCACACCTATTTTATAAAAAGGGAAAATAAGGCTTGGAAAGGTACAGAGATTTATCAAAGGTTCTACGGGACATCAGTGGCAGGCAGGGATAGCTGCTTTCAAGGCTAATAATGGACTTTCCAGTGGGAATGGTATTACTTCCTACCTATTCTGCAGTTGGGAATAAAAGTAGCCCTCTTAACCTCACTTCCAAGTTCCAGAACCCTCCATTGAAAATTCCAAAAAGAAATTTTCAGCTGTTCTACTAAAACAGAGATTAAGACTGTTTCTGGTTCCAAGAACAAAATTCTAGGGAAGGGCTTTGAATGGTCCAACTCAAACAGGTACCAAGCCCTAGACCAGTCATCTGGCTGGAGGGCCAAGCATTATGAGTGATTCAGTTTAAACTAAATACCATTCTTCTACCTGTCATTGTGAATGAGGAAGGGGCTTATGTAAGGAGATATTGGGAGCCTAGTTGCAACTATACAACAAGAGGAAGGTGAATTTCCAGCAAAATGGTGCTCATTGTTCTGGGAAGATTAAGTAACAGATTCCTACTATACCTAACGCATAGTCACACAGACACCCCCCCACACACACACACACCCAATATGTTATTCTCTGCTCAACTCTCATCATTTCTCCTACTGAAAAGCCTCCAGTGGCCTCCCATTGCCATGCCAACAACATGGATCAAAATTTCAAATGCCTACAATGGCCAGAATGCAGGTTAGGAGGAAGGCAGTAGAGGGGACAGTACTGTAGTGAACTGATGCTAAGAGACACTAAATTGCTAGATTTTCCAAGAGAAACCCCCAAATCTAGAGTTTCATGTAAAACTTCTCAAGTTTTTAGCCTCCTCCAAGCACCCTGAATTTGGGTTTTCTTACTTTTTAATATAATTTTATTGTTGTTATTAAAGCATTATACAGAAGGGTTGCCATTTTATAAGTCAGGTAATGAGTACATTTCTTTTTGGGGACAATGTCATCCCTTCCTTTGCTTTCCCCCAGCTTCCCCCTCCCATCCCTGTCCACAAGTTGCATAGCTAATGAATGACCTATGTATAGAGTATACTGAATAGCATATGATGGCATTTGTTCTCCCTCCCTTTCAGCCCACCCAAAGGGGGGGGAAACGAAGCAAAAACAACCAACAACAACAACATAAAAAAGTTACTATTTCCTGGAATTCATATCGGTAAATAGCATTTTAAATGTTCAAATAAGTTATACCTTTGGGCTCCTCTCTTAAGAGTATTCTCCTTTAGTCTGACTGGTTTTGTGTGACTGCTTAGAGTCTTGTATAGGTCATCATGTCCAGTTATATTTCAGATCTAGCTTCCACATATAAGAGAAAGTATGTGCTATTTGTCTTTCTGAGCTTGGCTTACTTCACTTAGCATGATTTGTTCTAGGTCCATCTATTTCCCTATAAATGACATAATCTTATTCTTTATAATGGATGAATAACATTCCATTGTGTATATATTCCATATTTTACTGATCCACTCATCTGTTATAGGACATCTGGGCTGTTTCCTCAATGTGGATCTTGTGAATAGTGCAGCAATGAGCAAATGTTGCTACTGTATCCTGACTTGTAATGATCTGAGTAGATGCCTAAGAGTGGTATGGCTGGGTCATAGGGAAGTTCTGTGTTTAGTTGTTTGCCAATACTGGGGCACTGTCCCAGGGTACTGTCCCTGAGCTTCTTTTGCTCGAGGCTAGCACTCTACCATTTGAGCCACAACGCCACTTTGCAGCCTTTTTTTTAGTGGTGGGGGTGTAGTTTATTGGAGATAAGAGTCTCATGGACTTGCCTACCTAGGCTGGCTTCTAACTGACATCCTCAGATCTCAGCCTCCTGAGTAGCTAGGATTACAAACAGGCATGAGCCACCAGTGCCTAGCTTATGTTTAGTTCTTTTGAAGAACCTCTAAACTCCCTTCCAGAATGGTTGTATGATTTTACATTCCCAACCGCAGTGCAATAGTATTCCTTTTTCCCCAAACATCCCCACCAGCATTTGTTGTTCTAACTCTTGATGTCGGCCAATTTAACTGGATGGAATCTCATATTTCCTTTATGGCCAAAACTGCCCAAGTTTTAAATATTGGCTCAACTGTGCAAATAACTTGTGCCAAAAAAAAACTATCTCTGCAGGCCAATTATTAGAGTCTATGGTGTGAAAATTGGCAATCTCTCGGATTAAGGTTAAAGTCTATAATTAGAGAACTTTGGAGTATGTGTTACTTAACTATTTCTACATAACAAACCACCCCAAGAGTTAAGTGGTTCTTCTGCCCCAAATAGTTATTGCCTAGAGAAACTATTCTCCCATTTCCATCTTCACATGTTCTGGTATTTCCTTATCAAAACCAGATACCAGTAGTGTCTCCACCAGGAAGCTCTCCTCAAGTCCCCTGCACCACATATTGCCACTGACTAGGTCTAAATGAGATGTGCTGCCCTGCCATGATTACAGCACATATCTGGGTCATTTAAAAACAAAGTCTGTCTAGTTCACCATGTACCCTTTCAGCACAGTCACACAGGAAGTCCCCATTAATGCCATCAGACTGAATTGAAGTGAACTTGAACTCCAAATATCCTTGAAGATTTTTTTTTTTTTTTTTTGCCAGTCCTGGGGCTTGAACTCAGGGACTGAGCACTGTCCCTGGCTTGTTTTTGGTTAAGGATAGCACTCTACCACTTGAGCCACAGCGCCACTTCTGGCCTTTTCTATATACGTCTTGCTGAGGAATCAAACCCAGGGCTTCGTGCATAAAAGGCAAGCACTCTACCACTAGGCCACATTCCCAACCCTCTGGGAGATATTTTTGCCCACCTTTCTCATTTTATAGATAGAGATGTGAAGCTTACAGAAGGGAATTCAGATATCACCTACACTGAAAGCTGTCCATCAAAAGACTTGTAGAGGGCTGGGAATATGGCCTAGTGGCAAGAGTGCTTGCCTCCAACACATGAAACTCTCGGTTTGATTCCCCAGCACCACATATATGGAAAACGGCCAGAAGGGGCGCTGTGGCTCAGGTGGCAGAGTGCTAGCCTTGAGCGGGAAGAAGCCAGGGACAGTGCTCAGGCCCTGAGTCCAAGGCCTAGGACTGGCCAAAAAAAAAAAAAAAAGACTTGTAGAAAAGAGTAAGAGACATCCACTCTTGACTCCTTGTACAGTACAAATAAAACTCTGTGCTTAATCTTTGTCGATATGATGTCTGCCACTTCAATAGAAAACATTTCTCATTTCAGATGCCTCCATTAGCAAGTCTTGGTCTGGAGCTGACCCTCCCTAGTGTTCAATAATTGATAACATTATAGCCAGAAATCGAATGAGCAAGCCTCAGTTCAAAGTCTATTCCTGCCACTTTTTCTGACAAACTTCTCAAGTTCTGTAGGCACCAATTTCTTCCTGGATAAAGTAGATATAAATTACATTTACCTTGAAAGTATTGTGAAGCTAGAAATAATGTGTGTAGTGTCCCCTGACACACAGGAGGTGCTGGGGAAATACTGAGCTTTTATAATGATTGTTATGGATGAGGAAGAGCATGGAAATCCAAAAGCTCTGACTTCTCAAGGGGGGAGACTCATCTCTTAGAGACTATAAATCCATATTCTTTTCCTAAACTGATAAAGGAAAGTAAGAAACTGAAAAAGGAAAGTAAGGAGGAAACAGAAGGATAGTGATAAGGAGAGGAGGAAAGAAGACCTTGAGGAAAGGTTGGCAGGTCATAGCTGTCTGGCTTTCCCTGATCCATGTTCTGCTACCCCATCTTAAACTCTTCCATCCCATAACCATACTGTGTTCAGGCCTTAAACATGTGTTGGGATGAGACCACCATCATTGAGCCACCTGGGGGGGTGGCAAAGAAAGTGAAAAAGGTGCAGAATCAGGGCACCCTTAAGACAATTGATAGCAGGCTGGCAGTATATATCATCTCCACCCCTGTGACTAGTGATTGGGGTGCTCAAGGTTATGAGGGAAGCCCTTCTAGGTCAAGTAGGGTATGTGCCATTCATTCCTCACTGGCTCAGAACTCAGGGCCCATGGCTCTGTCCTCTGCCTTCTCCTCACTGTGGTTTCTACGATCATGACAAACAGAAAACAGGCTAAGCTAATACCTTTAAAATATGGTCTTCATTAAGTAGGGAGCAAATCCTTCTACATCTTTCCCCTCTCCCCAGTGCCCTCAAGCCTCCTAACTAGAGAGAACCCTGTCTCCTACTTTCAAGTGACCTTACTCACCCCCTACTGCATCCATGAGCAACAGCACTGAGATCAGAGGCCTCAGCACTAATTGAAATTGACATTAGGGCTCACTTGCTCAAGCAGAAGCATACTACAAGAAATATCAACAAGGAAGTCTTAGCATCTGTGGCATTTGTTTCAATGAGAAACCCAATTTCTGAATCATCTTCTTGGAAAAGGATTGAGTGCCCAAGAAATAACAGCTACATGCAACCTCCCCCTCACCCCACCACTACCCCCCATACACATGCACACCCTTCTCCCAATGTTTAGAAGAGGCACACAGACTTTTCCAGTTCACCTTGCTGCAATCCTGGTCTCTCAGATGCCATTCTGCAGTTCTCACCCTGCACATTTCCCCTTCCTATGCTCCATGTGCTTCTCCAAATCCATTTGGCTATATTAAAAGTTCATGGCCAGGCATTGGCCCCAGGCTTTCTTAATTGCTGAACCACAGGTATTCTCAATGAGATGGCCTGAGAATTTGCCAGTTTTAAATCCCATCAGGGGACTTCGATAGCACTTGACTCAAGCGTGGCCAACTAGGACCATCTATTCTCCTACCCACCCAAGAGCCCTTCTCCACACACAAACACTCAGGCCAGTCACTTGGGTTGACACTATGGATTGAAACCTAATGTGGTTTCTGAAAGCCTGCTCTTGCCAGAAAAACCTACAAGGCAAAAGCAGACATAAGATCCAGGAGTTGAAAGGAGGAGGGACACTCAGGGGCTATCAAATTTTATCCTGCCCGTGAAGACCCACACTCTTCACCCTCACTCCCAATCAGACACTATGAGAATAATTGTGGCACATAGCTAACTTTGGTAGCCAATCAACTATGGCCCTGAGCATTCACGCGCCTACCTAGTCCCCTCCCATATGGGCGTGGCACTTGGCCATTTATGAAAATGGTCTGTGGGACATCAGCAAGGACAATGCAGGAAGAAGCTGGGGCCTGGGCGCTTAGAATGTTCATTTTGGAGAACCTTAAGGAACTGGACAAGATGTCTAGCTGCCTTACTGTGGGAGACCATGTGGAGGAAACTGAGAACAGGAAGATCAGAAGTTTAGCCATGCCAGCTTGCTTGCTGAGCCCAGCCCTCAGCCTACCTGCCAGCTGAATTGAATAAAACTATAGAGAGTTCACCAGCAAGGTCACCCGAGTCCAGCCTGTGTTGAACAGTCATAAGAAAATCAAATGGTGCCAAGTGCAAGGGGTCTCAAGCCTGTAATCCTGGCCACTTAGGAGGCTGAGATCTGAGGATTGCAGTTCGAAGCTAGCCCAGACAGGAAAGTCTGTGAGATTCATATCACCAATTAAACACAAAAATCTATAAGTGAAGCTGTGTCTCAGGTAGAGCACTAGCCTTGAGTACCAAAGTTCATGGATAGTACCCAGGCCCAGAGTTCAAGCCGTAGGAATAGGGGGGAAATGATGGACAAACCAAATGGCTATCACTTTAAACCACTAAGCTTTGGGGTGCTTTGCTATACAGAAATAGATAATCAGAAGGGCATTCTTTTTTTTTTTTTTTTTTTTGGCCAGTCCTGGGCCTTGGACTCAGGGCCTGAGCACTGTCCCTGGCTTCTTCCCACTCAAGGCTAGCACTCTGCCACTTGAGCCACAGCGCCGCTTCTGGCCGTTTTCTGTATATGTGGTGCTGGGGAATCGAACCTAGGGCCTCGTGTATCCGAGGCAGGCACTCTTGCCACTAGGCTATATCCCCAGCCCAGAAGGGCATTCTTGTTGAATGAAAGAACCTAGCTCCAAGGAGCTCTCAAAGCTCTCTCATACCCAACAAGGCTTTTTGGTTTTGGTTTTTGTTTTTGTTTTTTTGGCGGTCATGGGAATTGAACTCAGGGCCTTGGGCCCTGGTCCCTGAGCTTCTTTGTGCTCAAGGCTAGCACTCTTATCACTTTGAGCCATAGCACCACTTCCAGTTTTCTGGTAGTTAATTGGAGATAATAGTCTCACAAACGTTCCTGCCTAGGCTGGCTTCGAACCACAGTCCTCAGATCTCAGCCTCCTGAGTAGCTGAGATTATAGGTATTAGCCACCAGTGCCTGGCTAAGAAGGCTATTTTGTTAGTGCTCTCGTTTTACAGGTGGAGAAGTTGAGATTCAAAAAAGGGAAGCAAGTGGGGCTGGGGATATAGCCTAGTGGCAAGAGTGCCTGCCTCGGATACACGAGGCCCTAGGTTCGATTCCCCAGCACCACATATACAGAAAATGGCCAGAAGCAGCGCTGTGGCTCAAGTGGCGGAGTGCTAGCCTTGAGCGGGAAGAAGCCAGGGACAGTGCTCAGGCCCTGAGTCCAAGGCCCAGGACTGGCCAAAAAAAAAAAAAAAAAGGGAAGCAAGACCTAGCCAAGCAGAGGCAGAGCTACTACACACATGCTTCTGAATCCACTCCTTCCACTGAGTTTAAACAACACAAAGCAGCTCCTTCTCAGGGACCCAGTCTTTCCAATTGTTGTTCATAGGAACCAGGTGGATGGACAGACAAGGACAAGTGGTGGGTGAGGATGGGATGGTAAGCACAAACTAGCTCCAGCCGAAGGTCATCATGTTCAAAACACTCCCCAGTTAATCCATGTGATGGGAAAGGACACTAGGTTCCTATCAACTCCCCACCTGTCACAGAGGCAGGAGATTTCTGTGGGTATTTCATCTCCAGTGCTATCTTGTCCCAGTCAGTGAGCCAAGTTTGGTTCCATAGCCAGGAACAGCTCTCAGCAGGATCCTGGCTTCAGCAATCATCTCTGGAGGGCTGAGAGGATACAGACAGGGGCAGGCAGTCCATGACAGATGGGTTCTCATTTCCTTAAACCATGTGTCCGGGGGCCTCTCCAACCCCTCACTGACTCTGCAGAGAGGAGAGAGAGAACAGTCCACATGCAGGTCCACGTACCATCCCTCATCTCTCAAATAACATTGCCAGAAGGTGCCAGAAGGATCCACACAGGGACTGGTTAGCATCAACTCAAGCAGAGGAAAGGGTAGGGAATACAAAAGGATGAATCTTTGACTCAAAAAGGATTCAGGATGTTGTTGCTCAGTAACAAAGTACATGGTTAGCATGCACAAGGCCATGGTTCAATCCCTAGCACCACAAGTCAGTAAATAAATAAATAAAATACTAATTGACCTACCTGATACTGAATTACATTGAAACTAGTTAAGTTTGTATTTTTCCCTTTCAGTAGGAAAAAAAAATGGGACTGGGGGTGTAGCTCAAGAGAATATTCACTAGCACATACAAGGACCTAGGTTCCATCCCCAGCAACCTGCTCCCCTCAAAAAAAGTGTATGTGGGATGGGGGCTGAGACCAAAAAAATAAGTCACTTATAGAAAGTAAATAGCCTATGAATCTGCTTTCCCTATAAGTTACAATGAGTCACATTCAATCCCCTAATTAATACAATCTCTGTGAGGACAGGCATCTGTACTTGCCTTGATCAATACCACACTTTTTAGCATGCAACACAGTGCCAGGCACACAAAAGATAAGGAATAAATATTTGTTGAATGAATACATGCTCTATATTTCCCACCAGTGGCTTATTCTCTCTCAAAATCCAAGCTATTTGGATTTAATTAGTTTATTGCAGCTTGTCCAGAACTGGGCAGGAATGCTGGTATTTTCTCTCAGACAATTAAGTACTTTAGTAGAGAGCCAGGGACAAGCAACTGCTCTCTGTGCCCCATACAAGCCTGGCTGGCCCTGCAGAAAACGCTGAAGCTGTCAGAGCACCAGCTGGTGACCGAAGGGCTGTGTGCGTCTCTTCCATTGAATGCCCTCTTAATTAGTATAAATAATAGCTGGGTTGTCCCTTTCTACTGTTGCATATTTGTCTCCACGGCTCGTTATGATCAGAGATGAGCAGTCCGCCTTGATTCCTTATGTAGCACAGAGCTGGATCCCAGGACCCAGCAGTGTCCCTTTCTAGTTAGGTGATGCTGAGCAAGTCATTTTCCCTCTCCAAGCCTTGTATTCATTATCTGGATGAAGAAGCACCGAGTCTGGAGCTTGATTTCTTCTCTGTATAGCCTCTTCTCATAATACACAAACACAACAGGTTTCTTCTACATTAAAGGCCAACATAACACTTCTCCTACAAGGGTCTTTGTTATGATGTGGGCCATTGAATCCTGGGTTCAAATTCTGATACTGCTTCTTTCTGGCTGTGTGACTCAAAAAAGTCACATAATCTCTGTGAACTGTAGTCTTTCCTTTTGCCTGAGACATAGTCGTATTGTATATCCTAGGCAGGCCTCAAACTCATGATCCTCCTGCATCTCCATGACTGTTTGCACTCTCTTCTTTATCACTAATGCACACACGCCCTACTTCATGCTGTCCTCAGCTGCTGAGTTTAAATCCTAGATTTGCTGTTTGCTAATTGTATGACCTTAGGCAACTTAATATTTTCAATTCTCAGTTTCCTCATCTAAGTAGGAATCGTAACAGTATTTTCCTCGTGAGTTGCAGTGAGGATTCAGTAAGTGAATATATGGGAAGCACTTAGAATCAGCTCTGAATAAATGTTTGCTGTTGCACTTTTGCTCTTATGGTTATTCATCTCATCAAAACTTTACAGCTCACCCCAAGAAGAAGTCTGAGGTAGGCTATAAAGTATAGCATATACATGCAGTTGTGATCAGGGAAGGTAACATAGGCAAAGAACAACTGCTAATATTTATTGATTATTGACTGCCATGATAATGGACCAGATATTACAATGTGTGCATCAATTATGAGCTTAGTTGTAAGAAGCAAAAATCAAGAGGAATAGCAGCGCAAACACAGAAGCTTTATTTCTCTTGTATAACAAGTCTCTCTTATGTAACAAGAAGTCTGGAGAAATCTAGGCACATGATTTTTGCTTTGGAATGCCAATCCAGTCAAGGCCTGTTCTCAAGGTTTCAATATGACTGCTGGGCTTCTGTGGAAAACATGAAGGATAGAGAAGGGGAAGAGTGAGTAGAAGAACGGCTCCATTAAAAAAAGAGTGAGAGCTGGGAATATGGCCTAGTGGTAAAGTGCTCACCTCATATACATGAAGCTCCTGGGTTCAATTCCTCAGCACCATATATATAGAAAAAGCTGAAAGTGGCGCTGTGGCTCAAGTAGTAGAGTGCTAGCTGTGAGCAAAAAGGAGCCAGGGACAGTGCTCAGGCCCTGAGTCTAAGCCCCAGGACTGGCAAAAAAGAAAAGGAGAGAGAGAGAGAGAGAGAGAGAGGAGAGAGAGAGAGAGAGGAGAGAGAGAGAGAGAGAGAGAGAGAGAGAGAAAGAGAGAGAGAGAAAACCTGGAGGGAATTTAAATAACCTGGATCTAGGCATCCCTGGAATCAGTGTCCTTAGTTTGATTATACAAAACAAGAAATCTTCCTTTCTTACTCAAACTAGTTGCAATTCGGTGTCTATCATTTCTAACAAAGATCCCTTGACCAGTACTAATATTCCCAGGAAAAGAAGAGGAAGAGACTCCAGATGGCCTCCCAAACAACAGATGTTTAGAGACAGAGGCTGAGACAAGAGAAAAAGCAGCCGCATAGCAATGGCTGCCAATAGCTGGTCTTTGAAAATGTAAGAAATGCCTTCCAGGAACTTCTAGGAATACACATATTCCCTGCTTAATTATTCTCTCATTCTCTCTCTCTCTCTCTCTCTCTCTCTCTCTCTCTCTCTCTCTCTCTCTCTCTCTCTCTCTCTCTCTCTCTCTTTCTACACACACACACACGCACCAGACAAGGGAAAAGACATTACCACAACACAACATTCTGAGCCAGGTGCTGTCTTGTATAGCATCTTTGTGAAGTTGTTCATTTCCTAAGTTTGTTCTCTTTAACTCCAGGAGGCAGCCAAGAAAATAGATGTTTTAGCTCTTATTCTGTCTCTATTCTATCTCTCCCTTCTGAAACATTTCTAAATTAATTTATTACCTTTTAGAACCTTATATAACCATAAAAACTAGAACAAAGCCATTCTTTCTGAGAAATTGCACAATACACATCTCTTCTCCAACAGAAGGTCTCATGTGCATGTAAATGCCGGAATATAAAGCAATCAGATTATGACAAAGTTCTCCAGGATCACAACTCAGCCTGATGGGCAGAGGAGGGAGTGTATAGGCATAAACTCCATGGCAATATTTGTAGAATATTTGTAGAGAGAAATATAGGTTAATTAGAAAAATTAGTGTAAAATTTCTGAAGCCATCGTTTGGAAGAAAGGAAGAACCTGTCATATTAATAGTCATTTTAAAAGGTTAATTCTACTTTGGAGAGAAAGGATAATATAGAAGAGATTTACAAAGAAGGCTTGAGGTCCTGTGTAAAAACAAAAATTGCTAAGAAGAGAAATCATGGGCTTATGGTTGATCATAGATTGGACTGATGTTAGAAACATTTCCTCCTTTCCCTTCCACTTTCATGGATAGAGCATTCTTCTTCCCATCTTGCCACTAGACTTGGCCAGGAGAATTGCATTGGCCAATAGAATAGCACCAGACACAGAGCACATGGGCCTTAAATCTACTTGCACAACTGGGCAGGCTCCCTTGCCATTCTGTCATCTCCAAGAATTCAGTCTACACTGGTGAACCCAGAAGGAAGATGGGACATTGGATGGGAGATACTGGAGCAGAGCCACCCCAGTCAACTTGTTAAGAGAGACTGGGCTGTCTGCCCAAATGACCAGGAAACTCATAACCCCAAACTAATACTCAGTGTCCAATGCCACTGAGCGTTTGAGTTTGACTGTTTTGTGGTCTTACTACAGCAACAGCTCACTCACTGACACAGGCTATCTGCGTGATTTTCCTCAAATATGCAAATTAGAGGATCCCAACAATATTTTGGTTAATTTTTTCATAAGAGGTTAAATGCACATATGAGCAAACTGCTGATCTTTAATTACTGCTAATTAGAGTAGAATCAAGAACCCAATAATACACCACCCTGACACTTGACTGACCTTAGGTTACACCTTCAGGAATGAAGGAATGATAGTTTCAGCTCTGAGACCACACAGTAAACCCTAGCCCATGGAACTTGGGTAGGAAGCTGAATGACCCCTGAGCAGCCCTGTATGGTCTGATTGGCTATGCCAAGTAGGCAATGCCTGCGCTGAGGGGGTGGCTCAAATGGTAGAGTGTGCCTGTCTAATAAGCTCAAAACCCTGAGTTCAAATCTAAGTTCTGCCAAAAAAATAAAATAAAATAAAGACACATAGCTCTAAAGACTGGGCATGGTAGCTCCCATGTATAGTCCCAGCTACTTAAAACAGGTAGAAATTGGGAAGATGCCAGTTCCAGGCCAGCCTGGGAAAAAGTTTGAGACTTCATTTCAATCAATTTCTGGATGTGGGGGGTATATGCTTGTTATTCCAGCTATGTGGGAAGCATCAACAGGAGTTTGGGCTCAAGCTAGCAAGAGCAAAAAATGTTATCACCCACAAGCAGCTAGGAGCATAGCTCAAGTACTACCCGCCTAGGAAGTACAAAGCCCTGAGTTCAACTCCCAGATGAATCAAAACAAAACTAACAAGGGTACAAGGCCCGACTGCCCTTTACTGTGGTTGTGTTTGCAGCAATCAACCTTGAGGGATGAAGTCATGTCTGCTACTTATTGTTAAAGCAGTGGTTTCGCCAAAGAGTTCTCCTGTCCTTTGACATGCTCAGTATGTGTGCAGGCCTGCCTGCACCCTTCCTGGAATCTTGGACAGCAGGGAGAATCAGCATGAATCCAATACTCTCCTATTGTTGTAGGGAGTACAGCTGACTCCATCTTGACTAGGGAAACATGGTAGGAAATGTTGCGGGGAGTAGGTTAGGTCAACCTGACCCCAGAATTCTGCTTCTGTAAATGGCTTGCTTAACTTGTCTGTTGCTTGCTCTACCCCCTGCATCAACCCCCTACATCTACATCTGCGCTATGCTTTTACCTTTTTGGTTTTTTTTTTTTTTTTTTTTTGGCCAGTCCTGGGCCTTGGACTCAGGGCCTGAGCACTGTCCCTGGCTTCTTCCCACTCAAGGCTAGCACTCTGCCACTTGAGCCACAGCGCCGCTTCTGGCCGTTTTTCTGTATATGTGGTGCTGGGGAATCGAACCTAGGGCCTCGTGTATCCGAGGCAGGCACTCTTGCCACTAGGCTATCTCCCCAGCCCCTTTGGGTATTTTTTTTTGCCAGTCCTGGGGCTTGAACTCAGGGCCTGAGCACTGACTGTCCCTGGCTTCTTTTGGTCAAGGATAGCACTCTGCCACTTGAGCCACAGCGCCACCTCTGGCCTTTTCTATATATGTGGTGCTGAGGAATTGAACCCAGGGCTTCATGCATACGAGGCAAGCACTCTTGCCACTCAGCCATATTCCCAGCCCCACTTATACCTTTATAAACCCCAATCTGAGGACTGCTCGGGGTCACAGAGTTAGCTCCCAAGTCTACACTGTGTCCCTGACCAGTCGGCCCACTTTTCACTGTCGCAGTTCAGCACCCGAGTCTATGCTGCGTCCCTGGCCGGTCAGTTGGCTTTATGCTTCCCCAATAAATCCATCTTTTTTCTTGAGACTGTCTCTGAGTGGTGGACTCTTGGAGGGACAGGGAACCCCCCTCCCTCGAACCCCATAACATTTCTAACCCCATAACACTATACTCTGTGAGGAACAGTCCTTGACTCTGTCCTTGCGGTCAGGATCTTTTGCCAACATCCTGGGACAGTCTAGCTGATGAATTTAAATGCAATAAAATCTCAGACTGTCCTGATATGGGTCACCTCCCATGACTGTTAGCCATCCCATGCATCCTACATGAATGATGGATGACGCTTGTGAACTTCAGAGAAGATTCTGCAGCAACATACAGAGACAACTTGGGAAAGGGAACTCCACAAATAAATCAATCAAGATGTTAAGGGGCGTCAAACGGACTCCATCTCAGATTAGTTAAAGAGAGCAGAAGCTGATTCCATCTTCACTAAGATCTCCCCCGCCCCTGAGCTTCAGAGTTCAGGGCTCCGCCCCATCTGCTCGGAATCCAGGGAAGATTCCCTTTGCTGTGATAAGATTATGTAAACTGCTTGACCACCAGAGTTGTAGAATGTTTAACATTAAACCTGTGCCCTCCCATCAAGGAGCAGCCTTACCCCAGCCGCCATGAGTAAGTATATCCGCCTGCATCTTGTGGGGACTCGCCAAATCCACAAGCCAATTCTAACTAAAATGATAGGTTGGTTCAAATAGATACTTTGTGGCAGACATAACTCCATTGGCCACCTGCGTGTGACCTGACATGCTCTCTAAGTGTTTTAACCTTATTGGCCACCTGCGTGTGGCAGGCTTGACCATGTGGTGTTTGCCTTCCAGCAACAAAACAAACAAATAAACAGGAGGGGGAGGGGGAGGGGGAGGGGAGGGGAGGGGGAGGGGAGGGGAGGAGGAGGGGGAGGGGGGAGGGGGAGGAGGAGAAGGAGGAGGAGGAGGCGGCTCAGCTGGTGCTACAATAACTCCTACAAAGTGGAATCTATCCTTTACCCATTCACAAGATGATTTTAGATGGCATGTGGGAAAGCATGATTTAAATTGTTTTTTTATGAACTAGAAAAACACTTTAAAGATTGTCCTCTTTACAAGCATATTTGAACAAGAAAAGGCTAGGTTAACTCAAACAGCAAGTATAGTAAACAAGTGTGTCTAAGTTAGGCTATGATTAACTGCAAGGAGGAAAACAAAATGCTCTTTGCAATGACTTAAACCATAAAAACCAAATGCAATTGTCTCACATAGCTGAAAGTTTGGGTGTTGCAGTTGTCTATTGCTGCATAACAAATCATCTCAGTGACATAAAATGAAATCATTTTATTCTGCTCATTGGTTTTGAGGATCAGGAATTCGGACACAATGGGGAAGACTTCTTTTTGTCCCATTAGGGTCTTATCAAGGGAAACTTGAGGGCTAGAATTATCTGAAGATGTTTTTCTTCACATTAATCTAGTGCCTGGGCTGCTATGACTCAAACGCTGGGCCCAGTGGGACTGCGGGGAGTCAGATTACTTACCCAGTGGCTCAGGCAAGGCAGCAGCTGCATGGTCCTTAGTGATCCAGTCTCTGAAATCACAATCTATCACTTCTTTTTTGGTAGTACTGGAGTTTGAACTTTGGTCCTCAAGATTGCTAAAGTGGTGCTTTAATCACGGAGCCACTCCTCCAGCTCTATTTTCTGCTGCTTATTGTGGGGATAGAGGTGCTTCCTGTGGGCATACTCGATTCGCCTATGGTAGGATTCCTGGTAACTAGAATAATAAATACACACTACCCTGTCCAGCTCTTCACAGAGAAAGGGTCGTGTGTGTGTGTGTGTGTGTGTGTATGTGTATGTGTGTGTATCAGTGTAGATAGGGATTTAAGCATCATTCATACAGATGAAATGTTATAACTTCTGTAACTTAAACAAAAACTGCAGGCTAGGAATGTGGCTTACTGGTAGAGCACTTACCTAGCATGCATGAAGCCCTGGGTTCAATTCCTCAGTGCCACATAAACAGAAAAAAGCTGGAAGTGGCGCTGTGGCTCAATCAGTAGAGTACTGGCCTTGAGCAAAAAGCAGCTCAGGAACAGTGCCCAGGCCCTGAGTTCAAGCCCCGAGGACTGGCAAACAAAAACAAACATAAAAACAAAACCCTGGAGTATGGGGCCATGTGTATATAGTTCAGACACAGAGTTCTTGCATAGCATGCATAAAGCCCTGGTTCAATCCCAACCCCTGCAAACCCCAAAACAAAATAAAGCAAAAACTACAGTGTGAGCAGGTCATGTTTGTACATGCATGCCTATAACAACCCCAGCACTAAGGAAGATCACAAGTTTGAGGCCAGCTTGGACAACATAGTGACCCTGTCCTATAAGAAGAAAAAGAAACTACAATATAGATGTATTTATCATATCAATGTCTATAGTAAATATTTTTTTAAAAAACAGTTTTTCATTGTAAGCCTAGCAGATACATGCCTGTAATCCCAGGAACTTGGGAGACAGAAGTAGGTATATTACAGCTAAAGCCTGCCAGGGCAAAAAAATGAAGATCCTGTCAAAATAAAACAAACACCCAACCTAACTAAAAACAAAAGGTCTGTGTGTGTGCTCAAGCACAAGCAGTATAGCATTGTGCATTAGGCCTAGAGTTCAGTCCCTAGTACTACCAAAACAATAAATGAATAAAGCCTTTTTTATTGTGAAATTTTCATATATATATATATATATATATATATCTTAAAGTAGAGGGATTCATATAACAAAGACCCATGACATGAGCTCACCATGCAACTTCACTGATGATCAATTTATGGTCAGTCTGGTTTTATCTCAGCCCATAAGCATTTCCTTCCCTTCCCACATTATTTTGAAGCAAATCTCAGACATCATATCATTTAATCTGTAGTTAATATGCATTAGAGTTCTCTCTTATTAAATAATAATAAAAATAATAAAAGGAATGGTTGACTGTTATAAGGAAATGCTAACATTATAGACACAGACAACATGAAAAAATAAATATTCCTCATAGCTACCATCTCTAGAGATAGCTGCTATTAGCATAATCTCAGTGGATATCCTTCCAGCTCTCTTTCTGTGCATGTACTGGCATATATTAATACTTTTCAAAATATCAACAGACCCATTTGGTACATTCTTGTTGTGCAACAAGAATATTTTACTTAGTAATATATTTTGGACATATCCATTGCAGCAAAAGTTCTGGTTCTGTCTGTAGCTTTTCCCAGCCCCTGATACACCCTAGGAAGGTGAAGCAGATACAGTTGGAAAAAGCTTTAGCCAGAGGCTATCATATAAACACAGGCAAGCCAGCATTTCTACTCTTCTTCTCTCCTCCTCCCCCGCCAGTTAGATTTTTAGTTACATTGGTTCAGCTCAGTCTGCACAAACAATATCTGGGTTTGGAGAGGCAGGTCTGAGCTGGTGATGCTGAGAAACAGCAGCTGTGGGGGCAGAGGCCCACAAGCTCCTCAGTAGCTGCAAACCACAAGCTCCTCAGTAGCTGCAAATAAACTTGGACTGGAGCTTCTTAGAAGCTAACCTCTTGGAAGCAAGTGTCTTACTTGGACTCTGTCTTTTGTGTCTTTTATTATGGGAAATTTGTTGAGATGTCTCTTTTACAAGGGTAAGAAATTGATCTCTCATTTACTCTCTTTCTCTCCCTCTACCTGGAGAGAATAAATCCAGGGCTTCACATATGCCAGTCTGTTTGTTTGTTTGTTTGTTTTTAGTGGTACTGGGGTTCTGATCTCATGCTTACTAAGCAGGTGGGTGCTCTACCTATTGAATTGTAATTCTAGCCCTGCCGGGAAACTTCTTCACAGACCATCTTATTAGGAATCAGTGCCTAATAAAATTGGAATTTTTTCTTCAAATCAGTTTTTTTTTTTTTTTTTTGGCCAGTCCTGGGCCTTGGACTCAGGGCCTGAGCACTGTCCCTGGCTTCTTCCTGCTCAAGGCTAGCACTCTGCCACTTGAGCCACAGCGCCGCTTCTGGCCGTTTTCTGTATATGTGGTGCTGGGGAATCGAACCTAGGGCCTCGTGTATCCGAGGCAGGCACTCTTGCCACTAGGCTATATCCCCAGCCCTTCAAATCAGTATTTGAAGAAAATGATTTGGTAATTGAAGCCACTAAGAGAAATCAATTGAGAAACTATTGGAAATAATAAAAAGAATTTCAGGGGCTGGGAATATGGCCTAGTGGTAGAGTGCTTGCCTCCTATACATGAAGCCCTGGCTTCGATTCCCTAGCACCACATATATAGAAAAGGCCAGAAGTGGCACTGTGGCTCAAGTTGGCAGAGTGCTAGCCTTGAGCAAAACAAAGCCAGGGACAGTGCTCAGGCCCTGAGTTCAAGGCCCAGTACTGGCAAAAAAAAAAAAAAGAATTTCATAGAGTGAGTGGTACAGGGTTAATAAAATAAATACTGCTTTCAAATATGCAAGCAACAACAGGTAGTAGAAGAAAATATTCCACTTGCAGGAAATACACAGAAGATTCAAGTTGTAGGCTGGGATATAGCTCAAGGGCAAAGCGCTTGCCTAGCAAGTGCAACATCCTGGGTTCAATCCCCAGCACCAAAAAAGAAAAGACAAAAAAAAATACAATTAAAAAAAAAAAAGAAGATTCAAATTGTGAAAAAATTTAAACATTGCTTTCTTTTGTGTTTTGAGATTTTTTTTGTTTGCTTGTTTGTTCTTGTAGTCCAGTCCGGTCTTGAACTCATAGACCTTGTTGGCCTCAAACTCACAAAGTGTTGAGATTATAGGTATGTATCACTATGCCTGAACTTCACATTTCTTTATAAAATATATTTTTGTATATTGCATATTATTTATATATATGACTTGATGCTCATAAAATGCCAACATTTTAAATTAAATAAATAATTTCGTAAGAAAAGTAAATGAAAAAGAATAAGAGGAAGGGCTGAGGGTTTAGCTCTATGTGTAGCATGCATGAGGGCTTGGATTTAATCAACTAGCACCACAAAGGAAAAAGAGAAAGCGAGAGCTCAAAGAAAACTAGCTTTTTCAAACATTCTACCATTCTATGACAATTAAGACAATGTTGGCCTTTTGGTTAAGATCATGCAGCATAAAACAGTGTTGTGAAAGCTGGGGGGGCGGGGGGAAGAAGAGAAATAATGAACTCTTTAGGGGTTAGGAGTGTGTCTCACTTGGTAGAGTACTAGTCAATGAGCCAAAGGCATCAGGTACCAAGTTTAAGTTCCAGTCTGGGACCTAGGAAAACCATGTTATGATGTATGAATAGGTAGATTACTAACAGAACAAATCAGAAAGCCCCAAATACACACAGGATAAAATTATATGATTCTAGTGGTATCTCATGCGAGAGATCAGATGGGCTTTTCAAAGAAAGTTGATGGAGCAACCAGATAGATACATGGAGAAGAAAAGATAATACTCATCCCTCACTCT
The DNA here is from genome assembly GCF_023159225.1 of Perognathus longimembris pacificus. Taxonomy (NCBI): domain Eukaryota; kingdom Metazoa; phylum Chordata; class Mammalia; order Rodentia; family Heteromyidae; genus Perognathus; species Perognathus longimembris. Next base: position 68,320,851 of record NC_063166.1, on the reverse strand, counting down.
CTTCACCAGGATAATTTCCACATTGATCAAAGCTTATGATTAAAAAATAAAGACATTAGGAGAGAACATGGAAAAAATCCTTTAAGACATGAAAGGGCCTAATTGTGAATCTGAATCCAGATACATTTAATTAAAACAACAAAAAAGTTGCATAGAAAAAAATATCAGAAGCAGATTTAAAAGGCAAACAATAACCTATGGAATGTTTTTTGCAGTTAACATCAAAGGACGAATCCCTTTATATGTAGAGCTCCAGGAATTCAAAAAAGCATACCCTAATGGTAGATGTACAAAGGATAAGAATGTAAGTGTATTTAATGCCACTGAACTCTACACTTAAAAATGGTGAGGTCAGGGGGTTAGGAATGTGGCTTCATGGTAGAGTGCTTGACTAGCATGAATGAAGCCCTGGGTTCAATTCCTCCATACCACATAAACAAAAAATAAATAAAGTTAGTGTTTTGTTTTTTTTATGGTGAGGCTAGCCAGGTGGCTCACACCTATAATCCTAGCTACTCAGGAAGCTGAGATCTGAGGATTGAAGTTCAAAGTCAGCCTGGGCAGGAAAGTCCATGGAACTCCAATTAACCACCAAAAAAGCTGAAGTAGGGGCTGGGGATATGGCCTAGTGGCAAGAGTGCTTGCCTCGTATACATGAGGCCCTGGGTTCGATTCCCCAGCACCACATATACAAAAAATGGCCAGAAGTGGTGCTGTGGCTCAAGTGGCAGAGTGCTAGCCTTTAGCAAGAAGAAGCCAGGGACAGTGCTCAGGCCCTGAGTCCAAGCCCCAGGACTGGCCAAAAAAAAAAAAAAAAAGCTGAAGTAGAATTGTGGCTCAAATGGTAGAGTGCTAGTTTTTGGCATCAAAGCTCAGAGACAGTGCCCAGGCCCTGGGTGCAAGCCCCAAAACTGGTACCCTCCCCCCAAAATGAAGCTGTCTGTCAGCGATCATGCCTGTAATCCCAGCTCCTTGAAAGGCTGAGCTCTAAGGATCAAGATTCAAAGGTAGCCTGGTCATGTAAGTCTTGGAAATTCCATCTCCAATTAATCAACACAAGAAAAAACAGGCTGGAGATGTGGCTCAAGTGGTAGAGCTCTAGCTGCAAGCAAGAAAGCTGAGCAAGAGCTAGAGGCACTGAATTCATATCTCAGTACCAACACGAAAGAAAGGAAGGGAGGCTGGGGATATGGCCTAGTGGCAGGAGTGCTCGCCTCGTGTACATGAGGTCCTGGGTTCAATTCCCCAGCACCACATATACAGAAAATGGCAGAGTGCTAGCCTTGAGCAAAAAGAAGCCAGACAGTGCTCAGGCCCTGAGTCCAAGGCCCAGGACTGGCCAAAAAATAAATAAATTAAATTAAAAAAGAAAGAAAGGAAGGAAAGAAAAGAAAAGCCTTTGCCTACATTGAAAACTATGGAAGTATCCAGGCACTGGTGGGTCAAGCCTATAATCCTTGCTTCTCGGGAGCCTAAGATCTGAGGATTGTGATTCAAAGCCAGCCTAGGTAAGAAAATCTATAAGACTCTTAGCTCCAATTAACTAACCAGAAAATGGCAAGTTGTACTATGGCTCAAGTGGTAGAGTGCTAGCTTTGAGCAAAGGAGCTCAGTGACAGCACCCAGGCCCTGAGTTCAAGCCCAACGACTGACAAAAAAAAAAAAAAAAGGTGGAAGTATACACCAGAAAGCAATTGAAGTGGTTCCTTGAAGAGGGGAATAGAGTTTGTTTATAACATTCATAAGGTTGATCATATTTGATTTCAAAACAACCAAAAGATCTCTTCAATTGCTGTGTGGAGAAGAGATTAAAGGAGCAAAAATCAAACCGGAGACACCAAAACAGAAACATAACAGACACTCAGCTAGAGAACAGCACAGCTCCAGGCTCTTTAGTGCAGCCTAACTTTCCTATAAAGACAAATCTCAGCCCTCCCTGCTTAGAAACCTTTATTGTTCCGGGATGAAGGCCAGTAGCTCAGTGTGGCATCGGAAGCATTTCACAGTCTTCCCCATAGCTGTTCTTTGAAGGCTTCCCCTCCTCACTGCACCCATCGAACACAATGTTCTCTTTGATCCTAGCCCTTGAAGGGCTGTCATGCCTATGGGCCTTTACATATACTATTCCTACTACCAGAATACTTTTCCTATGCCCTTTACCCTTTACAGTCTCTAAGTCTTTAAGGCAAAATTCAATGTTCTCTTTTCTGGGTGCTTCCATGACCAACTCAATCTCTTGAATTCCCAGATACAACTAATTGCTCCCCATCAGTTTTCTCTGAGTGCCAATTGATCACTGGCAGCATTGGCATATACTCAGCTGTCTCATTAATTGCATTAAATACAGATGTTCCTCAGGTTATGATGCAATCAGCTCTTAACAAAAAGTCATCATCAGCTGTAATGAGGGGAGCCGTCATTTGTGTAACATCATCTCCACTCATTAAGTTGCCAGGTCAAGCCCAGGAAGCTTAGGTCAATGTCTGTCATATCACTTCATTGACAATGGCTGTGTTCAGGATCCTGGTGCTCAGAGACTCTCTGAAAGGCCTAGGATCATGAATGTCAATGACCTGTTTGTACTACTATAACACAATACCCAAGACTGGGAGGTTTATAAAGAACACAATTCACTTTCTCACAGTTCTTCTGGCGGGAAAATCCAGGATCAAAGCGTTAATGGATCTGGTGAGGGCCACTCTCTGCTTTTAATAGGGCGCCTTGTGGCTACCTCCTCAGAGGAGACCAAGATTGTTCTCACTAAACAAAAGTGACAGAAGGAGTTAATGTACCCCCTCAAGTTCTTCTGTAATGCACTGGTCAGCTTTCAAGAGTTCTTCCTTTTAGTAGGTATACCTGCAGCACTGGGCACTAAGGTTTAACCTGAATTTGGAAGGGAGGCAAATATTCAAAGCACTCATTCTTATATTTTATTTGGTGCCAGCCCTGGGGCTTGAACTCAGGGCCTGGATATTATCCTTAAGCTTTCGTGCTCAAGGCTAGTGCTATACCACATGATTCATTCACAGATCCAGATTGTTTTTGGTAATGTATTGGAGATAAGAGTCTCATGGCTTTCCTACCTGGACTGGCTTCGAACCAAGATTCTCAGGTCTCAGCCTCCTGAGTAGCTAGGATTATGTTTGAGAGCTACCAGCGCACAACACAGACTCTTTGGGGTTTTTTGTTTTGTTTTGTTTTTTGTTTTTGCCGGTCCTAGAGCTTGAACTCTAGGCCTGGGTGCTGTTCCTGAGCAATTTTTGCTCAAGTCTACTTCTCTAGCACTTGAGCCACAGCTCTACTTCTGTGTTTTCTTTTCTTTTCTTTTTTTGGAAATTTTGTCTCACAGACTTTCTTGCCCAGATTGGCTTCAAATCATGATCTTCAAATCTCAGCCTCCTGAATAGCTAGGATTACAGGCATGAGCCCAGCTCACCTACTCTTCTTAAAGAAGCAGCATTTGCATGGTGGTGCCCAGAGCCCATTCCAGTCAGCATAAGGAAGGGCTGAACTGTCATCCTCCTACCTCGTTCCAGTGAGCCCATTATTGGAGTGCTTGCCAAGGCAGAACACTGAGATCCTTCAGGGTTCTAGCTCAACAGCTATCAGGATTTAATCCCTTCGGCATAGGTAAGTGTGCATGGATACCAGTTAGTTCACACTGCAATCCTAGCTACCCATTAGGTTGAGATCTGAGGATGGGGGTTCAAAGCCAGCCAGAGCAGGAAAGTCTGTGAGACTCTTATCTCCAATTAACCACCAGAAAACTGGAAGTGGTGCTGTGGCTCAAAGTGGTAGAGCACTAGCCTTGAGCTGAAGAGCTCAGGGACAGCACCAGGCCCAGAGTTCAAGCCAACAACTGACCAAAAAAAAAAAAAGTGCATGGAGCTTGGTGTGGTAGTGCACACCTGTAGTCTCAGCAAGGCCAGCTTGGGCTAAATAGCAAGACTCTGTCTCAAAAAAAAAAAAAAAAAAAGAAAAGAAAAGAAAAAAAAAGCTACATGTTCCATACAGAAGCCTGTAGCCCCCATGGGACATTTACACTTATTTTTTTATTTTTATTTTATTTATTATATATATATATTTTTTATTTTATTTATTTTTTTTTTTTGCTAGTCCTGGGCTTGTACTCAGGGCCTGAGCACTGTCCCTGGCTTCTTTTTGCTCAAGGCTAACACTCTGCCACTTGAGCCACAGCGCCACTTCTGGCTGTTTTCTATATATGTGGTGCTGGGGAATCGAACCCAGGGCTTCATGTATACGAGGCAAGCATTCTTGCCACTAGGCCATATTCCCAGCCTGGACCTTTACATTTAAATTAGTTAAAGTTAAATTAAAAGGTCCCTGACTGATGCCTGATCCCCACCAGCCTGGGCTTCACAGGTACGATCAGAGCTTCGTCTTTCCCAACACCCTGGATGAAGTAGACCCCAGCCTTGGGCAAATGGAACAGGCATCCTGCTAACAGGGCAATAAAAAGGCTCCGAAAGCAGCACCTGGGCTTTCTACAGTACATCTGTTCTTCAAATCACACGTCAGGGATTAATGTACATTATAAACCAGAGGTGCTACTTACCCATCTCTCTCTTGAACTTCTCTCAGGGCCCTCTGGACACTGCAGTTGGAATTAACCACAGTCTCCCTCCCATCTTGGGCCTGGGTGGTGCCCTTCCAGCAGTTTAAGTAGCCCAGAGCGGGAGTGGGGACCATGGAATGGGGGGAAGAGGACAGAGGAAGTTCATGTCTGCACGTTTCCACGTTGGACCCAGGTTTTACACCTGTGTGTGTGTGTGTGTGTTTGAGAGAGAGAGAGAGAGAGAGAGAGAGAGAGAGAGAGAGAGAGAGAGAGAGCACGTGTGTGCGTGTGTCGGTCCTAGAGCTTGCTGTCCCTGAGCTCCTTTGACTCAAGGCTAGTGCTCTACCACTTGAGCCACAGTTCCACTTACAACGGCTCTTTCTGAATAGTCTGTTGGAGATAAGAGCCTCATGGACTTTCCTGCCAAGGCTTGCTTTGAACCATGATCCTCAGATCTCAGCCTCCTGAGTAGCTAGGATTTCAGGCCTGAGCCACCAGCGCCTGGAGGTTCTACACCTTTCTGATGCCCACACTATACATTTCAGCCTGGAATCTGCACATTGCCTGCTTGAAGTCTATTTTCTCCTTGTTTCCAATTTTAAAAATCCTGATATTCTTTGGGACTGCAGTGTTACTAGAACTAATGATGCTCATCCTGGCTCAGTGGCCAAAACCTGTTACCTGCTCAGTAACCACTGTTGCTCAGGGAGGAGGTCTCCAAAAGGGACAGGGCCTCTGTCTGGTCCTTGGGTACCAAGTTCTTGATGGTGTCACCAAAACAGAATTTGAGGACACATTAAGGTAGAGACCAAGGAAGTTCATTAGTAAAGCAAAGGAAAGGAAACTTAGAGAGATGTACACAGCCCAGACCTGGGAGTGGGCATACCTGATGACAGGTGACATCACAGGAATTTATCATGCAAACATGGGTTGGGGTTTGGCTCAAATCCATCTCAGGAGAAGTACTGTCCTTTGTTTTGATGCCTGGTACAGTCATTATTCTTGCTATGACACTGTTTTACCAACTTGGCCCTGAGATTTCAAGATCAGCCTACTCAGTAACCCAGGGTCGTTGATGTCTGGACGTCCTTTCAGACAGAATGGAGTCAGCCTGAGACCAGCCTGAAAAGTAAAGTTTTTGCCTGGCATGCATAAGGGTCTGGGTTCCACCCTAGTACTGGGAAGGGGGAGGGGGGAAGTGAGGGAGAAAGGGAGCAACCCAGGTTTGAGAAGCCATCAATTGTGGAGCAGGAGAAGCAGAGTCCTAGCAACCAAAAAGATGATAAACAGCTTTCCATGAGAAAATGGGAGGAAAGTCTGTCTTCTGTGAGGAGTGAAGAGACAGGGGATAAGAGTATAAAGATTGAGAAACAAGCCAGGAGCCTGTGGCTCACACCTGTAATCTTTTTTTTAAAATTTATTTATTTTTTTATTAATTGAACATAAATTTGTTTACAAGGTGTTGTGCAAAGAGGGTGCAGTTACATAGTAGGGCAGTGTGTACATTTCTTGTGATATCTTACGACCTGTTTTTCCATCCCTTGTCTAGGTCAGGTAGACACATATGCAATATACAATGTATCAAGAACATATACAGTGTTCACAGACTTGGTCTCTACTGTCTCTCCGTCTCCCTTTGTTAACAGTCATATATCAGGGAGATCATGCCCCTTTGTTTTCTGTGTTCTAGGCTTGTCTCACTCAACATTATTTGTTCGAGTTCTGACCATTTCCCTGCGAATAACAATATTTCACCATTCCTAATCGCTATGTAGTATTCCATTGTGTATAAGTACCATATTTTTTGGATCCATTCGTCTGTGGAGGGGCATCTGGGTTGTTTCCATATTTTGGCTATTGTCACACCTGTAATCTTAACTTCTCAGGAGGCTAAGATCTAAGGATCATGGTCCAAAACCCGAGACAGGAAAGTCTGTGAGACTCTTATCTCCAATGAACCACCAAAAAGATAGATGTAGAACTGTGGCTCAAGCGGATGAATGCTAGTCTTGGGTGAAAAAGTTAAGGGAAAGCATCCTGATGCTAAATTCAAGTCCTAACACCAATGCACAAAAAAGGGCGGGGTGGGGGAAGAAAGAAGAGAAAATATAGTCAGTCACCAAGAGGCTATGTAGCTGGGTTCAGTGGCTCATGTTTGTAATCCCAGGTCCCAGGAAGATGGAGATAGGAGGATCACACAAGGCCTGGCCCTTGACACAGAGGAGTAGGACTTTCCCACAAATGGTGATGAGGCCAACGAGGTCCCAGTTTTCAGCAAAGTAGACATGTCCTAAATCTTCTTTATCGAACCCTTTGGATTCACTCGGGAGGGGGCTGGGAGTGGTAGTTGCCTCTGAGCCAGATTCACTGAGCATAGTTTGAGTTCTTGCTCTTCTATCTGCTAGTGTGATGCCACCTTCAGTGTCAGATTGTTGGGAGATGATGTTTGTACTTGAGTAAGAACCCTTGTCACATGGCTGGCCATACAGTAGGTGTTCAGGGAATAGTTGTTAGGTCCGGGCTGCCACAGTGTCATTCATTTATTTGATCAGGCTGGCCCAAGATAAAAGCATGAGACCCTGTCTGAAAATAATTAAAGCCGAAAGGATGTGGCTTAATTGGCAGAAAACTTGCCTAACAAGAACAAGGCCCTGAGAGAAAGAAGGAGAGAGAGAGAGACAGAGAATGTGACTGAGAACATGGATAGCTTGGTATTCATGGAGGTTGGAGAACGGATGGAAATACATGAAAACACAGAAGTGCCCAGTAGTTATTTTGAACTTGTTTTCAAAATGTAGCCACTTATTTGTGTATATGCATCCCTTCCAATTTTTTTAGAAAATCTTAGAAGACAAAAACCCTAGGCCTAGGGCTGGGAATATGGCCTAGTGGCAAGAGTGCTTCCCTCCTATACATGAAGCCCTGGGTTCGATTCCTCAGCATCACATATATAGAAAATGGCCAGAAGTGGCACTGTGGCTCAAGTGGCAGAGTGCTAGCCTTGAGCGAAGAGAAGCCAGGGACAGTACTCAGGCCCTGAGTTCAAAACTCAAGGACTGGCCCAAAAAAAACCTAGGCCTGCTGGATGCCAGTGGCTCATGCCAGTAATCCTAGCTACTCAGGAAGCTGAGATCTGAAGATTGCTGTTCAAAGCCAGTCTGGTCAGGAAAGTCCTTGAGGCTCTTATCTCCAATTAACCACAAGAAAACCAGAGTGGAACTGTGGCTCAAGTGGTAGAGTGCTAACCTTGAGCAAGAATTGCTCAGGGATAGTGGCCAAGCCTTAAGTTCAAGCCCTATGAGGACAAAGACCACCACCACCACCAACAACAACACAAAAGAACCCTAGGCCTGAAGATGTACAGCTCAACAGCAGAGCACTTTCCTATTTGTGAGGCCCAGGGTTGGATCCTCAACACTACCACCAAATGAATGAAAAACAAGACTGCTCTTACTCTACTGATGGAAATAAAACTACAACACCTCACTTTGGAGGGCAATTTGGTAGCTCATCTAGCAAAATACGAAATACATGAGCTCTTTGATCCAGAAATCCACTTGGAAGAATTTATGGAGCGTTCTTGTATATCGGCACCAGGAAATACCAAAATATTTGCCCCTTGCTGCATTGTCTATAACAAGAAATTTGGGGAAGAATCTTGTCTATAGAACTTTAGATCAATTCATATATTCATGTGATGAAAAACTGTAGAACAGTTAGTATAAATGAAATACACCTATATAGTCTCTCCATAGCATTAAAGACACTTGCTTGATGATAAAATGCATTATTGTGTCAAAACATTGCAGAAAATAAAGTATGATGCCATTTGTGCATTTAAAAGTTTTAATTGTGATTATAAAGGCGATGGACAGAGGGTTTGCAGTTACATAAGTCAGGTAAAGGGCTGGGAATGTGGCTTAGCGCTAGAGTGCTTGCCTAGTATTCATGAAGCCCTGGGTTCGATTCCTCAGCACCACATGAACAGAAAAGGCCAGAAGTGGCTCTGTGGCTCAAGTGGTAGAGTGCTAGCCTTGAGCAAAAAGAAGCCAGGGACAGTGCTCAGGCCCTGAGTCCAAGCCCCAGGACTGGCAAAAAAAATTAAAAAAATAAAATAAGTCAGGTTAAAAAATACATTTCTTTCTTTCTTTTTTTTTTTTTAACAAATCACACCTTCCCTTGCTCCATTTATGTGTATTTAAAACCACATAAGACAAGCATTTATGGCCACACTATATTCAGTGAAAGTATAAAAACAAGATTTGAAAAGACAGATACCAAATTCCTTTGGGTGGAGTCCTCTAGGGAGGTAAGTGAACCTGGGCGATTTCACTTTCAATCCTATTAGACTTTTAAAAATCAGCAGTAAATGTTATAAATGATAATACGAAATTCCAGGAGTTGGAAACCATGGTTATTTATTAGATTACTCTGCTCTTTTCTGTATTTAAAAAAATTTTTACTAAGAAAAAAATTTAATTATACTCATGAATGCTTTTTGTGATTTGAGTGGTTATTTGTCTGTGTGTGGCTGAGTTTCACATCTGGGTCACAGAGATTCCTGCCAGAATCAGGACCCTGGGAGGCAGCTGTTACGGAGCACACAAGCCCTTGGGATCGCCCAGCATGTCGCGAGAGACCTGTGGGCCTATGGGCCATGGTACTGGAATCTGAGTCCATTTTACCAAGATTACCCGCAGTGAGCAGACCTAGGAGACATCTGGGTTACATTTGTAATTGATACAGCCAATGACACCCGTGATAAGCAGGTCTCATAAATTAAATGAGTGGTGGGGGAAAAAAATGTTTCTCTGCTTGCTAATTTCCCAGTGTCACTATTCAAGCTTGACACAGATGGTTTTCTCCGATACTGAATAATCCTGCACACATTTGAAGCGGATGGTTCAGGCCTGTAATCCTAGCTTCTTGGGAGACTGAGAGGATCACAAATCAAGGCCAGCCTGGGCAGAAAAGTTCATGAGCACCCTCTCATATGAGAGCTAGGCACACCTGTTATCCTAATCGGTGCAATCTAAAATAAACAGATCAAGGCATACAACTGAGTAGGAAGCTAGACCTTAGAATTGATTTTGCAAATGATGGTAAGAAAATATGCCAAGATCAAACTTGCTGAAATATGAATTATGATTTTACTCTTTAGCTTTTTCATTCATTCATTCATTCATTTTTCAGTCATGGGCTTGAACACTGGGCCTGGTTGCTGTCCTTGAGCTCTTCAGCTCAAGGCTAGCGCTCTACCACTTTAAGCCATAGCTCCATTTCCTGGATTCTGGTGGTTAATTGGAGATAGGAGTCCCTTGCCCTTTCCTGCCCAGGCTGGCTTTGAACGTCGATCCTCAGATCTCAGCTTCCTGAGTAGCTAGCATTACAGGCATGAGTCACTGACTCCTGGCTCATTCATTTATTTAAATGACTGCCCCTCTTCCTCCAAAAGGAAATTGACCCAACCTTTAGCTTGGAAAGAAGAAAGAAGAACTGTGGTTTTTATAAAGGAAAAGTTATCCTGAGTTAATTTTTTTTTTTTTTTTTTTTTTGGCCAGTCCTGGGCCTTGGACTCAGGGCCTGAGCACTGTCCCTGGCTTCTTCCCGCTCAAGGCTAGCACTCTGCCACTTGAGCCACAGCGCCGCTTCTGGCCGTTTTCTGTATATGTGGTGCTGGGGAATCGAACCTAGGGCCTCGTGTATCCGAGGCAGGCACTCTTGCCACTAGGCTATATCCCCAGCCCCCCTGAGTTAATTTTTATGATGTGAAGTAGAATCCATCTTCATTCTTTTGTAGATAGATATTCAGTTGTCCAAGTGCTGTTTGTTATTGAGCAACTAGGATTTCCTCTTTGAATTGTATTGACATTTATGCGGTAAGCTGAGAAAATTTTGAACTCAGAACCTTGTGCTTACTAAGTAGGCATTCTCCTACTGATCTGCTCCAGCCTCCCCCCCCCCCATCGTTTTATTTATTTTTTGAATAGGTCTCACATACTTACCCAGACTGGCCTGCACCATGACCTACCTAGTTACACTTCCCACAGTAGCTAGGATGTCAGGAGCATGAAACCACACCCAGCTCTTGGTTGAAATGGAGTCTTACCCACTTTTTGCCCCATCTAGCCTAGAACTACATTGTATACTGTGTAGAAATGTCACAGTAGAGCCCTTCCTAGTGCAACAAATATATGAGTACATAAAAGAAAAGAAGGAAGGAACAAAGGAACGAAGGAAGGAAGAAAGGAAGGAAGGAAGGAATAAAGGAAGGAAAGAAGGGAGGAAGGAAGGAAGAAAGGAAGGAAGAAAGGAAGGAAGGAAGGAAGGAAGGAAGGAAGGAAGGAAGGAAAAAGTGTGTGAAATGGTCTAGGGCTGGGGGTGGGTTCAATGATAGTCAGCCTGTCAAGATATATTAGATAGGTAAAATCTGCATATAAGCTATGTAATTCTCTTGTATACTTCAAATCATCCTTAGATGACTTATAATATCTAATACAATTGAAATAGACAGGGACCCTCATAAGAACAAGAGACAGACAGGCTCATATTCTGAGTTTCTTTTTTTTTTTTTTTTGGCCAGTCCTGGGCCTTGGACTCCGGGCCTGAGCACTGTCCCTGGCTTCTTCCCGCTCAAGGCTAGCACTCCGCCACTTGAGCCACAGCGCCGCTTCTGGCCGTTTTCTGTATATGTGGTGCTGGGGAATCGAACCTAGGGCCTCGTGTATCCGAGGCAGGCACTCTTGCCACTAGGCTATATCCCCAGCCCAGGCTCATATTCTGTAAAAATGAAAGTGTCTTCCCTCGTTTGTCAACAATGTACTCATGTCTAATCCCACCCCCTAATCCCCTTCCCCTGGTACAAGGCAACAGCATGGGATCCCCAAAGATGAACTGGGCCCAGAAGAAACTTCTTTTAAAATGTCATCTGCATGACCAGTAGAAAATTACAGGAGCCTGGGCCAGTCTAACAACAATCAAAGGGTCTGTTTCTTCTGATCTTTCCCACCAGGGCTCTCTACACCCCTTCCCTCCCATTTCTGCTGCCTCTCTTCTTCTTCAAAAGAAGAAGGCCCCACAAAAGCTTTTGCTTTAACATTCTTTCTGTCTGCACCTTTGTGTTTGTTTCCATTACTACCAGGACAGTTCTGTCACATGTGAGTCACAGTGTAAATGCAATGTTAAAAATAAAAAAAAAATCTGGCATGTGGGCTGGGAGGATGGCCTAGTGGCAAAAATGCTTGTCTCATATACATGAAGCCCTGGGTTCAATTCCCCAGCACCACATATATAGAAAATGGCCAGAAGTGGCACTGTGGCTCAAGTGGCAGAGTGCTAGCCTTGAGCAAAAAGAAGCCAGGGGACAGTGCTCAGGCCCTGAGTCCAAGGCCCAGGACTGGCAAAAAAAAAAAAAAAAAAAAAAAAAATCTGCCATGTGCCCATCACTTGCATCTGCAGTCCTAGTAACTCAAGAGGCTGAGCTGTAAGGATCATGGTGTGAAGCCAGCCTGGGCAGAAAAGTCCACGAAACTCTTATCTCCAATTAACTACCAAAAAGTTGGAAGTGGAGTTGTGGTTCAAGTGATAGATTGCTAGCCTTGAGCAAAAAAGTTCAGGGACAGTGCTCAGGACCTGAGTTCAAGCCTCAGGACTGGCACACACACATACATACACACACACAATCACACTGTATTATTGAGGGAATAGTGAACAATCTATACATGCTCAATACAGACACAAATGTTTCCTGTTAATATTTTCTATCACCAGTTAGTTCAATCCACAGAGCCCATGGATACAGATATGTGTTTTATACTTCCGGTTCTGATCTCAGCAACCCAAATGATCTGATCCCCGCCCTGGTGAGGGCCAGGGGTGACAGCTACCTTACCTATCCAGCCCAAGGACAAGGTGATTTACTAGTTAACCATTTTATTGAGAGACAACACACAGTGAAGTGATTGCTGGGTCATTGTGCTGTTAAATCTTCCATGGGCATCTCTGTCCTGTCCAATATTGATTACCATAGTGACCTCATGCTCCTCGCTTCTCCTGACCTGGCCTATCATAACTCACTTTGGAGCAAAGCCCTGAAGAGAAAGGAGCTCGGGCATCTGCCAGCTGGGCCTGCAACTTCACTCCAGGCAGCCTACATCCCAGTGATAATTTATTCTCCAAATTGGCTCTCCCCCAATCAGTGCAAAGGATCTGCCAAATTGCATCTCCAGAGGAGGGCAGCCCCCTCCCCTTTCCTTCTCTTTGTGTCATCTTGGAGTTTATAGGATGATGTAAATTTCCTTCCTCTTGATGAAAGTGAGAATGAATAATGCCCACCAAAAAATGTAAACCTTGAAGATCCCAAGCTATTTACATAGGGAAAACTTTCTATATCCATTCCAGATCACATGCTGGCCCACCCAGAGGGAGGTATTCATTGTGAAATTCAATTACCAGACTTCCTTCAGCTGCTCCCTGGAAGACCAATTAATTTCCCCCTTTTTCTGCCATGTGGAGCCTCTTTATAAAGCTACAATTAGGAAGCTCCCAAGCTGGGCACCATGCTCATGCCTGTACTCCTAGCTACTCAGAAGGCTGAGATCTGAGGATCCTGGTTGGAGGCCAGCTCAAGTAAGAAAGTCTCTGACATTCTTTTCTCCAATTAACCTCCCCCCACCCCACCAAAGCCGGAAGTCGAACTGTGCCTCAAGTGGTAGAACGATAGCCCTAAGCAAAAAAGCTCAGGGAAAGCACCCAGGCCCTTAGTTCAAACCTTTGTACTAGCACATAGACACAAATACACACACACACATACACATGCGCACACACACACACACACACACACACACACACACACACACACACACCAGAACTTTGTCTAGCACTTCCTAACAGTCACTGTGCTAAGCCCTTAACAAATACTGGCTTGCAGAGAAGGGCAAGGTGGACATCTGAAGTCAACTTGTGATGATCTCCATGGGCTTGATGTGGTTTGTGCCCCTCATCTCAGTGTCCTGGGAGCAGCTTTCTGAGTCTGTTCTTCACACTTCCCAGGCATGGAGCCCCAGGGTCCAGGAGATGGATATCACTGCCTAAAACTCATAGGATGTGAGAGACTCGCATCACGAAGCTGCAAACTGAACTCACATCTGTCCACCTCCAAAGCCAGGCTCCCTTGGCCCCCTAAGATCCAAAGTATCCTCCAGGTGAGAACCCAGTTGGGCTGGTGCCTGATACCAAGAGAAGGGAAGTAGGCAAATTATTTCCAATAGTTTGCCAGATTAATGAAGCAGCCTCTGGCTCACTGGAATGGCTAAATGGCATCTACACATGCTTTAGAGCCACTTAGCAGAAGGAGGCCTGGGAGATGACTCCCCAGAGTCCAGAAAGCCTCCCTGGGGAGACAATGAAGTGATGAACTGGATGAGATCCCCAGCTTCCTCAATGCTTAAGGAGGAGTCCTTTGTTAAGTCTTGACAAGTACAGCTCTGACAATGAAAGTGATGGAAAGCAGCAAGTATCACTCACATTTTATTCCCAGGTTCAAAAACCTTTGTCTGAACCAGACACCAGTGGATTGCACCTGTCATCTTAGCTACTCTGGAGGTGGAGATCTGAGCATCACAGTTCAATGCCAGTCCAGACAGAAAAGTCTGTGAGGCTCTTATCTCCAATTAACCAACAACAACAACAAAATATATCAGAAGTGGAGGTGTGGCTCAAGTGGGAGATCACCGACCTTGAGCAAAAAATCTAAACAAGCGTATAAGGCCTTGGGCTGGGGATATAGCCTAGTGGCAAGAGTGCCTGCCTCGAATACACGAGGCCCTAGGTTCGATTCCCCAGCACCACATATACAGAAAACGGCCAGAAGCGGCGCTGTGGCTCAAGTGGCAGAGTGCTAGCCTTGAGCGGGAAGAAGCCAGGGACAGTGCTCAGGCCCTAAGTCCAAGGCCCAGGACTGGCCAAAAAAAAAAAAAAAAAAGAGTATAAGGCCTTGAGTTCAAGATCTAGTACCTGAGCCGGGCGCTGGTGGCTGAAATCCTAGCTACTCAGGAGGCTGAGATCTGAGGATCAAACTTCAAAGCTGGCCCAGACTGAAAAGTCAATGAGCCTCTTAGCTCCAATTAGTCACCAGAAAACCAGAAGTGACACTGCAGCTCAACACTAGCCTTGAGTGAAAAAGCATAAGGACAGCATCCATGCCCTGAGTTCAAGCCCCATAACTGACAGAGAGGGGAAGGGAGAGAGAGAGAGAGAGAGAGAGAGAGAGAGAGAGAGAGAGAGAGAGAGAGAGAGAGAGAGAGAGAGAGAGAGAGAGAGAGATTGAGTGCCAAAAGAAAAAAGAACCTTCAGGATCTCCATGGGCTGCTGGAGAGGCCAGTGTGGTTTCCTCAGGCTAAGCGGTCTTCCTCTTGAAACCCTGGGGATGGTGGAGCAGAATAAGCTTTTAGCCCATTGGCACAGGACTGGCTCTTAAGGCTGCAGGCCCAACAAGAACTTGGTACCTAAAGCAGGGAGACAAGACAGCACTTGACTGGGAGCTGAGAAATGGAGGGAGAATTGAGAGTGAAATTCAATGAGTGTCCCACTTACTACTGCTGCAGAAGAAAATGCTCCAAACTGACTGGCATATAAGAAACCATGTGTTTTCCTCATGCCCCATAATTTAGCTAGAGTTTAGCTAGGACAGCTCATCTTCTTTTCTTTTCTTTCTTTTTCCGTTGTTTGGCTTGAACTCAAGATCTGGGCGCTGTCCCTGAGCTTTTGTACTCAAGGCTATCACTGTACCACTTAAGCCACAGCTCTACTTCTGGGTTTCTGGTGATTCGTTGGAGATAAGAGTCTCATGGACTTCCCTGACCAAGCTGGCTTTGAACCACGATCCTCAGGTCTCAGCTTCCTGAGGAGTCATGAACCACCAGTGCCTGGCAAGGCTTGATTATTTCTTTTCTTTTCTCTCTTCCCTCTTCCCTCTTCTCTTCTCTTCTCTTTTGGCCCAAAACCAAGACTCTTAACTCAATACATGATGCTTTTGCTCATTGCTCTACAAACTGAGCCACACTTCCAGCCCCAGGACAGCTCATCTTTCTGCAATGTCAGTCACAGCTGGACAAGCCATCTCCAAGATGGAACTCAGTGCTGGCTACACCAAAGGTGTTTGTCATTGGATTTTACTGCTTGCTTGGATAGTGCAGAATGATCTCAAGGCAAAAATCCCGTACTTAGTGGTATCTGCAAAAGCCTTTTTTCCCCAAATAAAGCCACACTCATAAGTTCTGTGGATTAGGATGTGAACATCTCTTTTGTGGAGGGGATAGGACTGGCAGTACTGGGGTTACAGCTGATACCTCAGGTACAGGAACAGTAAAAAGGAGGTGCCATCATACTATGAATGATCCTTTATACTGAACATTGTTTTTCCTCCTCTCACTTCCCTCCTTTCACCCTGTTCTCTTTTCCACATCTCCCTTCCCAGTGCTATTTACAAGCCTGGAGTAGAACAAAGTGCAAAATAAAGGCTGACAGCAAAGAGATGGGCCAAGATGCATGGGGGAAAATGGCAACTCCTGGTTCCTTAATTGTGCATAGCAATGCTAGCCCCTGGGCAGGTATTTCTTCCATTCCCTAGGCATTTCTTTGCATAACCAATAGGTCTGTTGACATATTTCCCAAACAAAAGAGCGGTTCTTGCTCAAGGAAAAATTCTAGCATCTGCCTAGGGAGAGCAATATGTACAAACTGGCTATAAAATAGCACACTTTCTCCCAGCACTTATAAGCCACAAGAGTGAAGTCTCTGGTTTCTGATCAAGTGTGGGGAGAAGCCAGGCTTCCCCGGGCCCCTATTCTCGAAGGGATTTTGCAGGGACCGCATCCCAGAGAATATTGGTTAGGCTCTGCTCGTCCGCATTTTCTCTTCAGGCCTTTATGTAATTATTGCACTCATAAAAGCAGCTCTTGCTTCTTTCCAACTGTGATTTCTGATTGCAGGATTGTGTGCAGAGGGGTGTCCCCTCTCTGGACTCCATTTTTCTGTCATCAACACAGGAGGCAATACAGTATGACACCTGTAGAGAAAGCAGAGAGCTTGCTCCCTTTTACTTATTTCAGTGTAGGGCTTCATGTCAGATATCACTTGAAATAAGTTTGAAGACTGGTGAACTTCACTGACTTTTGTGTATGTGTGCTGGTTTGGGGCTTGAACTCCAGGCCTGGGTGCTGGCCCTATAGCGTGTGTGTGTGTGTGTGTGTGTGTGTGTGTGTGTGTGTGTGTGTGTGTGGTTGTTGTTGTTGTGAGGCTTGAATTCGGGGGCTGGGCACCCAGCCCTATACAGCTTTTGTGCTCAAGGCTAGAGCTCTACCACTTGAGCTCTGCTTTCCAGCTTTTTGGTGGTTCATTGGCAATAAGAGTCACATGGACTTTCCTGTCCAGGCTGGCTTCAGAGTAAGGTTTTCAGATCTCAGCTTCCTGAGTAAACAGGATTACAGATGTCAGCTACCTGCTTCTGGCTCTTCACTGACTTTTTTTTTTTTTTTTTTTTTTTGGCCAGTCCTGGGGCTTGGACTCAGGGCCTGAGCACTGTCCCTGGCTTCTTCCCGCTCAAGGCTAGCACTCTGCCACCTGAGCCACAGCGCCGCTTCTGGCCATTTTCTGTATATGTGGTGCTGGGGAATCGAACCCAGGGCTTCATGTATACGAGGCGAGAACTCTTGCCACTAGGCCATATCCCCAGCCCTCTTCACTGACTTTTAAGAGCTGCAGCCAGGGCTCACTTTGTGCAACTTATTCAACAACTATCTACTGACAACTACAGGTACCACATAGTGCCCTGGGCACTGGACACACAGCAGTAAAGGTCTCTGCTCTCGATGGAGCACACACAGGAGTGGACTTTTCTTTTTTTTCTTCTTCTTCTTCCTTTTCCTCTGGTACTGTGTTGGAACTCAGGACTTCACACTTTCTAGGCAAGTGCTCTACATGTGAGCCACATTCTCAGCCTTCTTTATTTTTTCAAATAAGATCTCTGGCTTTTGCCCAGGGACAGACTCGGGTTATCTTCACCTCTCAAGTAACTGGGATTCTAGGCATACACCACCACACTCTGCCTAGCCCCTGCGTTCTTAAAAGAGAACTGCACATTCTGTTAGGAAGTGGTGGGCGCCCTGGAGACCATGGAGAGTGGGAGTTACAATATGAAAAAGCCATCAGGGAAGGCTTTACGAAAGGCCATGCAAGGGACATGAGCAGGGAGCCAGGCACAAACTCAGGGAGGAGACAGTACTTCAACTCCAGGTCCTCTGACAGCCCCCGCCTCCACAGATTCAGCCATTGCTCTGAGTAGGTTCTGCATGCGCCACCTTACCTTTTACCTCCTGCCCCAAAGATTCTCTATGGACACCGAGATGGGAAGTGACATGGAATTGTCTGGGGGCCCATAGGAGCTACCAGAAAGGGGAGGGGATGATGTTAATGTTCCCAAGAGAGATGGAAGCTGGTGGGTAAATTTTTTCTCATTCCTTCCCTCAGGAGGGTGTCCTGAGTTGGTGCCATTTTGTGTGGCCTCTCCCAAGATATTTCTGTGAAAGCTAGCAATTAGTCTCTGGTGATAGCAAGTGCTGACCTGCCTGGTAGTGCATCCTTGTTAGTGGCTTGTCCTTCCTCGTGATTGCACCCTCTAGTGAACACGTGTGACACACAGCTCTGTTTCCAGCTCTGCTAGCTGGGCAACTGGGCTCTGCCAAATGTTCTGGATGCACAAAGGCGCAAAGGCAGGAGTCTGTTGTGGCTTTGCATCCACAGGGATGCAAAGGCAGCTGGGAGATGAGAAGGGGAGGGGGCAGGAGGGGGCAAAGCCAGGGGCTGAAGGGAGATGAGTAGCACAGTGAAGCCAGCTGTGCTTCTCAAATTGAATGTGCATAAGAATCACCTGGGGCTCTTATTAAAATGCAGAGTCAGATTTAGTGGGCGTTTGGCGGGTCTGAATTCCTATCAGCCTCTGTGAGGGATGGAAACAGCAGGTATATAATACATAGTTGCAGTAGTAGAGGGGTTGACCATTGTAAGTTCTATGGCTTCACCTTGAAAGAGATGAGAACCACTGGAGGGGTTTGAGATGGCATAATCTGCCAGTCAGGAGCTGTGCTGCACTGGTCCAAACAAGAAAGGACTTAGGATACTTTAATATCTCACCTAAAAGCTTTAGTCTTTTACATTTCATATTCTATAATTGCTTCCTCCACTGTGGAAACCACCACAGTGATTGAAAATGAGATTGTAGGTAAGACACAGTACCACGCTTTGTTTCCATAGTTTATTTTCATATTGATTACAAGTATAGTCTTCATTTTTAGTGATGATAAACAGCTCTCTATTTTTTTTCAGGGCTAGGCATCGAACCTAGGAAAGTTAGCAAGCATTCTATCACTAAGCTACATCCTTAGCCTCTAACAGCTATCTTTAAAAATAAATCAAATATACCAATAGATGATTTAAAAGAAAATACTACGTATACTAGGAGTAGGGGCACAAATCTGAAGGTAGCTCTCAAATGCCTAACTTTAAGATTCACTCAAGTATCGCTGCTGGTTGTATATTTCATTAAATTATTATTGGGAGTACCTTTTTTTCTTTGGCCATACTGGGGTTTTTAACTCAGGGCCTCACACTTGCTAGGCAAACACTCTATTTGAGCCATACCCCCAGCCCTCAAAAAAGTGCTTGACTTACTTTTCAGGTAGGGTTTTGAGTTTTTGCCCAAGGCCATTCTCAGACCAAGATCCTCCCACCTATGGCAAAGTTTACAATGAACTAACTACCAAAAAGCTGGGAATGGAGCTATGGTAGAGTGGTAGAGTGCCAGCCTTGAGCAAAAACAAAAGGTCACAACAAAAGCACAAGGACCTGAGTTCAAGCCCTAGTATCAGCACAATTGAAAGCTCAAAGAAGGAGGAGGGGGAGAAAGGGGAGGAGGAGGAAAAGAGAAGAAGAAGAGAGGAGAAGGAGAAGGAGAACTAAGGCAATTTTAACCCCAGCAACCATAGATCTCACTCCACTGGGGCAGGTCTGGGCTGGCTACCCTCTGAAACCGTTCCTTGTCTCATTCCATCTCCACTTAGAGAAAGACAACTGACTTTCAACTCAATTCATTCGAGGTGTAGAACAAGGATATCTGTCCAGTCTCTCCTGCTGATAAATATTTGAACAGCAGTTTGTTCATTTTCTTTACTCTCTACCATGGAGATTAATTGCTATTTTACATTATACTTAACTTATTAGCTTAGGATTTACTCCCTCCCTGATACCACCAGCACTGGCCTTCAATAAAACATTTTAACCTAGACAAACTCATTAAATTCTTGAAGGTGAGTGGGCAGAACGGAGGAAGAGCCAGCCCTAGCTTTGCAATTTTGAGGCATCCATTTGAAATCCATCAGGACAGTGTCTAGAGGATTGGGGCTGGAACACGCTGAATGAGTAAGGATGAGAAGCTCCTGGAAGAAAAGTCCTGCTAGCCACCAGTATAAGCCCTCCCCTGGAGCAAATCCCACTCCCAGGCTTCCCACAATCATTTATCCTCTTGACCACTGAATCATACCTATAGAGGGACTGAACCCAGGGCCTTGTGCTTGCTAGGCTAGCACTGTGCCACTTTACCTACTCTCCCAGTTCTGCTTTTAGTCTGCCTTTTCAGATAGGGTCTCACAGTTTTGCCCAGGCTGGTATCAAGCTGCGATCTTCCTACCTCCACCTCCTGATCATCAGAAACGAAAGGCATATACCACTATGCCTGGCTTATTGAATCATATGTTTAGGATCTAATTTTACTCCTTGGACTGGACATTGTGGTGCTGAGAGCGAAGAGTTGTACAAACAGATGTTATCATCATAATCCCATTCACCATCATAAATGTCATACTGTCTTTGTCTCCAAGGATGGACCTGATTTTGAGCATATGGGATGCTGTATATCAATGAGGACCTGTTCCCCATAAGCCAACTGCTACACCACTCTTCTCTGACTCCACCCCTAGCCGGGCTCATTCCTCCATCATCTGGTCAAAAATTCTAAAACATTCTACAGAAAGAAGTAGGTGTTTAGATTTGAGAAATATGGTTTATGATCCTATTCTGTTTCCTGAAAGGCTTCCAGCTTTTAGGACTGGTTTTTAAGGGTCTGACCTTAGTCCTTAGACTTGATATTCAGCTCTGCTGACAGCAGTAAAATAACATGCCCAGGGTAACAGCTCCAAAGAAGGAAATAAAAAAAATGCTGGTATTTGTTGCTGGCCACTACTGCAGACATACTCTGCATTTATGGCTGTTCTCCCTGGAGGCTTTATGTATTTTTTTTTCTTTAAGAGCCTCTGTTGAGTTGTCCCAACCAGGAAGAGAGGTTATGAAATTTTACCTCTAAGAAAAATGGCGTGAGGCCTCAATTCCTGACCATCCGGGTAGCTCCTGACCTGCACACACAGATCACCAGCTCTACCCATCCTGGGCTTGAGCAGTAGATTTCTGACACCACAGAATGTCCTTGATGGCACCTATTCCCCAAAGCCAAAAGTACCCAGTTATCTTATAATTGCATTTTTCCAAGGGAAGATTCTAGGAGAGTCAAAGAGAAACCACTACTCATGGACAAGGAAGTGGCTAATGATTGTAAGCTGTAGATCCCGTCATTCCCTGTTCATGAGGCTACTTAGAGAGTAGAGGGTAGACAATGGGTAGAGCACAGAAGGATCAGAGCTGGAACCTCAGGACCTTGACCTCTGTCCTCCCCCCCTCTTATTTTTTGGATGCCAGTACTGGGTCTTGTACTCAGACCTGGGTGCTGTCCCTGAGCTTTTGTGATCAAGGCTAGCACTCTACCACTGGAACCACAGCTCCACTTGCAATTTTTTGATGGTTAATTGGAGATAAGAGTCTTATGCGCTTTCCTGCCCTAGCTTGCTTCGAACTCCAATACTCAGATCTCAACCTGCTGAGTAGCGAGGATTCCAGATGTGAGCCACCATGCCTGGGCTCTAGCTCTCTTTTGGAATCCACATTCTTCTCCCGTCTTTCCTCACCAGCTTCCTTGCTTTATACACCCGCATTGTGTTCAACTGCACCTAACTGTTCAGGTTCTCCCAGGAGCAGGCCTTGAGACAAAGCCTCAAGGGCAAGGAGTTCACCTAAGGGGTGATCCCAAGAGGTACTGGTAGGGGCACAGAAAAGTGAGGCAGGGAGAGGGAGGGTGTGTGACATAAGCCGGTTGAGGAGAGTGGGCTGCTAGAACCCAGTCCTGCAGGGCCTGGAGCCTGTGGAGCAGGAGTCACAGTGACCCCAGGGGCAAGGGAGCTGCCATGTGTGCAGCAGCCAGCACTGACAGGAGAAAGAGACTCCCGTGGAAGCAATCCGTCCCCGGTGTTCTGGTTTTTGTTGTTGTTGTCGTTAACTTTTTTTGTGTGTTGCTGGGAAGTCAAACCCAGGACCTTGTACCTAATAGGCAGGTGTTCTACCACTGAGCCAAAGCTTGTTTTGGTTGTTGTTGTTGTTTGGCAACAATGTAACAATAAGTTCCCATACCCTCCCCTGATGGCCTTTATCCATCCCTCAAGTCACCACTGGCTGGCGCAACCTTTTTTTTTTTTGGTGCCAGTCCTGGGGCTTGAACTCAAGGACCACACACTATCCCTGAGATTTTTTTTTTCTCAAGGCTAGTGCTCTACCACTTGAACCACGTCTCTACTTCTGGCTTCTTTTGGTACTTAATTGCAGATAAGAGTCTCACAGACTTTCCTGCCCAGGCAACTGGCTTCAAATCTTGAACCTCAATCCTCAGATCTCAGCCTCCGGAGTAGCTAGGATTATAGACATGAGCCACTGGCACCCAACTTGGTCCATCCTTTTGAGTCAGGCCACAGGTCAGAGGGACTGAGCCACATTTGGGTACACCCGAGTCTACAAGTTGTTGAGGCGGGGGGGGGGGGTGGGGGGGTCACAGCTTGCTTTCACCGGGGCTATCCCCAAACCACTGTCTGTGCTACAGACAATGGGAAAAGAAGCAAGCATAAAACTTAGCTAAACCTCTAGATACTGCTCCAGACAACCCATACATGGGGCCATATGTGGGCTGGCTTCCTGGCTCAGAGGTTGTGACTGTGAAAACCTGTCCGATGGGACAGAGCCACGAGATGAGAGGCATGGTTCCCCTGTCTGAAACCCAGCAGGATGTGAGGCTGACAGTTAATTAGGTTAATTAGGAAAGCATGCCTTAAAATGTAATGCTGCTTTCATGAGCTTTTAAAGCCCATCAAAATGTTTGCTGAGCTTTATGGCTAGTAATTAACAACCTTGTAAAAATACACAAGGAAAGAAGAAGCTATGAAGTAGGCAATGACTGGCAGCTGTGGATCCACGGAACCTGGTTCTGACCTTTACAGCCCCTAGGTTCAAGACCAGTTTGGCTTTGGCTGGCTGTGATCTCAGGGGGCCCCTCT
The DNA here is from genome assembly GCF_023159225.1 of Perognathus longimembris pacificus. Lineage (NCBI taxonomy): Eukaryota > Metazoa > Chordata > Mammalia > Rodentia > Heteromyidae > Perognathus > Perognathus longimembris. Next base: position 68,297,793 of record NC_063166.1, on the reverse strand, counting down.
CCCTGGTCTCCATAGCCTCATCTGGCCAGAAGAAAGCTAATGACTGCTGAGACCTGCACCCATCAGCTTTCTAAGCCTCTCCCTATTGTGGGACTTGGGGGTCAGCCTGCCTGTAGGCCCAGCTCTGAGGGCTCTTCAATCATCAAGGCCCCAATATTCTCAGCATCCCACTCCATGCAACTGGACATGCAGAGTCTTTGTGGCCAAAGGCCCATCATCCTACTTCTGTAACCGCGTTTCCTTCTAGAGACCCCTGCCAGGCAGTTCTCAGTCTCTACACTTTAGAAATCATTTGGCTCCACCCCAGACACTAAAGAGGTTTGCAACATCTCAGCTATAGCCAATCAGAGCAGCTCAAAGAAGATCTAATCTGAGCCAATGAGACACAAGGGAGATTTTTTCCCCCCCATTCCTGGGCTTTGGACTCAGGGCCAGAGCACTGTCCCTGGCTTCGTTTTGCTCAAGGCTAGCACTCTGCCACTTGAGCCACAGTGCCACTTCTGGCCGTTTTCCATATTTGTGGTACTGGGGAATTGAACCCAGGGCTTCATGTATAGGAGGCAAGCTCTCTTGCCACTAGGCCATATTCCCAGCCCCCACAAGGGAGATTTTATCCATCATTTCCATTGATATCATTTTAACCCGGTGATGTGGCAGCCATCTTGGCACCAGGTAGAGTGAGAGCTAGGTTAGCATGGAGCAAGGTCGAACCAGATGATGGAGAAGGACCAGGGTAGGTCCTATTGTTTGGACCCCTGAGTTTAACAATGTCTTAAATTTACCCTTGAACTTTTCAATAACACCAACCAGCACATTCCCTTAGTTTAAGCCACTTTTCTTATAAACAAGAATTCTAACAGTTACATGATGTGTTTGTGAAAGAAAAACAATTATAAAAACAGAGATAAAGTATAAACTAGAATTTGCACCTGCCATTTCCTGTGTGTAAAACAGAACTTGCTCTTTCCCTGGTTGACAATTCCTATGCATCCTCTCAAAGCCTAAAGCAGTGTTGCCTCCCCTTTCCCAACTCTCAAGGCAGTTAGCCCCTCTTCCCCAGAGCCTATAGGAGACATGGATGTGTGTTCTTGACTGATGTCCTTTTCTCCTGTACCTTTAGCCCGGTGATCTTCCTTTTCTGGACTGGGATGGATATGCAGTCTGTCATTTGTACCTGGGTCAGATTGTCAGAAAAGAGGCCCAAGGGAGGGGGGGAAATGCAAAAGTTGAATGTCTGAGAAGGAGACAAGAAGCAGGAAGAACTATTTTCCTGCTATGTGTTGCCTTCTGCATCCTTGGGCTCAAACAACTGTAGATCAAAAATATTTGAAAACAGCTGGACACTGGTGACTCACACATGTAATCCTGACTATTGTACTCAGGAGGCTGAGATCTGAGGATCACAGTTCAAAGCCAGCAGGGCAGGAAAGTCCATGAGACTCTTATCTCCACATAACCACCAGAAAACCAGAAGTATGGAAGTGGAGCTGTAGCTCCAAGTGGTAGAGTACTAGCTTTGAGCAAAAGAGCTCAAGGATAGTGCCCATGCCCTGAGTTCAAACCCCACAATGGACAAAAAAAACCAACAATTTGAAAACAATTCTGTCTCTTTGGAACAGAAAGAAAGGAGGCCTAAGTAGGAGGATCATGGTCCAAGATGAGCTCCAGGCAAAAGTGTGAGACCCTATTCAAGAAAATCACAATAGCAAATAACTTAGCAAAAAAAGAGGAGAGAAAGAAAGCTTATTTTGACTCCGCTTGAGAGGTTTCAGTCCATGGTTGTTTGGCTCTGTTATTTTGGGGCCTGTGACAAAGCAGCACACCATGGAGGATGTACATGGCTGAGAAGGCTTCTGAACCCATGCCAGGAACACAGAAAAAGAGAGGAAAAGGCAGATGCCTACTGTACCCTTCAAGGGCATGTTCCCCAAAGACTTAAAAACATCCCACGAGGCCCTGCCCTCTTACAGTTCCCCCACTTCATGAGCCGGGCATGATGGCACACATTTGTAATTCCACCACTTGGAAGGAGGCAGGGAGATCTTGAGTTCTGGACCTATTTGGGCTATACAGTAAGATCTTATCTCAGAAAGCAAGGGAAGAGAGAGAGGAAGACAGGAAGAAAGGTTTCTACCACTTCTTAACAGCACCACCCTGGGGAAAAGCTTTTTAACTGGGGTCTTTGAAGGCCATTTTAAAGCCCAAATATAGCTTATCTCCCTCTAGTCTCTTGTGACGGTCTTTCCAACCATCAGTCATATCAAGATTTCTTCTAGTCTCCCTGGAGTGCCATTATTCTTGGTGTCAAAACCAAATCCTTTCATGGTCTATAAGCCCTGATCCATACCTTTACTCTCTTATCTTCTCTCTTCTTCTACTGAATGACTTTCTTTTATGCAAAGATAGTGGCTAATGATCATGGTAAATGAGTCACTCTGGGAAAGGAGAAGGGAAGGAGGAGAAAGGAGAGAAGAGGTTGGGGGGAGGGGGGAGGAGAAGAAGAGTGAGAGGAATCCAGCAAAGACAAGGAGAGAAGTGAGAGGAAGACAGGTCCAAGAAGAGGGAAGGTCTTAAGAAGTGATTTTCTCAGTGGAGACTCACAAAGCTGAATATCCCATTCAATTTCTCTTTCATTCCCTTAAAGGTTTTAAACCTTTTCAAATAACGAGCAGTTTATCAGGGGAACAGCATCTTGGCAGCTATGCTGGATAAAGAGAAAAAAAATACTAGCATCTTTTGACTGGTCATTTTTTTCCCCTCTGTTTTCAGCCTAAGCAGGCCAGAGTCAGTATCCATTATTAATAGATGCATGTTTTATTGAATGTATAAAGACCAAAGATTTGTAACTTTAATAATCTAGATTCTTATTTTAAATTCTCCAACATTATTATTTATTGATTGGCTAAGGATGTTTCTCAGGCAATTGCCAAGCTGTCAATTCCTGGAGGGGAAAATGGAGGGGGTGAGTGAGAGGAATGAGCAAGGACGGTGACTTCCTTCTTCCTGACTACACTGTGAAACTTCCACAAAGTGAGTACTCCCCGTGGCAGGCCCTGGACGATGCAGACAGGCCGCCTCCCTCCTCCCTTGCTTCACTTGGAAGACAGCAATGGAAACCATCATATGGATACTGCAACCATTTGGAATGGGAGGAGCAGTAGAGGAAGTTGAATGGTGCTGTAGTGTGGTTAAGTGTTTCTCAAAGGCCTGGACCAAACCTAGCACCTGTGACTTACAACTGTAATCCTAGCTACTCAGGAGGCTGAGACCTGAAGATCATGTTTGAAGCCAGCAGGAAAGTTGATGAGACTTTTTATTCCCAATTAACCACGAGAGAGAGAGAGAGAGAGAGAGAGAGAGAATATCTGGAGCTGGGGTTCAAGTGGTAGAGTACTAGCCTTGAGGGGAAAAAGCTAAGGGACAGTACTTGGGCTCTGAGTTCAAGCCCCAATACTGGTACCAAAATAATAATAATAAAATCCAAGGTTTGGTCCCCAAATTGTCTTTATTGGGAAGTAGTGAAGCCCTTTAAGAGGTGGCATCTAGGGGCTGGGAATATGGCCTAGTGGTAGAGTGCTTGCCTTGCGTACATGAAGCCCTGGGTTCAATTACTCAGGTGAATGGGCTTCCTCTCCCACACACTTGTACCTGCTGCCCCCCCCCACTCCCCCACTCCACCCCCACCCCTGCCCAACGCCAAAGGGCCAATTCATCAAGGGGTGAAACTTCCAAAATGGAGCCTTTTTTGTAATTGGTTTATCTCAGGCATTTGCTATAGTAAACAGAAAGCTGAGTAAGGCAAATACTTCAAAGCTTTCCTCTGGAATTAGGAAGATTTAAGTCTCAGGTCACAGCTTAGTAGCTATGTATTATAGTTTGAGTGTGAAATGCCTCCTCCATTTATGGTTTGAATGCTTTACCCCTAGCTTGTAGCACTACTAGGGAGGTTCTGTAAGCTTCAGGAAGTGAAACCTAGCTGGAGAGATGGTCTCTCTCGCTCTCTCTCCCTCCCTATCTTCTTTTCCCTCTTTCCCTCTTTCTCCCTCATCCCCCTCTCTGTCTGTCTGTCTGTTTCTCTCTCTCTCTGCTTCCTGGCCGCCATAATGTGAACTGCTCTGCTCAGCGCCCACCCCACCTTCTGTGCAGGACTCTTCCATGCACCTCTGAAACCAAAATAATTCCTCCTTTTCAGCTGTTTCTGACAGATATTTGATCACAGTGATGAAAAAGGCTAACTAATGCACTGTGCACTCTGGGGCAACCTACATTCCCTCTCTGAGCCTCAGTTTCTCACCTGTAAAATGGGAGGCTCAAGGCTGTTGTGAAGGTGACCTCAAATATCGCTGCACACAGCCTCTTACAGCAGAGGCCTGGCCTTCGAGGCTATGGGGCTCCGAAAGTCGTGGGGGGATGGAAGGGTGTCTATACTGAGGGTTCCTTGAGAACATTCAATGCCTGAGTCTGATCTGAGAGAAGAGCAGAGCCCAACTCCCACCCTCCCTGTGCACTGATTTTCCTCTGGGTCTGGGAGAAAATGGCCCTTTAGGGGACAACCCAACTCATTCCCATCTTTCACACTCAGCCTGGAGGAAGCAGCCTCCAATCTCCCATCCTCCATCCCCAGCCCTCCAGAGAGGACCCAAGGGATATGGGATGTAAGATCCTAAGAAAAGGCACTCAACCCGCCCAGCCCAGGAACTGGGAATCAGAGCAACAAGAGCTTCTCTGGAGGACTCTCCAGAGGCGAGGGGTGTGGTCAGACACCTTCCTAATCAAACTCATCCCGCTCCGCTTGGAACATGAGACACTTGAGTGCTCTCATGAATTAAATCATTGCTCTGTTTTTGTACACACTATAATGACAGTATTAGACTCACAAATATATTGGCTTTTTTTTTTTTCAAAAAAGGATATCATACTGTCAAACTAGATGCCCAACCAGTAATCACTTTCTTGTTTGTTTTGTTTTTTGCCAGTCCTGGGGCTTGAACTCAGGGCCTGAGCACTATCCCTGGCTTCTTTTTGCTCAAGGCTAGCACTCTACCACTTGAGCCACAGTGCCACTTCTGGCTTTTTCTATACATGTGGTGCTGAGGAATCAAACCCAGGGCTTCATGTATATGAAGGCAAGCACTTTACCACTAGGCCATATTCACAGCCTAGTAATCACTTTGTTAAAAGTTTTAATTTGAGGGGCTGGGATTGTGGCTTCATGGTAGAGCGTTTACCTAGCATGCATGAAGCCTGGGTTCAATTGCTCAGTATCACATAAACAGAAAAAGCTGGAAGTGGCACTGTGGCTCAAGTGATAGAGTGCTAGCCTTGAGCAAAAGGAAGCCATGGACAGTACTCAGGCTCTAAGTTCAAACCCTAGGACTGGAAAAAAAAAAAGTTTTAATTTGAGCCAGGTGCTGGTGGCTCACGCTTGTAATCCTAGCTATTCAGGAGACTGAGATCTGAAGACTACAGTTCAAAGCCAGTCCTGGCAGGAAAGTTCATGAAACTCTTATCTCTAATTAACCACCAGAACACTAGAAGTGGAACTGCAGCTCAAAGTGGTAGGGCGCTAGCCTTGAGCAAAAGAGCTCAGGACAGTGCCCAGGCCCTGAGTTCAAACTCCATAACCAAAAGAAAGAAAAAGTTCAAGAATTACTGCTATATACAAGGATGTATTTCATTGTCATAGTGGATAAGAGAAGAAGCCAAGCTGGGCACCAGTGACTCACACCTGTAATCCTAGCTACTCAGGAGGCTGAGATCTGAGAATCACCATTCAAATCAGCCTGGGCAGGAAAAGTCTGAGAGAGACTTATTTCCAATTAACCACAAAAAGCTGTATACGGAGCTGTGGCTCAAGTGGAAGAGTGTGAGTCTTGAGCAAAAGATCTCAAGCACAGTGCCCAGGTTCCAAGGTCAAGCCACAAGATCCGCATGAGAGGGAGAGAGAGAGAGAGAGAGAGAGAGAGAGAGAGAGAGAGAGAGAGAGAGAGAGAGAGAGAGAGAGAGAGGCGCCAAACTCCAAATCCTAGATGCCGGGTGATCCATCTACATAAAATTCAAGAAAAGAAAAAAAACAATCTACAGTGATAGAAGTCAGGAAAATGGCATCTTTGAGGGGTACTGACTGGGAGAGAAACTTGCAGGGGGATAGAAATGACCAGTGTCTTGAAATGGGTGGAGGTCTCATGGGTATAGACAAGCCAAGATTCTCTGGGCCATACATTTATACACTTTACTGTCTGCAACTTATACTCTATAATTATTTAAGAATTGAATTAGGGGGGCTGGGGATATAGCCTAGCGGCAAGAGTGCCTGCCTCGGATACACGAGGCCCTAGGTTCGATTCCCCAGCACCACATATACGGAAAACGGCCAGAAGCGGCGCTGTGGCTCAAGTGGCAGAGTGCTAGCCTTGAGCGGGAAGAAGCCAGGGACAGTGCTCAGGCCCTGAGTCCAAGGCCCAGGACTGGCAAAAAAAAAAAAAAAAAAAAAAAAGAATTGAATTAGGGGCTGGGAATGTGGCTTAGTGGTAGGGTGCTTGCCTAGCATGCATGAAGCCCTGGGTTAAATTCTTCAGTTCCAGATACACAGAAAAAGCCAGAAGTAGAGCTGTGGCTCAAGTGGTAGAGTGCTAGCCTTGAGCAAAAAGAAGCCAGGGACAGTGCTCAGGGCCTGAGTTCAAGCCCCAGGACTGGCAAAAAAAAACAAAACAAAGAGCCATGGCTTTTGTGGTAGAGCACCAGCCTTGAGCAAAAAAGCTAAGAGACAATGAATGCCTCAGTTCAAGTCCCAGAAGGAGCTGAATTATTAAATCTGGGATTGGTGGTATAGTCCCAACTGAGGCAAGAGAATCGCTTGAGTCTAGAAGTTAGAGACCAACCTGGGCAACATAGCAAATCTATCCCACAAAAATGTTAAAAGAAAACACATTTGTTTGTTTTGATTATTTGTTCTTTGTGGTCATCCATGGCTCTTACTACAATTTAGAGTGTAACACAGCACTGAGTGCCTCTATCATAAGCCATTCACATGGGGCAAGCAACAGATGCAAAGGAAGCTTACTTAGGCCCTTGCTTTCTACCTGCAAGGAGCTGGCTCTGGCTCTGGACCTAAAACAAGGCTTGTAGCTGAAGGGGCTTCCCAGGTCAACCGTACTTGGTGCCCTTGAGATCCCACATCCATACACACCCCAAGAGAAACAAGGCCAGGTGTGGGCAAGCTACTCCATGGGACAACTAGACCACCGGACAAGTGCCAAAGGGTAAGAAGGGGCTGGGAACAGGCAAAGCCTAGGTTAAGAGCCTCCCTAGGCATGGGGCTCTATGGGATGGGAATGGGTCAGCTCCACAGGGTAAGGGAGGCCAGGGCCAACCAGAAGTAGAGTTATAAGGACATCAGCTGAGATTGGACAGCAAGGAGGCTCAGAGACCACAGGATTCTTCATCTCCATGAGGACCACTGCTGGGAGGTGAGGAGATTGCCACAGATGGAAGATGGACAGCCAGCTCGGATGGACAGCAGACATCCAGTACCTGCCCAATATTACACAGCCAGCCAAGGCAAGACCCCACATCATCCTGTCATACTCCAATTCCCCATATCTCCAATTTTCAACAAAACCAAAAGCTTGCCAGGCACCGGTGGCTCATGCCTACAGTCATTACTACTACTCATTAGGCTGAGATCTGAGGATCACAGTTCATATCCAGCCCGGGCAGGAAAGTCTGTAAGACTCTTATCTCCAAGTAACCACCAGAAGACTAGATGTGGTGCTATGGCTCAAAGTGATAGAGCACTAGCCTTGAGCTGAAGAGCTCAGGGACAGTGCCCAGGCCCAGAGTTCAAGCCCCACAAACAAACAAAAAGAGCTTAATTCTGGAATCTTATGACAATTTGTATATAACTTTGAAAGTAGGAGAAAAGATCCATCCCATACCATCCTTTCGAACAGATTTTTAGCTTGTTGGGAAGCATAAACAACAACAACAACACAAAGGCGATAATTAGTTTTCAATTCAGGAGAGGGTTATGGAACGTGAACCGTTTGGGTAATCGGCTCTGGTGCCATGAAGTGGTAATTAATTTGGTTTTTCCTTAAAATGCTTTACTTAATTAAGGGAGGTGTTGATTTATATACGCCCATCCCCTAGGGGTAGTTTGTAACACAGGAGAAAAAATTTAGCCTTCTCCCCCATGTGTTTTTTTGGTGGAATAATTTCATTACGTGTAGATACACTTTTACAACAGTGATTGTGACAGATCCCGAAGTTATGAGCTCATAAACACTGGGCAAGGCGGGGAGGGGCTGGAGATGCATGATAATGGGAAATACTCTCATAATCAAAAGGATATTTCAAGCTGTGACAATGCAGGCCAAGAGAGGGAGAGGAAGCTAGTTTGTTCCAAGAATCAGAGGATGCTGAAATTAACCAGCACCTGCCCACCTGAATCCTTCTGAGTCACCTGGTTCTTAGGTCTCAGCTCCAGAGGGAAGACGTTCACCACATGAACTGAGAACGCTTAAGCTTGTTCTTGGATGTATTCAACAATTAGTTATGGTGGTTCTGGGGATCAAAACCCAGGGTCTTGTCTATGCTAGGTAAGTACATTCCCAGCCCAACAAATACTTAGCATCTAAAATGTATCAGACACTGTGCAATGAGCCCACTGGAATATAGGGGACAAGACAGGCTCCTTTCCTCCCTACAAAGAATATATAGTTACCAGACACAGGTAATCTTAGCTACTCAGGAGGCTGAGATCTGAAGACTACAGTTCAAAGCCAGCCCTGGCAGGCAAGTTCAGGAGACTCATCTCTAATTAACCACCAGAACACTGGAAATAAGAGCTGCAGCTCAAAGTGGTATTGTACTAGCCTTGAGCAAGAAGAGCTTAGGGACAGTGCCCATGCCCTCAGGGACCAGCAGGGAAAGGTGTCATTCATTCTGAAATTATCTCCAACCTTTAGGGTGACAGTTTTGAGATTATAGGTCCCCTGACATCTATGAAATGCTAATGATAGTAAATGTTTTAGGCTTAACGGGATCTTTTCAGCAAAATAAGGCCCCAGCAGCTCTGTTTTCAAACATTAAATGCAGGACGAGGGAAGTGGGCAGGATTGTGAGTGCTGAATTGGGTATCACTGTGAGATGAAATGTCAGTTTGTCTGCCTCATGCTGGCCTCTAGACAGGGGCATCCTGGGACCCATGACACCTCTCACAGCCACCACTACAGTTGATTGAACCAGAGATGGTCACCTGACGAAAGCCAGCAAATTCACTGGTTCATTAACAACCAAAAAGAGACTATTAAGGGGTTTTTGTTAAGGTGTTGAGCGTTAAGGTGTTGAATTGTAAAATCCTAGATACCAGCTGGGCGCCAGTGGCCCATGCCTATAATACTAGCTACTCAGAAGGCTGAGATCTGAGAATCAAAGCCAGCCCCAACAGGAAAGTCCTTGAGACTCTTATCTCCAACGAACCACCAGAAAACTGGAAGTCGCATTGTGGCTCAAAGTAGTAGAGCGCTAGCCTTCAGAGAAAAAGATCAGGGATAGCATGCAGGCCCCACAACTGACCCCCTCCTAGATACCAGCAATACTTAGTCTATATTTGCTATACTTGCTGCTGGTATTGTGGACTGAAGGACTCTGAGATTCTATGAATGGCTGAACCACACAGGGAACAAAGATATCAATTTCCAGCCAGCATTTGTCCCCAAACCCCAATAAATTGTGCTCCCATCTTGGTTTCTACAAAACCTCACAGACACTTTAGTAAACCCTGTCCTGTTAGTAAACCTCTATCCTGTTCAGCAAGAAAGGAAACCAAATTCATCCCAAAGGAAACCAGATGTGAAGGCTGTTAGAATATCCAAAATATTTCCAGTAAAAACTGTAGATTTTGCCAATTTACAAAAATCAAGTTTACAAACTAACATTTAACCTTTCCTGACTCAAATTCAGTCTATCTGAATGGCTGAGTACTAGAATCTGACCACCCAATACAAAAGTCAGGCAGGCCAGGTGCCAGTGGCTCAAGCCTGTAATCCTAGCGACTGAGGAGGCTGAGATCTAAGGATGGCGGTTCTGAAGCCAGCCTGGGTAGGAAAGTTCCTGTGAAACTCTTATCTCCAATTAGCCATGAAAGTAATTGGAAGTGTGGGTCAAATGGTAGAGTGCTAACCTTGAGCAGAAAAAGCTAAAGGACAGCACCCAGGGCCTGAGTTCAAGCCCAAGTACTGGCACCAGAAAAAAAAAAAAAAAGTTTCTTTGTAAAGGGAACACAGGTCATTTAATTGAAACCAACTCTAAGTTCTGAAGCCCAAGGAAAGAACAACCTAACAATCTGGGTTCTAATTCAGAATCAGATTAGCTGTGTGCCCTCAAACAGACTGTTTGCCTCTTTGAGTCTCAGTTTTCTCTTCTGTAAAATGAGAATGATGATGATGAATCACATTCTCAGGATTGCTATGAAACGGGCTTTAAAAACTCTAACATACACTTGGACATGGTGATGCACATCTCCAGTCCTAACATTCAGGAGATGGACACAGGAGGATGGAAAGTTTAAGGCCAGCCTAGACTATGTAGTGAGACCCTATTAGAAAGAAAAGAGAAAAAAAATGAGAGAGGAGAAAGAAGGTGGGGAGGAAGAAAGGAAAGAAGGAGGGAAGAAGGGAGGGAGGGAGAGAGGGAAGGAGGGAGGAAAGAGAGGTGGGGGAAGGGAGGTAGGAAAGAATGGAAGAAAAGAAAGAGAACCTAGCATAGGCTTCCATTTAATTTTCTTGAATCCTTTCTTCCTGTTCTAGCCCCCCCACCCCCGACTTTACAGTGCAGTTTGTTCCATGGTGACGAGGCGGGAGGGAGTCCCTCAAACTATTTCAAACCATAATTGCCTTACTATTTTGGTAAAGGAACAAAAAGACCCACTGCATTCGCCTCTCAAAATGTACAAAAATAAACTCCAAATGGAATTCAGTTAAACATAGCAAACATTTAAAACTTGGAAGAAAATAGAAACAAATAGTCACCAAGTGAGGAATTCCCCGATTCCATGGCATCAGAGAAACTCGTGAGCTTTGGTGGCTCGTGCCTGTAAATCTAGCTACTCAGGAGACTGAAATGTGAGGATCACGGTTCAAAGCCAGCCGGGGCAGGAAAGTCCTTGGGAGATTCTTATCTCCAATTAACCAGCTAAAAGTCAGAAATAGGGTGTGGCTCAAGTGGAAGAGCACTAGCTGTGAGCAGAAAAAGCTATCAACCCAAGCACTGGCACTCAAAAACAAAACTAAACTAAAAAATCAGGGAGATTTCTTTTGTAAAGGGAACACAGAGGTCAACTAATTGAAACCAGCTTTGAGCAAAAAAGCTTAGGGACAGTGCCCAGGCCCTGAGTTCAAGCCCCAGGACCAACATGCACACACACACAAATGCACACGGAGAAAAAGCTTTACAGAGGATGTGTGGACAGATGATTAAATGATTTGTGACTGATTCCAGGATTTCCTCCAAGACCCTAAGGCTTTCCTCCTGGCCCACGAAAACAGCCGTCCCCATAAGACATCTTCCCTCTGCTAACAACTAATTAATGATCATTTACTATGTCTGCTGTCCCTGATGGTGACAGTGGGCCCGCAGAGCAATGCAAGTATGTTTGTGTTTGCCTGTTTCTAAGACTGCACTGGGGATGGGAATAGCTGCTTGATATGCCAAGGTATAAACAAGCCAAGCCTCATCGTTTTCCATACTCCTGGCCTCTACCGCGCCCCAGCCGAACTGAAGAAATTCCTTTTATTTTTCTAGAGAGGCAATACACATCTCTGCATGTCTCTGTTATTGTTATTGATCTCCCTGGGCTTCTTTATGGCCAGAAATAAGGAATCCAATTTGATTAGAGGTTGATTTCGCCTCCAAGGCGAGACCCATCAATACAACAACCAAGAGTCTGGCAGACTCCAATTTGGTTAGACTTGATCCGGCACATTCAGGATGGCAGCAAGGCCCGCCCTCAACCCTCAGCTGCCCCTTCCAGCTGTCCTATGCCTCCGCTTCTCTGCTGACTCCCTGACTCCCCTGAGAGGTAAGAAACCTAAGGCTCTCTCTGTCAAGCTCTGTACATCCATGTGACAGTCCCCAAAGTCGGAGGTCCAACTAATTTGCCTTCAAATCTTAACTTTAACCTGTTGTGGGGCCTTGGGCAAGTCATTGAAGGTCCTGAGCCTTTGTCTACTATCTATAAAGTGAGTGAATTGGGATCTCTTCAAGTTGCAATGGAAGAAACCCTGTTTCAAGTTGACCTCAAAGCCCCCCCCCCTTCATTCAATGGCATCAGTCTCTCCAGGGTCCCTTGGGGGCCTCTTTCTAGCCCAGGGGCCTTCCAGCCCAAGACAGAGCTTTCCTGCCTTTATCTTCACCAAGCAGATCTCAGATTAGGAAGCACCTCCTCCAGCTTTTCTCTTTTCTTCCTCCCTCCCTTCTTTTCTTTTTTTTTTCCAGATAGGCTCCCACTAGTGTTAGAGATGGCTCCAGGATGTTGGGGTTTCTCATAGAGGTCACCAACTAGAAAGGAACTCAGCAAGGCCAAGTTTACTGCTGCAGATGGGGACCCTATCAGCCAAAAATCTGGCAAGCAAGCACGCAGAGCAGGGCCTCCATTCCCTTTGCAAGCCCTAGAGCAGCAGGCCTGGACCCTCTGCTCTGATTGGTGGAGCTCAGGTTCACACTGGGCGGGGCTTGGGAAGGTTGAAGAGGGTAGGATGTATTTACATAAGGTGACCATTAAACCACTTGGAGACAAGATTAAGTCTTGATTACTCACCTCCTCTGCTACTTTCTTGCACAATCTGAAGTATGCCTTAATTACTCACACCCTTTGCTACTTTCTTGCTGATATTGTTTTTGCAGAGTACGATAATCAATAAGAACCCAGACCCTAGGCCAAAGCAGGTATTTTTTAGGAAAATAATTCTCATGAGACTGACAGAAAGGAAGCCACCTACTTTGACAGAAGACAGTTTTTCTCACACTATTTAGCTCAAGCTGGCCTAGAACTAAAAAAAAAAATGTTCCTGCCTCAGCCTCTGAATGCTGGAATTACAGGTGTGTACCCTCATAGCCAGCCTCCCCCACATTGTCAGGGTCTTGCCTCTGAACCCCAGTGTCACAACTCTTCCCTCTGTACTATACGCTGTACTCTACAGGGAGCCCAGGAGGGCTAACAAATCACTTCTGTCCTATGCCCTCAGCATCTACCATGGGACGAGGCCCACCCACTGTGATTCTCAGTAAATAAGTAGCCTGTGGTGATCAAGTGCTGTGTTGGTTTCTGCCCCAGCAGAGCAAATCACCCCTAAACGGCTAAGTGTTCAAGAAGTGCTTTGTGAGGCCTACAGATGTCCTGGGTCAGAATTTCAGCCCAGCCCAGCGGCAGTGGCCAGCATGGGCTCCTTGATGTCTGCCCCTGGGAAGTGGGGTGTCTCATCTGTTTGGCTGCTGGCTAACCCCTCAGTTGGGGACATTCAGCTGGAGCACTTGCAAGTGGCCTGCAGATCCCCGGGTAGTTGTATGTCTTTCTCTGACCTGACAGTTCAGAATCTACAGGGAGAAGTGCCTGGCTTAGTGGTTAAGAGTGCCTGCCTAGCAAGCATAGGTCCTGAGTTCAAGCCCTAGTGCCACCGTGGGAGGAGGAGAGAACAATAGTTCTGAATCTAGAACACTTGAGCGGCCACGTGGACGTGGCCTCTGAAGCCATGCAAGTCACTTCCGTTGCTCTCAAGGCATGCATGGATGTGATCCAAAACAGGCTCAGTTTTCCTTGCAGCTTCCGACAGCTCCACATCTACCCTTAATGATGAGAAAAGGCCAGATTACCTGCAACCTGGTCACTTTTCCCAAGCCTGTCAGACAGCTGAGATCAGGGCAGCCAAGCAGCCTGAGTACTAAGAAAGAGCAGACATGGGCACGAGACTCACACAAGGGGGCAGACACCAGCGGACACACAACAAATCAGAAATCAGTTCTCCTTCTTAACCAAGTACTAAAAGTGCGTGTGGGCCGGGAGGGGAGCTTGGATCCCTGGGAGCAGCCAGCACTGGGGACTTCGCTTCTCCTCACAGGCTGCACTGGGCAAGTGAAAGGTTGGGGAAAACCTGCCTCATGCTGCAGGCCCAGGAAAGGAGAGGGCGGCAGCCACTGCTGGGAAAAGAGCCACCAGCCACTGGGGAAAGGACGTGTCTACAATGGGAAAAGATGGGAGCCTCAACATTGGATGGCTAAAGAAGCTAAGAAACACAGTAGATGGTGGGACCTGGGAAGATGAAGGAGATATGGCATCACCCTGGGCCTTTTTTTTTTTTTTTTGGCCAGTCCTGGGGCTTGAACTCAGGGCCTGAGCACTGTCCCTGGCTTCTTTTTGCTCAAGGCTAGCACTCTGCCACTTGATCCACAGCGCCACTTCTGACCGTTTTCTGTATATGTGGTGCTGGGGAATTGAACCCAGGGCCTCATGTATAGGAGGCAAGCACTCTTGCCACTAGGCCATATCCCCAGCCCCACCCTGGGCCTTTTGACTTTGAGTTTTTGTTGCCGATTTATTTTTTTTTATTTTTATTTATTTTTTTTTTTTTGGCCATTCCTGGGGCCTTGGACTCAGGGCCTGAGCACTGTCCCTGGCTTCTTCCCGCTCAAGGCTAGCACTCTGCCACTTGAGCCACAGCGCCGCTTCTGGCCGTTTTCTGTATATGTGGTGCTGGGGAATCGAACCTAGGGCCTCGTGTATCCGAGGCAGGCACTCTTGCCACTAGGCTATATCCCCAGCCCTGTTGCCGATTTATTTTTTTGAAATGCTGAGGACTGGACTTGGGTCCTTGCACATGTTAGGCAAGCACTCTGTCACACTGAGCTGGAACACTGTCTCAGAAGACTACGGGGCACCTACCCTGCATGGCTGTGAGAGCCAGCACAGCCATGAGTCTCAGAGGGATGACACCCTGTGTCCGTGGCATGATGCAGCTGGCCTGGGGGATTTCCAGGTGACAAGGCCACCGCAGCCCAGATGTCACTTTCTTAAAATACATGAGCCCTGACAAGAATAGCTTCAACCCTGTATGACAGAAACAAAGGTCCATGGACCCAGACTGAATGCAGGTGTGTAAGAAGAGGGTCAGGAGTTCCCCAGCTCTGAGGACGGCCCTCCATATGTGTCATTCGTCAGGCCCCGTGGCTCTCTGGCTCATCCCATCAGCAGCTGTCTCCCCTTCAGGAACATCACCTGAAAAAACGACCTGGGCATCAGATACTCAGCAGCGCATCCCTGACTATTACCAAAGGGAGAGGTCACTTTTGTACGCTCCAAACAGGAAAGCTGCTTGGTTTTGTGGTACTGAGGCTTGAATCCAGAGCCCTGAACGTGCTAGGCAAGCATTCTACCACTGGGAGTCACACTCCTGTCTTTTTTCTTTTAATGGTGGTGCTAGAGTCAGCTCTGGGCCTGGCTCTGACTAGGCAGGCACTCCACCACTGAGCCAAATCTACAGCTCCCTCTCTCTCTCTCTTTTCTTTTTTTTTTTTGGTCCTGTTATTTTAGGTATGAGTCTCTCACTTCCTTGCCCAAGCCTGTGCCTGAATCCACCTACTTTTTTTTTGGTTGTTGTTGGTTGTGGGGCTTGAACTTGAGGCTTGGGCACTGTCCCTGAGCTCTTCAGCTCAAGGCTAGCGCTCTACCACTTGAGCCACAGCACCACTTCTGGTTCTCTGGTGGTTAATTGGAGATAAGAGTCTCACAGGCTTTCTTGCCCCAGTGTACGTTCAACTGCAATCCTCAGATCTCAGCTTCCAGAGTAGCTAGGATTACAGGCATGAACTACCCGCACCAGGCCCCACCTACTTTTTATTCCCCCCTGCTTTTTTTTTTCCCGGTCCAGGGGCTTGAACTCAGGGCCTGGGCACTGTCCCTGAGCTGCTTTTTGCTCAAAGCTAGCACTCTACAACTTGAGTCACAGCACAACCTCTGGCTTTTTCTGTTTATGTGGTGCTAAGGAATCAAACCCAGGGCTTCATGCAGGCTAGGTGAGCACGCTACCACTAAGCCCCATTCCCAGCCTTTCCCATCTTTAGCTGAGGGGACAAGTATGTGCCACCTCACCCAGATTCTTCCATTGTGATGGAATCTCCCATCCTCCTGATCTCAGCCTGCATGTAGGTATGATGAGCTATCAGTACCCAGTTGTATTTGGTTTTTAAAAACAAGTGCTCACTACTTTGCCTCAGCTGGAACTGAACTCTCCAACGTCCTACCTCTGGCTTCTGAGTAGCTGGGATTACAGGTGAAAACCACGGCACTTGGCTGGAACAGCCAGTTAGGAGCCATGGGGAGATCTAGGCGTGGCATGGCCAGATTTCATCCTACAACATGTGCTTAGCTACTGACTGGGGCTGGGACAATGGTTGGATGGGGGCTGGGGAAGTCTGTGGAGAAGGGAGACAGACAGAAGGCAGAGCTAAAGGAGTAGTGGCAGGGGCGGCCATGCCAGCCAGTTCCTTTATCCTCAGCAGAGGTGGGGGTGGATGGCATGGAGCCTTGCTGGCCCCTGACCAGCCCTGCTCCTCTCCCATGACCAGCCACTCGGCCTTCTGCATGCAGCCTTCTAATCACCAGGAGATGAAAGGCCGAAGGCTGCCCTCTTGCCCTGGTGACAAAGGCTGGTTTGAGCAAGAGTAGAGGGAACAGGTCAGAGGAGTCCTGTTCAGCTTTCTGGCTCCCAGATCCTGGCCTTGCTGCTGCTGTGGGCCTGGGGAAGCCAGCCAAGTCCTGGGCTTGCTGAAGCTTCCTGGCCATCTAAGACCACTGCACGGTGACAAGAGCAAACCCAGCAGATGAGATGCAGGCCAGGGTCTCCAAGTCAGTCATGTCAGATCAGGGCCAGCGTAAGGAAGGGCTCAGGAGGACACAGGGCCTGGTGCAGCTGAACCTGGGCTTCAGGGTCTCCCATACCCGGGAAGAACGTCCCTGATAGATGAGGCCCCACCTGTATCGCCAGTGATGCCTGACTTCACAGCAAGTCAGCTGGCTGCGGACATGAACATCGGCTGCACAATGCCTCTGAGGCAGCCCCTGCACTGGTGCTGGGTGGAGCTCCGGGTGCCAGCCCAGGGTCAGGCCAAACACACCAGCACCCTGCGGCCCTTTTCTCTGTTCACAGGAAGGTCCTCACAGGTCGCTTCTCCCGGGAAGGGGGGCTGTGCCTGGCTTGCCCCTCGTACACGCCTGCCTGGCGGCCTGCCCCCCCTGAACACAGCTACGTGGGATCCCAGCATTGCCTACCACTCTACCACCTACCTTCACCATTTCATGGGTCCTTGCGGCTACCCTGGACTATGCAGGCACCCTTCTTTTTGTTTTTGTTTTGGCCAGTCCTGGGGCTTAGACTCAGGGCCTGAGCACTGTCCCTGGCTTCTTCTTGCTCAAGGCTAGCACTCTGCCACTTGAGCCACAGCGCCACTTCTGGCCATTTTCTGTATATGTGGTGCTGGGGAATTGAACCCAGGGCCTCATGTAAACGAGGCAAGCACTCTTGCCACTAGGCCATATCCCCAGCCGGCACTCTTCCTTTAACTAAGCAGACTCCTCTCCTTTACTTTAACCAACAGCCTTGCAAGTTTGCACAGGAGGCACTGAGGCCCAGGGAGGGGAGAAAACATACATCAAAGTCTGTCAGCTAAGTTGAGGATTCATGACTCCAGCTCAAGCCTATGTGACTCCAAAAGCCAAAACAAACAAACAAACAAACAAAAAAAAACCTCTCCCTGACTTCTTTTTTTTTTTTTTTGCTCAAGGATACCTATTCTATCACTAGAGCCACAACTCCATTTCTGGCAGGTGTTTTTGTTTTTTGGGGTTTTTTCTTTGGTGGTTAACTGGAGATAATAGTCTTAGGGACTTTGGCTTTGAACCCAAACCCATGATCCTCAGATCTCAGCCTCCTGATTAGCTAGGATTTTATAAGCATGAGCCACCAGTGCCTGGCTCCATAGAAACTTCTTGAAGCTCTCACCTGGCTCACAGCTTTTCTAGAAAGTTAAATAAGAGTTGGGGTTTATTATGAGTTAGGTCAGAGCCCAGCACTCCACTGGTTTGGAAAGGCCGGGCCTGGTGTAATCAGAAAGTCAGCACAGATAACTGACCTTATCCTTTGTCCTGAAGGAGAAGAGTTCAGTAAGGCCCAGTAATCTTAGCTACTCAGAAGGCTGAGATCCTGAGGATTGTGGTTAGAAGCCAGTGCAGGCAAGAAAGTCACTTAAGACTTTCATCTCCAATCAATCATCAAAAAGGCCAGTAGAACAACTGTGGCTCCAGTGGCAGAGCACTAGCCTTGAGCAAAAACAACAACAAAAAAGCTCAGGGACAGCACCCAGGCCCTGAGTTCAAGGCCCAGGACCAGCGCACACACACACAATACAGACTCTTATCTCCAACGAACCACCATAAAAATGGATGTGGAGGGCTGGGGATATAGCCTAGTGGCAAGAGTGCCTGCCTCGGATACACGAGGCCCTAGGTTCGATTCCCCAGCACCACATATACAGAAAACGGCCAGAAGCGGTGCTGTGGCTCAAGTGGCAGAGTGCTAGCCTTGAGCGGGAAGAAGCCAGGGACAGTGCTCAGGCCCTGAGTCCAAGGCCCAGGACTGGCCAAAAAAAAAAAAAAACAAAAACAAAATGGATGTGGAGATGTGACTCAAGTGGGTAGCATGTCAGCCTTGAGCACAAAAGCTAAGCAAGAGCATGAGTCCCTAAGTTCAAGCCCAAGGATTGGCACACACACATACAAAAAAAATTCTGTTGAAAAGTGGTGAGGTACTTTCAGTAGACTGAAAGCTCATTATCTCCAAGGTAAGTAGGACAGTGACTTTTACAGTTTTAATGAAGTATGTATGACAGGGGTATGAAGGGGTTTGGAGCAGAAAGTCCCTGCCCAGGGCCAGTCTATGGGGCCCAGTGACCGAATGAACTACATTTCATCTCTAGGTGGGTTTTCTGTCCCGGATAAGTAAGCTCTGTAGGTTTAGGAATAGTTGACCCAGGTTAGGCTGGAAGGAAGCCTATCATTTACCCTTTAGTGGGTAAGATGCTCACAGAGCCATCTGTGACATTCCATGACCTCGGTAGGTCACCTAGGCTAGCTGGCAAGCTTAATGACAATGTTTTCTCTCCAGTCCAGGTTAGGTGTGCTTTACCATTTGGCTCCTGGCTAGCTGCCATCTAGCCCTGGCAGTGGGAAGTACAGCGACACTTCCTGTCTCTCCCCAACAGCTTCCTGGGCTCCAGCTAGCTGCCTGCCACAGCCCTGAGACCAGAACCGCCCCAAAAGAAAAAGAAAACTTTTTATTAGGCCTCTCTAAATGGCGGAAAATAGTTGCAGGCATAAAAAAGGCATTCAGCTAGCGACTTCCCAGGCGTCAAAAATTAACAGCCACTACATTTTATTCCAAGGAATTAATGGAAATTTTTACATGGTGGTGTAAAATGCAGGGGACAGAGAGAAGGACACGACTCCTCACCGAATTCAGCTCCTGGCACCTGCTCTGAGCTGCAGCCACCGCCTCACAGGAGTCAAAAGTGGTATGGCGTCCTGGAGGAGAGTTATGGGGGGGCAAATTCCACAGCTCCCACTAGACACACCAGGTGTGTGTCACTGTTCCTGTCCTCCTTTCCCCTCCCCACGGTGACAACTGCTTCTACTGATTCAGCCTCCGTTTTCCCATCTGTGACATGGCTACAGAATTCTGGGATCACCCTGTGAAGAGAGTCCCATGGATCAAGAGATAGAGAAATGAAAAGTAACACAGTTAGCCCAGTGGGCAGGGTGCCGGTGGCTCATGTCTGTCATTCTGACTGCTCAGGATGCTGAGATCTGAGGATCTCCATTTGAAGCCAGACAAGGCAGGAAAGTTTGTGGCACTTGTATCGCTAATAAACTACTAAGACAAAAGCCAGAAGTGATGCTGTGAGTTCAAGCCCCAGTACCAGCACACACGCACACACGTAATGAAGTTAAAAGGGCCTGATGCTGGACTCAGACATTAAAACCAAACAAGTAACAACTGAAAAGGCCAGTGTCCTCTCCCATGCCAACAACTTCCTATCAGAGGGTGCCCTTCGAGGGAGCCCCTGGACTCTTCAAGTGTCCTTTCCAAGACCCCTTCTTCTCTCCCACCCAGCGGGATGATCATAACAGCCTCTTCCCAGGGTAACGACTTATGACTCACCAATCCTGTCTCTTGCTGGTTTCCTACTTACGGAGACAGAACCAGAGATGTGGGGCCTGGAGGGTGGTTGGGATAATAGAACTCGCTGGCCTGCCTTCCATAGCCCTGAAGTGATTGTCTGGCCTCCACTTTAACAATGCTCTTTAGAATGTGGGGTGCTTGGCACCTGGCCTCAGTCACCACTTCTGGGGCTTCATGATCCATGCTACTATGTGAACAAAAGTGTCCAGAAGCAACTCTAGGACCCAACAGTAAGAGGTTAGAAACCCCATGAGAAGCTAGGCATGTGGGGGGGGGGGCGGGGCACGGCATGACAATAACCCCAGCACTCAGGAGGCTGAGGCAGGAGCAAGATTTTGTCTCAAAGGAAGGAAGGAGAGGAAAGGACAGGAGAGGAGGGGCTGGCAGAGAAAGGAGAGGGGAGGGCAAGGATTTCATAAGAGCAAAGACTACAGCTGCCTTGTTCACCATTATATCCCCAGTGCCTAAGGCAATCTCTGGCACACAGTAGGTGCTCAGGAAAAATCTGTGGAAGAGAGAGAGGGAAAAGGGGAGGGGGGGGAAAAACTTGAGAAGTTTTCTCCAGAAGCCCAGAAAGCAAAGCTTTTTCCTCTTTAGCTGAGCTGGAGAAGATATACATTGGGGGGGGAGGGGCTGTTATTGTTCATTTCATTTTTTAAACTTTCATCAAATGACTCCAAAATTCAATTCCACCCTGAATGTTTTTCTTATTTCATTTCCATCTTCCACCGCCTTTTGAACACTGTGTTGAGTTTCCCGTTCAGAGAGGCTGATTGAATCGCGGCTCCCAGGACTTGCCACCGTCATGTTAGACACTTAAGAGTTCCAATCACGCAGCTGCCACCCTGCTCTTGGAGAGAGAGAAACCATCTCTTATGAGAGCAGATTACATCTTTACAGCCCAGATCGTTACTCTCTAAAACATGGACTGTAAAAATCAGAATTCTCTAGGACTAATGTAAATCATGGAGATAATATAAAATGCCTCAAACTGCCTATTTAATGGGCAAAGGCTGATTAGAAAATTCCATGCAAAGCCAGATGCTGGTGGCTAATGCTTCTTATCCTAGTTACTCAGGAGAATGAGACCTGAGAATCCTCAGTTCAAAGCCAGCCCAAGCAGGAAAGTCCATGAGATTATCTCCAATTAACCACCAGAAAACTGGAAGTGGCACTGTGTCTCAAAGTGGTAGAGTGCTAACCTTGAGCAAAAGAGCTCAGGGACAGTGCCTAGGCCCTGAATTCAAGCCTTGGGCTGGTTTTGAACTGTGATCTTTAGATCTCAGCCCCCTGAGTAGCTAGGATAATAGGCATGAGCCACCAGTACCCAGTTTTCATGGAATCCTTTGACCAACCCAGGTGGGTATAACTATTTTCATCCTTTTGTTTTCTGTAGGCGTCTCAAAAGATGAAGAGTTAGACAGGAGAAGTGGAGGGTGCTGGAAGGACATTGCATGACAAAGGCACGGCATGTGCAAACTCACGAGATGAGACGCAAAACAAGAAGTTCTCGCATTGCTGCAGCTTCAGATGCCAAGAGGGAGGAATTAAGAACTAGCTCTAGAAAAGTGTACAGAAGTTAAGTCACTAGGGTTTGTGAACCTTAGCCCAAACCTGGAGGCAGGAGAGGTAAGAGTAGCTCACAGTCATGGGGAAAAGAAGATAGAGACTGGAGAAATGGGTCCTGGGGACAAAGTTAGCAGGATTGGGTGGCCAATAAGATGCCCATGGAGGCAGAGGGGAAGAGAAGCCCCAAGGGTGGTATCAAGGGTCCAGGGGAAGCCAAGGGAGGCCTTGGGAGGCAGAGGGGACCCAGGGAGGCCAAGGTGCTGTTGTACATGGGAAGCTGTGGGTGGGGGGCCTTGGGGTGTCCTTTCACTGGCCCAATACACAGGATCAATGTGGCCTGCCCAGTGTTTCATCAATTTCCCAGTCACGATCACTTAATAATGCAGACCTCTGGCATGGAAAACTGGAAGATCTGATGATCAAACCCTTAGGACAACCATCAGGGAAGAGGGAGCCCTCAGACAGGCCCCGTGCTCTGCTGCTCACCACAATCCGCACCCCTCCCCATCACCTCTGGAAGCCGGAGCCAAGTCCTGAGTGGGTGACCACTGCCCTTGCCACGACTCCTGGAATCCCTGGGACATGCAATGTGGCTTTGGGAACACCAAGTTGCATGTTTCAAGCAATATGCAGAAAGCATGTACCTTCACAGAGGCCAAGACAAGTCCTTTGCCTTTAACATGCAAAATAAACCTGAGTCCAAAGCCTGGGCCAGGCCTGGCCCTCTACTGTGACTCCCGGGACGGGATGTGCTGCCCTAGTCTTAGAGATGCGAGTGGGACACACAGAGATGAGATGGGAGGAGGGTGACATGGAAGGCTGCCAGGGACTTTGCAGGGATATCAGGAACAGCTAAGAAGTTAAATTAGGTGAGGGAGCAAGGTTTGGGACATGCAAGTACACTCTAGGCCATGTGTATCCTGACAGAGCGCAGACACACGTGCACACCCATGCACAAAACACACATGCAAGCTGGGTGCTGGTGGCTCACATCTGTAATCCTAGCTACTCAGGAGGCTGAGATCTGAGGACAGTGGTTCAAAGCCAGCCTGGGCAGAAAAGTCCATGAGACTCTTATCTCCAAGTAAGCACCAAGAAGCCAAAAGTGGAGTTATGGCTCAAGTGGTAGAGGGCTAGCCTGGAGCAAAAAAAAAAAAAAAGAGCCCAGGCTCTGATCTCCAGCTCTAGGACCGGTACCCTCCCCCCCAAAAAGTACAGGCCCAATTACGCTCATGTGTGTGCATGCCTTTGCACATACAGAGGTACATGTGTGAGACCAAGAAGAGGGGAGACAGGTGTGTGCACTCACAAACACACAGACTCATCCAAACACATTGCTGAGACAAGGCATACAGGTCTGAGACCACCAATGTGTGTGTGTGTGTGCACGCGTGCGTGCGCGCGCACGCCTCCCAGGGAACCCACTCACCAACTCTGCCTGTTCCAACCCAGCAACTCGTAACTAAATAAATATTATAAACAGCCCCTCCAGATGGCTCTGCACGCACCCTCACTCCTCATGCTCCGAGAGATGGCACATTCTATGCCAATAAATCCTTCTGTTTGAAAACATTTGCCTTCTTAATTGGCCCGTTTATGGGTAAAATATGTTTCTAGAGAGTGCTCTGCCGGAGAGGATGCTGAGCACGGGCTGTGGCGGTGCCCTGTCCTCTGCCCAGGGAGCCAAACCTGAGCCACAGCCACAGCCCAGGCCTCAGCAGGAGTGCCCAGCATGGCCAGGGAAGACGCCCCCAGCGCCTCCTCCCCATGCCTCTGTGTCTCTCTGAGGGTTCATTTGCTGAGCTGTGTGTGGCACTGTCTCCGGTCCTGGAAGGTTCCTTTAGCCCTCACAGTGGTGACTCTGAGAGGCATAGATGATTGGGACACCCCTGGAGTGGGTTGAAGGGCGTCTCCCCCCAAAATACATAGCCACATGCCTGCACCTGTGAATGCACTGTTCCTGGGAAAAAGGCTCTTTGCAGACAGAACTGAAGATTTCATCATCCTGGATTGCCCAGTAGTCATAAAAAACTAGAGCAGCCGGGCACTGGTGACTCGTGCTTATCATCCTAGCTACTCAGAAGGCCAAGATCTGGAGGACTGAGCTTCAAAGATAGCCCAGGCAGAAATATCCGTGAGACTCTTATATCCAATTAACCAGCAAAAAGCCAGAAGCAGAAGTGTGGCTTAAGTGACAGAGCACCAGCTTTGAGGAAAGAAAAAAAAAAAGTCAAATGAAAGTATGAGGCCTGAATTCAAGCCCCAGTACCAGCACAGAAGTAAACATAAAGAGTAAGAGCTGGGAGGGGTTGTTGTGGGGACTGATGAAGTGCAAGCCAGAAAGCCCCGTGTAGCATGCTGGGCACCCAGGAAGTGCTTAATAAGTGCTGGCTGGTCTTAACGGGCCTTTAGAGGCCAATGGCCGGGGAGCACATAGCCTCTGACCTTCAGAAGGTCACTTGGCCAAAGGGAGGCCAGAATGACCACGGAGTGGGGGTCAGGCTGGCTGTGCTGACAAGGCTGGGTGCAGCAGGACCTTAAATCCCCTGCTGTGACTCAGCTCAGACATTGCTGGTGGCCAATGGTGGCCAAGGGTGACCTGCGGAAGGGAGGGGAGCACCAGCTGCATTCGAAAGTTTCAAGGTTGGTTGATACGAACACAAATTACTTCTAACATTAGCCAGGAGGAAATGGAACTGGGAAAGGGGCAATTTTGTCCCCAAACCTTTCAGTTTTGAGTGTGTATGGTATTAGATATGAACTTGAGATTGCTAGGCAAGCATTTTACCACCTGAGCCAAGTCCCCAGTCTTTTTGCTTTTTTTAGTTTCGTTTTTGAGATGAGGGTTTCTCTAACTTCTGGCTGGCCTTGAACCACAAACCCCATCTCTATCTCCCAAACAGCTGGGATTTCTGGTGTGAGTCATCATAGCTGGTTCTGAAAACTTTTCCAGGTCTACAGAGGCACTGACTCCATGGGGTCAGAGGTCCAGACTCTCGTTCCCCCAGCCTAATGACAGGCTACACCCATTTATGTCCCCAGATTTCCTGTAAGACTCAGCTGACCAAAAAGGTCTCTCTCTTGGTCTGATTGTCCTTTTCATTGTTTTCTTCTCAGTAGGTACTAAGTGAGGCTCACACTGCTGCTAAACGCAAGAACATAATGGCTGTTGCTCTCCTGTAACTTAAGGTCTGCAAGGAGAGATAACTATTTGAGAAAAGTTAAGTTTTAGCCTGGAATTGGTGGCTCATGCCTGTAATTCTAGCCATTCAGGAGGCTGAGAGCTGAGGATCGTGGTTCAAAGCCAGCCTGGGTAGGAAAAAAAATCTATGAGACCCTTATCACTAATGAACCATCAAAAAGCCACAAAACAAGCTGTGGCTCAAGTGATAGAAAATGAGCCTTGAGCAAAAAGGCTTAAGGAACAGCACCTAGGCCCTGTGTTTAAGCCCTAGTATTGGCACATGTACACACACACACATACAGGCTGCTTGGCTGCTCAAAATAGCTTGTAAGAATCTGGGACACGTTTAGGGAATAGGTCATAACTTTCACGACCAGGAAATAATGCTGGTGCACTGGTCTAGAGCTAAAGCATGTGGCAAGGGTATACAAACTATGCCACAACAGTCACTCAGGACTCATACTTGGTTTAAGACTCTAGGATCATTGTCTTGAAACTCTTTTG
The DNA here is from genome assembly GCF_023159225.1 of Perognathus longimembris pacificus. Lineage (NCBI taxonomy): Eukaryota > Metazoa > Chordata > Mammalia > Rodentia > Heteromyidae > Perognathus > Perognathus longimembris. Next base: position 68,272,248 of record NC_063166.1, on the reverse strand, counting down.
TGCTGATCCTAGGGCTTGAACTCAGGGCCTGGGCACTGTCCCTGAGCTTTTGTGCTCAAGGCTAGTGCTCTACCACATTGAGCCACAGCTCCGCTACTGTTTTTTAAGTGGTTAATTGGAGATGAGTCTCATGGACTTTCCTGCCCAGGCTGGCTTTGAACCACGATCCTGAGATCTTGGCCCCCTGAGTTGCTATGTCCAGCTTTGAAATTCTTAATCATGTTTGAACGCAGGGGCTGTTTTCATTGTGGACTGGGTCTTTCAAGTGAGGTGGCTTCAGCCCATGATCTTAACTAAAGCAGAGGGGTCTCATTTCAACAAAAGTTGCAAGCAGACCTTTTTCCATTCCCTGACCTAACAGCTCCACTTTGAGGAGCTTCGATGACATCTTGGTGGTCTGTCCATGTGGGAGTATTTTCCCTTCAGTATGCCAAGGCAAGGCACACATTGGCTGTTTATCTGGGCACTCTGTCCTGGCCTGCCGAGTTTGCCTGTAGGATGCAGGCAGGGGGAAGGGGCAAAGTAGGAAGGTCAAGGCTCAACCCTGGGCCCATAGACTTTACAAGAGAAAGTGGTTTTGTAGGTTTGGAAAAGCACATTGTCTGAGGTATGGAAAACAGAGAGCAGCAGTTTGGGGTCTATACCTTTGGGGACCCAGCCCCAAGGCACAGCCTCAGTCCTGACAGGAGCTAGGGCAGTGATCCTCCCTCCGCTCTTGGGGGCCATTATGTGTGAGTACGCAGAAGTGAGGGTAGAGGAACAGGGAGGAGGGATCCTGAATAGATACCCTGCTCCTGCTCCAGTCACAAGCAGATGGGAGAAGCCACCCTCTACCCTCCCCCACCTGGCACAGCCAGGGCCTCACTGCCTGGGCGATGGCGCCACCTTCGGGACTCCTGCAGTACTGCAGCCTTGACCGCTCAAGTCCTGGCCCTCCCTTGCTGGACCACACACATCCAAAAGGCAGTTTGGGAAATGCCTGGCTTGAGTTAACCCTTCAGTTCTCTGAATTCAACCTCCTGAGTAGTTAGGATTATAAACCTGACCTACAATGCCTGGCCAAGGATTGGCATTAACATATATATTTACTTAATATTATATTAATAATATGTTAATATATTTAAGTCATTGTACAAAGGATTACTATTCAACAGTTTATAAGTACAAGGCATCTTGATCGATGTCACCCCTCTCATTATTCTCCCTCATCCCTCCTAACTCAACCCTTCCCCTCAACTGTCCTACTTTCATAGGCTGACATCTTGTGAAAGGGAAACGGCTGTGGCTCTGTGAACCTGCCTCTCCCCCCATCATGGTAGCAGGGAAGCACTAAACAGGAGAAGCTGGATTATTTTTATTTTTTAATCCTTGCCAGTCCTGGGGCCTGAACTCAGTCTGGGCACTGTCCCTAAGCTTCTTTTTTGCTCAAGGCTAGCACTCTACCACTTGAGGCACAGTGCTACTTCTGGCCTTTCCTGTTTATGTGGTGCTGAGGAATTGAACCCAGGGCTTTATGCATGCTAGGCAAGCACTCTACCACTAAGCCAAACTCCTGGCCCAAGGCAGGTGCCCAGATTCAAGGTGAAAATCAAGGCAGCCCATAAGAGGACTCGAGGTCTCCTCTGCATCTTCCACACAAAGGATGCTTGGGTACCATGCCACCAAAGGCAGAGAAGGTAGAGGTTATCAAGCACTGGCACTAAATCTCAGAGTTGGAAAGAACTGAAATTAACCAGACCCAATCTCCACTCAAGTCATGAACTTTCAGACCACTGTCACTGAGTCCCAATTCTGAGTGCAACAGCCTGGGGAAGAGCCACGGGTAAGGAATGGGACCCGAGTTGTTTGACATGGACAGGACCCCTAGTTTTGTAGATGGGAACATGAGACCCTTCCTGCCCCAAACATCTAGTGAGCAATGACAGTATCCCACTGTCAACTGGGATGGGGGTTATCTTGAGGTTTGGGGTGAAACTGCAGACATGGCTGTCTTCTCAATACTGCGAGTTTGCAGGTGGAATTGGGGATGAACATATGGAGATCAACATGGCTGAGGACAGGGTCCAAGGCACCCCTCAGGCTATCCAGGGGGCAAGAGTGAAGTGGAAAGAGGAAGGGGCCTCTCAGTCACATGGAGCCTTGGGAGATGAGAAACAAGTACTTGTGTTCCCGGTTCTCAGTCATTGCCTTCCACCTCCTCCCTGTGCTGGGCGGGGACCTTGTCCAGTGGTGGCACTGTGATGTCCATCCGACGGAGGATCCCAATGGTACTGCTGTGGGCACTGACAGAGAGGAAGACCTGGACGGCATAGCAATCAACTCACCGGAACTGGGCCTAGAGGACAGTATCCCCAAGCAAGATCTGCAGTAAAGAGGCTTCTAGTAAGGCAGGCTCCGCTCTTCCTTGAGACTGTCCATGTGTGTCATGTACGTCTTCCATGTGTCCCCAGACACCACTGGACCCTGCGGGCCTGGACAGCGCCAGCCTCCAAGGCAAATGACAGACTGATTAAACACAACGGCAAGTATGAAAATTAATCGAGATATTTAATAGACAGTGCAAACCATAATTTCATCTGAATATAAATGTATGCACATGTTTCCAATGAGTTATCTATCAGTTATCACAAACAGCAACAAGGACCTTAGAGCTATGTTAGAAAACTGTATAGCTGGAATTTCATTCTAACAATCTCACTTGCTCTCTAGAGAACACATCCATTTCAAATCAGTGTCACAAACTCCAAAAGACAGGGCGGGGGGGTTGAGGAGGGCCAGAGTGGAAGACACAAGGAGCCAGTACACAGATGATGGATAGAAACACAGCTCTGGATGGAACCAAAACGCAGTATTATAGCTAAGAACAAGGAAAAGCCTATGGCTTTTAAAAAACGACTTTTCTGCCAGTACCATACACGTCTTACAAAGAGATGTGCGACAAGTCAGCTGACTTCAAGGACAGAGGTGACATCTTCAGACCAGCTCTACTTTCCACAGAGGATTCAGCAGTGGAGTTAGCATAGTCCAGAAGCTCAATGTTGGATTTGCAAATACAGTTTATTTTACAGAAATTCAACATTATAAACAGCAGGCACCTCCCACCCGCCCACCCGTCCCTCCCCCCACCCGCCCCGCTGGGCGCAGACCATGCTATGCGAGTGAGCGGTGATGCTGCCTACTGCTTTGGAGTGAGAGTAGAGCGATGGAGGCTGCCTGCCCCTCGCAGCGTCCTGCCTGCCCTGAGCACGCACACGCACACGCACACACACACGCCTGCCCACCACACAGGCCACCAGAGTCTGTCTGGGCCCAGCTTGTGCTGACCCAGTTACATGGATCCGGCCCAGTTCTCCAATTCCTTCATGTCGTCGTCTTCCTCTTCCTTCTTCTTGGCTGTGTGAAAACAGAAAAGGCAAATGAAGAGGGCGGGCTGGGGGAGGGGGTACCAGGACAGTGTTCAAGGTGTGGGCAGAGCCCGCACCACAGCCAGCCTCAGGATAGCAGTGGGCCACTCCTCTGGGGCCTACAAGCTGCCATAGAAAAGCCAAGAAAACACACACACACACACACACACACACACACACACACACGCGCGCGCGCGCGCGCGCGTCCTGCAGCACCTCCTCCTGGTAGGTGCAGACCAACCAGGGTTCCCACTTGGCCTCAGCCCACAGCACTCAAGGTAGGGACCAGGGGAAAGAAGCAAGCTCTGGTGACTTGAACAGCCTGTGTACCTGCCAGCCCGCTTGCTGATGGCTCCCATGCCCTCCACTGCTCCAGGCAGCTGACCAAGTCCATGCCCTCATTACACTCAGGAGAGGGAGTGGACGCAACCCTGCTGCCTACAACTCCCTGGGCTCCCTCCCCAAACCTTGGCTCTTTCCTTTGCTAGAAGTGCTGCATGGAATACAGTTAGCAGGAGAGTGAGAGGGAATAGGGAGAAGGGAATGGTAGTTTTATGAAAACAGATTTTGAGAATAGCCACAGCTGCTTTCTTCCCCCTGGAGCTGTTCTATGGCCTGGGTTTACAGGTATGCACAGCACATGGTACCAGATGGGGCCAGAGACATCTTAGACCCAAATCTTCATACCTTTCACAATACCTGAAAGGCACGCACGCATGCACGCACGCAGCACACACACACACACACATACACACACGGACATTTGGCAGTGACACATTTGGTTCTCACAGCTCAAGGGGTTGGCTGCTCTGGGTAGCTAGTGGGAAGAGGCCAGGGCTGCTGCTAAGCCCCACAGTGCACAGGGAAGCCCTCCAGGGTCATCCTTCCATGTCAGTAGTGCTGAGGTTATAAAACTTTGTTCCAGAGAAAACTAGGGAAGGACAGATGACATTGTCACTGTGGCTACTCCAGACATCCCACGTAGGCAGAATTGGCCCTGGGTGTGTGCCAAGTAAGCAGAGTCTGCAGGAAGAACTCACCGGGCTTGGATGGTAGGGCTATAGAGGGAACATTTGGTAGTGGGACTGTTTCAGGTCCACTGATATCCAGCAAATTCTTGTCTAGCTCCTCCTGTTCTAGTTCTTCTAATTCCGCCATGAGCTCATCCTGTAAAAGGAAACAATGAGAAGAAGGTATCTTTCCAGTCCTATTTCTTTATCTCAGTGCTGGATAGCTGAGGGAATGCTCGGGAATTCTCGCTGAACTGAAGTTAATGTGATCAGCCCATCTAACTTGTCTGAAACCACGAAAAGCATGCAGTGGGGAGCTGAGAGTAAGGGTACGTGCTGACTCCGCAGCTGCCCGATGGGAGCCAGCACAGAATGCAGTCAGTGGAGCGGATCTGGCATTCAGGGCTCACATCTAACGTTTGCTAACAAGTACCTTCGCTAGGGGCTGCTCTTGTATTTCAAAAGCCCAAGAGGTTTGAGGTCTCAAATCACAACAGTGGCAACTGGTAGTGGCCAAGGTCTAGAAGGATCCCTCAGAGCAGAGTTATAAGTGCTCCTTCCTTGGCTTCTCCTTTACCTTACACAGAGCTTCTGAGGGAAAATCATGCAAATGTCTCCAGGGCATGGCCAGCTCTGGGCCCGGGACCCACATGGGAAGAAGGCACAGGGCCACTGCTTGTTGACCTGAAGGTTCCTTTAATTGATCTGCCCTCAAAATCTAGAACTCAGGGAGGTGAATGCCAGGCCCTGTGGACATGCAAATCTGGAGGGGTATTAATTGATGGCAGCATCTTCCCACCTGAGACCCTTCAGTCATATATCAAGGGACAGCCTGGGTGCCACTGGTGAGGCATATATCATCTATATGAAGCCACTCACCTCATCAAACTCCTCTCCAAAGCCTACAGGTTTGGAAATAGCTGTGGAAATCTCTTCTGCAAGTTCCTGCTGGTCGGCAATGTCCTGCATTAACTCATCGACTTTATCGATATCCCTGGAAATGAAACAAACAAGACTGTCATATCCGTTGATTGGTCTGTGTAACAGTCTTCGAGGTGGTGGCAGCCCCTCCACACAATCAGCTTCCTAGCCCCACCTCTACTGTGACAAATCAATTGTCATTACTGCTTAATCCTCCCCTTAAAAATAAAGAATCACAGATGCAAACGGATGGCAGTGTCCTTCAGATACTACCCTGAGGAAGTAAGACTTAGCAAAGTTAGGCGCCTAGTCAAAGTCCTACAGGAAAACAAATACATGTCAGATGAGACTATAGGATTTGTATTGCACAAATGTAATTCTGTACAGGGATATAAAAATCAAAAAGCACACCTGAAATGCTCTTCCCCTCTTTCAATTCACTGGGGTTTCTAGGAGGCCCCAAAGGAAAAGCACTAGGCAACTTTTTAAGACAGTGTCAATCATACGAATGTACAACTGCTCATCATAATCTGCACACATAGGCTGTGAACCACGTGTGGGACTTACTGTGCTCTGTGCTAGGGGTCTGGAAGGAGACAGAAATGAAGCAGATGCAGCCCTCGCCCAGGCTGCTCAGTCCAATGAACATCCCTCTCAGCCAAGAGTGCCCCCCACACCCGTGTGAAGGCAGCTCTTCCTGCAACCCTAATTTTCTACAGCAGGAAGCAACTTTTTCTGTAATTATTTTAGAACTTGAGGTCTATACAGTCTTTGTTATAAATACTCAACCCTGCTTCGTAGCACAAAAGTAGCTACAGACAACAGTAAATTAAGGCCGTGACTGTTTCAACAGAAGTTTATTTATAAAAACTAGTGGCAGCCCCACAGGCTGTATTTTTGCCAACCCCTGTTCTATAGCACAGCCTTGGTACCTAAAAAAGAATCAAGATGGTCTCTAGGCACCCCTAAATACAGGCTACCTAGTTGAAGAACTACAGCAAACAAACACTTTGTTTATGGGAAAGTACTCATTTACAACCCAGTTGCTTACCTTGGCCATGAATTCCAATCACAACTAGTATGGGAATATAGGCCTGAGGCCACTACCATTAGAAGTAGCCACACAGAGGAGGGACAAGTGCTGAGGGCACCAAAGGCACAGTCAATAGGACAGCCAGGGAGTGGGAGTATGGCTTAGTGGTAGAGTGCTTGCCTGGCATGCATGAAGCCCCTCAGTTCCTCAGTACCACATAAACCAAAATGGCTCAAGTGGTAGAGTGCTAGCCTTGAGCAAAAAAAGTTTAGGGACAGTGCCCAGGCCCTGAGTTCAAGCCCCAGGACTAACAACAACAACAACAACAAAAAAAGACAGCCATAGCCGGAAAGCAAAGGCAAAGGCAGAAACTTCCATCAAAAACAGTACTCAGGGGGCTGGGGATATAGCCTAGTGGCAAGAGTGCCTGCCTCGGATACACGAGGCCCTAGGTTCGATTCCCCAGCACCACATATACAGAAAACGGCCAGAAGCGGCGCTGTGGCTCAAGTGGCAGAGTGCAAGCCTTGAGCAGGAAGAAGCCAGGGACAGTGCTCAGGCCCTGAGTCCAAGGCCCAGGACTGGCCAAAAAAAAAAAAACAGTACTCAGGCAGCTGAGGCAGGACTGTGACTTCAAAACCAGCCTGGGCTATAAGTAAGACCCTGTCTCAAAAACCAAAACCTGCTGGGCATTGGTGGCTCACACCTATAATCCTAGCTATTTAGGAGACTGAAATCTGAGGATCATGGTTCCAAGTCATCCTATAAGCCTTTTACCTTTGAACTCCACTTAACCACCAGAAAACTGAAGAGGCACTGTGGTTCAAAGTGATGAGTGCTAAGCCTTGAGCAAATGCACTCAGAGACAGCGTCCAGGCCCTGAGTTCAAGCCCCATGACCAACAAAAACAAAGCCATCTTAAAAAAAAATAAAAAGGCCAGAGAAGTTCCAGAGCCCTAGGATACAGAGCATACACCAGGGCCCAGGCAGCATTGGGAAAGCCAAAACCATTGGTTACATAAACCTAGCCCTATCTCGCTCACAGTAAGCCAGGGAAGATCAGTCCCCTCCCTGGGACACAGGCCTCTACTACCAGAGGCCTGAGTGAGAGGACCTTCAACTGACCTTCCCAACTTGAAATTATGCCCATCACAATAACCTGGAATCCCTGAAATATGCTTGGAAATAAGAGGCAGCAAGGGGCTGGGGATATGGCCTAGTGGCAAGAGTGCTTGTCTCGTATACATGAGGCCCTGGGTTCAATTCCCCAGCACCACATATATAGAAAATGGCCAGAAGTGGCGCTGTGGCTCAAGTGGCAGAGTGCTAGCCTTGAGCGGGAAGAAGCCAGGGACAGTGCTCAGGCCCTGAGTCCAAGCCCCAGGACTGGCCAAAAAAAAAAAAAAAAAAAAAGAGGCAGCAAGTACATAATCCCGTTTAGATAGAGTTCAAAGAAGGCAAGTTAGAAGAAAGGTACAAAGGACCTGGCCAGGCCATGCTGAGCACACGCTGTGCCTGCCCTGTGCCAGCAGTGACACATACATGTTGTCGTGGGCGGCCTTCATGGCTTTGGCGGCGTAGCCCATGTTCTTGAGCACCTCGGTGTTGGTGTTGGCATTTTCCAGGGCCTCACGCTGGAACTCGATGGTCGACAGGGTGCCATCAATCTGCGCTAGCTGCTTCTCATACCTCTTCTTGCGCTTCAGCGCCTGGAGGGCGGCTGTGGGGGGACAAAAGACGTTCAGCAAGCCCAGGTACAGGGCGAGGTCCCAGTGGTCACTGAGCCTCCCCTCCTCCCATGGCACCCATGTTACTTCCACTCCCACAGAGCGTTACTGAGCATCTACACGATAACACACTCAGTTTTCTAAGATATAAAGAATTAGCGTGCCTCAAAGTGTGGCCAGGAAGCAATCACACAATTTGTCTCTGGTAGCCCCACTCTCCCAAATTAAAGAAGTCACCCAGAGAAAGAATGTGCTCTGAGGTCCAGTCATGGTTCACAGACATAGATAAGTTACTTGAGATTCCCAGACACGTTCCTTGTAAGGAAGGAATGAGATAATGTAAAGAAACACGCGGCACATTAAGTGAAGTAGAAACCCAAAGCACCCTGGAAGCTCTAAGGACTACAGTGCATCATTAAAGCGCCATTTACCCATTTAGGGTAAATAGGAGAAGCCGATGCCCAGGTCATGTGCTGGTAAGTGTGGAGGGACCAGATAAGCTGCTGGGCCCTGTAACCTCAGCCTCTCCTTTTCCCATCAGAGGCTCAGGATGACTGCACCAGCACGTGATCCCGGGGTGGTTCTCCAGGAACACTAGGATGACAGACTGGACTTGCTCTTTAGTATCTTGACTGTGATCTTTTTTTTTTTGGCCAGTCCTGGGCCTTGGACTCAGGGCCTGAGCACTGTCCCTGGCTTCTTCCCGCTCAAGGCTAGCACTCTGCCACTTGAGCCACAGCGCCGCTTCTGGCCGTTTTCTGTATATGTGGTGCTGGGGAATTGAACCTAGGGCCTCGTGTATCCGAGGCAGGCACTCTTGCCACTAGGCTATATCCCCAGCCCGTGATCTTCTTATTAAATGGATTTTACATAGTCGGCAATATGTTCATTTTGTAAATTAAAGTTATCATTTCCTATTACCATATTACTGCTTCTTTTTCTCTAAGATATTTTTGACTGGCAGTCACTCTTTGTCTGCCAATACAAAATTTCTCTGATGTCCATCTCTATGTCTAAACTCCCTAGGCAAGAAATTATCTGGAGCTAGGTATGAGCAGCTCACACCTATAATCCTAGCTACTCAGGAGACCTGAAACTCTTATCTCCAATTAGCCAGAAAAAAGGCAGAAGTGGAGCTGTGACTCAAGTGGTAGAGTGCCAGATTTGAGTGAAAAAGCCAAGTCAAAGCACAAGGCCCTGAGTTTAAAAGCCTCAGGGAAGGGGAGGCAGATGAGGGAGGGAGAGAAGAGGAGGAGGAAGAAGAGAAGGAAGAAAAGGAGGAGGAAGGGGAGGAGGAGGGGGACACAACAACAACAGCAGCAACAACAACAACAACAAGAAAAGTTATCTGGAAGCAAAAACCTAGATACGCCAAGGATGTAGCAAGAGACTCATAAATGAAATAATAATTACAATACTCATTTTCCCAGATCAACATATAATTACAGGTACACAAGAAAAGTGTTTTAGGGGCTAGGAATATGGCCTGGTGGCAAGAGTGCTTGCCTTGCATACATGAGGCCCTGGGTTCAATTCCTCAGCATCACATATACAGAAAAGGCCAGAAGTGGTGCTGTGGCTCAAGTTGGCAGAGTGCTAGCCTTGAGCAAAAAGAAGCCAGGAACAGTGCTCAGGCCCTGAGTTCAAGCCCCAGGACTGGCAAAAAAAAATAGAAAGAAAGAGAAAAAGAAAAAGAAAAAGAAAAGTACTTTAATATATGTTAAGTTGAATTCCTAATTCCATAGTTTTTTGTTTGTTTCTTTCTTTTTTGATTTGGTGCCAGACCTGGGACTTAAACTCAGGGCCTAGGTGCTGTCTCTGAATATTTCTGTTCAAGGCTAATGCTCTACTACTTGAGCCATAGCCCCACTTTTGGCTTTTTTTGGTGGCTAATTGGAGATATAAGAGTCTCACTGACTTGTCTGCCAGGGCTGACTTTGACCTGTAATCCTCAGATCTCAGCCTCCTGTGTAACTAGGATTTCAGGCATGAGTCACTGGTGCTCAATTTCAACCATAGGTTTGACAACTGATTTGCTTCTGTATGTAGCCAAAGTCCAAAGGGCCAAACCTAATGTTTACATAAATACATACTGGTTCGTAATGTCTTGCCTAGCTTTTCCAAATTCCTAATGTTTGGATTACAAAAATGGCTGGGTTAGTGAGGAGCTAATCCAAATATCCAAAGAGGGGCTGGGGATATGGCCTAGTGGCAAGAGCGCTTGCCTCTTATACTTGAAGCCCTGGGTTCGATTCCCCAGCACCACATATACAGAAAATGGCCAGAAGTGGCGCTGTGGCTCAAGTGGCAGAGTGCTAGCCTTGAGCAAAGAGAAGCCAGGGACAGTGCTCAGGCCCTGAGTCCAAGGCCCAGGACTGGCAAAAAAAAAAAAAAAAAAAAAAAAAAAGAATGTACCAAATATCCAAAGAGACACCTGGAATAAATAAATACCTTGCCTGCCAAGGAAGGCTCAATGTCATTTGTAAACACACAGCTTTGATAATAGAACTCTAACCCAGGCTGGTAGAAGTTTAAGAGGTTGCTTTTGGATGGGAAAAAAACAGTCTTTGGAATCTCCATATTTAATTATGCCTTTGCTGGTTCCAAGAGAGTAATTACAGCAGCAATTACAGAATCTAATAACCAGCTTTATTGGCTCTGAAAGCTGATGCAAAAACAACACCAACCATGTTGAAATAAACATTGCTTTCCAGACAGTTGCTTCATTAGACCCTCCCACAGCTACTGGGAAGAGAGCGACAGAAGAGCTACCCCATAAGCAGAGACCAGAGAAGAGACAGTTACTCAGGGCCAGAGACCCCTTTGGCAAGGCATCTATTAGTGAGAATAGAAACCATCTTTACAGAACACGCCAATTTAATACAACACAGGACATGCCTTTGTCCTAGACAGAGGTCAACTGGACTTCTCTTTGAGAAGGCTCTGGGGAGGAAAGCAAGTCTTTCTGAAATCTGCTCTGTATTCAGTATGAGTGAAGACCAGCCCAGAGCCACCCAACAGATGCTAAGTAGTGACTATACACTCCCTACTAGCATAGAGAGCATGGAGGAGGGCCCGAGCCTGCTCTCACTAATGGGAGTGCTGTCTGTAGTCCTTTCAAAAACCAAGACCCCCACTCGGTTACCACCTAGCAGAAGGCTCAGATCTGGGAGGGAAGCAACACATGCTTCCTTCCCACTCTCAGCTTGAATGACACAGTGAGCAAAGACACCTTCCAGAATACACCTTCCACACAAGCGCAACCCCGGCCTCCAGCCAGAGTAAGAAACTGAAGAGCCTCAACAGCCTGGGTGTGCACAGCAGGGCTACTGGCAGGCAGTGAGGCTGGGGGATCCCACTTTACCTCCCGCTATGGCTCGGATGCTCCTGACTCATCCTGCCCATGGATCAACCTCAGATGCTTAGGAAGCCCTGAAGCTCCTAGCCCGGAGAACCACATCTGGCTCTCAAGACACCAGTCACTTTGCTGACAGTTTGCGGGGGATGGGGTTGGGTGGGTGGGGGTATCATCTGTCCTTTGTCCTGCGTATGCCAAAATTCACAAAGTTCACCACTGTCAAAGAAGCTCATCCTTCTGTAGGGACAGTAGCAACCATCCTTGCACCAGGTAGCATCATTGATCCCATCAAACCATAACCAGTAAAAAGTTAAAGCCAGGTGCTGGTGGCTCACACCTATAATCCTAGCTACTCAGGAGGCTAAGATCTGAGGACCACAGTTCAGCCTAGGCAAAAAAAGCCCATGAGACTCTATTTCCAAAGAACCACCAAAAAAGGCCAGAAGTGGAGCTGTGGCTCAACTGGTAGAAAACTAGCATTGAGCAAAAAAGCTCAGGGACAGCGCCCAAACCCCTGTGTTCAAAGCCCCAGAACTGGCACCCAAATGAAAAAAAAAACAAAAAAGTTAAAATCTTGCTGGGTGCTAGTGGCTCATGCCTGCCATTTCAGCTATAAAGGATGAGGTTGGGAGATCTTGGTTCTAGGCCAGTATGGACAAAAGAGTTGGTAAAACCCTACCTTGACAGGAAAAAAACCAAAACCAAACCAAACAAAAACCCTAGGCATGGAGGGTACCTGATAAGTGTGCCTTTCGTCCCAGCTACTAAAGGAGTATAAAATAGGAAGACTGAGGTCCAGGCTAGCCTGGACAAAAGGTGAAATTCTATCTCAAAAATAGCCAAAGCAAAAGGGGCTAGGATGGCTCAAACAGTAGAACACCTGCTTAGCAAGCACAAAGCCCTGAGTTTAAACCTCAGAATAGCAAGACAGAGAGAAAGAGAAAGAGAAGGAAGGAAGCAAGCGAGGGAGGGAGAAAGGCAAGAAGATAGAGAAAGTTATAATACTGACATCAAGAACAGAGAGAGGGGCTGGGGATATAGCCTAGTGGCAAGAGTGCCTGCCTCGGATACACGAGGCCCTAGGTTCGATTCCCCAGCACCACATATACAGAAAACGGCCAGAAGCGGCGCTGTGGCTCAAGTGGCAGAGTGCTAGCCTTGAGCAGGAAGAAGCCAAGGACAGTGCTCAGGCCCTGAGTCCAAGGCCCAGGACTGGCCAAAAAAAAAAAAAAAAAGAACAGAGAGAGGGACTGGGAGTATGGCTTAGTGGTAGAGTGCTTGCCTAGCATGCATGAAGCTCTGGGTTCAATTCCTTAGTACCACATAAACAAAAAAAGCTAGAAGTGGCACTGTGGCTCAAGTGGTAGAGTGCTAACCCTGAGCAAAAAAGAAGCTTAGGGACAATGCCCAGGCCCTGAGTTCAAGCCCCAGGACTGGCAGAAGAAAAAAAACACAAAACAACAGAGAGGGCTGGAAAACTCTTGGAAGTATTATATCCAACTCTGGTCGGTCATCAGTAGATGACTAAGAAAAATGACGCCCATAGAGGGGGCCACATATTCCTCTCTGGGGACCTTCTTGGAATGGAGAATCTCTTGTTACTTTTTTTCATAGCTTTTTTTCACTTTCAAATAAACTTATTGGGGGGGTGGGGTGGAAGGGCCACAAGCTACCAAGACCCAGTCTACAGCGAATCAGAGGAAGAATGAAGACGAAAGCTCAGGTCTCCAGTCCAGTGTTTTTTCCAGCAGTTGGACCGAGTTACCTTTAATGTTGCTAGAAATACATCACGGGTCCTCCTGCTATAGGAAAAACTGTTTGACTAACACTCTCTCACCTACTTCCCAACTTCCCTTTGTCAACCTTCTTCAATAGTTCAGGCTGCGCATAAACTGGAAAGCCATGTGGCTTTCTCTCCTAAGCCCCAGTTAGAAGAAAAAGAACAAAGACTAGAGAAAGGTGCTTGTGGGCCTGGGTCAAGGCTATTTTCTCCAATTGGGTGCTGCGGAAGTTTCAGAAGATGGGGATAAGATGGGGCTGTCATTTCTCTCCCCCATATGAAGGTTGCAGGAACAACATGGGTTCTCAGAAACCAAACTCCAAACTTGGTTTCCAATACTGAGGCAGTTTTGTGTGTCCGGCTCACCTGGGGAAAAGAAGGCCTTATTCTTGGAATGCTATCCTTGACACTGCTGTATTTATTCCCACACAGCCAGGAGCTCAGGCTGAAGCACAGATACCTTCCTCAGAGAATGCTCATCAGCTCTGTGATGTGTTTCCCTGTTCCCCTAATTTGCTCTCCATAGCCTGGGGCTAATGCACTCCATTTAGAGATGGTAAAATAAGTACTTGTTTATGAACAGGAAATTGGGAGTCTGAAACCTTGCTGACTTCATCAGCAAACACACAGGGAGTACAGTACTCGCTGCAAAAGAAAGTCCTAGAAAGGAAGAAACAAGACCTTTATCTGTTTAACACGGACAAAGATGAAAGAAAAAAAAACATAATTAAGCACTTAAACGGCCCCAGAAACATTTTAGAAGCACATACAGAGCATGCTCTATACAAAACCTCATCGGATGAACACCTGCGTGGCCAGACAAGCTTGGAAAATGCTGGCTCACCTCAAATTACCAAGGTGATCTAGGGTGTCCAGCTGTCCAGCTTCAACTTACAGCTCCATAATCAAGTCACCCTACGCCAGTTACTCACTCTTCCCCTCACTAGTAGTTGGGGTTCTGTGTGGACTGGAATGAGGTATGTGAGTGACATGCTTGGCACACCACTGCCACGTAGTAAGTGTTCAGAAAAAGTCTGTTACTGATAGCTGGACATGGTGGTACACATCTGCAAATCCCAGCTACTGAGAGGTGAATTAGGAGTTCAAGACCACCCTAAACAAAGGTAGCAAGACACCGTCCCCAAAACAAAAGTGTAGGGGCACAGCTCAAATGGCAGAGTGCTTGCTTTGCCTGGTGTGTGGCAAGCCCCCAAGTCAATCCCCAGTCAGTACTAGAAAAGAAAATGAATAAATAGTCTATCACTGGTAACTGTAACTGCAGGATTCACTTCTTTTTTCCCGTGGGCCTTGGCTGAAGTCGGCCAGCACTGGGACACAGAGAAAGGCACATGAGCTCAGTGTGGAGAAACTGGGTCAAAATCTTGGCCCCAAAGCTGGGTGTGTGTCAGCTAAGTTACTTCGCCTCTCTGAATGTGGTTCAGCAAAGGGAGTGCACAGCAGTGCAAATGGGAGTGACAGTAGCAGCCCCTGGAGAGATGACAGAGGTAATCTGTGAAAATAGCTCGTGAATGTGGTGTTTTCTCCACCTGGCCTCTCATGTCCAACATGATCTAGCTCTCTGAGGATCTCCATGTTCTTGTCCCTGGCTTGCCCTCTCCCCTAGCCCAGTGTGTCTCCCCAAGCAAGCGGGAGTGGCAAGCAGTAGAGTGGGAAAGGAACAGTTGCTAGGAAGATGTTCCAAGATCCCTCCGTGCATTCCTGAAACCTTAAAACAGATCCTGGGATCAAGTTCAATTTACAAATTAGGCACAGCAAAAAGCTGAGAATAATAAGCCAGAACAATTGTAACATTTAAATTTTATGAACCACTTCTTTCTGAAATTTTCCACTTATCATTTTCATGCAGGCCACAGATGACCCCACGGGTAATTAACAGTACAAAAGTGAGACTACAGATAAAGCGAGAGCCTCTTGTATGTGACAGCAGCTAACACTGATGAGGGCCTTTAGAGACCCAGGAACCAAGACTGACACTTTACTTGCTCCATCTCACCGCCACCAGGGGTAGACACTATTATCGTCCTATTTGACAGATTAGGATCTTAGAAGAGTTTATCACCTGCTCAACTCATAGTCAGACAATGGCAGGCCTGGGATCAAAGCCAGGCTGCCTGTCTGCAAAGGGCACATATTTTCTCTGAGGACAAACATCATCCTGCCTAAGCAAACAGATGGCCTGCTTCTGCCTGAGTCTAGCCCCCTGACGGCCTCTGCTGCCTTCCTCTGTACTCTGTTACTACAAGCCAGCAGTCTGGCTCCAAGAGCACCCAGACGTGGCTCAATCTGTCTAGAAACTCTAACTGACATTCCATGTGGTAAAAACCGCTGATTGGGCAAAACTTTTCTTCCCAGGGGATTTGTATTTGGTAAAGTCCAACCCTATGACCATCCTTCTGCAGTTAGGTTGATGACTACAAAGCCAAGGCAGTGAGGTTCGTTCCCCTTCCCCGAGCCTATCTCGTGTCTCCCCTACACCAGAAGCTCTTCAAGGGCAGAGCCACCTGTGTGTCACCAATGGCACTGAACACAGAGGAAGGGCAGGTACCCAGAGCACCCAGTTGTGTCTGCACCTGACAGTGCCCTCCATCCTCTCACCCCAAAATGGACTCCAGATCTTGGCCCAGGACCTAGAATAACCTTTCCTCTATGTTCTAGAAAAGCTAAGGCCCCTGGTAAGAAGTTGGTAAGGTTTCTCAAACTTCTGTCACATGCCCACATTTTTTTTCTATGTCAAACCCCCCCTTCCCACCTGTGGGATGTGGGGGCTGGCTTTTATAGGGTACAGTAAACTCGGGACCTCCTCTGTGACTACACCTGGAGGTAGGGACAGAGGTGGAGAATCAGCAGTGGACTGTTCGGACTACCCAACAGGAAAGGTCCAGCTCACAGGAAGAGGAAAAAAGATGGTTAAGGGAAGTTAGGTTCAACAAAGGGAACCATGCATAGGACAAGGTGGCTGCCACGTCCTGCTCCAAAAGGGCAGCTAATGGCTTCCTGTGGCAGTGCTAGCGCATGGTTCCACATGGGCAGGAAGAAGGAAGTGGAGGTGGGATCTTTTGTGGTTGTTTTCACCATGCTGAGGATGGAGCCCAGGGCCTTAGGCCAGGCAAGCTCTCCCAGAGCCACACCCCCAGCCCTAACAGGAAGTTCACTTCCCAACCCAGGAGGCAGCTAGGAAGAAGCTCGGGGTGACAAGGATAACTCAGAGCTACATGGGGAAGTAGGATCCTGGGAAGAAAGTGACATGCTCCTGTGTTCTGGAATCCAAGGCCAAGTTCCATTCCCGTGCATCAGCCAGGCTGCAGAATTCCATCTAAACAGCTTTCAGAAAACAGTATCTATACAGCCCACAGATAAGTCTCAACATGTACAATGGAATGTTTTGTAGTCCACACACAAGCCCAGGTTTGGGATTCTTCTGCAAATGCAATGCATCCGGCAACAATCACTGGAGCTGAGTAGCAGTCATCCTTTTATTTACTTTTCAAGACAGGGCTGGCTGTGTAACTCAGGCTATCCTTGAATTCACAATTCTCCTGTCTCAGCCTCCCAAGAGCTGGGATTACACACTTTCTACTCACTTCAGAGCCCTTGGAGGCTATCTGACCGCACCTTATAACTAGAATTAATCTCATGCTTCTAGTAATTAATTGGCTCTAGGTAGTTAAGGTTATGTTCAGATGAAACTGAGGAAACTAAAGTTCCAGTTTCAACAACCTGCTCAAGGTCACAGAAGTACTGAAATGAATGCAGAAGAATTCAAGCCAGATATCCTGAATGGACAGGACTCCTCCCACTACTGCTGAGAGCCTGTGTCTAGATACACCTCAGCACAGTTCCTATCACACTATATTGGAATTGTATTCCCTTCTGACATTTTACTAGGAACAAAAATGCTATGTACAGTCTTATGGCAGAAGCAGCTCACAGGCCAGGAGATGGGAGAAAGCAAGCACAGGACACTGGAGGAGGAAGGGACCCTATCTATGGAGTTGTCTCACACTAAAACTAAAAAGAATGGCTAAGAACAGAGCACTGGTGGTTCATGTCTATAATACTAGCCACTTAGGAAGCTGAGACCTGGAAGATCAAGGTCAGCCTCGTGCCAGCCAGATCACAGAAGTCCATGAGGTTCTATCGCCAGTGAATGAGCAAAATGTCAGACAGAGGGCATGGCTCAAGTGGTAGAGCACCAGCTGTGAGCAAAAAAGCTGAGCAAGGGCATAAAGGCCTGAGTTCAAGTCTTGATACCCACTCCACAAACAAAAAGAATGGTTAAGAAACGGTTTGGTGCAGGGCACAGGTGGCTCATGCTTGCAATCCTAGCGACTCAGGAGGCTGAGATCTGAGGACTACAGTTCAGAGCCATCTTGGACAGGAAAGTCCATGATACTCTACCAAAAAATATGGCTCAAAGTAGTAGCACTCTAGACTTTAGCAGGAAAGCTCTTTAGCTCAAGGCTTGTACTCTACCACTTGAGCCACAGCTCCACTTCCAGTTTTCTGGACTTAAATTGGAGATGAGAGTCTCACAGACTTTCCTGCCTAGGCTGCTTTGAACTGTGATCCTAAGATCTCAACCTCCTGAGTAGCTATGATTACAGGCATGAGCCACCAATGCCCAGCTGAATTTATATTCTCTAATTCCATACAATGGAAGATGGAGCACAAGTGGGTTAAATCTAAATTATTTATCATAAAACTACAGAGGCACAGGATTCAAAGGTAACCAAAGTGTTGTGATTTCTGCATACCTATATGTACTTATGTTTGTACCTGCAGAAACTATACTGGGTGCTATAACTACTTATCTCTAAGAAGGTACAAAGTGACTAGGGCAGGAGAAGTACTTTCCAAATTACATACCAGCTGGGCGCCAGTGAGTGGCTCATGCCTATAATCCTCGCTACTCAAGAGACTACAACCTGAGGATCGTGGTCCAGGGTAAAACCAAGCAGAGAAGTCCACAATACTCTTGTCTCCAATTAATGACCAACAAGATGAAGTACAGCTGTGGCTCAAGTGGTAGAGCACTAGCCTTGAGCAAGAAAAGCTTAGGGATAGCACTTAGGTCCTGAGTTCAAGCCCCAGGACTGGCACAAAAACACAAACTATGTACCATTTATACAACTATCTAAAGTACAAACAAAAAGATAACAGCCAATTTCTTCCCCTGTTTAGACATGGAAAGGCAACTATATTAAAGCCATAACCAGATGAGTGCCAGTGGTTCACACCTGTAACCCTAGATACTGAGGAGGCTGAGATCTGAGGATCAAGGTTCAAAGCCAGCCCGGGCAGAAAAGTCCATAAGACTCTTACCTCCAACTAACCACCAGAAAGTGGTGGAAGTGGCACTGTGGCTCAAACTGGTAGAGCACTAGCCTTGAACAAAAAAGCTCAGGGACAGCACACAGCCCTATGTTCAAGCCCAAGGACCACCCCACTCCACCCCCAAATTTAAAACCATAACGATGAACAAAACTCTCCTAACAATGGTATTAGAGGTGTGGGCTGAACCTACCCAGCAAGAGTGAAGGCAGTGACTGGTCCCTTCCCCCCACCTGCCAGGATCCAGGCCGGATACTCTTAGCCTAGGTGACCAACTTCTTGGCTGGGTAAGGGAAACGGCTTGCCCTTGGTTTCCGTTCCCAGGCTGGGATGCAC
This sequence comes from Perognathus longimembris pacificus, assembly GCF_023159225.1. Classification (NCBI taxonomy): domain Eukaryota; kingdom Metazoa; phylum Chordata; class Mammalia; order Rodentia; family Heteromyidae; genus Perognathus; species Perognathus longimembris. The sequence goes on along the minus strand of NC_063166.1, from coordinate 68,253,327 downwards.
TGTTTCTTTTCCTGCTGGCTTTTCTTCCTCTGCTTCCAGCTGAATCCATGCCAACAAGGGCCCCCTTCTGCCTGAGCCAGCATGAGAGTGCCCTGGCAACTGAGAGGACAACCAAGGACTGGGGGCCGGGGAAGTCTGTGTAGAAGCTGAGAGAGAGAGGAATGTCAGCAGAAATCCACTGCCAGCATGCACACTCATTAGAAAAGCAGAACAAGAGGGAAACCAAACCACCTTGCTCTCCTTTCAGAATCAGGCAAGATGAAGGAGAGGACTACAGAGACCTAACATCCTCCCAGCCCAAACAGAAGCACCAGGTTTAAAAAAAAAAAAAAAAAGACCTAGGAAACAGATTCTTTAGTCCACAAGGAGGTATGGTGGCTCAAGACTATAGCTGAGCTACTTGGGAGGCAGAGATGAAGGGCCAGGATAAGTGCTCAGCAAACCTTTAAAGGACAGCCTAGTAGAGAGGCAGACCTAGGAACTAGAACCCAGTCGTCTGCCTTCCTCACAAGGCCTGCTGGGAAAGAATATTCCAGCAGTATGCTCTCCTAGGGAGGAAGAGAAACAGCATGGAGCAATTTTTTCCTAAGGACCAACTCCCTCAAGCCCAAGCCTCAGCCTGCTGCACCGCTCTGACCACAGGATGGCTTTCAAAGCCATCAGAGCCACAGAACTCTGACTGGATGACAGCAGTTGGCCAGTCATGAACACATGACCATAATAGCCAGTCACAATCCCCCTCTGCAATTGTTCCAACAGAGATAGGAGTAAAATGAAGATGGAGGGATTTACACCCAGAAATCCAAACTACAAGCCAGGACTAGAGGTGTGATAGCTGTGAGCAAGCAAGCAAGCTGAAAGAATAGATACCTCAGAGTTTAAAGCCCAATACCAGCAAAAAATAAAACAAAGAAACAAAACCTCTGTAAGCTACTGGCCTAAAGCCATGAAAAGACTTAGAAGGAAGTCAGTAAAACTGTAGTCTAGTGGCAGAAAGAGACGCAGCCCCACCCTACCCTTTCCCACAGTCCTGTGAGTTAATAAATGCCCTTTCCACAAAGTAAGATGACGCCTGTAACTAAAAAACTGCACTTAACAAGTGTGGTGCCTGATTCAAACTCAGTCTGTCTCATTCCTTGGCCCATAACACTACTAAATTTCCATTTTACAGTAGACATAGGCTCCAAGAGATCAGATATTAACCATTTGATCTCTTAGCGTATATTAACTTCACAAAACCAGGTAATTTTTATTGGCTTACACTAGTTATGGGGGTTACATGTTCGCAATGACTTCCAATTAATCTTGGCCTCTATCACTGTCCCTTTCACTCTTCTCCATTTCCCTGAACACTTTCATAAGGTTTCATTTTCATTTTGGGGTTGTTTTGTGCCAGTACTAAGGCTCAAATTTGGGGCCTTTAGATTTCACTCAGGCCAACATTTTACCCCTTGAGCCATCACTTGAATAGAACCTCCAGTTCCAGCTTTTCGCTGATTAACTGAAGATACGAGTGTCTCTTATTTGCCTGCCTGGGCTGGCTCTGAACCTCCAACCTTAGACCTCAGCCTCCTAAGTAGCTAAAATTATAAGTGTGAGCTACTGGTGCCCAGCTTTCATTGTTCTATTTTTACAGATGCAAACAATCTATTTTGACCATATTCTTCTTTGCATCCAACCTCCCAACTCCTCCACACACACATAGAGCCTATTTCTTTTTCCATCCATCCCACTGAAAATAGCTCATCTAGTGGGTTAGTAGTTTTCTAAGATTAAATACAGGCCAGCAAGGGCTGAGAATGTAGCTTAGTGGAAGAATGCATGCATGAAGCCCTGGGTTTAATTCCACAGTACCACATAAACAGAAAAAGCCAGAAGTGGCTCTGTAGCTCAAGTGATAGAGTGGTAGCTTTGAGCAAAAAAAAAAAACTCAGGGATAGTGCGCAGTCCCTGAGTTCAAGCCCCAGAACTGGCCAAGAAAAAACAAAAAAGCAGGCCAGTACAACAATGAAAGTATATTCACAGAACTGTGAATTTACAAATGGTTAAAATGGCACATTTTTTTGTTTTGTTTGTTTTTTGTTTTTTTTGTGGCAGGTCCTGGGGCTTGAACTCAGGGTCTGGGTGCTGTCCCTGAGGTTCTTTTGCTCAAGGCTAGCACTCTACCATTGATCCACAATGCCACTTCCGTTTTTTTCTGAGTGGTTTATTGCAAATGAGTCTCAAGGACTTTTCTGCCTGAGCTGGCTTCGAACCACAATCCTCAGGTCTCAGCCTCCTAAATAGCCAGGATTACAGGTGTGAGCCACAAGTGCCCAGCTATGTTTTGTATAGTTTAACCACCAGTAAAAAACAAAGATGGGGCAGGGTAGAACATAGAACACATACTTGGCCTACACAAAACCCTAGGTTCAATCCCCAGCGCAGGAAACAAAATTGGCTTGGTTATGAGTTAGCTATCTGGTCTTCCTTACTGAATGAACACTGTGGCTTATAATCACATATGTGACAATAATAAAACTGGAGGACAAGCTACAAGCTGCAGAATTAGCAGAAACAAACAATGGGTAATAATAATCTCTGTTTTCTTGAACAAGTCACAACTCACATTACTGTCAAGTGAGTAGAAAAGAATAAAAGGACAGAAATGTTAGGACCCATGTCCCAGTGGCTCACATATGTAATCCTAGCTACTCAGGAGGCTGAGACCTGAGGATCATGGTTTGAAGCCAGCCTGGTTAGAAAAGTCTGTGATTAATCACCAAAAAAAAAAAACTAGAAATGGGGGCTGGGAATATGGCCTAGTGGCAAGAGTGGTTGCCTCGTATACATGAAGCCCTAGGTTCCATTCCTCAGCACCACATACATAGAAAACGGCCAGAAGTGGCGCTGTGGCTCAAGCGGCAGAGTGCTAGCCTTGAGCAAAAAGAAGCCAGGGACAGTGCTCAGGCCCTGATCCCAAGCCCCAGGACTGGCAAAACAACAACAACAAAAAAAACTAGAAATGGAGGAGTGGGGTGGCTAGAGTGATAGCATTAAGCAAAAGCTCAGGGATAGCACCTAGACACTGAGTTCAAGTCTCCAAGACCGACACATACACATACACACACACACACACACAAACACACACACGCAAAGCTAAAAGACAGCTCCCATGTAGAGTTCAAGCCCATGCGCACCCACACAAGTACACACACACGCGCACACACACTCCAGAAAGCAGGCTTCCTTGGGAAGCATTAGTAATTTTATAAAATGAGAGATCCTTCTTTTTGCCTCCTTACCCTGTACATGTGGGCACTGGCCAAAGCCATTTGAGGACACAGCAAAAGGTGGCCATTTGCAAGCCAAGAAGAAAGCCTCCGCAAAAACCTAGTCACCCACTTTGATCCTGGACTTCTAGTTCCAGAACTATGAGAAAGTCATTTTCTCACAGGCCTCTAGGTCTAGGTATTTTTTAAGGCAGTCTTAGCTAACTAATACAAAGACTGTGGGCACTGAAAATTCTCCAACTATTCAGAATCCTTAATCCTGCCCAGTCTCTATGGGCTTCTAGGCTCCCTCTCCTGGGTGATGGGCAGCCTCTGCTCTGTCTCCCCTTCTTCCTTAGCACCTTTCTATTCCTGACTCCATTCACCTTCCTGCCACCAGAAGGACAAATGCTTCACCAGACAGACTTGGTTCTGGCCCCAGTTCTGGCCAAGCCTTAAGTTTCCTCATCTGGAGCAAGGGAATGAACCCAGGTAAGCTCTGGTCCCGTGTATTCCCAAGATCCAGGAACTTATCAGAACCCAAAGATATAGCCAGGCTGAGCCATCGCCCTTTTCCCTTCCCTATCTACCCTCTACACATGTAGGGCTCTGTAATATTCAGATGTCCTAGGGTGTCATCTCTTCACACAGACCCTACCTTATACACTGGTCTTATCTACCTCAGAAAGCTTTCTTTCTTTCTTTCTTTTTTTTTTTTTTTTTGCCAGTCCTGGGCCTTAGACTCAGGGCCTGAGCACTGTCCTTGGCTTCTTTTTGCTCAAGGCTAGCACTCTACCTCTTGAGCCACAGCGCCACTTCTGGCCATTTTCTATATATGTGGTGCTGAGGAATCGAACCCGGGGCTTCATATATACAAGGCAAGCACTCTTGCCACTAGGCCATATTCCCAGCCCAGAAAGCGTTCTTAAAAAAAAAAAAAAAAAATAGGGATCCAGCCAGGCACCTGTGGCTCACTCCTAACTACTCAAGAGGCTGAGATCTGAGGATCATAATTCAAAGCCAGCCCAGGCAGGAAAGTCCATGAGACTCTTACCAGAAAACCAGAAGTAGCATTGTGGCTCAAGTGGTACAGCACTAGCCTTGAGCGGAAGAGCTAAGAGACAGCATCTAGGCCCAGAGTTCAAGCTACACAACTAACAAAAAGGGGGGGGGATCCCCAAGCACATACTTTGGACATGGTCTTCATTCCTACCCAACCACAGAGCCATATACCTTTATTAGGAATTAAAACCATATGATTCTCATATACTAAAAGGAACAGAAAAGTCATTCTTGGGTCTGTTTATATTTTAAGAAAAAGAAAATTAGGCCAGGCACTGGTGGCTCACTCCTATAATCCTAGCTACATAGGAGACCTGACACCTAGAGGATCAAGGTTCAAAGTCAGCCTGGGCAGAAAAGTCAGGGGGCTCCATCTCCACTTAACCAGCAAAAAAGTTGAACTCAAGGTGTGGTATAGCACCAGCTGAAAGCAGAAAAAGCTGATGGAAAGCCCAAGGCTCTGTTCAAGCCCTGATACCAGCACAAAACAAACAATAACAAAAACTATTTGCCCAAAGATGGTAAAGAAATTCAGGCCAAAATTATTTCACAAGGTGTGGTCTCTGGGGCTGAGAAAGTGGCTAGTGGTAGCGTGCTTGCCTAATATGCATGAAACCCTGGGTTCGATTTCTCAGTACCACAGAAACAGAAAAAGGCAGAAGTGGTGCTGTGGCTCAAGTGTAGAGTGTTAGCCTTGAGCAAAACAAGCTCAGGGGCAGTGCCCAGGTCCTGAGTTCAAGCCCCAGACTGGCATAAAAAAACAATTCTGATCTCACAGACTGAAGTCTCAAGACACAGGGATGTCAGTTCCTGAGAACTGGACCTAACGTAGAAGCGAGAGGGGCCTCTTATTTTTGCTTTCCACTATGCTGCTCCAGCACTGCCTGCTTCCCAGAGAGAAGGCATGGCTGAGAAACAAAGTGCAGATCTTCAGCTAGCTGCTTGTACCTCTCCTACACCAATATAATCAGCAAAGAATGGGCTGGATGAGGGTGAGGTTCCTATGTGTTTACAATGTGGAAAGGAATGTAGAAATACCCACATCCTCTTTTCCTAGCAAGAGGCAGCTCTTTCTACTAGAAGCTTCCTCTCCTAATGTATCTGGCCTTTTTCCTTTGGATTCTAGTCAGAACTCTGCAGGCTACAGGCTAGAAGCCTGAGACAGAAGATGACCATTCTTGGTTTCTGGACTCTCAGAAATATCTAGCAGGTGTCCTGAACTACAAGGTGTTTAGGAAACACATGGAATGAGTAACAGAAGGCCTCTGAGATTCTTAAAGGGACCAGAGTAAATAAATACTGTTCTCTTCCCAAGTCCTAAGCTGCTATAAAATCACCAGGATTTCCAGTGCCTGTCCTGGAGAGTAGGTGTATACATTTGTAAAAATCTACTGTTCTGTACACTTAAAGACATCTGCCTTACTGTAAATTAAGTTACAACTTAATTTTTTTTTAAGTACCAAAAAATTGCTATTTATGTATTACTAACTTTTCCAAATCTCTAGAGAGCTCCAGTCTTGAAGAACAGGCTGAGAAGTACAATTAGTTTGGTCCATGGCCGGGGAGGAAGCTGTGACACAGGGAAAGATGGTGCTTTGTCAGCACCAGACATACAGCGTCAAAAACAAGACCCTAAGGTTTGTGATCCTCCACCTATACTATACCAGCTGGCCCAACCTGACAGCCAGTTACAACTCCAAAGAAAACGATTCCTGAAAATAGCAACTGTTTGCTCCACCTCTCCTGTCAGCTGGCTTTGATTTGAGTGTGGCAACTTCCACTTTATTTTCAAAAGCAGGCTGAGAGCACGCTGCAGCAGCACCAGAGTCAGACCCTTTATAGGACTGCAGAAGGCACTGCAATCCAGAGACAGGGGATCCACTCCCAGTTTCGTCTTTCTTTAGCTGATCACCTCAGGTTTTGGGATCTGGCATTTCCCTGTGTCTGGGCAGGAAGACCTCTGAAGTGTGATTTCCCAAAGCTTCTTAGGAGACAAGAAGGTACTGTGCAAGTTAATAAATGGGAGAGAGAGATTTAGTGAGCACCAGTACAGACTTGAGGTTTTACAAGGTCTTAATTTAGAACCAGGTGGGTAAATGTTTTCCATATTCCTAAGAGGCTTAGTGGGGTGATGTTACAGTAAGCACACAGGCATCTGCACAGGCTGCTGTTACCCAGATACCCCAGTACCATCTCTGGAGATAGAGGATGCTCCAGTCATAACCTCAATCAGAGAAGATTTCATGAAACGCACTCAAGCCAGGGCCTTTTCTAGACTGTCCTCACAAAGGAGCTGAATCCTCTCCATCAGGGGGTCCCACAGATAGATAGGAAGTGAGGTCTTTCCTGTCCAAGGTTGCACTGCTGAGTTTTTGTCCAACAGGGCTTTAGGCTTCTCAGCCCCCAAAGAGTTCTGTGCCTGGTTCACCAAAAGGGCAGCCATAAAGTCAGAAGTATGCCACAGTCCAAACAAGGCTCAGGCAACTAGGATCTATACCCTTGGGCACCTATACTGCTTACCAAGATGAAAGCTCAGGAGAACAGCTAAAAGCCACTTACCAGCTAGGGCCTTAGAACCAGGGAATCAAAATGGAAAAATGTCCATAATGTCTACAAAACAGACTGTGGCTGCCCTCAACTTTTACCATGAAAAGGGACATACTGAACTGTGAACACAGAAAATAATCTATCACGTGTATGTGCGTGTGTGCGTGTGTGCGTGTGTGTGTGTGTATGCGCATGCCAAGATTTAACTCAAGGCCTGAGAGTTATCCCTGAACTTTTCTTTCTTTCTTTTTCTTAACCAGTCCTGGGCCTTGGACTCAAGGCCTGAGCACTGTCCCTGGCTTCTTTCTGCTCAAGGCTAGCACCTCTGCCACTTGAGCCACAGCACCACTCCTGGCCATTTTCTATATATGTGGTGCTGGGGAATCAAGCTCAGGGCTTCATGTATAAAAGGCAAGCACTCTTGCCACTAGGCCATATTCCCAGCCCATCCCTGAACTTTTCTGCTCAAGGCTAGAGCTCCACCACTTGAACCACAACTCTACTTCTGGCTTTTTGGTGTTTATTTAAAAAGTCTCATAGACTTTCCTGCCCAGGCTGCCTTTGAACTGTTATCCTCAAATCTCAGCTTCCAGAGTTGCTAAGATTACTGGTGTGAGCCATGGGAACCCATCCCTATGATTTATTTGGCTCAAGGCTAGTGCTCTACCATTTAAGCCATGGCTCCACTTCCAGAGGTAAAAGTCTTAGGAAGCTGGGTACTGATGGCTCACACATGTAATCCTAGCTACCCAGAAGGCTGAGATCTCAGGATCCTGCCTGGGCAGGAAAGTGAGAATCTTATCTTCAATTAACCACCAGAAAACTGGAAGTGGAGCTGTGGATCAAAGTGGTATAGCCTTGAGCACAAAGGCTCAAGAACAGTGCCCAAACTCTGACTTGAGTTCAAGCCCCACACCTGACAAAAATAAAAAGTCTTAGGGACATTTCTGCCCAGGTTGGCTTTGAACTGCCATCCTCAGATCTCAGCCTTCTGGGTAGCAAGAATTGCAGGTACAAGCCACCAGTCCAGTACCCCCACTATTCTATTATTAAATCTTTTTTTATTTTTTTGTCATTTGTGGGACTTGAACTCTGGGCCTGGGTGCCGTCCCTGAGCTCTCCAGCTCAAGGTTAGCACTCTACCATTTGAGCTACAGCGCCACTTCCTCTATTATTCTACCTTTTTATGCAGCAAAACTATTTGGATCAACATCTGGCTCCCCTGGAGGGTTACTGTAATATGACTCAGAGAATGGGTAAAGCAGGAAAGGAGTCTTAGTTCTCAGGGCAATGATTGACCATCCTGGGTAATATAGGGAGCACTAAGAAACAGGAACACTCATAGGAGGCCGGGAATTTGGGGGATGGAAAGGGGTCAGGTAGGAATTGTTTTCAGATTTTGTGAATGAGCTAGAAGAGAGTCCAGGCTGAACTTGAAATGTATGACCTCAGAAACGAGGTCATCATTATAAACAATAACTAGCTAGCTCTGCTTTGGATCAAAGATAATACTAAAAGGAAGACTAATCCTGAAGATGACAAGTAATGGAGTGAATCACCAGACATCTGGGAGTGTAGCACACAAAAGGAGCCTAGCAAGGTCCTGTTTACTGAGACTGAGTCATGACAGTTTCAGCAGCTATTTGCCTGCTTACCTATAAGAGTGGAGAAAACTTGCTGCTCTGCTTCTACCCATCTGAGCAGAAGGGGAACCAGGGACAAGTCTTAAGAGAAAGGATGGTGACCCATGGGACTTCCCCTCTGAAGTCCTCATTCCCCCAAGCAGTAATGGTAAAAACCCTAACAGAGTGAGCCAGCTGCTGGGACCCACACACTGCTCTCTAGGTACAGCAAGTGTCCCTTCTAGATCCAACCTAACACCATTGTTCACTTTGGCCCCCAGGGCCTCCTCCACCGGCATAGCCTACTTTTTTCAGGCTCTAACTCTACTCACTGGAGTTCCCCCAACCTGTCCCCCATCACACACACAGCCTACACTGACCTGTGCACTCCGCTCCCATAACTCCTCTCTCTGCCAGAATGGTCCTACCCCTTCCTTTATCCCAAATCCTGCTCATCTATCAAGTCCCAACTCAGATTCTTCCCCTCCCTGGCAGTGTCATACCAGAGTCAACCATTTAGAGTTAATTCTCCCTTTGGCGTCTCCTGCCATACTTTGACAGAATACCAATGACAGTGTGCCTTATTTTAGAGATAGCTGTGTGCTTTTTTTTCCTCCCAAGCACTCACCAGACTGAGGTTGCTGAAAAGTAAGAACTGTGTCCCAGCTGGCACCCCACATGCAGTTTCACAGTGAATGCTCAAGATGTTTGCCAAACTGGGTGGAACTTTATCTACCAACCTTTTTCTTTTTGCCATCAACATCTGACAGAAACAAACAGCCCATCCTGGGAAGGCAATCAAGAGCCCTAACACCCAAACCTGGAAGGAGCTAGTTGTTTTTCAGGGACCATTTGTATGGCTTGGCCTCCTTGCTTCTTACCTCTGAAGCAAGAACAATGTTCTCGGCAGAGGAGCCGAGTGCTTTGGGATGAGAGGCTCTGGAAACAAATTCTCAAGTTCAAGGCCAGTATTCTAAACTCCCTTTAGACCCATGCACCATTTACCAATTAACACTAGAAACTTAAGCTTGTTTCTGGCCAAATGTTCTTGTTTGATCACAAATGCCCTAGTGTGTAACTGTTGAGAGTGCTGCATTGAAGACGCTGGGTAGCCTGTTGGCTTTCTATTTCCAGAGTGTGGAGATTTCCATCTCAAGTGTGATGAGAGTTCACAGTTTCAGGGCCCAGAGTTTCAAGCCTGCTGTTCATTCCATTCTCTACTATAATGCAGTTCCCAACCTGTGGGTTGTAAGCCCATGGGGTTATCACTCCAGTGCTCTGTGGCTTGGCTCACAAGCACTGCCAAAACACTAAATCACACAGAATTACATACAAGCGTCTACCTCTGACCACTCTCTACCATTACATTAGATAGTCAGACATAGTCATAGGACACAGAAAGAATCATGGGTGCTTAGTGAATACTGGCTGAAAAGAATTATGTATCTGGGCTGGGAATATGGCCTAGTGGCAAGAGTGCTTGCCTCCCATATGAAGGCCTGGGTTCAATTCCCCAGCACCACATATACAGAAAACGGCCATAAGTGGCGCTGTGGCTCAAGTTGGCAGAGTGCTAGCCTTAAGCAAAAAGAAGCCAGGCCCTGAGTGCTCAGGCCCTGAGTCCAAGCCCCAGGACTGGCAAAAAAAAAAAAAAAAAAAAAGAATTATGTATCTGTATTTTCTTATTAATGAATACAAAAAGCAAAACTATCACGAAACACTGCTCCAAACTGAAAAGACTGAGGTCCTTGGGATTGATGACAGAGCCCTGGGTCGAAGGGACTCAAGTCTGGACTCTAGCCCAAGCCAGATTCCCAGAAAACAAGCCATGTGCCCCTGCATTAAGGCTCTCCACATTGGTTTCCTCAGCAGAACAAAAGAATAGGACTAAAAAGCCCCCTCCCCCACTGGCTCCTCCTTCCCTTCTCCCCCCCAGTTCGGCTCTTCATGAGCCTCTCAGCTGGGGCCAGCTTCTGATGCTCTAGAACTATCTCTGCTAAGGCCTGATGAGTCCTACAGCAATGGTGCTTAATTGAGTAGCTTTGGCCCCGCCAGGGCCATTCAGCTATATTTGGAAACATTTTAGATGGCACAACTGGAGGGGATGCTGTAGACATCTAGTGGCAAGAGACCAAAGATGCTGCTAAACATCCTACAATGCACAGGACAAGCCCCCATAACAAGAACTATCCAGTCCAGGCTAATAAACACTGACTTAGAGGAGCTTATGGTGGGAAAAGATAGATTGGTGTATCACAGATATTGTAGCAGACAGTGGGTAGATGAATGAATGGAAGGATGGATATAGATGGATGGTATAGTGAATAAGTTTTCAAACCATACCAGACATATCTCCTCTTCTCTCTGACCCTAGCTAGCCCCACTGTGTATAGCCCAATCTAGTCACTCTGCCCCAACTGTCCTACCTCACCCACTCCCACTAGCTACCTGAGCCATGTACAGGCTAACAGGGGAATCTGAGATGGAGCATTTAATAGGAAGGAACCAACGAGATCTGGTAGGAAGCACTAGACTTAGAACTTAAAGAGGGCTCTAACTTTGACTCTGCCCTTAGGGAAACCACTAATCACTAATCTTCTTCTGTAATGGAACTAAAAATCATTATCTAGGGGTTGTGGGCACAACACTTGCCTGGCATATGCCAGGCACATACTGGGAGTTGAACTAAAGGCCTGGTGCTCTCAAATGGATTTTTCTACTCACAGTTGGCACTCTACCACTTCGGTTACATCTCCATTTCTAGCTTTTTGCTACTGAATTGGAGATAAAAGTCTCTGGGATTTGTCTGCCAGGGTTGGCTTTGAATGATGATTCTCAGATCTGAGTTTCCTAGGTATTTAGGATTATAGGCATGAGCCATCAGTGCCTGGCAAAGTCTTGTAGGACCCAATGTCTTTATTTTATTTTTTTAATAGTATTGGGATATGAATAGGAGCTTGGTGCTTATTGGGCAGGCAGTCTGCTTGAGTGACACCATCAGCCCCCCTCAAACTTTAGTGAGCATAAAAACAAAGGTTCTCCTCTGAGACTCCACATTTCTAGCAGATCTTTCCCCAGACCTCACTGAGTACCAAGACTACATCCTGTTTTTTGCAATTGAAGACAATGATGCTCAGAGTATGAGGAAACTTGCCCAGGATCATAGAACTGCAAAGTAGCAGAAGTAGAATGTAAACTCAGGTCTTCTGGCTCCAATCCCAGCACTTTTTCCACTATATCATACCATTAATTTTTTAGCTAAACAGCCATAACCAAACAGATGTACAGGTTTTCTTCATCCCTCAAATAAGCCCCCTTGAATAGCTGGCCTATATAGGACAAGGGTGAAATTGTTCACATAAACTTCAGTCATCAAACCTTCTGCTAAGAAGTGTGTGTGTGTGTGTGTGTGTGTGTGTGTGTGTGTGTGTGTGTGTGTGTGTGTGTGTGTTGGTCCTGGGCCTTGAACTCAGGGCCTGGGCACTGTCCTTGAGCATCTTTGTGCTCAAGGCTAGCACTCTACCATCTGAGCTACAGCACCACTTCCAGTTTTTTTGAGTAGTTTATCAGAGATTAAGTGTCTCACAGACATTTCCTACCCAGCTGGCTTCAAATAGTGATCCTCAGATGTCACTCTCCTGAGTAGATGGGAGCTGGCTTCAAATAGTGATCCTCAGATGTCAGTCTCCTGAGTAGCTGGGATTATAGGTGTGAGCCCCTGGCGCCCAACTTAGCTAAGACTTCTTAAGAAGAGCTGAACCAAGGGGCTGACAGTCTAGTTTAGTGGTTAGAGCACAAGTTCAGTATACAAGGCCTTGGGTTTGACCCCCAGCATCAGAGGTGGGGGAAGCTAAAGTTTTAGGGTTCACTTGCTAAAGGCCACAGGAAAATATGACTGCCTCTTGGAGGGAATGGGATCTTGCCTCAGTGATGCAGGAATTACCAGGCCCAAAAAGCGCAAAGAATCAAACTAATTCCTAAACAAATGGTATATAACCCTGCATGTTCTGGGCTGTGGTGCTTACACCTTGGCTAGAATATTCGGAGTACTCAATTCTGTCCACTAACCAACCATCCAGAGGGGGGTAACCAGGAAAGAGCATCCTAGAGAAGCAGAGGCTTGAAACAGAAGCCTCATCATTCTCCATGAGTCATGGCAAAGGCCAGTCCTGTGCTATGTGGTCCCAGGATACAGAATTAACAACTTGCTTTCCAGTCTACAGTTGTCTAAGAGTCAGAGCTGGAGTTTGGCTCCAAGCTTTTTGTATTCCATATTCTTTCCACCTCCCCAGACTGCTTTCCTACAGAACTCCTACCCAACCATAACTGAAGTACGCCCTGTCAAGAAGACAGTTCTCAATTCCAAGTAAGAAAAGTGATCTCACCATCAGAGCTATCCAAAAATCAAGTGGGCTATGGCACATGAGAACAGAACACCTAGCAGAAATCCTATTAGCAGAAGCATTCGTCTGAAGGCTAATCCCTTGGCAGGAACACTGCAAAAGTAATCTGGGCACTGGCTGGGTAGCTCAGTGAACCCATCAACCCAAAGAATTAATCTCTTCCTGGTGTGTCTTCTGCTAACAGTTCATTTGTATGCTTGTTATAGTTTGTCTTTCATCATAATTACTTGGACCTGTGTGTCTTCCTTGCTGAGTTATGATATACTTAACTGTGTTGAAGATTACACAAGAAAAAAGGAAACACGCTTTATGTGCCTGGCATTCTGCTAGATACATTGACACACATCGACTTACTCCATAACCTCTCAAGGACCCCACGAAGGGAGTGGTAGTGTTTCTACTTCCAGATGGGAAAATGAGACCCAGAAATGGTAAAAACCAGCAAGCCCTGCTGGAGTGAAAATGCTGCACACAAACTAGGGGTCTTTGGCCTACATCATCATGCTGCCCTCCTCCTGCTGACTTTAGCCCAACACCTAAGAAGCAGGCCAGTGCTATATCCGATTAAGTCTGTTGTTTCCTGTTGCTGTGCTCAAATTTTTCTTCCACGTGTAATCATCCTTCCTCAAAATAACTAACCTCAAGATGCTTTTGAATATCATTCCCCTACCCTCCTCAGCCTTTTTTTTCCCAGGTCCTGAGGCCTGAACTTTGAGCCTGAGTGCTCTCCTTGGCTCTTTTTTGCTCAAACCTAACACTCTACCACTTGAGCCACAGGGCCACTTCTGGCTTTTCCTGTGATTAATTGGAGCTAAGAGTCTCACAGACTTTCCTGTCTAGTCTGGCTTCCAGAAGAGATTCTCAGATCTCAGCCTCCTGAGTAACTAGGATTACAGGTGGGAGCCACCAGTGCCAGGCCCTTAGCCTTTTTTAAGGGTGGGTCTCCTTAGCCCAGACTGACCTTAAATTCTTGATCCTCAGGCTTTATTCCTTTCCCAGTTCTGGAATTACAGGAGTGCACCACCATGCCTAACCCCCTCTCACTCTTTTAAAAAGACAAGGCACATGAGCAAAAATAAGCCAGGGACAGTGCTCAGGCCCTGAGTCCACACCCCAGGACTGGCAACAAAAACAAAACAAAACAAAAAAGACAAGGCACAGCACAGAACAATTTGGAGCAAGAAAACCAAGTTTTCATAGACCTTTCTTCTTCCTAGTGAGCTCTGGATCCACATCAGGGTTCTGGATTACTAAAAACAAATCAGATCCTAGTTTGCTGTCTGCACATATCTGTACAGACTACACTAAAAAAAACCTGGCTCCCCACTCTCAATCCCAATTCTAAAAAACTCAACATTTCCTCCAGTACAACAGGCCAGCTCAGAAGTCCACACATTTAGTTCAACTTCCATGCAAAACCTATCTTCAATTTCAAATCACATTATAAACCTACTGTGTCAGGAACTTAAAAAAGTATTTAATCTCTTTGCCAAATAGGGCAAAAGGAGATTTTTGTCATTAGAATGGAAGATGCCAGCCAACACACAAGGCCTCTCTCACACTCCATCTGTCTTAGGAAGTAAACCAAACTCAATAGGGCAACCATTTCTTTAAACAAGAATCTTAAGTGTCACCAAGAGAAATTCCAACTGCTCATCTCCCTGGGTGGGTTTCAGGTTTTCCATCCTAAGGGCCTCAAGGACAGAAGATCCAGCTGGCATATGCACCATTAAGACACTGTAGTTTTCATCCAAGTGTCTTCATATTCCAGAGCACCAAAAGGCCAGACTCGATATAAATTTAACTTATTAAGATGTCTTCCCACATGAAAATATTTCAGAATAATTTTATTAAATATGAGAACCCCACCCTTGTTCCAGCAATGAGCAGAACTTAATGAAGATATATTTCCCAAGAGTTCCTGGCCTCTGCATATACCCAGCATCCCGAACCAAAATTAACCTGTAAATTTGCATCCAGAAATCAACTACTATAGGGAGTCTGGGAGGTGCAGTCCCCATTGCATGCAATTTTCTTGTTAAACTAAAATATGGTCCTTTCTATTTATTAAAAACAGAAAGAAAAAAAGCAGAACTCTAAACCACAAAGGGTAGCTATTTCCTTAACTAGTTACCATGCTACAAAAGAAGTCTTTGATCTGCAATCATCTTTCTTAGGGAGAAAAGGAGAAAAGCAACACTGTCCACAAAGGTATGAAAAATATCTTTGGGTGGTCCTGGTTTCCATCCAAATCTCAGTGAAAGACTGTTTCCTTTTTTTTTTTTTTTTTGCTGGTCCTGGGTGCTGTCCCTGAGGTATTTTTTGGTTTTTGTTTTGTTTTGCTCAGGGCTAGCGCTCTACCACTTGAGCCACAGCTCCACTTTTTTGGTGCTTAATTAGAAATTAGAGTCTCATGGACTTACCTGGCCAGCTGGCTTCAAACCACAATCCTTACATCCTAGCCTCCTGAGTAACTAGGATGACAGGCATGAGCCCACTTGGTGCCCAGATGACCTTTACCATTTTGATAACTAAACCCTAGAAATCTGCTTGAAGAAAACTTTCTAAAGGGCTGGGGATATGGCCTAGTGGCAAGAGTGCTTGCCTCCCATACATGATGCCCTGGGTTCAATTCCCCAGCACGACATATACAGAAAACGACCAGAAGTGGCGCTGTGGCTCAAGTGGCCGAGTGCTAGCCTTGAGCAAAAAGAAGCCAGGGACAGTGCTCAGCCCCTGAGTCCAAGCCCCAGGACTGGCCAAAAAAAAAAAAAAACTTTCTAAAAACAGAAGGAAAAGTATATATACTTACTTGGTCTCCACAAGGTGCTACATTTTTATACATTATCTGAGCTAATCCTCACTTTGGCATCCATTAAGCATGGAGAAGACTCAGAGAGCCTGCCACATGCCCAAGGATCAGTAGAACAAAAGAAAGGTAAAGAAAAGTGTGGGGGGGAAAACATACAATCCAATTTTTGTTCTAGGCTTCTAACTGAAATCACTTCTTAGAATACATTGCAAAGAATCCAATCAAGCTTCTGGGGTTTATCATCTTTCCTACGTATACACCACCAGGAAAGAATCCACATTTGGCTACACACACTGAAGGACCGGACTCAGTCCTGCCTCACCAGACCTTGCATAGGTGGGGTCCTTAATGAGATCAGCAATGATGAAGGCCATGACGATGCCTCTGAGGATTGTGGGAGTAAACAGAGCACAAGGTGCCCATTGCCACCCAATGAACAGGTCTCTGGGTTGAGTTACAACCCCTCTTACGCCTCAGCCTCCTCTTTCTCCCTATACGACAGGAATAATAGAACATGCCTCCAAAATTGTTTTATACGTTTCATAAATACTTATCCAGTCATCAGTACCTACTGAACATTAAGCATTCACTGGCCACTGTGCTGAGCAGCACAGCAGTGAACATGACTGTAAAGTCCTGGCTCATGGAGCCACAATGGAACTGTAAGGCTGTAAGACAAACTTCAAAGGACTAAGGACTATACTGCTATGAAGTATGGCTCCCCCCACTTGCCAGCTTGGTCAGTGGTACCACCATCCACCAGTTGCCAAAGCTGTAAACTCCGGAACTGTCCTCCACCTGTCTCTCCTTTATCCTGCCCATTCCCATTAGTTCAATAAATCACCAAGTCTCTTCTGATTCTCCTGTGGTCTCTATCATATTATTTCCCCTCCTGTTTTCCATGCTTCCTTTAGGCCCCTTTAGGCCCCTTTGCTCCCACCCAAATAACAGCAATTCTCCTGTAATATTGATAATGGCTAGCCAAGCAGTTATTGATCTCTCACCATATGGCAGGCACTGTGTTAAGGGCTTTGTGTGGGTAACATACTTTAATCCTGTAATGCTAATACTAGGACCCTGATTCACACAGAAGGAACTCGAGGTGCAGAGTAACCTACCTGTGGCACACAGCTAGTAGGTGATGAAGCTATACCTCCAACCAAGCCAAGGAAGATTCTACCTTTATTCTTTACTGCCTTGTCCTCTCCTTAGTCAGCTACACACCTTGGTTTATGCTGTTGCTGGAATGTTTTTTCAAACACCCATACAGATAGGGCAGCCAGCTCAAGGATTGGGTCCAAAAGCTAGAGGCCACTCTCTAGTTATATCCATCTCTCACCATATAGCAGGCCCTGTGTTAAGGGCTTTGTGTGGGTAACATACTTTAACCCCAACTAGGAAATACTTTCACTGCTTTCCAAACACACCAAACTCTGCTAACCCACCTCTCCCTCCTTCTTCTGCAGAGCCACCTTCCTCCTTTCTCCTCCCCTCTGTGAACTCAGCCACAAACACACACCCTACTACTATAATTAGTCCTCCCCTCCCCTCCCCGTCCTTCCAATCGTGACTTCCTGGAAAGCAGACCCAATGTTTTCTCATCGCTGATGCCCAGGGTCTCAGTACAGTGGCAGGTTAAGTAGAGTAAACAAATGGCACACAGGTGGTGGGTAGCAGCTCATAGCACCATCCTGGGAAGCAGGTAGGAGACTTTTCCCAGAGGACAACAACAAGGGCAGCTTACAGCAGCAGCTCCTATCCTCACAGGCAAACTCAAGAAGACAGACTATTCTGAGCTGCTATAATAACTGAGATTGGCCAACCACAGTGTGCCAGCACTTCTCTCCAAGACTCCTGAAAGGCAATTCTATCACCTCTAAACTGCAGAACCTTAGCAAGCCCCAGACCAGTAGACCATGGAGAACTGCCTTCTGGGATGGAAGCAAATGGAAGGTACAATGACCCCTCCCCCTACCACCACCCTGCAAAGGGGCAAAGCTTCCCCAAATGTACACTAGTAAAAATCAGGACTCTGATTACTCCCAGTGAGTAACAGAGGAGCTTGAATGAGGGAGAGAAAGAAAGCAGACAAAAAGACTAGAGACATCAAAATACAGCATATTCCCTATCTCCAAAGCTACAACTCGAGTCCACCACAGATGGACACCTGCAACTGACTGCTTGCTGACCTCCCTGCCTGCCCCCTGCCCACTTTCCAAAGAGCAACCAGAGCCAGACATGTTTTATAAACTGCACCAATACTGAGGACACACTCCAGTGTAATGCCCTCCAAAAGCTTTCCATCCACTCAGAATCCAAATTTCCGTTCTTCTTTTTCCCCCAGTCCCGGGGCTTGAACTCAGTACCTGGGCACTGTCCCCGAGCTTCTTTTGCTCAAGGCTAGCACTCTACCACTTGAGCCACAGAGCCACTTCTTTTTCTGTGTATGTGGTATTGAGGAATGGAACCCAGGGCTTCATACATGCTAGGCAAGCACTCTACCACTAAGCCACATTCCCAGCCCAGAATCCAAACTTTCTATAGGGAAGTTCAAGGTCTAAAACACTCTCCCTCCCCCTTCCCCTCCTGACTTCATACTCTTCCTTCAATCTCTGTATTCCAGACACAGAGATCCTCTCGGTTTCTTTTTTCGGGGCAAGCACTCTTGCCACTAGGCCATATTCCTAGCCCCCTCTTCGTTTCTTAAATTCAGTCTTTTCCTACATGGTAAAGTTCTCCCTGCCTGGAAGACTCCTCCCCCAGATTTTTACAGCATTCTTTCTTCTCAAGGCTCAGTTTAAACTTTACCTTTTAAAGAGGCCCCCGCCTACCCAGAACTTCCTATCATGTTGTCTTTTTTCTTGTTTAGTATTTATCACCACCATCTCTAAAATGATTAACTTCTTCAAGAACTTCCCTGTTGGTTTCGGTCTACAAACACACATGAAGGTAGAGACTGTTTTGTTCAAGCTATGAATTCAGCTGAATGCATTAAGCCCTCAGAAAGAATTTCCAACATGTTCGTTGACATATCAGAGGAGCATCCTCAAGATAGGATATTTTGTTCTCCTTTAAAATAAAGAATATATCAAATAGAGATTTAGTATGCTAGATAAGCCCTAATTATGTGCTGGGCAATGTAAATGAACTCATTTTCTGAGTTGAACACTTGTTTGCTTGTTTGTATAACTCCTAAAGGCCTCCCTCCCTTGGCTGGTCCTTCTGGAGAAAGAATTGTCACTATGATTCAAGCTCACATGGGCCAAAACAAGGAAAATCACGCATTTATACAGTTGCTTTCCAGTCAACTGAAGCACTGTCATATCCATCGCACTTGAGGAAAAACAAACCAACAAGCACTTGCCCAGGAAAACTAGACAACAGGACGCAAAGTAAGGATGTCTCAAGAATCAACTCGAAAGATGCGAGACTGGGGGGGGGGGGGGGGGGGGGGAGTGTCCCAGCCTGGAAGCATGGAGTCCATATTTCTGGTTCAAGAGAGATGAGGGAAGCGTTGAGTCACACGGTAAAACCTTGCAACATGAGACACCCCAGGATATGAGGCAACCAAAAGTGAATCACAAGGCACTATGGACACCTTAGGCCTCGCGGAAGCGGAACCCTAGCTTAGTGGGTAGGAAAACTGAGGCCTTAAAGGGGAAAACTTGTTCAAGTTCGCACAGTGTGGGAATCAGGGGGGCCTCTTCTCCCTACTCATTTCTTTCGGGCAAGGAGAACTCCGATTCAAGGGGAAAAGGGAGAGAGGCCACGGGTGGCTCACAGGCTCCAAGGGGTTGAGAGAGGGGAGGGGTGGGACTAGGAAGCACATAAACAAACGACAGGATGGAGGCAGAAGAGAGGCTCAGAAGGCGCGTGAGGGCACAGGAGGAGGAGAAGGCAGCAGAGAAAGGAGCAGAAACGGGGGAGGGGGAGCGCGGTGTGCTCGGAGCCTGAAGGGGCTTGGCAGGGTGAGGGGACCCCAAGTGGAGAGGGGTGGGATGAATCAGATGGTGGAAGGCACTGAAGGCCTCGGCGAGACACTGGAGGGAGTCAGGCTTGGAAGGAAGTGTCACGGGGAAGAAGAGTTCGAGGGTCAGAGCAGACCCCGGGACAAGTCAGAGGAAGATGGAGTCTGGGCCCCAGGAGCCCGAGAGGCGCCAGTGGGGAGGCTGATGGGGCCGGGCCGCCTCACCGCGCTTGTTCTTGGTGCCGTGCTTCTTGGCGGCCGTCAGCTCCTGGTCGATCTTCTTCTCCAGGAACTCCTGTTTCTTGCTCAGCATCTCCTCCGTGTCCCGCAGCCGCTGGATGGCCTCCTGGGGGGTCGGGCCGCCCTTGCCGGCCTTACCCCCTCCGGCCCCGAACAGCTTCCCGAACACCGACATGGTTGCTGCTCGCCGCGCCGGCCTTCGCCGCCCGCTCCGGCTCGGCTCCGGCGCCCACTCCCGGCCCCGCCGCTCCCAGCCGCCGCAGGCCTCTCCTCCGCCTCCGCCCCGCAGCTGGGCCCGGCCGCGCCACCTCCCTCAGGCCCCCACGCCCGGCCCGGCCGGCGTCAGGGCAACGCGCCGCTGACTACAACTCCCAAGGTCCAACGCGCCGTACGCGCCTTGAGTCTAAGGGAAAGAGGCTCGCTGCATGCCGGGAGTCTATAGTCTTCCGGCTTCAGGCGATCCGCGGCGCACCTTTTTGGTCTCACTGAAGTCAAAGGGCAAGATGACATGCTGGGAAATGTAGTCTTCTTGAATTGTGTTCTATAGGGATGGAAGAAAAGGAGTAGTGATAACATTGTCAAAAAGATCAGTATTGGGAGTGGCAGAGCCCTGGGTTCAGGTCCCAGCACCCAAAGTTATAACCACAATAGTAATTGACATTGTGCATCTGTAATCCAGATGTGCAAAGTGCCATATACATTATCACCTTTATTTCTCAGCCTATAACAGATAATTCTGTTCTTTTTTTTTTTAATATATATGAAAGTAAACCAAGAACTCAGGGAAATCGAGTGATTGGCTTAACTTTGCCACGTCTTTGAAAAAACGTTCCTCTACCACTCTATCCACAACAGGCTTTCTGAAACAAGAAAGAACTTCAACTAAGAAGAATGAACTTCAACTGCAAAGCTTCAAACCTGCCTTGAGCCAGGTGGCATCAGTGACTCACGCCTGTAATACTAGCTGGTCACTCAGAAGGATGAAATCAGAGGCTCCCGGTTCAAAGATAGCCCTGGCCGACAAATCCTTGAGACTCTTAACTCCAATTAGCCAGCTGGAAGAGGAGGTGTGGTTTAAGTGTTACAGTGCCAGTTTTGAGTGAAAAAGTCCAAGCCCCAGTACTGTCATCATTAAAAAGAAAAACAAAAGTCAGGCACAAAAAGCCAGGTGCTGGTGGCTCACACCTATAATCCTAGCTACTCAGAAGGCTAAGATCTAAGGATCATGTTTTTGAAGCCAGCCTGGGCAGGAAAGTCTGTGAGACACTTTTCTCCAATTAATAACTTTTATTTATTTATTTTTTTTTTGGCCAGTCCTGGGCCTTGGACTCAGGGCCTGAGCACTGTCCCTGGCTTTCTTTTTGCTCAAGGCTAGCACTCCGCCACTTGAGCCACAGCGCCGCTTCTGGCCGTTTTCTGTATATGTGGTGCTGGGGAATCGAACCTAGGGCCTCGTGTATCCGAGGCAGGCACTCTTGCCACTAGGCTATATCCCCAGCCCAATTAATAACTTTTAAAAAACCAAAAGTAGAGCTGTGTCTCAAGTGGTAGAGTGTTAACCTTTAACAAAAAAAGCTCAGGGACAGTGCCCAGGCCCCAAGACTAACACATACACATACACACACGCGCGCACACACACACACACACACACACACACACACACACACAATGAACCCAATGGATTTTTCTTCTATTGCATTACATAAGTCTCCTCTCCCCCAGGCTATGATCTTATATAGACAAAAGCTATGCCTTGGACATTGCTGTTGACACAGCCTCCTATGTGTATTTATAGGATGCAATTCCCAGGAGATCAGTTTGTTTCACTCAACTTTACATATTGGATGAAATTTTCAAATGTGAGAGACACACTATGACTGTGAGGAACTTGTAGCAGCATGAATTGTGAAACATACAGTCGTACCTGTGACTGTTCTGTAACTGAGAATCTGGATGTTTTTGTCAATCAATATAAAAATTAATCATAAAAGCTGGGAATATGGCTTAGGGAGTGCTTGCCTAGCATGCATAAAGTCTTGGGTTTGATTCCTTAGTACCACAAAAACAGGAAAAGCTAGAAGTGGTGCTGTGTCTCAAGTGGTAGAGTGCTAGCCTTGAGCAAAAGAAGCACATAGACAGTGTCCAGGCCCTGAGTTCAAGCCCCAGGACTGGCAGAAAAAAAAATCATAAGAGCCAGGCACCAGTGCTCATGCCTGTAATCCTAACTACTCAGGAGGCTGAGATCTGAGGGTTGCAGTTCAAAGGTAGCTTGGGCAGGAAAGTCTGTGAGATTTTTTTTTTTTTGTCCTGTGGCTTGAACTCTGGGCCTGGGAGCTGTCCCTGAGCCCTTCAGCTCAAGGCTTGTGCTCTACTACTTGAGCCATAGTGCCCCTCCAGTTTTCTGGTGATTAATTGGAGATAAGAGTCTCACGGACTTTCCTGTCCCAACTGGCTTGGAACCATGATCCTCAGATCTCAGCCTCCTGAGCAGCTAGGATTACAGGCATGAGCCACTGGCTCTGTGAGGCTCTTATCTTCAATAAACTACCCTCCTCCACCCCCACTCCCCCAAAAAAGCCAGAAGTAGAGTTGTGGCTCAAGTGGTAGAGTGCTAGCTTTGAGCAAAAGAAGCTAAGAGACAGTGCCCAGGTCTTGAGTTCAAACCCCAGGACCCCACCCCAAACAAACAAACAAACAAACAAAAAACCTACCATGATCAAAATAGTGCAGTAGTGACATAAAAATAGATACGCTGGTGGGCTCATACCTATAATCCTAGCTACTCAGAATGTTACAATCTGAGGATCGTGCTTCAAAGGCAGCCTGAGCAGACCAAAGCAACACTCATAGCATCAATTAACAATTCTGGCAAGAAGCCAGAAGTGGAGACATAGCTCAAGTGGTAAAGCACCAGCCTTGAATTTATAAAAAAAAAAAAAAAAAAAAAAAAAAAGACAGTTTGAGGCTTTGAGTTCAAGCCCCTGTATCAGCACAAAGAGAGAGAGAGAGAAAAGAAATTCACAGTGCCACAATAAGACACTTCATACCCACTAAGACAGCTATAATTAGGAGTCAAAACAAAACAGAAACCAGCAAGTATTGGCAAGAACATGGAGAAAGAGAATTGTAAGGCACTGTTGATGAGAGTGTAAAAACGGTGCTGTGGAAATAACCTGGCAGCAGCTTGAAGAGTTCTGCACAGCCTTACCATATGACTGAGCAATTCACTGATAGGTCTGTACCCCAGAAACGTATGTTCACATGAAATCTGGTCTAGACACCAGTGTTCATTGCAACTTTATTCATCATAGCCAAAAACTGGAAACTGCCAAGCATGGTGGTGCATGCCTGTGAGCCAAAGTGCTGGAAGCTGAGGCACAAGGATTATGAATTTGAGACCAGCCTGGGCAATATAGCAAGACTCTCTCAAAAAAAATAATAAATGACTATGACTATGATAGCCTAGGTACAGGTGAGGCTTTTCCGGGGAATAGGCAGGCAGTCTGACCCAGCAGAACCTGACAGGGGTGAGCAGGAAATAGGGGAGCTGGTGCTGGAGGAACCTGCATTTGAGCTTCGGCAGGCTCATTTGAACTGATGCAGACCAAGAGGCAGAGACTATGCCTCAAGGCCCACAGGGGTTCCACTAGATGACCTTGGCTTTGCCCCTGAGACATACCCTTCCTCATCCAAGCCCAAGCCCAAGACAGAGGACTAGCTGTTCTCCATGAGGAAGGAAAGGCCCAAGCAGCCAGTTCTTAGAACACACCATTTATCACTTCCTTCACGGCTATGACTCAGGACAAACCACAAAATCCCATGCTTGGTCTACTTCAGTCATCTCCTGTGGCCAGCAGAATCATGGCTCTCCAAGGATGTAGAAGCTCAGTACCCATAAGGTCCCTTTTAAATGGACTTTGCAAGTCTTTGAATGGGAAGAGTGTTCTAGATTATGCTGGATGTGTGAAATCACCAGAAGGAAGAAGAGGGTCAGACTGCAGGGTTCTATCCTTAGGGCTGTGAAGACGGAGAAAGTGGCCACAAGCTAAGGAATGCAGGCTAGCTTCTAAAATCTGGAAAAGGTAATGAAACAGATCTTCCCTCTCCTGGCATCTCCTGGAGAAGTGTAGCCTTGCTACACTTTTAGTCCTGTGAGAAGCACACCAGACTTCTGTGGTGTGTGTGTGTGTGTGTGCGCGCGCACGCGTGTGTGTGTATCTTGGATACAGCATTGCACTACTTATACCCTCCATGTCCCTCAGATTAAAGGCCAAAGACTTGGGCCAGGTGTGGTGGTAGCTCCAACTGCAATCCCAGTAACTTGGGAGGTAGTGATCTGGGCTATCAAGATCCAAGACTAGCCTGAGCAAAAAGATAGCAAGATACCATCTCAATAAATAAACTGGGTGTGGTGGTTCATGCCTATCTCAGCTACTTACGAGACATAGGCAAGAAATTCAGAGTCCAAGGTGTGTGTGTGGGGGGGGGGACTGGGGGAGATAACTAAAGCAAAAGAAGGCTAGAGTACAGGTTAAACAAGCATAGGCCCCCAGTGCTAACCCCAGAGTCAATCAAACCAACCAACAAGAGGGGCTGGGAATGTGGCTGAGTGGTTAGAGTGCTTGCCTAGCACTCTGCAGCCCTGAGTTTAATTTCTTGGTACCACATAAACAAAAACAAATAAATAAAACAATGTTTTTAAAGTGCCAAAGTCCTTTCAATGTCCCTTAGTGATCACACACACACACACACCAGCCCCTCTCTGTCTTCTTCATTTCTGGTCTCTCCACCACACTGGCCTTTGCTGTTCTTTAAACATACTAGCTCCCCAATGTCCCTCTAGGCCCCCTGTACCCCAAGTCTCTCCATTCCTGTTTCTTTTCTAAGGCATAAAGCATAATTTACTTCACAAATTACTTATTTGCTTTGCTGGCATTTATGCCCTCCACAAGGAATCACCACAGGTAGTTTTGTTGTTGTTTGTTTTGTGACAATCCTGGAGCTCAAACTCAGGGCCTGGGTGCTGTCCTGATTTTTTTTTTATTTTTGCTAAAGGCTAGTACTCTACCACTGGAGTCACAGCTCTATGTCTGGAGTGTGTGTGTGTGTGTGCGTGTGTGTGCGCGCATGTGTGTGTGTTTAATTGGAGAACAGAGTCTCAGGGACTTTCCTGTCAGATCTCAGCCTCCTGAGTAGCTAGGATCCAGGTGTGAGCCATGGGTTCCAGGAAATTGTTGGTTCTATTTACCATACAACCTCAAGCTGTCAGGTACAGTGATCTGTGTATTGCTAGGAAGGAGTACAGTGGCTAAAAGGTCATCTTCCCTCCCTCGAGCCCCCTCATAAACCTAGGAGAGCAAAGACCTTTAATCCTGAGGTACAGCCAGCCAACCTCTAGACTCCCACCCTTCCAGACCTGAGAATCTTGGGATCATGAGCTGAAACTGTGGGGGTGGGGAGCTCTGGCAGCTGCTGCCCCTCCTTCCTCCTCAGGGAAGGCAAAACTGGTCCAACCTGTTCAACTGGGATTTCTCAGTGCGTGGCCTCAGCCCTCCGTCCCAGATACTCCTGTTCTAGCTTCAAAGGAAGCTTTACCAGCTCACAGGGGAGATTGGTCTGGCCCTAAGAAACAGGACAGATTCTTAGCTTCTTCCTGGGGACAACTCCCTTGCACTCTTGGGGTGGGAGGACAGAATATGCATGTGCTGTCAAAAGAATATCAAACATTGACTGAATAATCCTGAATAGTGTGGACACTAGATATTTCTATAGGCAAGAAAGGAAAGTCTTAGCCTTGGCCTTTGTGGACCTTTGGAGGTTTTTTCTTTTTTGGCCAGTCCTGGGCCTTGGACTCAGGGCCTGAGCACTGTCCCTGGCTTCTTCCCGCTCAAGGCTAGCACTCTGCCACCTGAGCCACAGCGCCCCTTCTGGCCTTTTTCCATATATGTGGTGCTGGGGAATCGAACCGAGAGCTTCATGTGTAGGAGGCAAGCACTCTAGCCACTAGGCCATATTCCCAGCCCCTGGAGGTATTTTTAATCTTCTTTTAAAAAAAAATTTTTTTTTGACACTTGTTCTGTGGCTTGAACTCAGGGCCTAGGCACTGTACCTGAACTTTTATGCTAATGGCTAGTGCTCTACTACTTGAGCTTAGGGCAATTTCACGCTCCGGTCAGAGCTTGTGAATCCAAGGGACTGGGGTGAGACCTGGTGCCCTAAGTTTTCACATTTCTTTCCCAGCACATTTGTAGGGACTACATTCTGTTATAATTGTCCAAGGAGACCCCTCTTAACTCTCCCGTATGACCAAAGGATGCTTCAGCCCCCATGCTTCAGTGCTGTCACCTAGAGGCTAAGAAAGGAAACTGTTGGAGCTATCTGGGACTCATGATTTTTAAAACACACACACACACACACACACCATTTTCTTTTTGGCCAGTTACAAATGGCTCATGCCTGTAATGTAGCTACTCAGGAGGCTGAAATTTGAGGATCACAGTTCAAAGCCAAGCAGGAACTCTGTGAGACTCTTATCTCCAATTAATCACCAGAAAACTGAAGTGACACTGTGGTTCTAAGTGGTAGAACCCTAGCCTTGAGAAAAAAAAAAAAAAAAAAAAAAGCTCAGGGACAGCTCCCAGGCCCTGATTTCAAGCTTGAGTGACCAAAAAAAAAAAAAAAAAAAAAAAAATTCCTTGATCTATCTATTCACACATTGAATGGCTTCTGGGTTGATTCCATATCTTGGCTCCAGCCCCCAGTGCTGCAATGAACACTATTGTGCTGGTGGCTTTACTGTAAACCTGGTTTGTGTTCTACTGGATAAATACCCAGGGGTAGAACTGCTGGGTCCTCATAGAGCTCTATGTTTAGTTTTTTTGAGGAACCTCCATACCATTTTCCAGAGTGACTGGACAAGTTTACATTCCCATCAGCAGTGAATTAGAGATAATGTGGTATATATACCACACTGGGATGGAATTCTACCCATCTATTAGAAAGAATGATATTGCACGATTCATAAAGAAATGGAAGGACTTGGAAAAAAATTGTATTCAGTGAAGTAAGCCAGACCCAGAGAAACAAAGGTTGCATGGTTTCCCTCATCTGTGGTAGCTAGAATGTACCTATAAAACTGTAAGTAAGTACGGAAGTGGTTACAGAAGAATTAGCTGAAGTATATAATAGATTCTATGGGGAGCTCAAAGAGTATAAATTTTTATTAGAAAGACTAGGTCAAAACCCAACAAATTAAGTACCAGGAAAGGGGTACATGCAAGGAGGGGCAGGACCAAGGGGAGATAGATGAATGGGGGGAGGGGGAAGAATGCAGTCAAGAGGTCACTGTAGCCAGGCACAGGTGGCTTATACCTGTAATCCTAGCAACTCAGGAGGCTGAGCTCTGAGGATTACAGTTCAAAGCTGACCAGGGCAGAAAAGCCCATGTGAGACTCTTATCTCCAATTAAGCACTCAAAAACTGGTAGTGGGGGCTGGGGATATAGCCTAGTGGCAAGAGTGCCTGCCTCGGATACACGAGGCCCTAGGTTCGATTCCCCAGCACCACATATACAGAAAACGGCCAGAAGCGGCGCTGTGGCTCAAGTGGCAGAGTGCTAGCCTTGAGCGGGAAGAAGCCAGGGACAGTGCTCAGGCCCTGAGTCCAAGGCCCAGGACTGGCCAAAAAAAAAAAAAAAAAAAAAAAAAAAAAAAAAAAAAAAAAAACTGGTAGTGGAGCTGTTGTTCAAAGTGGAAGAGTGATAGCCTTGAGCAAAAGAGCTCAGGGACAGTGCCAAGGCCTTGAGTTCAAGCCTCATGATCAACCACTCCCTACGAAAGAAGGAAGGAAGGAAGGAAGGAAGGAAGGAAGGAAGGAAGGAAGGAAGGAAGGAAGGAAGGAAGGAAGGAAGGAAGGAAAAAAGAACTGGATATACCACAAAACTAAGAAAAGGGAAGGGGTGTGTTGAAGAAGAGGGATGCATTACATTTATAAACTGCTTTGTTAAATGATACCTTCCTTGTAGAACTACTTAAAGATAATAATAATAAATAAATAAAACATTTATTGAGCACTTTTTAAGACCAGGGTACTTTACCAACCCCCTTTGTACATTTATATCACCAATTTGAATCCCCAAGACAGCCTCCCTAGGATGAACAACTATCACATAAGCCCCTCCGTACAGATGAGAAAGATGGGGCTCGCAACCTAGCTGATGTCACACAGCAAGTGTGCGGCAACCCTTGGATGCGAAGCCAGGTTTGGGTCATAGCTGGGCTCTACCCACCAGGCTGAATGATTCCTAAAAGCCTCCCTTCCTCAATTGTCTGGGGACCCCATGGAGAAAGGTGCAGCTGATGAGAACTCTGACCGCATCCAGGGTCCCGCAGAGCAGCTGACTGAAGGCCCCCGAGGCGGCCTGCCTTCTCCCCCGCGGGGTCAGCCCAGCCCGGCCGGCCGGGCACCGGGCGCTCAGGCGCCGGCCAGCTCCTGCCATGGCTCTGTGCACAGGGCGCACGGCCCGGGGACCGCGGCCCCCACTCGCGGGCGCCCACCGCGGCTCACTCGGAGGCCTGGATGTAGACGGGCACGGCCAGCATGGCGCACGGGCCCTCGGGCCCCGCCTGCAGCTCGGCCAGCGCCAGGTTGGAGCCTAGCGCCTCGGGGTGCGCGGGCACCACGAGCTCGGGGTCCGCGCCCACCGCGCCGCCCACCACGATGGACAGCACGGCGTCCTGCTCCTGCTCGCGCTGGGCCTCGGGCGCCGGCCCCGGCCCGTTCCCCGCGCCCGGCCCTGGTCCCGGCCCCGGCCCCGGCCCGGCCCCGGCGGCCTTCAGCGCCTGCAGCCCCAGCGGCTCGGCCAGGGGGGTCCCCGCCTTGTGCGCGCCGCCGCGGGGGGCTGCCCTCCTCCGCGGGGGCCGCCGGCCCTGCAGGTCCTTGTCCTTCGCGGGGCCCAGGCGGCAGCGGTGGTCTTTGAGGTACTTGTGGCGGGAGAAGCCCTTGGCGCAGCCCGCGCAGCGGAACTTGTAGTTGCCGGTGTGGGCGCGCTGGTGCTCGGCGAGGTGCGCCCGGCGGCTGAAGGACTTGCTGCACAGGGCGCACTTGTGGAGCTTCATGCCTGGGGAGCGAGGGGGCCCGCGTGAGAGGCGGCCGCTCCTCACCCCACACCCTGCCCTCCCCCTCCCCGGGCTTCCCACCTCCTCCCAGCCACTCATTCTCCTCCGCTGCACCGGGCAGGCTACGGCCCCTCGGCCTTGGCACTCGCCATCCTCTCCGCCTGAAATGGGCCGCTCAGCCCCTAAGCCTTGTGGCACTTTGTAGGCTACAGTTGTCTCGCACCTGGACTGCCCACCTCAGCTGCGCTCCTCAGACCATGGATACAGGCTGACGCTTTTGTAAATGGAGAAAATGGACCTTTGGGCCCCTCTCCACCCTCTTCCCTGGGCTTTGCCTCCCCTTCTTCCCATCCACCCTCCCAAGGCCAGCACTTCCTGTTTCCCCTCCCTGGGAAACCAGCTCTGAGCTCTCCCCATGCCTCAGCGCTCAGCTCTGGCGAGCCTCCAGACTGCTACCCGGTTCCTTCTCTGCCGCCACCCTTGTCCTCTCCATCTAACAGCTTTTGTCCCATCTCCCTCACTAAATGCTCAGCTTCCCCAAGAGGGCAGGGGAGGGAGGGCCTGCCTGATGCCCATGTGGTCAGCCTCTCTATGAACCAGTCAAGTCAGTCCACACCAGCCTGCCAGGCTCCTTTCACACTCTTGGCCTCCTTGGGTTGAGGACTCAGAGGAGAGGCAGGGACTCCACCGAGACTGGTCACCCAGTAGGAATGAAGCAGCCCTAAGACTCAAACGGAAGCCCTGCATCCAAGTCTGGTTTTCCAGCTCACATGGACCCCTGACTGTTTTCTGTAGAACAGAGGTTCTTAAGGAGCAACTTTGACAGTGCCTGGAGGTGTGTGGGTTATGGATCCAGGGGGAGGATGGTGTGGACACCTGGAGGGAAGAATCTGGCTCAAAACGCCAGCCTGTCAAGAAGTGCCTGGGAAACCCAGCATACCCTGCCATGGACCTGCCCATTTCTGCTGGACCCCACGTATTCCCCAGGCTGGGGACTGTGTCCCACCCACCCCCACCCACCCCCTCCCACCCAGGGGCAGCACACAGGCCTGCCCTCCAACCCACACAAGCAAAGCCAGCTGGCTAGACACAGCAGGCCATGGCCTCTGCCCTTCCTCCCAGCCAGCCTGGCCTAGCTCTCCTCCTCCTGTCCAGCTCTTACCTGAATGCGACAGGATGTGCGCCTTCAGCTTGTCTGGCCGGTTGAACTCCTTACTACAGCCTGTGTGAGTCCTGGAATCCCAAATACCAGTCTCAGGGGCTCAGCAGTTTGGGACCTATAGTCAGGCCCACCACTAGCCCTTGTCCCAGGAAGGGAGCAGGGTGGGAGTGGGGCAGGCAGGACCCAACAGGTGAAAGGGGGAGGCATTCACCCTTGGGGCTGCCCCTTCTGGTCCAGCGCCCCCAGGTGGTGACCCCACTGGGTGACAGCCCTACTCACGAGAAGGGGCATTTGTACTTCTTGAAGGGCTCATGGATCAGCATGTGTCTCTTCAGTTTGTCCTTGCGGTTGAAGGCAGACTCGCATACAGAGCATTTGTAGGGCTTCTCGCCTGTAGAGACAGTTGGGGAGGGAGAGAAGGTTCCAGATAAGGATTCTGAATTTGGGGAGCAGTTTCTCTGTCATTCCTTGCCACTCTGTTTTTTTGTTTTTGTTTTTTTTTGTCGGTCGCAGGGCTTGAACTCAGGACCTGGGCGCCATCCCTGAGCTAGCACTCTACCAGCTAAAGCCACAGCTCTACTTCCACTTTTTCTGGTGGTTAATTGGAGATAGGTCTCATGGCTTTCCTGCCTCAGCTGGCTTTGAACCCAAATCCTCAGAGCTCAGCCTCCTGATTAGCTAGGATTACAGGCATGAGCCACCAGCACCCAGTACCACTCTGTGTTGTCAGAGAGAGAGGAAAGAGCTTGCTTTTTAAAATTTTGAAAATAGGATCCAGCTATGTGGCCCGGGCTGGCCTCAAACACACAATCCTCCTGCTTCTGCCTCCCAAGTACGTCTGCTGTGATAGTTGGCTTTTCTTTGTGTGTGTGTGTATGTTGCTGGGGATGGAACTGAGGGCCTAAAACATACCCCCAACTCCTGGCTCATTTAAGAGGTATCACTATGCTGCCAGGGCTGGCCTTGAACTCTTGCGCTCAAGAGATCCTCCTGCCTCAACCTCCTGAGTGGTTGGGCCCAAAGGTGCTGCCACTGTACCCAAGGGGCTTTTCTTTCTTTCTTTTTTTTTTGTACTGCTACTAGGGCTTGAACTCAGGGTGTTGCCTCTTAGGGTTTTTGCTCAAGGCTAGTGCTCTACCACTTGTACCACAGCTCCGCTTCTGCTTTCTCTGGTGGTTAATTAGATATACAAGTCTCATGGATTTTCCTGCCCCAGATGGCTTTGGACCAACATCCTCAGATCTTAGCCTTCTGAGTAGTGAGGATTACAAGCATGAGCCAACAGTGCCAGCAAATGTTTTCTTTCTTTTTTTTTTTTTGTTTGTTTGTTTGTTTTTGTGCCAGTCCTGGGCCTTGGACTCAGGGCCTGAGCACTGTCCCTGGCTTCCTTTTGCTCAAGGCTAGCACTCTGCCACTTGAGCCACAGCGCCACTTCTGGCCATTTTCTGTATATGTGGTGCTGGGGAATCGAACCAAGGGCTTCATGTATATGAGGCAAGCGCTCTTGCCACTAGGCCATATCCCCAGCCCCAAATGTTTTCTTTTTTAAACCACAGGTTATAGTAAAATTAAAACTAACAAACACTGGACTGGGCTCCAGAGGGGAGAGTTATTCTCATTATATAAGTTTTTGTTTGTTTGTTTGTTTGTTTTTGCCAGTCCTGGCGCTTGGACTCAGGGCAGGGCCTGAGCACTGTCCCTGACTTTTTTTTTTTTTTTTTCCGCTCAAGGCTAGCATTCTGCCACTTGGGCCACAGCGCCTCTTCTGGCCTTTTCTATATATGTGGTGCTGAGGAATCGAACCCAGGGCTTCATGTATATGAGGCAAGCACTCTTGCCACAAGGCCATATTCCTAGCCCCTCATTATATAAGCTTTAACCTTAGGCTTTCTCAAACTTTTGATACTTTTTAATAAAGAAGAAAAAAAAGGTTGCTGGGCATCAATGGCTCACGCCTGTTATTCTAGCTACTCAGTAGGCTGAGATCTGAGGATCCTGGTTCAAAGCCATCCTGACAGGAAAATCCATGAAACTCTTATCTCCAATTAACTTCTAACAAGCCACAATGGAGCTGTGGCTCAAATGGTAGAGCGCTATCCTCGAGCAAGAAAAAACAAAAACAAACAAAAAAACCCCGCAGGGACAGCACCCAGGCCTTAAGTTCAACATCTAGGAAAAAAACAATTGATAAAAATTATTTTTGTGGAGTGCTAGGAATGAAAGCAGGACCTGGAGCAGGCTAGGCCAGGGCTGAAGCCCTTTCACCAGCCATGGTTGAAGTCTTTCAACCAATAAAAACAATCCCAAGGATTAAAAGAAAAGAAAATGGCAGTATCTCAAACTGTGTCCAAGGAGGCCGAGTTTTGCCCAGGATTGGATGGGAATTTTGCAGTAAGAGCAGTGTCCCGCCCTGGAGGTCCTGCCATCTATCGAGGGCAGGAGTCCCCCCACCAGCCTCTGGGGGCACCTGTAGTGGTGATGGGGGCAGTGGGTGGGGGCCAGGAGGGAGCCAGAAGCGATGGACGGGAGCGATGAAGGGGAAAGGAGGGAAGTGGGGAGGGGTGGGGGCAGGTGAGTGCTCACCTGAGTGGATGTGAGCGTGCAATTTGAGGTAGTGTTCTCGCCGGAAGAACTTCTTGCACACCTGGCATTTGAACCTGCCCCCGCTGCCGTGGGTGGGCAGGTGACGCCTCAGGTAGCGTTCACAAGGAAACACCTGGAGGAGAAAAAGCACTGTCTTCAGGTCTGCTGCACCAGCCTTGCTTTCCAGCCTCCCTTCCCCGGCAGCCCCCATGGCAGACTCTCTGGAGACCCTCTCAATCCATGGGGTCAGATGGCGCTCAGAGCTCATGAGCCCTGCCAAAGCACACCCACTCTGCCAGGCTGTCCTTCCTACCCAAGAGGGCTTCCTCTCACCAACTCCTATCTATCCTTTAAGACCCATCCGGGGGCTGGTAATATGGCCTAGTGGTAAAGTGCTCGCCTCACACATATGAAGCCCTGGGTTTGATTCTTCAGCACCAGATATATAGAAAAAAGCTGGAAGTGGCACTGTGGCTCAAGTGGCAGAGTGCTAGCCTTAAGCAAAAAGAAGCCAGGAACAGTGCCCAGGCCCTGAGTTCAAGGCCCAGGACTGGCAAACAAAACAAAACAAAAAGACCTATCCGGGTGCCATTGCCTCTGTGAGACCTTCTCTGATTCTTGGTGCTATGCTGGACAAAGCAAATTCTGGCTTTGAACTCTCACCCCAACATGAAGTCGGTATTTGATCCACTGAACTACAGTACTTTATTTACGGGGAATCCTAGGAGGGCAGAGCAGGGCTGCCAGTCTGCAGCACAGGGCATGGGTCAAATGCCTGACATGTAAAGGAAAGAATTTTTATTATTACTTTGTGTGCAGATACTGAGGCTTGAACTCAAGACCTCATGCTCTCACTTGTTTATTTCACTTAAGGTTGGCACTCTATACTCCACACTTCCACTTCTAGCTTTTTGCTGGTAAGTTAGAAATACACGCACGGGTGTGCGCACACACACGCACGCACAGGCACACACCGACTTCAAACTGCAATCCTCAGATCTCAGTCTCCTGAGTAGCTAAGATTACAGGCATGAGCCACCAGCATCTGGTAAGAATTAATTTTTAAATAAATAAGAAGTGAAGAAATGAATGGAAGATAATGAAGAGCCAGAAAACACAGGAGCCAAAATCTCTGTCTAGCATAGGCATAAGCTAGGCATTCGCTCATTCATTCATATATTCATTTTTATCATTCACCTGGAATAGAGACCTGGCCAAGGGCACAGACCTATTTCTCTCTCTCTCTCTCTCTCTCTCTCTCTTTTTTTTTTTGCCAGTCTTGGGCCTTGGACTCAGGGCCTGAGCACTGCCCCTGGCTTCTTTTTGCTCAAGGCTAGCACTCTGCCACTTGAGTCACAGCGCCACTTCTGGCCATTTTCTGTATATGTGGTGCTGGGGAATCGAACCCAGGGCTTCAAGTATACGAGGCAAGCGCTCTTGCCACTAGGCCATATCCCCAGCCCCCTCTCTCTCTTTAGAATGGGGACAGGAACAGGATGGCTGCCCTTCCTGTGGGATCATCTCAGTCAGTTCAGGTAAAATGCTCAAAACAGCAATTGGCACATGTTTCTTGCACAATTCATGGCACCTTTAAATTCCAAAGCCTAAAGTTAGGCTATCTAATTGGAATCATCTAGAATGAGGTCAAGTAAAGCCAGGGCTGTCCTGGAAAATTTGCCATGAACAGTTGTTTAAAAATGGGGAACATAGGGGCTGGGGATATAGCCTAGTGGCAAGAGTGCCTGCCTCGGATACACGAGGCCCTAGGTTCGATTCCCCAGCACCACATATACAGAAAAAACGGCCAGAAGCGGCGCTGTGGCTCAAGTGGCAGAGTGCTAGCCTTGAGCGGGAAGAAGCCAGGGACAGTGCTCAGGCCCTGAGTCCAAGGCCCAGGACTGGCCAAAAAAAAAAAAATGGGGAACATAGATCTAAAAGATAACTGGACATAAGCTATACAGGATACCAGGCACTTATACACAGTCAGACTAAAGGAGAACACCCTTAGAAGAGGGCCCCAAAGCTATCACTTCCCTGAACATATAAAATCCTACTTACTGAGACAAATTCCAGTAAATGGAAACAGGGGCTTTTGTTGTTGGTGGTGGTGGAGTGGTGTTTAGTTTTGCTTTTTTATTTTATTTTTTCTTTTTAGGTGGGATAAGAGGGGTGCAGGCTGGGAAAGTGGCTTAGTGGTAGAGTGCTTGCCCAGCATGCATGAAACTTTGGATTCGATTCCTCAGTACCACATAAACAGAAAAAAGCTGGAAGTGGCTCAAGTGGTAGAGCGCTAGCCTTGAGTACAGACAAGCTCAAGGACAGAGCCCAGACTCTGAGTTCAAGCCCCAGGACTGGCAAAAGAAAAGGACAGGGGGAGAGGATGCAGAAAGGGGAGGGAGGAAGGGTGAACAAATGCAAGCATGCTATTCAGTATACACTATATGGAAAAACGAACTGTGTAATGCATGGGCAGGGATGGGAGCGGAAACTTGGGAAAGTGAAGGAAGGGGTGACATTGTTCAAAAAAGTAATGTATTCATTACCTGGCTTATGAAATCATAAACCCCTCTCTGAACAACACCTTAATAATAGCATTAAAATTATATTTTAAAAAAAGAAGAAGAAAATGAGGACCAGGAAGAAAAAGTTGAAACGCAATAGGGTCAATGGAAGGTTTCTTCAACAAATAAAGGGAAAAATCAGGAGGATGGAAGAGGGCATCTGTGGATTAATAGAAGCTTTTATAGTATTGATCAACCACAGATCTGAATCTGGAGGCCTGAGCCAAATAAACTACAAGCCTGGAGGCCTTAGAATCGGAGTCACTGGTTGGGCACAAAAGAGGGCTTCCAGAGTCACTGAGAAGGCACCCTAGTAAGGGGAGGTGGGAGGTCAGCCCAGAGCCCTGAGGCAAGGGGCACCCCATCAAGACACCAACCTTCTGGCAGTGCGGGCAGGGGAAGTTATGGGTAGCAGTCTGCAGATGGTGCTCCAGGGCCTCCGGAGTGGAGTACTTGTTGACACATTTGACACACCTAAGTAGGAAGGAAGCAGGAAGCTGAGAAAGTCCACACGGCCAGCAAGTATGGAGCCCAGTCTCCACTACCCCAGAACCCACAGCAGGAAGCAAAACAATACATTTCAATCCTTCTCAAACTCCAGTCGTCTCCACTCTTACTGCCTCCATCTTTGTCTGAGCTGCCATTGCTTTGTGCTAGGACTTGGGCAGTAGTCTCTTCTCTTGCCTCCCTGCTTTGTCCTTACCTCTTGTAGTCCATTCTCCCCAGTAGCCAGAGTAAGTCTTTAAAAAGAAAAGTCTTGGCTGAGTGCAAGAGGCTCACACCTATAATCCTAGCTACTCCGGAGACTGAGATCTGAAGATCTTGTTCAAAGCCAGTCTGGACAGCAAAGTTCATGAGACACTTTAACCTCCAGTTAACCACCAAAAAGCCAGAGTGGAGATGTGGCTCAAATGGTAGAGTGCTAGTCTTGATCAAAAAAACCTCAGGGACAGCACTCAGGTCCTGAGTTCAAGTCCCAGGAATATCACAATAAAGAAATAAAAATCTAGCTGACCACAATGGCTCATGCCTATAAACCTAGCTGCTCAGGATGCAGAGATGGAAACGATTATGGTTTGAGACCAGCAAAAAGGGCAAAAAGTTTGTGAGGCTACATTTCAACCAATTAAAAGCTGGCTAGAGGCTGGGAATGTGGCCTAGTGGCAAGAGCGCTTGCCTTGTATACATGAAGCCCCGGGTTCGATTCCCCAGCACCACATATATAGAAAATGGCCAGAAGTGGCGCTGTGGCTCAAGTGGCAGAGTGCTAGCCTTGAGCCAGGGACAGTGCTCAGGCCCTGAGTCCAAGGTCCAGGCCTGGCAAAAATAAATAAATTAATTAATTAACAAAAAATAAATTACAGACCAAGAAACACCACAGTACTCACAGGCCACAAGCTACTCTGAAGGACTAAAAAAGGCCACACGTCATCACCTCTGAAACCTCTGCTAGAGGATAGAGCCATTTATAATAGTCCAGATAAGGAACATCACAGGTATGTAAACAATCATGCCAAAAACAGAATGTGGGCCCTGTGGGAATCCCAGGCAGGTGACCCCCCCACCCCAAAGCCCACTGATATCCACACATAGGGAGTCCCAGCCAGCAGGAAAGGAAGAGGAAGGCACAGACCTCACACTGTGGTGAGGCAAGATGACAGATTCCCTCAGGCTCAGAGGAGATTGATGTGGGGCAGATTTAACAAAAGCCACGAAAATCCATCAACTTAGTCATCAAGGAAACATCAGCAGAATGTGACAAAGGAACATCAAGTGGTCCTGATATGAGGCACAAAGGACATGATATCACCTTGGTGTTCTTGCCAAAGTGTGTGTGTCCTGAACGTAATCACAAGGTGAGACCAGATGAGCCCAAACAGGGACAATGGACGAGATAATGACTCCATGCTTTTCAAAAATACCAAGTTGGGCATGATGGTGCATGCTTATAATCCCAGCAAGAGGCTGAGACAGGAGGAGTGAGAGTTTAAGGAAAACCTGAGCTATAGTCAGATCCTGATTCAAAAAAGAAAACAAGCACTGGTAGCTCATGTCCATAATCTTGGCTACTCAGGAGGCTGATCTGAAGATCCAGGCTCAAAGCCAACATAGGCAAGAAAAGTCACAAGACACTCTTTTTTTACTCTTTTTTTTTTTTTTTAACCAGTCCTGGGCCTTGAACTCAGGGCCTGAGCACTATCCCTGGCTTCTTTTTGCTCAAGGCTAGCACTCTGCCACTTGAGCCACAGTGCCACTTCTGGTTCTATATATGTGGTGCTGAGGAATTTAACCCAGAGCTTCACATATATATGAGGCAAGCACTCATGCCACCAAGCCATATCCCCAGTCCAGCCCATGAGATTCTTTTTTTTTTTTTTTTTTTGGCCAGTCCTGGGGCTTGGACTCAGGGCCGGAGCACTGTCCCTGGCTTCTTTTTGCTCAAGGCTAGCACTCTGCCACTTGAGCCACAGCGCCACTTCTGGCTGTTTTCTGTATATGTGGTGCTGGGGAATTGAACCCAGGTCCTCATGTATACGAGGCAAGCACTCTTGCCACTAGGCCATATCCCCAGCTCCCCCATGAGATTCTTATCGCCAATTAACCACCTAAAAATGGGAAGTAGACCTGTGGCTCAAAGTGGTAGAGCATTAGCCTTGAGCAAAAGAGCTTAGGAACAGATCCACAACCAAAAGAAACCCCACAAACAAAAAAGAAAACAAAACAAATCAAAGTGAGAATGGAGGTATAGAGCTGAGTCACAGAAGTGATTCCCTAGCATGCATGAGGCCCTGGGTTCAACCCTCAAACTCACAAAAATATAAGAAAATAAATATAAGTAAAGGTCATGAAATGTAAAGACAGAATGAGGGCTATGCCAGCATTCAGGAGGCAAAAGGCTAATGTGACTGCCAACCTGGGCTGGACTCCAGGCAGAGAAAACACTGTCTTTTTTTGTTCTATAAAGGATGTTACTGCAACAACTGTAAAACTTTCTGTAAATCCTGACAAAGTGTACTGAGGTTAACTTCCTGTGTCTGCTTACAGAAGGAGCTCTCCCTGATTTTGGGAAAACTCATGAAGATAAAGGTGAAGGATACCAGCCATACATTATTCTCGGGGATAGGACCTAACAAAGCCTGTGAGCACAGTAGTAGTAGTGGAAATCTGGGTGGTGGAAGTCTGAAATGACATCAAAATAAAAAGTTGTGAGTTCTTGTTTTGTTTTGTGCTGGTACCAGAGTTTGAACTCAGCCCCTTGCACTCACTCAGCTAGCTTGCTTGCTTGCCTGGCACAATACCACCTCTAGCCTGGCTTTTTTGCTGGTTACTTTGGAGACAGAGTCTCACATGCAGAATTTTCTGCTTGGACTAGCTTTAAATTGTGAGCCTCAGCCTCCTGAGTAGCTAGAATTACAGGCATGGATCACGGATGTCTTACTAAAACAAAGTTAAAACTTTAAAAGCTGTAGTAGTAGAATGCCTACTTAGCTAGGATCATGCCTTGAATTCAAATCCTAGCACAGAAAAAAAGGAAAAAAAAAAAAAAAGGCCAGGCACTGGTAGTTACTGCCTGTAATCCTAGCTACTCAGGAGGCAGAGATCAGAGGATCTGGATCCAAAGCCAACCCAGGCAGAAAAGTCCTGGAGAGTCTTATCCTCCAAAAAGTTGGAAGTGTGGCTGTGGCTCCAGTGGTAAAGTGCTATCTTTGAGCAAAAGAAGCTCAGGGTCAGTGCCCCGTCTGAGTTCAAGCCCCAGGACCCACACAAAATCAAACTACTTTGAACAGGACTGACTGTGACAGGGTGGCGAGGGAGGTGGGGATGAGGAATTCCCACTTACCCTTTGTTGTTTTCAAATATTGCACTATACTCATGTAACGGCCCTGTTTTGAAGGAGGTAATTAATCATTTTTAAACCTCCCTTGGGTCTCTGACCTGCCAAATTACTTCTAGGAACATGGGTAAAGATAAATGTCCAAGGTTGTTCCCTGTAGCCCTGTTTGTAATAATAACAAACTAGAATCACCTAATTATCCAGCAATGGTAAAGGTTTAAATAAATCACAGCACACCCATGACCAATGGACTATGAGAAACCGTTAGCGAGAACATGGCAGGTCTGTTAGACTGAAATGCAAAGCTATCTATATTATAATTTGAAGTGTAAAAGTATTTGTTTTTCTCTTTTGGCAGTACTGGGTTTTGAGCTCTGGGCTTTTGTGCTTGTTAGGTAGGAGTTCCAACACTTGAGTCACGGTTTATGCCTGTTTATCTCAGTCTGGACCACAATCCTATTTTTGCTTCCTGCATAGCTGACATATAGACATGAACCACTGCATGCAGCCTTATTGGTAGAGATGAGGGAGTGAGGTCTCTACATTTGATTGTTTTCTGCCAGTCCTGGGGCTTGGATTCAAGGTCCTTTCTCCCCGACCCATACCCATGAGCAGAACCACCCTGCCAGCTGGATGTCCCCTCTAAGCTGTCTTTGCTGGTCATGAGCAGCAGAGCCACCAAGACTGCAGACCCCGTGCTCCCGTTTACCTGGGAGAGGTTGTGGGGTACTTACTTGTAGACGGCACTGTCTTTCTTGGGGCTGTGCTGCGGGAGGAGGCTGTGTGAGTACTGGTGCACACCCAGGTCATACAGTGACGGGAAGTCCTTGCCACAGAGGTGGCAGCGGTAGCTCAGCTCCTCCTGGTGGCTCTTGATGTGCTCCAGAAATGTATCAAGCTTGGGGAATGTCTGTGCGCAGCTCTTCACCACACACTTGTACACCTGGAAGAGAGACACCAGGTGAGAGCGAGGAACTCACTTTATGACCTTTGGACTAAGAGTAGGTGTTGGGTCTGGTTTTTTTGTTTGTTTGTTTGGGTTGGTTTGGTTTATGCTGCTACTGGGGCTTGAATTCAGGACCCTTCCCTCTTTGCTTGGCTTTTTTACTCAAGGTTGGTGCTCTGCCACTTGAATCCCACCTCCACTTCCAGCTTTTTGCTGGTTAATTGGAGATAAGTCTTTCATATTTGTCTGCCAGGATTGGCTTCAAATGATAATCTTCAGATCTCAGCCTCCTGAGTAGCTAGGATTACAGGAGTGAGCTATGGGTATCTGCCACAATATCTTTTCTAATCAGTTCACTATTGTCCTTGATCTATGACAATAGATCAAATGGATTTTTGGAAACAGGAGCTTGTTCTCTCTACTCTGTATATCCCTCTGGTACTGTGGTGTCTCCAGGAATGGTAGGAAAAGAAGAGAAAAGGAAGCAACTCTCTGGTTGCTAGGTATCACCTCTGGGTATGTGACCCAGCAGGTCTGGGTGACCTAACTTCACTCCTAATAGGGAAGGGTCAGGGACCTTTCTTTGAGAACCATTATCTAACTAGCCCACCTCAGGTCCTCTCTCTCTGGGGGAAGTGGCTAGTTTTGCTGCTCTTTAGGAACCAGACTCTCAGGCTAAATGTCAATTTATAAAATACTGATCAGAGGCCAGGCACTGGTGGCTCACACCTATAATCCTAGCTACTCAGGAGGCTGAGATCTGAGGATCACAGTTTAAAGCCAGCCTGGAAAGCCCACGAGACGATTATCTCCAGTTAACCATCAAAAAGTCAGAAGTGTAGCTGTGGCTCAAGTGGTACAGCACTAACTTTGAGCACAAAAGCTCAGGGACAGTATCCAGACTCTGAGTTCAAGCCTCAGTATTGGGAGGGGAAAAAAACCCAAAGCTGATCAACTCCAGTTGTGTTTTGGGGATTTCATTTTTGTTTTGTAGTAGGGTTGGAGCTGAGGACTAGACAAGCTGTACTTGCTCTGCTTCGTTACTCAGCTGGTGCTCGGCCACTCGAGCATTGCCCACAGTCCAGCATCTTATTAGTTACCTGGAGAAAAAAATCTTGCAGATCTTTTTGCAATACCAGGCTGATACTAAGCCACAATCCTCCAGGCCTCAGCCTCCCGAGAGGTACTAAGGTGTGAGACACTGGTGGCCAGCTTTCATCTTCTTTTGAACAGTTTTGTCATCCTTCCATTCCCTCTTCTGTGAGTTAAGTGAAATTCTGAGAAGTGTTTTTAACATTTTGGGAATTACACTTTGATAAATAGTACATACTCCTCAGGTGCCTATACTTCCTAATGAAGGGAACCCCAATTTGCTTAGAGTAACAATACGCCTAGTTTAGACTTCGTCCTCACTGGCCCCTCTGTATCTAATGTTAACCATGCAGCTCCTTGCTTTGCAATGATAGGTAGCAGGTCGACCTTTTTTTTTTTTGGCCAGTCATGGAGTTTGAACTCAGGGCCTAAACACTGTCCCTGGCTTCCTTTTGCTCAAGGCTAGCACTCTACCACTTGAGCCACAGCGCCACTTCTGGCTTTTTCCATATATGTGGTGCTGAGGAATAGAACCCAGGGCTTCCTGTATAGGAGGCAAGTACCCTACCACTAGGCTATATTCCCAGCCCCACAAGTCAGCTTTTGGGATAGCATCTCTCATGGGCTCTGTCCTTGAGCCTCTCTATACTCGAGGCTAGAGCTCTATCACTTGAGCCACAGTGCCACTTCTGGCTTTTTCTGTTTATGTGGTACTGAGGAATCGAACCCAGGGCTTCATACATGCTAGGCAAGCACTCTAACCCTAAGCCACATTCCCAGCCCTCCCCTCTACTTTTTGCATTTGTTCTGACTGGTATATAGATATGATGCATGGAGATATAGCAGCCGTTGTGCAACCTAGAGGATGAATGCTACAGCTAAGCACAGTAGAATAGAAAGTTAAAAGCCTGATCTATAATGACATGTCTGATCTGCTATATAAACCCAGTACTGTCTACTTATGAACTTCCTTTGAAGGGAGAGAAATAAAACACTTATGAAGCCTGTTTGCTATTGTGTAGAACCAAACAGCACTTTTCTAAATGACAGACCTCATGCACTGTTCTGATCAGTGCTCCCAGGAAAGGCTGCTGGGCTCCTTTGCTTATAATAGCCAGAGCTGTGTCTGAGTGGCTGCCTAGAAAAAGCAAGCACTTCCTCAGGCCAGGTGACCATGGTGGACCACAAGGCCATACCCTCTGATGTCAGACACCAGAAGTGGCAAGATGTGGACCCTTGCTGCTAGAAACCCAGCCAAAGGCACTATGGGAAAACGTACATGATCTCTGCCATCTCCAGACAGCAGATGACTTGTACCACTGGGCTCCTGCCTGTGTGCTTGTGGCCCCTGTGCCCATGCCCACCTACCTGCTCATTCTTGTGCTGAGTCATGTGGGACTTGAGCTGGAAGTAGGTGCTGAACTTGCTGGGGCAGAACTGGCAAAGGTAGGAGCTATCGATGAGGACCACCTGCTTGGGCTCCAGCTTGTCACCCTCATCCTCACCTGCTGGGGGCAAGGTCTGGGGCTGTGGTGTGCTCGAAAGGGCGTGGCCCAAACCTGGGAAGAGAGGCAGGCAAGGGAGGAGGTCAGTGAGCAGGGACAGGGAGAGTCAGGACAGGAACCAGGCTGTTTGGGAGATCGCAGGACACCTACTGTGTGTTCTGCTGGGTATGCCTGGTATGGAACAGAGAGTCACATCCAGTCCAGGAAATAAAATGCTGATACCTTTGCATTCGGAGCCAGAGGAAGGGAGAGCCTCTAGCTTCAGTGCCAGCCTTGTCTCAGATAGACCTCTCCATGGTGGGCCCTCACTGAACACTAGCTACCCTCCCAGTGCCTCTCCTTCTAACTGGAACCATTTGCCCCCTGTCCTTTTGTCACCACATTCTTCCTCTGTCTCTCATATCAGGGACCTCTGGCCTCACCTCAGCAGCCATGGCCCAGTGCATGAGTCACAATGGAGTTTGGAAAGTAACAGGAGAGATGGTCCCTTCCCTAAGGAGCCCAGAGGCCAGGCACACAGAGGCAGTGCCAGAGGAAAGCCAGTGGAAGGCCAGGGGCGGCCAGCCCTGTGAGACTCCTTCAGTAGCTGGCTTGGGGCTGCTGTTGCTCAGCCCTGAAGCTGCATGGAAAGGACTTACAGCTGGCTCCACTCTGTCCAAGGCAGAGGCCATGAGCACTAGGTGGGAAACGGGAACTTGGAAGGCAGGCAGCCAGTCCAAATCCAGATGTGTCATTTTCAAAAGTTATGACAGCCAACCTGGGAAGACAAACCTGAGAGACTCTTATCTCCAATTAAAAGCCAGAGTGGAGCTGTGGTTCAAGCAGTAGACCACCAGCCTTGAGTGAAAAAGGTAAGGGGGAGCACAAAGTGAGTTCCAGCCTCACTACTAGTGCACACATATTAAATAAAGTTACCATATGGTATCTCAGAATGTAAGGCCCCAGTTCAATCTGCAGCACTACGAAGGAAAAAAAAGTGAACTTTATGGCCAGGAGTTTGGCCTAGTAGTGGAGTGCTTGCCTAGCATACATGAAGCTCTAGGTTTGATACCTCGCTACCACATACACAGGAAAAGCCGGAAGTGGTACTGTAGCTCAAGTGGTAGAGTGCTAAACTTGAGCAAAAA
This sequence comes from Perognathus longimembris pacificus, assembly GCF_023159225.1. Classification (NCBI taxonomy): domain Eukaryota; kingdom Metazoa; phylum Chordata; class Mammalia; order Rodentia; family Heteromyidae; genus Perognathus; species Perognathus longimembris. The sequence goes on along the minus strand of NC_063166.1, from coordinate 68,209,496 downwards.
AGAAGCCAGGGACAGTGCTCAGGCACTAAGTCCAAGCCCCAGGACTGGCAAAAAATAAAAAGATTCTGAGTTGGGATCCAGGGAAAACAAAGATAGGAAATCAATTAGTGATGCCTGCCATGGATATAGTATTAGAATAATGCATATTACATAACACACATTACGTATTTGTCACCCTTCCTTTTATCCTGTGCCTTCTACCATGCTCCCTCTTCTCTCCTCTCTCCTTCCTTCCCCTCTCCTCCCCTCCCCTTCCTCTTCCTACTGGTTTTGAACATCCCCTTGCTATTTCTGCTCAAGGCTGGTGCTCTACCACTTGAGTCATGCACCTCCACTTCTGGCATTTTGCTGGCTAACTGAAGATAACAGTCTTGAAAGATTTGTATCTCTGAGCTGGCTTCAAGCCAGGACTCTCAGATCTTAGCCTCCTGAGTAGCTAAAGTTACAGGCATGAGCCATTATTTGTTTTGAGATGAGGATGTCACTATGTAACCCAGGCTGGCTTGGGCATAGAGCTCCACTTTATGGATCAAGTCAATCAAAGCCCAGAGGTCAAGGAGGTTACCCAAGGTGAAACAGCAACAAAACCTGTGAAGCTGGGGCTGAGGTGGCGCTCAGTGACAGAGCAGTTGCCTAGCCTACACAGGCCCTGGGTCCCATTCCATGCACCACAAACCCAATGAGAATGCAGAGAGATATGGGGTAGTATGGTTCCCCTGACTTCTACACACCTGCATTTTCCTCCTCCTCTTGCCTGCTGGGGTTCAAGGCCATGACCTGTACAGTCACAGAGTTTCGAGAAACGGTGCCACCACTACGCCCTGGGGGCCACACCTTGTGGGTCTGCATGTGCTTCTTGACATTGGACTTCTGTGCGAAGGCCCGGCCACATGCGATGCACTGGAAGGGCTTCTCCCCCGTGTGGCTGTGGGGACAAGGCCTGTTAGGATCCTTGCGCAGGAATGGCCCACATATACTGCTGGCCACCACTGTGAGCCCGTGGAGACACACCCTCATGTCTAACCCGACAAACCAGAGGTGGGAAAACCCGGGCTCTTGATCCTATCACTAGTGCCAGAGGCTGACCCTCTCAAGGGCACATCACACTGAGATGTCACCTTTCCTCACCTGGAGATTGTCATCTGAATGAGAAGGCATCCTAGTGTCTGCCAAGTACTGTAGGTACACCATTATTAACTTTCCTCCCTGCAACCCATTTTTTTTTTTTTTGCCAGCCACTAGGACTTGGACTCAGGCCTGGGTACTGTCCCTGAGCTGCTTTTTGCCCAAGGCTAGCATTCTACACTTTTTTTAAATTGTCTTTTTTGTTGGTGGGGGGTAGGGGGCTTGAACTCTGGGCCTGGGTACTCTTCAGCTCAAGGCTAGCACTCTACCACTTGAGCCACAGTGCCGTTTCCAGTGGTTTTTGTTTGTTTGTTTTTCTGGTGGCTAATTGGAGATAAGAGTCTCACGGACTTTCCTGCCCAGGTTGGCTTTGAACCTCCATCCTCAGATCTCAGCCTCCTGACTGGCTAGGATTATAGGAGTGAGACACCAAGCACCCAGCTTCTTGTTTTGTTTTGAGACAAGGTTTCACTATCTAGACCAGGCTGGCCTCAAACTCTAGATCCTCCCACTTCAGATTCCCAATTACTTGAATTGGATTAAAGATATCATCACCACAGCCAGATAATGGACTCTTTCTTTGAGGGGGGAGGTTGCTTGCCCTGGGACTTGAACTTAGGGACTGAGCACTGTCCCTGAGCTTCTTTTGCTCAAGGCTAACACTCTACCACTTGAGCCACAGTGCTACTTCTGGCTTTTTCTGTTTATGTGGTACTGAGGTACTGAACCACAGGCTTCATGCATGCTAGGCAAGCACTCTCCCACTAAGCCACATTCCCAGCCTGTCTTTTCTTTGTTGGTACTGGGGATCAAAACCATGGCATTGTGCTGGCTAGGCAAGCACTTTCCCACTAAACTACATCTCAACCCATAAAACAATGTTACTAAGGTCCAGAGCTATACTATTAAGGCAAAAAGAGTTATTGAAGTTGGTTAACATTAAATTAAAATTTCAATTTTTCAGCTAGGTGGCAGTAGCACAAGCCTGTAATCCTAGCCACTCAGGAAGCTGAGATCTGAGGATTACTTTTAGAAGCCAGCCAGGGCAGGAAAGTCTATATGACTTTTATATGCAACTAACCACCAAAAAGCTGAAAGTGAAACTGTGGCTTAAGTGGTAGAGGACCAGCCTTGAGCTAAAAAGCTAAGAGACAGTTCCCAGGCTCTGAGTTCAAGCCCTAGTAGCAGTACACATCCACACACACATCCACAAAAACCCATTTTTTTTTTTTTTTTTGCCAGTCCTGGGCCTTGGACTCAGGGCCTGAGCACTGTCCCTGGCTTCTTCCTGCTCAAGGCTAGCACTCTGCCACTTGAGCCACAGCGCCGCTTCTGGCCGTTTTCTGTATATGTGGTGCTGGGGAATAGAACCTAGGGCCTCGTGTATCCGAGGCAGGCACTCTTGCCACTAGGCCATATCCCCAGCCCCACAAAAACCCATTTTCAGCAGCACTAGCCACATGGCTGGTAGTGACTACTGGGTCACAGTTGGTGACAGCACCAACCTGAGCACCACCACCTTTACAACAAGTCCTATCTGGGCAGCACCGTTGTTGACCTATGGGTCTCCACCAAGCTGGACTTTGCCCCCCGAGGACACAGCTATGAGGTATCTAATAGTCAGCAGACCAGCTCCAAAAACCAACTTTAAAGAGAATAGCCTCCTTCCATCCTTCAGACTTTCTCAGGCCACAGTCATAAACCTGCTAAAATCATCCCGTGTACCACGAGTTGCCCTGTGACCAGCCCTAGCTCGTCGTGTCACAAGTGTGAACACCAAGGCCCAGACAGGCTCCCTGCATATTCTTGTGACAAGAGAGGTTCTGGCTAGACATGAGTGACCCAAGACTTCCTGGAGCCATCCTGGCGGGGCCAGCCTGTGGACAGCCCTTCTGTAAACCCAGAACCGGGGCAGCCCCTATGTCTGCAAGTATATCACCTGTACCCCACCCCTTTACTCCCCTGTCATGATGGGCAGGCCCCTTTTCCTGATCCTGAGAAAAACTGGGATCTAGTTGGAAAACCAGCCCAATTAGACCACAAGCCTTGCAGGCCCCAAAGAGACAGATGGTCTGGGGCTGAGCAAGGACCTGGCTTCCCCTGCAGGTGGCCTCAGCCAAAGCTGCTCACAACCATGCTTCCCCCTCCCGCCCCCCCCCCCCCCCCCCCCGCCGGCCACCAACACACCTTCGGATGTGCTGCTGCAGGTCAAAGTTCTTGGTGAAAGACTTGTCACAATAGGAGCACTTGAGCTTCTGTGCCTTTGGCTTCCCTGCAGCAGAAAGACAGAGCAGGAGAGGGAGGTGAGGCTGAGGGTGTCTAAGACTGCCTCCTCCCAGGGACCTGGCCCGACAATCCACGGCCTTGTAAATCTACAGCCATCCATGCACAGGGAAAGAGACACAGGTGAGCTGCTTATAGGGCCCTGGAGAAAAACCCAGGACAAGTTCTGAGCCCCTCACAGCCTCCCCCGCCCCAGGATAAAACCCACCCGCTCTGTGATAACCATCAGCATGCTGAGTCCACTGACTCCTGCCCACTTCACCATCCCCTTCATCCAGCTGTGGAAGATGCTTTGCTAATCCTGAAAGCATTCAAGCATGGTCCCACCTCTGGGCCTTTGCACCTGCTGGCTTCCCTTGTCTGGAATACCATCCCTCAGACGACCAAAAAGCTACATCCTTCTCTTCTCCAGATGGCTATGTAGCCTCATTTTCCAGCTTCACTCAAGAAACTCTCAATCACAGTGCTCCATTAACCTGCTTCCTAGAGCAACCTATAAATAAATATGTATTCCTGTCTGCCTCTCCCATTGAACTGAGTACTCAGGGCAAGACAGCATGGGCCAATGCATCAGATGCCCTTGTGCCTGATGTGGAACCTGGTACCCAGACACCAATGCACATCTGTGAAAGGAAGCCCCTGAAAAATTTCCCCAGTTCTCTTCCCTGCTTCTGATACCATCTCCACCCCCACTTAGTCTCTCCAAAAGGGTGATAGACACAGTTACTTGCTGACAGGTAGCCACTCTTCTTTTGCCTTTCATTACAAATCCCCTACAATGTCCCTGGAGAAAACAGATATTTCCCATCTTCCTTTTCAGCTAGGCAGGGTCATGTGACTAAATTCTCACCAATGAGATACAAGCAAAAGTCTCATCCATACAGAGCTGGGGATGGTGTGGCTCAGTGAGCTCCTGCCTAATAAGCACAAGATGCACCTCATACAGAACTTCTAGAAGCTGGGAGGTACTTCTTTACCCTTCCCATGCGCCCCCCTTCTTACTGCCTGGGATATGAGATTGATGACTGTAGCTCCAGCAGCCATCTTGGATGGTGAGGCACCCCGATAAATGAATCCATGTTCTAGGGATAGAGGCATACAAAGACAAAGGAAACATGGATGCCCCGTGACCATGTCACACAGTCCCCAGATTGCCTGCTTCTGGCCTTGTTCTACACAGACTAGAAACAAAATTCTATCCATCTGAAGACGCTATTATCTGAGATTTTCCAATATGAGCAACCAAACGTAACCCCAACCATCATAAAAGGGAAGACCAGAACCACGCAGCCCGTGCACAGGTCCCTGCTGAGGAAGGATGCCTGTGGCAGGCAGGCGGCCCACCTTCTGGGAGTCCACCGGCACCTTTAGCCCGTCGAGGCTTCAGCGTGGGTGGGGAGTCAAAGGTGGCTGCCGTTCCCCCGGTGGTGCTGGTCATGGGGGTGACAGGGCTTGGTCCTTTTGGTTTGAACCCTTGCTTGCCAGGGCTGTACACTGGGGGCGTGGGGTACACTGGGGCCTCCACACATTGGTTTGGCACCTAGAAGGACAACATTGTGAGGCAAAGAGCCCTGGGAAGGATGGGAGAGCTCCCGCCACCCAGGACTCATATTATGGTCCTGGCTGATCTCCATCACTGTTCTACCTTGCCACCCTAAGCCCTCCACCTGGTCAGCCACCCCAAGACACAAGAGCCACAAGCAGTTTTGGAGCCAGGCTGCCTGGGTTCAAATCTTTTCTCTACCACATACCACCTAACTGGCATTGGGTTGTAATTCCTGCATCAGTTTCCACTCTGTAAAACTCCCACACAGGACTGCTGCAAGGGTCACCTGAAGCAGCACAGGAGGAGATTGGAGGGAGCATGGCAGCAGACTGGAAGTGCCCAATAAACACAAGCTGCATAGTTTATAAAATAGGAGACTTTTATGCTAATAATTTGGGGGAGTCCTCTCCCCAAAGGCAGGCATTTCTGACTGATCTAACCTCTACCGGAGAGCAGCTTGTACTTCTGCCACAGCCTCTGCTTCCCCATGGCCGCGCACCTTCCACTCCACTCACCTCCAGGGTGGGGTAGGGCTGCATCCCCAGGGCCTGGATCTCCACTGTTCCACTCCCAGGCAGGGGCGTAGTGGCACTGTATACCTCCACCACGCCATTCCCTCCAGGGTTGGGGCGCCCAGGAGGGCCCAGGCTCTGGGGCGGTGGAGGTGGGGGCTGAGGCGGTGGGGGTGGAGGCAGAGGAGGAGGTGGAGGAGGAGGAGGTGGAGGCTGGGTGAGGTAGCTGGGCACAGAATGCATGTTCAGGCTGCTCTGCAATCAGAAGAGAAATCAAAGCATTAGGGTCGATAGCAGCGCGTTGTATCAGCAGCACAGGACTTCGCCAGTAGCTGGCCTGGATAGCTACACACACATCAGTTCAGAGAAAGGGGGGCTCTGGAGAATTCCAGAGTTGAGGGTGATCGGCTTGATGCTGCTGTCTTCCCTGTGCATGTCAGCACAATCAGCCTGGCATGTGAAGAAAACGGGTAAACAGGATACCTAATGTTGCCATTATATGAAGGGCTGGCTCTTCATAGGTGTCAGAGACCCTGGCTTGATAAGGCTGTTTTATCCACCAGCAACACTGACCACTCTGTCCAGCTCTCCTAGTGCCAACAGTGTGGTTTGCAAAGAGCACCTACTTTCCCTTTGGGCATGTACAATTTTTCTCCTTAGAAAATCTCAGGAAGCCACTATGTGGCATTTATTTATTTGTGCTGTACCCAGGGCTTGAACTCAGGGCTTGGGTTCTCTACCTAAGTTTTTGTGCTCAAGGCTAGCACTCTACTACTTGAGCCACAGCTCCACTTTGGCCTTTTAGTGCTTAAGTGGAGATAGAAGTCTCATGAAGTTTACTGCCCAGGCCACTTCCAAGCATGACCCTTGGATCTCCATCTCCTGGGTAGCTAGGCTTACAGGCATCAGGCTGTTCTTTCATTTTATCTAACAGACCCAAGACATTTTTTTTTTTTTTTTTTTGGCCAGTCCTGGGCCTTGGACTCAGGGCCTGAGCACCTTCCCTGGCTTCTTCCCGCTCAAGGCTAGCACCCTGCCACCTGAGCCACAGCACCCCTTCTGGCCGTTTTCCATATATGTGGTGCTGGGGAATCGAACAGAGAGTTTTACGTGTAGGAGGCAAGCGCTCTTGCCATTAGGCCATATTCCCAGCCCCCAAGGCATTTTTGTCATGAATAAAACAGGAAAACAGGGCTGGGAATATGGCCTAGTGATAAGGTGCTTGCCTCTTTTTTTTTGTTTGTTTGTTTGTTTTGTTTTTTTGGCCAGTCCTAGGCCGTGAACTCAGGGCCTGAGCACTGTCCCTGGCTTCTTTTTTGCTCAAGGCTAGCACTCTGCCACTTGAGCCACAGCGCCACTTCTGGCCATTTTCTGTATATGTGGTGCTGAGGAATCGAACCCAGGGCCTCATGTATATGAGGCAAGCACTCTTGCCACTAGGCCATATCCCCAGCCCAGGTGCTTGCCTCGTATACATGAAGCCCTGGGTTCAATTCCTCAGCCCCACACATATAGAAAAAGCTGGAAGTAGCACTGTGGCTCAAGTGGTAAAGTGCTGGCCTTGAGCAAAAGAAGCTCAGGGACAGTGCCCAGGCCTGGAGTTCAAGCCCCAGGACTGGCAAAAAAACAACAGGAGTTTCTGAGCACTTGTGGCTCATCCTGATAAACCTAGTTGATTACAAGAGGCTGAGGTCTGAGGATCCTGAGATCTGAGGATCCTGGTTATAGATAGCCAGGGCAAGATAGTCCATGAGATTCTTATCTCCAATCAGTAAAAAGCTAGTAGTAGACATACTGTTCACATGGTAGAGTGCCAGCTGAGCAAAAAAAGCCAATGAAGAGTACAGGACCCTTGAGTTCAAGCCAAAAGAAAAAAGACTAAGACAGGAGTTAAAATATTGGACAATGGCTGTGAACCCCAATATAGCAGCTTCCTCCCTATAGCAGGAACAGCCTAAGAAAAGGTGGAGAGTCACCCGTCGGTGTGGGAAAGCTGAGACTAAGAGCCCTTTTTCTACAAGATTCTTCTTCTTTTTTTTTTTTTTTTTTTTTTGGTCAGTTGGGCACTGTCTCTGAGCTTTTGTGCTCAAGGCTGGTGCTCTACCACTTTGAGCCACACCTGCACTTCCGTTTTCAGGTGGTAAATTGGAGATAAGAAGCTCATGAACTTTCCTGCCCAGGCTGGCTTTGAACTGCGATCTCCAGATCTCCATCTCCTGAGTAGGTATGATTATAGTCATGAGCTGCCAGTGCCTGGCTTCTACAAGATTCTTAATCTGCAGAAGTTAATATGCAGGCCTGGGATCAAGACAATGTGAGATTTTCCCAGCTCATACAAGGCCAGAACCACAAGGAAAAGACCCCGTGAGAAGCCCACTGCCTCCTTACCTGCACAGGTGGGGGCCCCTGGGGCATGGGTTGGTCCAGGGATGTGAAGGCTGACATGGCGGACATGAGCACATCATCGCTCACCAAGATGTTCCCTTGCACCAGGGTCTGGATCAGTGGGGACGGGGGCACTGTGATATATGTGGAGATCTAAATAGCAAAACGTAGAGACACACCTGAGGCTCTGACAGGAAGCTGAGGGAACTGTGCAAATGCCCAAGCTAGGTCTGTGGGTCCCCAGAAACTAGGGCCCACTGCAACCTTTGCTGATCCTTGCTTTGACCCTAGGCAAGCCACCTACCCTCTCTGAGTCCTCATTAAGTCATCTACCAAATGAGGAGAATGAGTAACACCTCTCTGAAAAGCATACACCTTGGGATCCAGATACAATGCTTCCTGCTTTTTACTCTAGGCAAACACTAACACATTTACTGGAATTCCACTCTTGGAATAACTACAAACAACCTAAATGTCCATCTATAGAGAAGAATAGATTTAAAATAGTGTGGGCTGGGATATAGCTCAGTGGTCAAGTGCTTGCCTAGCAGGTACAACGCTCTGAGTTTGATACCCAGTACCACAAAAAATAAAATAATGCATAAAGCCAGGGTTGGGTTGGGTGATAGTGACTCACACCTGTGCTCCTCATACCTGAGGATTGTGGAGTGTTTTTTGTTTGTTTGTTTTGCCAGTCCTGGGGCTTGAACTCAAGGCCTGGGCACTATCCCTGAGCTTCTTTTGTTCGAGGCTAGCACTCTACCACTTGAGCCACAGCGCCCTTCCAGCCTTTTCTGTTTATGTGGCACTGAGGAATTAAACCCAGGGCTTCGTGCATGCTAGGCAAGCACTCTACCACTAAGCCACATTCCCAGTCCAGGGATTATGGTTTTTGGAGCCAGAAAGGGCAGACAAATCCAAGAGACTCTTATCTCCAATTAACTAGTTAAAAGTCAAAAGTATAGGTGTGGCTCAAGTGGTAGAACACCAGCCTTGAGGGAAAAAGCCAAGGAAGAACACAAGGCCTTAGTACTGACACTGACCCTCCCCCACATACACACACATACACACAAGCACGCATGCAGGCACGCAGGCATGCACACACACTCACAAGACCTGCTGAAGGACTGAATAAAGAAACAATGAATATACCTGGCGATTGGCCGGAGGTGGCACCTGCTGGACAGTGGCTGGTGCTGCTGAGGGCGTGTAGATGCTGTTGGTGGCCAGGGAGACCGTAGCCAGGGCAGGGGCATTCCCCTGACACTGTTCCCGCTTGTGGGTCATAAACGCCGGCAGCGAGTTGAATTGCTTCTTACACTTCCCGCAGAGAAAGACATCCTCATCATCTAGGGGCCAGACCCGGGGGTGGGGGTGGGGGCCAGTGCCAAGGGGCCACAACAGCGCAGCAAGAAAAAGCAAGAGTAAGTCAGGAGGCATCACCATGTGGACCAGGAGGCTGTGGCTGACTTGGAGAGCAGCAAATCAAAGGCTACCCATGACCAGACATGCCTGTGTCCAACATCAACCTCAGGGTTCCCACAGCACCTGCAAGGGGTTTGCTTTCCAGTTGAGAAATTCAGAACCTTTATCCTGCCTGAATTTATTCATCAGCCACCAGTGGATCTCATGATCACACTTCCCCATGCTCAGCTGCCTGCACTCTCAGACCAACTGATTCTGCAAAGTCCCCCTCTTCCAGGAAGTCTTCGGAAAACTTGCAGCCACAATTTCTACTTGTGTTCCACTTCTCATATCAGTTTTCTTTCTTTCTTTCTTTCTTTTTTGCCAGTCCTGGGCCTTGAACTCAGGGCTTGAGCACTGTCCCTGGCTTCTTTTTGCTCAAGGATAGCACTCTGCCACTTGAGCCACAGCGCCACCTCTGGCCATTTTCTATATATGTGGTGCTGGGGAATCGAACCCAGGGCTTCATGTATATGAGTCAAGCACTCTTGTCACTAGGCCATATTCCAAGCCCGTCATATCAGTTTTCTCAGCCCTATCAAACTATCATCCACTTAGGAAAGGAAACGTGTCTTATTTATCATCATAGCTGTGACACCTCTTGAGCAAGAAGGCCTCAATGGACATCAGTTGAGTGAATGAAAAGCTAATTGAAGCTGGGCTCCATGACTCATGCCTGCAATCCTAGCTACTCAGGAGGCTATCTGAGTGTCTCTGTTGTAAGCCAGTCCAGATGGTAAAATCTGTGAGATTCTTATCTCTAGTTAACCACCAAAATGCCAGAAGCGGAGCTGTTGTTCAAGTAGTAGAGTGCTAGCCTTGACCAAAAAAATAAAAAAAAAAGCTCAGGGACAGTGCCCAGTGTCCACCCTGAGTTCAGGCCCAGTACCAACACACACACACACACACACACACACACACACGATTAAAAAAATAGGATGGCTAGGTGCTAGTGGCTCACAGCTGTAATCTTAGATACTCAAGAGACTTGGATCTGACAATCAGATCTGGTTCAAAGCCAGCTTAGGCAAGAAAGTCCTTAAGACTCTAATCTTTAACCACCAAAATGGAAATGGAGTTGTAGCTCAAGTGGTAGAGCCCTAGCCTTGAGCAAAGAAGCTCAGGGACAGCACCCAGGCCCTACATAGTTCAAGCCCCAGGACTGGCACCAAAAAAAAAAAAAAAAAAAAAAAGGATGCATAATTGACCACAGAGACTCAAACAGGGATTTCAAAACAAGCCCTCTTGTCTCAGGGGTTGTTCTCTCTGTAAAAGGGAGGCTGAGAAATGACTTTGGGGTTCCTGTCATTCCCATATCATGGTACCAGCTTCCTACCAGCTCCCTTGGGTGGGGCGGGGGGGGGGGGCGTTCTTAGAGCTAAGTAGAAAAGGGCAGGAGTCTAAATATCCAGGCTGGGAGAAAGGACACCTGGGGTCCCTCTCACTCCCCCATGATCTCCACCTGTTTCCTCTGCTGATGAACAGTGCAGATACATACTCACCCAAGGGCTGGATGGCAGGGGGGGCATTGACACTTTGGCCTGTTGGATCAGGGACTGCTCCTTGGCCATCCAATAATGACTGCACAGCCAGAACAGTCTGATTGTCCATTCCTGAAACAGAAAACACAGGTCAGGGAGTGGTTCAAATAGCAGAGAAACTGCCCAGAGAGTTCAAACCCCAGTACTGCCACAAAGTAAAAAAGGCAACACAGCCTCTGGAAGCTGGGCCCAGCACCTGCTCTGACTTCACCTGTACCAGCCAGATCTACCACCGAGTTACCTGGGTGAGGATGAAATTCTCCCCCTATTTTAGTGTTAACAGATCCCAGGATTGAGGCTGGAAACACAGTCTGGGAATAAAGATTAAACTCCCCAGCCTCTTGTGCAGCTAGGAAAGGACCATATGCAGGCACGGGTACTCCAAGGTGGTATAGGCAGCTTCCATCTCCCATTCTGCTTCAGAACAGAAACATAGAACTCCACTCAGAGCCACAAGGGCAAAAGCCCCAAAGCAGCCGGTCACCAGTGGCTCACTCCAGTAATCCCAGCTACTCAGGAGGCTGAGGTCTGAGGATTGCAGTTTGAAGCCAGCCCAGTCAGGAAAGTCTGTAAGACTCTTGTCTCCAATTAAGTATCAAAAAGAAGTAGAGCTGTGGCTTAAGTAGTAAGTGCTAGCTTTGAGTAGAAGGGTCAAAGAAAGTGCCCAAGCTCCCAGGACTGGCACAAAAATGTAAATAAATAAGCAAGCAAGCAAGCAAGCAAGCAAGAAAGGGGCTGGGAATATGGCCTAGTGGCAAGAGTGCTTGCCTCATATACATGAAGCCCAAGGTTCGATTCCCCAGCACCACATATATGGAAAAAAAGCCGGAAGTGGCACTGTGGCTCAAGTGGCAGAGTGCTAGCCTTGAGCAAAAAGAAGCCAGGGACAGTGCTCAAGTCCTGAGTCCAAGGCCCAGGACTGGCAAAAAGAAAGAAAGAAAGAAAGAAGGGTTACCAGCTCAGCTCAGTGGCCCAACATGTGCTTAGTCTACATGAGGCCCTAGGTTCATATCCAGCAACCCCAGCCACTAACACCCCCTCCCCCAAATAAAACCCCTGAGCCTGAGGGGTTCCCAGTCTGCCTTCCTGTGAACTTTCCCATGTTTTATTTTTATTTTTTTCCCAGTCCTGGGGCTTGACCTCAGGGCCTGAGCACTGTCCTTGGCTTCTTTTTGCTCAAAGCTAGAACTCTACCACTTGAGCCACAGCACCACTTCCGGCTTTTTTCTATATATGTGGTGCTGAGGAATGGAACCCAGGGTTTCATGAGCACTCTACCATTAGGTCATATTCCCAGCCCTGAACTTTCCTGTGAAAGAGAATCTTCCGGCCTCTTCAAGCCACTGCCAGATTGAACCATTACTTACTCGTGGCCGCCTCTACTCCAAGTCACACAACCCCTCCAGACATGATGCGCCCTACGTCTTCCTTACCCACACCCTGAGGCTCACGGTGTGCTCCCTTCAACATCCAGTGTATGAAGGTTGTCTGTGTCCTCCATCTTTGCTGGGAAACTTCCAACCTTTCCCCATCTACTCCAGTGGAACTTAAGCCCCCACCTTCTACCAATGACCACCTGATGGCATCAATATACCACAAAACACACGCTTCTTGGCTTCAGGTGCATCTTGCCTGGGTCTCCTCCATCGTGCCGGGCCTGTAATCGCTCCTCCTGTCTCCCTCCTAAAGCTTCTATATAGAAGGATTGCTCTGTCTGAACTCTTCCCTCTCGCCCTCCTGCAAGAGGGCATCCCTGGTAAGACCAATATTGAGAGCTTCAACCTGAGGTTCATGCTTCCCTGAACATACATAAACCCATGTTTTAGTATCTGGGTGTGAATCTATACATGAATGCATATAGAATTTTTATTTGTAATAGTGAACCCCCTCTCCCAACAATTCAGAGAGCCCTCAGTGGGTAAATAGCTAAAGAATGCAACACCTACACTGTGGAAGGTTCAGCAATAAAAAGAAGCAAATTACAACTTGAATGAACATCCAGGGAGCTGTGGAAGTTGCAAAATGTGAGTCTCAAAGGCTATAGGCTTAGACAGATGCTGGTGGCTCACATCTACAGTCTTAGCTACTCAGAAGACTGGGATCTGAGGATCACAGTTCAAAGCCAGCCAAAGCAGAAAAGTCTATGAGACTCTTGCTCCAATTAACCAGTAAAAAGCCATTTCTGGAGGTGTGGCTCAAGTAATAATAGAGCAAATAAATAACCTAAGAAGGCAAGGTCCTGAGTGCAAGCTCCAATACTGGTACAAAAAAACAACAACAACAAAAAAAAAGGATTTATACTTTAGGATTCTACTGTCAAACTCTTGAAAAAAGTTGTTTCTTGGGCTGGGAATGTAGCTTAGTGATAGAATGCTTTGCCTAGCATGCACAAAGCCCTGGGTTCAATTCCTCAGTACTACATAAACAGAAAAAGCCAGAAGTGGCGCTGTGGCTCAAGAGGTAGAGTGCTAGCCTTGGAACAGTGCTCAGGGCCTCATATGTGGTACTCCACCACTAACAGTATGTCTCCAGCCCCCTCCCTTCTTTTTGTTGTTGTTGCTTGTCCCAGAACTTGAACTCGGGGCCTGGATGCTGTCTCTGACCCTCTTTGTGCTCAGCGTCTGCCACTTGAGCCACAGCATCATGGCTTTTTCTGAGTAGTTTACTGGAGATAAGAGTCTCATGGACTTCCTAGGCAAGGCTGGCTTCCAACAGTGATCCTCAGATCTCAGCTTCCTGAGTAGCTAGGATTACAGGTGTGAGCCATCAGTGCCCAGTACCAGCCCCTTTTTGTGTTGGTTATTTTTCAGGTAGTTGTCTAGGACAAGTTGGGCTGAGATCCTACTTGTGCTGCCCAGGGTGGCTAGAAATGGCAAGTGCTTGCCTCTGAGCTGAGCCACCATGCTCCCCCTAACTGGGATGACAGGAACACACCACTGTACCAGACATTGAGATCATCTTACAAACTTCTTTTTTGCCCCAGCTGGTCTTGAATCACTGTCTCCCAATCTTTGTCTCCCAAGTAGCTAGGATCACAGGCCGGTGTCACTTCACTCCCCAACTCAAAATTCTAAACAAAGTACAGGTTCACAGTCTCCAGGAGCCTGGGATATGGGAGAAGGGGAAGAAAGAATTGGAGCTAAGCCATGTTGACAGGAAGAGAGTGTTACAAGGTATTGGGCCTGGGAGAAACTGAAGAAGGGTTCTTGGGATCACTCTATTATTTTTCTTTTTTTCTTTAACTCAGAGACCTCACACTCACTTGGCTTGCTTGACTAGTACTTTACCTTTGGATCATTCCTCCAGCTTAGTTTTTTGCTGGTTAATTGGGGATGGTGTCTCTTGGACTTTTCCACTGATGCAGACTTAGAACTGTGTTCTTCCAGACTGCAGCTTCCTGAGTATCTATGGTTATAGGCATAAGCCACCAGTGCCCAGCTTCTATTATTTCTTATGACTTTTGCACATCATGACACTCCCCTTTATTCAAATGAGGGACTGAAGACACACCCCTTTACTCAAATGAGGCACCCAAGAGTTTCGGCCATTCAGTCAAAGGAAGAATGCAAGTTTGGGCTGGGAATCTGTCCGTCTGTCCCTCCATCCATCAGTCACATGTCTGTCCTTCACACGTCGATCAAATTCTGGGACATGTCCGTCGCATGTTGGTCACATGTCTGTCACATGACCATCATGTGATGGTCAAATTCTGGCACATGTCCATCGCATGTCCATTGTATGTTGGTCATGTGTCTGTAACATGTCCATCACGTCTGTCACACGCCCATCACATGGATGTTACATGTCCATCGCTTGTCAGCTACATGACTGTCACGTTGGTCACATGGTGTCGCATGTTCGTCCATCCTTCCATCACGTCCGTCTGTCACATGTCTGTCCATCACATGTCCTTCCGTCACATGTCTGTCCATCATATGTCTGTCCATTCATCCTGGGCTGAAGCTCAGAGGAGCCTTGAATCCGGAAGTGGGCTGCCTCTTTTTGTTTGTTTGTTTTGTTTGTTTGCCAGTCCTGGGCCTTGAACTCAGTGCCTGAGCACTGTCCCTGGCTTCATTTTGCTCAAAGCTAACACTCTGCCACTTGAGCCACAGTGCCCCTTCTGGCCATTTTCTACATATGTGGTGCTGAGGAATCAAACCCAGGGCTTCATGTATACGAAGCAAGCACTCTTGCCACTAGGCCATATTCCCAGCCCATCTATTAGTTCTTATGATGGTCTGCTTAGTGAGATTCCTAAAACAAAATTCAAAGTAAAACACCAACTATCTAAAACTGTCACCATCATTGTCATCCCTCGCCCTCATGTGTATTCCTTTCAAACACAGCCCTGAGAGGCACTCCATTGTTCTTCCTCACCTTATTCCTCCCCCTTCCATGTCTAGACCTTTGGCAAATCTAGGTTACTCTGCTTCCCAAATATGTCTGAAATCTCTTTCATCCTCTCTGATGTCCTTTAGCTGAGGCCAAGATCAGTTCTCAGCAGGAAAACCAGGTCAGGCTCCTCAACTCATCTCCTGGCTGTCAGGCTGGCCCCCTCTAGTATGTTTCTGAAGCAACCCAGGGGGTCAGGGAACTTTATCAAACATAGATCCGATTATGTGGTCCCCTGCTGGAAACCTTTTCTTATCTCCCACACTGATCCCAAGATAAAGTTCAGAGCTTCATCCACACAGCAGAGGCCTCCGCATGTGGGAGACTGGTCCCCACATGAACTTCTGTGAATCTCCAGAGATCAGGTGCTCCCAGAGCTTTGCAAATGCCATTCCCTCTGCCTGGGCCCTTCTCTCCTGGATCTCCAGTCCTGCTGCCCTTCCCTCAACAAGCAGGCATCATAATGTCCTAGGAAACTGACTACCCTTTTATTTGTTTGTGGTGCTGGGGATGGAACTCCGGGCCCAGGTATACTAAGCATGTACTCAAAACACTGAACATCTCCAGCTGATTTCTCTTTTAATTTCAGTTAACTCATTACAGGGACATACTCTTGCAATAACTATTCAACCATGCAACCTAAAGAGAAAGTAGGCGCTGGGAAAGTCCCCCACTCACCACCACTCTGACCCTCCACATGCCTCGGTCTCTGCAGCTTATCCCCTTATTTTCTTCACAGCACACCACCAGCTGTGGTCATCTTCATCTGCTTTCTCTACAATTGTTGGTTGCATAATTTCTCTCTCTCTCAGTAGAGAGGTCCCTGTATCTTGCTAAGAGTTGATAAGGAACCCTTGTAGGTGGGAGCCACTCTGATCCTCCAAGAAAACAAAATGGCTAAGATTTTTTTTTTTTTGCCAGTCCTGGGCTTGGACTCAGGGCATGAGCACTGTCCCTGGCTTCTTTTTGCTCAAGGCTAGCACTCTGCCACTTGAGCCACAGCGCCACCTCTGGCCATTTTCTATATATGTGGTGCTGGGGAATTGAACCCTGGGCTTCATGTGTTAGGAGGCAAGCACTCTTGCCACTAGGCCATATTCCCAGCCCCTGACTAAGACTTTTCTTTGTCAGTAGTGGGGTTTGAACTCAGGGCCTGGGTGCTGTCCCTGCGGTCTTCTGCTCAAGGCGAGTGCTCTCCCACTTTGAGCCACCGCACCACTTCCTGGTGTGTCTGGTGGTGTGTTAGAAGACTTTTCAGCGCGGGCTACCTTGGAACTGTGATCCTCAGATCCCAGCTTCCTGGGCGGCGAGGATCACAGGCGTGAGCCCCCGGGTGCCAGGCACCCCACGAGATCTCTTTGGGGACTGCAGGAACCCAAATCGGCCAGCGCAGCCCACTGGCACCGGGCACCCTCGCTGCACACCGGGGCCAGCACAATCCTCCACGAACATGTGTCCCCCACCCCACGTCCCGGCAAGTGCTCGAGGTTCGCTGCCGTCTCCCGGAGTCTAGCAGATCCCAGCACGCAGTCCACACCCGGTGCTCGCTGGCTCGGATCTGAGCGCCCCGTGTCCCGGCCGGGCACGAGCGGCATCTTCTGGCTCAGGGTTTAGAACCGATGCCCGGGGCGGGTGCCCGAGGCGGGCACGCTCGGGTCCCCGGGCCCCGCGCCAGGAGGGCACTTCGGCGGAGCCTCTCTCCGGGTGACTTAAGAGACTACATCCAGCAGGAGGCACACGGCGTGCTTCAGAGAAGCTTCCCGGGGTGAGGGCGCCAGGTTCGGCGGAACAGGCCGCCCCGACCTCCGGGACCCGCAGCGGCTCCAGCGCGCAGGGCCGAGGCCGCCGTCCCGTCCGCCCGCTCGCCGCCAGCGCCCGGGTCGGGCTGTTCCCGGAGGGATCACCCTCCCACCCGGCCGCCCCCAGGTCCCCGGCTGTTCCGGCCCGGCGTCCCCATCCCCGCTGGGCTGCCCTCCCCCACCCCCGGCTGTCCCTCGCCCAGGGTCTCCGCCAACAGCCTCTACCCCCCAGCTGTTCCGGGTCCCAGGCCCGGCCCCAACTCCCGCCGCCGCCCGGCCTGCACTCCGGGCTGTTCCGAGCCCGGGCCCCACCCCCAGCCTCCACACCCCGGCTCATCCCGGTCGGGTGTCCCCCAGCGAACAGCCTCAACCCTCCGGCTGTTCTGGGCCCTGCACCCCCACCCTCGGCCTCCGCTCCCCGGCTGTTCCGAGCCTCGATGATCACCCCCCCGGGCCTCCGCTCCCCGGCTGTTCCCGCCCCGCGGCTGTTCCACCCCGGCGCCCTCCGCCCCGCGGCCGCCGCTCGGCCTGAGCCCGGAGCTGCGAGGGCGCGGCGGGAGGGGGCGCCACGCGGAACAGCCGCCGCCCCGGCCCCGCCGCGCTCACCCTCCAGGGCCTCGAAAATCGCCTGCGCCATCTTGGAGCCGCCGCCGCCGCCGTCGCGGGAGCCCAAGTGGGGCGACGCGAGCATTGTGGGAGCCGCGACGGCGAGGCCGGGGCCGCCAGAGGGCGCTCGGGAGCTGCCGTCGCCGCCGCGCCCCCCCCCCCCCCCCCCGCCCCTGAAACAGCCGCAGTTCGCGGGACCCCTCTCCTCTACTCCCGGGCTCCCTGGGACCCGCACCCCGGCGCTCAAGGCCTCCAGCTCCAGACCCACACCGGCCTCACCTCGCAGGACCCGACCCCGAACTCTGCCACAGATTCCCACTCCCACTGCACGTGACACACCGCACCCCACCCCGCAGCACGGTCCCTGCCGCACCCCGATTTCTCAATTTCAATCCCGACCTCACCCGCACCCCACCCAGCTGTCACTAGGATCCCAGCTGTGCCACCCCCCTCACGTGACTGTGACTCCCATCTCTTGGATTTCCCCCTGCTTCTGGTTTACCTCCCAGTTCCACCATTTTTTGGGGGGTCTCCATTTCTTCTCCTTGAGTTTCTGGGGTACCATCTCTGTCACTAATAAAAACCCTAATATCCAACACAGCCACCACCACCACCCAGCCTTTTGGGGGGACCTTCAAGCTCTCCCTCCATTTGTGCCCTGCCCCGATCCACATATTCCCTTATTCATCTTTAGTCAGGTGCTATGAGTAGAAATTGAATGTCCTCTCCACTGAGGAGCTGGGGAAGAAGACATGCAATCTCTTAAGATACCATTGATTGATTGGTTGGTTGATTGTCAGTCCTGGGACTTGACCTCAGGGCCTGGGCACTGTCCCTGAGCTTCTTTTGCTCAAGGCTAGCCCTCTGCCATTTGAGGTATAGTGCCACTTCCTGCTTTTTGGTAGTTTATTGGAGATAAGAGTTGTGAGGAAAATGGAGGAAAAAGGAATAGGTCAAACTTGATTCTCAACAGGCTAGGACTGTTTATTGCCAGCGAGGGGCACCCTCTCTCGGGTATGGAGGTTGTGCCAGGGGGTGGATTTGGGACTGGGCTTATATGGGGTCTGAGCAAGGAGGCAGAGGTTAATGAGAAAGCCACTAGATCTGGAGAGTTGGGGGCTTTCCAGTTAGGCCCACAGTGGCCCACAGTGGAATGTTTACATCTAGGCTTAGGTGGATTTCCCTGCCTGCATGTCAAGCATATCCATGCCTGCATGGGGTTTTGCCTGGTGTCTGTTTGTGCCTGAGATAATAGGGTGGGGGTCAAGCCTTCATATTCCATCTTCAGGTACATAAAACAATTGGGCCAAGAGGGGAGAGGCAAGTCCTTCATATAGGGTCTTTGCATGCATAAAAAGACTGGGCTGGAAGAGGAGACCGGGAAAGAGGTCAGACCCTTCTTTGGAAATTCTATATCCTGTCGTGTTGGGGATTTATTGTCTGAACTGTTCTGTTTGGAATCTATGGTGCAAACAGTCCCATTTGGGGTTTTATGGTAGGAGTATCTTCCTGATGCTGGTGGTCCTGCACTTTCAGATAAGGTCAGGGGTGAAGTTCTCCTGAGAACCTGGAGGCATCCCCAGGGGAAGGTTGTCAGTGGGCCATGGGAACAACATGGAGCTATGAGAACAAAGCATATTCCCAGCATTTGAAACCCTGAAGGGCTATAAAAAGTTGAGGGACATTGTAATCTTTTCTGGCTACTTCCTGGTGACATGGGTCCGAGGTCTTTAGGTCCAGGTCTGCACTGAGGCCTCTGATTGCCTGCAGTAATAGGATGGCACTTGACTTCCTCCCAGATAGTGTTCTGAGTGAGGGATATTATTGCATTAAAGAGAAACTTTGAAAACAGTTAAGAAATCAGGGTCCAAGAATGAGGAGTAAGAGGATGAGTGTTGAAGGTCCTAATAGAGGGGCCAGCCAGGGTGACCATTGTGAGAGGGGATCCCACCAGGATGTCCTCTGGATGATTTCCAGCATCTTTTGAGATGTTCCTGCAACTGAGTTGAGATCAGACAAAAGGCTGCTGACAAGGTGGCAGGGCCAGTTTATATGAATGACACAGAAGAACACACCCTGCTCACAAGCCAGAAAATTTCCATTTGAAGCATAAACCCAGTTGTATCCCATTATAGGGAAAGAGGAATTTCCATAAAACTGGACTAGGGGCAGAAAGAGTGTCTAGGGTGTCTGGCAATTGGATAGGGGAGCACATGGTGGACTAGTTAAGAATAACCAGGACTTGCCCTTTACCCTCTGAGAGAGAAGCTGCCACCTGGATAAGGTGCAGACGCCATGGTGCTCCCTCTCCCGTGGGAGATATGGCCCCACTAATAAACCTCCTGAGCGAATGCTTCCCTACATCCAACAGCAGCAAATTTGCCTTCACACCCAGGAATTTTGCAGGCAACCCAGAAGGAGGTGTGACAATCTATCCAGGGGACTCTGAGATGCCACTACAGCCTCACCCAGATCCAACCCATCTCTCCTGCCTGCCTCCATCACACATGACTAATGAAGCCCACTGATTCAGGATGGAAGACACAGCCACTTCGGATCTGCTGAAGCGGAGACTTTTACATTGTCTTGCCCTCTTGATTGTTAATTCATTTGTGTTCTCTTCCACCTGCCAGTAAGGTTAAAAGATGATTTGATTTGGGCTGGGGATATAGCCTAGTGGCAAGAGTGCCTGCCTCGGATACACGAGGCCCTAGGTTCGATTCCCCAGCACCACATATACAGAAAACGGCCAGAAGCGGCGCTGTGGCTCAAGTGGCAGAGTGCTAGCCTTGAGCGGGAAGAAGCCAGGGACAGTGCTCAGGCCCTGAGTCCAAGGCCCAGGACTGGCCAAAAAAAAAAAAAAAAAGATGATTTGATTTGATGGCACATGGATCTCATTCAGTCTGCTGTTCTCTAAATGTTACATCAGAACTCTGACAAGTACTTGTTGGTCAATTCTCAACAAGTTACAGATAAGCTCTACTCCTATTGTTCTCCTTGTTGCTTTAATTGGAAATAAAAAGGGCTTTATGGCTAAGACTCTTTGGATTGCTGTTCAAAGCCAGCCCGGGCAGAAAAAAATATCCCTCTAAAACTCCATCTCCCAACTAGCCAGCAAAGAGCCAGACTGGAAGCTTGGCTCAAGAGAACCAGCCAAATGTTGAAAGCAGCACCGTGGCTCAAGTGGTAGAGCACTAGCCTCAAGAAGAAGTGCTCAGGGACAGTGCCCAGGCCTTGAGTTGAAACCCTGTGAATGCCAACTGGGACAAGCTATCCGATCAATGAGCACCTAGACCTCCAGGACGAGGTCAATCCTGACAACGAGGAACCATGGAGAGGAGTAAGAGGAGATGAAGTCTCATCTTAAATGGAGTCAATTTAAACTTGCCCTTTCAAAATTAATCAGAGCCGGGAGATCAAGAGGAATAGTTGTTTACCCACCTAATGTCCATACCTGTCCATTTTCCATCTGGACGGAAACTTGCATTCTTGCCTTTGTTACTTGCTATTTGTGTGTGTGTGTGTGTGTGTGTGTATATATATATATATATATATATATATATATATATATATATATATATATATATTATATATCCTCCCAACCAATCAACTATCCCTAAACACTTCCTTCCTGCTCCCAGGCCAGTTATTCCTCCTTCCTTGTAATGAGCCACAATTGGGTTTATGTTCCAAATGGAACTTTTCCGGCTTGTGCCAAGGGTGTGTCCTCCCATGTCGTTCATGTTAACTGGTCCTGTTAACTTGTCAGCCTTTTGCCTGACCTTTTTAAAAGTCTCTTTTAACAGGATAACATCCCTCACTGAGGATGCCACCTGGGAACTTGCAGTTCAAGGCCATCCTCTTACTACACTGCTGTGCCCAGCACAGATCAGGACCCTGAAGACCCCAGCCCCAGAGACTCCTTGATGTGCTCAAGCTGCAGGAGGTAGCCAGAGAAGACCATGACATCCATTGGCCCTGATAACCATTCTCATGGAAATGATGAGGACTTTTACTAACCAAACTAGATGGTACCAGGTCAAATGACCAATCAGGGACCCTTGACTACTTCGCCCCTTTTCAGCAGGAAGTAGTTCCAGAAGAGACAACCTCCGCCCATACTCCCAGCCTGGTACCCCTCCTCTGTTATTAATAAACAACAAATGGGGGAATGTTAGCATTTCCCTCGCCTCAGGTCCTCAGCTCCTCCCACTAGTCCCCAGATCCACCCATACCTAATGAGCCACTCCTACTCGCTAGTAACTATTTCCCCTTTACCCCAGAGAAGCTGCCACCTGGATAAGGTGCAGACGCCATGGTGCTCCCTCTCCCATGGGAGATATGGCCCCACTAATAAACCTCCTTATGAACCTTCAAAAAAAAAAAAAAAAAGAATAACCAGGGCTGGGAACATGGGCCTAGTGGCAAGAGTGCTGGCCTCATATACATGAAGCCCTGGGTTCTATTCCTCAGTACCACATGTATAGAAAAGGCCAGAAGAGGCGCTGTGGCTCAAGTGTCAGAGTGCTAGCCTTGAGAAAAAGAAGCCAAAGACAGTGTTCAGGCCCTGAGTTCAAGCCCGAGGACTGGCAAAAAATAAAAAAGAATAACCAGTCAGAAGCTAGGGCTGGATTGGAGTGGTTAAGGGCCCCGAGAGAGACTTTGGTCATTTCCTGTAACTGAACTATAGATATGTGGGTTATAGCTGTCTGGGCTATATAGTACATATGGGAGACCCAGGAAAGTGCCAAGGCAAACTATCCCGAGTCCAAGATTCACTATAAATAGAAATAGCAGTTAGCAAAGGCAAGAATTTAAGTTCCTGTCCAGTTAGAAGGTAGACAGGTATGGACATTAGATAGGCATGATTATTAAATATTTTCTTTTGATCTCCCAGCTCTGGTTAATTTTGAAAGGGTAAACACAAAGTGACCCATTTAGGATGAGGTGCCATCCCTTCTTTTCTGCCTCTGGGTAGGTAGACTCTCATCACCAGGACAAGCTATGTCCTGGGGCTGGGGGGGGGGTGCTCTTCTTCTTAGGGGGTTCCCTTTCGTCAGTCACAGGGCTTGAACTCTGCCTGAGCACTGTCCCTGAGGTCTTTTGCTCAAGGCTAGCACTCTGCCACTTTGAGCCACAGCACCACTTCCAGAATTCTGCTGGTTATTAGAGATAAGAGTCTCACAGGGACTTTTCTGTTTGAGCTAGCTTCAAACCACAGTCCTCAGAGAAAATGAGCCTTTGTCAAAAAGCCCCATTACTCCAATTGAAGCAACAAGGAAATCAATAGAAATAGTTTTTAAACAGAGTTTACCTGGACTTTGTTAAGAATAGAAGTTAGGGGCTGGGAATATGGCCTAGTGGCAAGAGTTCTTGCCTTATATACATGAAGCCCTGGGTTCAATTCCTTAGCACCACATATGTAGAAAAGGCCAGAAGTGGCGCTGTGGCTCAAGTGGTAGAGTGCTAGCCTTGAGCATAAAGAAGCCAGGGACAGTGCTCAGGCCCTGAGTCCAAGCCCCAGGACTGGCCAAAAAAAAAAAAAAAAATCTGTTTCTTAGAATCAGATTTTTAATAATAGAAAAACAAGAAAAGGGGCTGGGGATATGGCCTAGTGGCGAGAGAGCTTGCCTTGTATACAGGAGGCCCTGGGTTCGATTCCCCAGCACCACATATACAGAAAATGGCCAGAAGTGGCGCTGTGGCTCAAGTGGCAGAGTGCTAGCCTTGAGCAAAAAGAAGCCAGGGACAGTGCTCAGGCCCTGAGTCCAAACCCCAGGACTGGCCAAAAAAAAAAAAAAGAAAAGAAAAAGAAAAACAAGAAAAGAAGTTAAGTTTGACCAATAAACACTTGCAAGAGTTATTTATCCCTCTGTGGGTCTGACTAAGTGCTGCAGAGGCTACAATCTTTGATGACAAACAGTAAACATGAGAGTTTTAAAACAGCAACCAACTAAACAATCTAGTTAATTTTCACCTGAACATAGCACTTTAGGATATTAATAAAATGGAAACCATTGTCAGCTTTGTATCCAAGGCAGTTTACATACTTGGAAAACAGACATTAAACAGGGAAAACTGACATTTGAGTTAAAAGGTATTCATTTGAAGGACCTTGACATAAACACTTGAGTGAACTTTGGTTTACACAATTACTTTTATAGATGACATAAAGAATGAGATAGCCAGCTTTATTATATGATAACTTAGGCAAATGGAGGAAAATGGAAAAGGAATGGGCCAGACTCGATCATCAATAGGCAAGGACTATTTATTGAGGAACAGCGAGGGATACAGACCTTCCTGCAAGGTTTGGAGGTCGTGCGAGGAGGTGACCAGGCTTATAAGGGGTCTGAGCAAGGAGGCAGAGGTTATTGAAAGTACCACTTGGTCTAGGAAGTTGGTGGGTTTTCCTTGGCCCACAAAGGACTGTTTACAGCCGGGCCTACATGAATTGCCAGGCCGGTGTATCAAAACAGGTTCACATCTACCAGAGGTTTTATCTGATTCCTGTATGCCTAAGGCAACAGAATGGGTGTCAATCCTTCACTAACTTTACTCTTAAGCTCTGTCTTTCAAGATGTATTCAAACCCTCTGCCACTTACTTGCACCTTCTGGGGTTTGTCTTAATTTCTCCCCCTTTTCCATTTTGCAACAAACATTCAAGATAATTCTTACTTTTCAAATCCTTTCTTATCCAAAGGAAACCATTTTTGGTTTCCTCAATTTCCCTTTCCAAGGCTTTCTTTACTAATTTTCCTCTTTCTTTACATTTCCTAATTCCCTTACAGGTTCTTCCTTAATAGATAATAGTGACAATTGCAGTGAAAAGACAAATAACTTTAGGAAACATCAGTACTAAAAAATAGAAAAGATGACTTTTTTTTGTTTGTTTGGTTTTGTTTTTTTTGCCAGTTCTGGGGCTTGAAATCAGGGCCAGCCACTGTCAGTGATGGAGTTCAAGCAGGGCTGTTTGTTGCTGTGACTACATTTACAAGACAAAGAAAGTTGCGTTACTTTTGGAGGCTTGCACCCACTCTTACCCAGTGTCAGCCACACAGGCAGGCATTTGGCAGGTCAACAGAAGGAGTTTGCTTAGAGGACAGACAACATGTAGTTAGTTACAAGAGCAATGAAAGAGAAAAGACTTGGGCTTAGGGAACCTCTGATCGAGGATGGCTAGCCTTCAAGAGAGAACTGTAATATGGAGATCAGATCTGACCAGCGCCATCATTGGCTGTTGAGGGGTGTTAAATTGACTCCATCTCAGATTAGTTAAAGGGAGCAGAAGCCGACTCCATCTTCACTAAGATCTCCCCCGCCCTATCCAGGGAAGTTCCCCTTCTGTGATAAGATTGTGTAAACTGCTTGACAACCTAAATTGTGGAACATTCCAGGTTAAACCTGTGCCCTCCCATGAGTAGGCGTATCCGCCTGCATCATGTGAGCCCCGCCAAACCCATGTGCCAAGTCTAACTAAAATGATAGGTTGGTTCAAACAGTTGCTCTGAGGCAGACTGTAACTCCATTGGCCACCTGCGTGTGACCTGGCATGCTCTGTAAGTGTTGTAACCTCATTGGCCAACTGCGTGTGGCAAGCTTGAACATGTGGTATTTGCCTTTATAACCCAACCCCGAGCGTGGCCCGGGTTGCGTGGTCCCAGCTCCTGAGTCTGGGCTGCTGTCTTGGTTGGCCAGCCTGGCTTTTTACGGTCCCAGTTTCAATAAACCCATCTTTTTACTTGAGACTGTCTCTTGAGTCGTAGACTCTTGGAGGAATGGAGGATTCCCCCTCCGGACCCCATTACATTGTGGTCCCCTCCCTTGGGGGGGACCCCATTACAAGAACCTAGAGTGCAGAAGCCAAAGGGTTGGCTGGAATGGAGGTGATTTAATGCAAGTGACCTCTGGTCTGGAGATTGTCATGGTGGTGGAGAGAGACAAATTGAGCTGCTACAAGACAAGGAAAGTTCCCTTTCTAGAGGAGATGGCTGGGAGGCTTATGGCAGGGAAGGACTTGGTGAGCAGGGTCAGAGAGCTGTGGGGGTGAGGGAGAGACACCACTAGAGCCAAGGTATAGGGGGCTTGGGTGTAGGGGACCTCAAGAAAGCACCCATCCCAGAAGACCACACGGACACTGTCACGTGCAGCAAAGGGGTTTATGGTCAGCCAGGGTAAACAAGGCCACCTCCCTCACGGGAGAGAGAGAAATGGTGCCTGGCCTTGCTCAGGGCCATTTTTATGCTGTCAAGGGACTAGGTTGGGAGGTGCTCTGTGTGGGCAGCTGGATGCTGAGGATGGCTCCTGGGCAGGGTGGAGTTTAGGTCTGGGTGGAGAGTGGGAATGCCTATCTGGGAGAAACTGGTGGGAGTCCTGGGAAGAGTTCTTTCTTTGTGAAGGGCAGGGTGGAGTTCAGGTCAGGCTGGAGGGCATTCTGCTGATGCAGCAGGTACTTGCTGAGGGCCTAGGATGGAAACTGTCAAGCCCCAAATGGAAGAGGATATATTGGCACCTCAGACCCCTTACTGTTTCATTGGAGAACTGTTTAAATCAGTAACAGTAAAATCAAAGGTTCTGAATTCAGGCCAATGGCAGACATTCAGTGATAGTGAGGCTAGATTTTGGTAGACAAGTCAATTTTCTTTGACTATAAGTCAGTCAGCCTTAGAGTCTTAAATCAGAGTCTTAAAATTAGACTGCAGGCAAGCCAATGGGGTGTCTCTAGGAACAGACAATTTGGAGCCCATTTTGGAAAATTTAGTAGGGCTATAGGAGTGACCTGTCCCAGAGGCAAATGAATGGATCTCAATAATTAGGAGAGGGTGTCCCATTAAAAGCTGTCAGGGGAGCAGCAAAGGAGAGACTCCTCTAGTCTCTGGGGAATCCCACAGACAGGAAGGGAGGGACTCTGGGAGTCCCCAAATCTGTGTCAGGGCACCTACACCATGGCTCGAGGCTAGTTACCTTGTCCTGAAGGCTTTTGGATGGTGGATGGAGTTGGTTAAACAGTGAAGGGGCTCCTATCTGGAGATCAAGAGTCCAGGAACACAAAAGGGAGAATAGTAAGCAAAGGGGGCTCTGTGCTCCCGGTTGACAAAGGCCTCAGAAAGAAAGGAGGGTAGCAAAGGCTTGATAAGAGTCAGGGACATGGGTGGCTCCTCTGAAGGGGGGCCCCAGTTACTCCTGCCACTTTTCCTGTCCTGGGTCTCCGGCAACTTATGCTAGAAAAAATGAGGAGAAAGGAAAAAGGAATAGACCTGTCTTGGTTTTTAACAGGCTAGGCCTGTGTATTGAGAAACACTGAGGGGGGCACAGCCTTCGCGTGGGCTTGGAGACTGTGCAAGGGGGTGGATTGGGGTCAGGTTTATATTGGGTCTGAGCAAGGAGGCCAAAGTTAATGAAAAAGCCATTAGGTCTAGGGAGGTGGGAGCTTTTCAGTTGGGCCCACGATGGAATGCTTACAGCCAGGCTTGGGTGGATTGCCCTGCCTGCATATCAAGCATGTCTGCACATACCTGGGGTTTTGCCTGGCATCTGTATGTATGTGCCTGGGATAATAGGGTGAGAGTCAATCCTTCAAGAGTTTCATAGACTTTCTGGCCTGGGCTGGCTTCACACTGTGATTCTCAGATCTCAGCCTCTGGAATAGGCCAGATTACAAGCGTGAGCCACAAGCGCCTGGCTTATTCTCAGAGTTGTTTTTTACAGAAATATTTTAGCCTCAGCTAAAGGAATAATCAGCAAAAATAATATTTATTTTCTTATATTCACAAGTATAGAACTTGTAAAAACATAGTTATTCAAGACTTCTTTTCTTTTTTTCTTTTTCTTTTGATTGATCATGGGTCTTGAACTCTGGGCCTGGTTGCTGTCCCTGAACTCTTTAGCTTAAGGCTAGCTTCTGGGTTTCTGGTATTTAATTGTTTTTGTTTTGTTTTGTTTTGTTTTGGCCAGTCCTGGGGCTTGGACTCAGGGCCTGAGCACCGTCCCTGGTTTCTTCCCGCTCAAGGCTAGCACTCTGCCACCTGAGCCACAGCGCCCCTTCTGGCCTTTTTCCATATATGTGGTGCTGGGGAATCGAACCGAGAACTTCATGTGTAGGAGGCAAGCACTCTTGCCACTAGGCCATATTCCCAGCCCCTCTGGTATTTAATTGGAGAAAAGAGTTTCACAGTCCTTCCTGCCCGGGCTGGCTTTGAACCACAATCCCAGATCTCAGCCTCCTGAGTAGCTAGGATTACAGGTGTGAGCCACTGATGTGCAGCTTTCAAAGCTTTTTTCTCCTTATGGAACAATTGCCAGCCGCTGTTCTCAGCACTACTACTTGAGCCACGCCCACTCAAGCCATGCCTTCCATGCCTCCACTTCCCAACCACTGTTCTGACCAGTTAGTTGCCTCACAAACCCTGTATGGTCCACCCCCTCAAGGCCCACCCTTGAACACCACCATGTTGTCTCCCACTGCTACCCACTCCTTCCCAGCTCACCTTGTACTTGAGCCCTGAGCAAATAAATGTCCCCTCTGAACACCTGCTCTTCACTTAGACACCTCTCCCCTTAGTGGGAATCTTGGAGACCCAGGGCTTGCCTCAAGTCCTCTGTCCCGTCCTCTTTCCCATGGCCTCTTAGTCAGGAGGAAGGGCAAGGTTCCCTCTTCCCTATCTTTAGCATGTCCACTGATCCACTCGGCCCAGATTCTTAACCTCTCTTCCCTACAAGAGTTGTTTTTTGTTTTTTTTTTTTTTTTTTTGCCAGTCCTGGGGCTTGGACTCAGGGCCTGAGCACTGTCCCTGGCTTCTTTTTGCTCAAAGCTAGCACTCTGCTACTTGAGCCACAGCGCCACTTCTGGCCTTTTCTATATATGTGGTGCTGAGGAATCGAACCTAGGGCTTCATGTATATGAGGCAAACACTCTTGCCACTAGGCCATATTCCCAGCCCAGCCCCTAAAAGAGTTTCTCAGCATAACTTTATTACTATTCAAGGAACCTGAGTACATTGGCAATCACTTCATTAAAGGACAATCGTTCAGCACCTGCTGTGTGCCAGACACTGTTCTAGATGCCTTGAACACAGCCAAGAACAAAAAGACAAGAATCCAGGTCTGGGAATATGGCCTAGTGGCAAGAGTGCCAGAAGTGGCGCTGTGGCTCAAGTAGCAGAGTGCTAGCCTTGAGCAAAAAGAAGCCAGGGACAGTGCTCAGGCCCTGAGTTCAAGCTCCAGGACTGGCAAAAAAAAAAAAAGACAAGAATCCTTGTTTTTTCCTGAAGTCATAGTCCAGCAGGTGAGATGGACTATAAATGACAGAGAGAGAGAGAGAGAAGAGAAAAGGAGAAGAGCTTCTCTGAGAAGACAGACCTGAGAAATGAGATAGAGCCAGCTATGTGAAAAGGGACTAGGCAAGTGTAAAGTACAAAGGCCCTGAGGCTAAAATAGAAGGGATGCCAAGGGCTGAGGGTACAACTCAGAGGTAGAACACCTGCTTAGAATTCACAAGGTCTTTTATTCAAACCCCAGCATACGGACAGACAGACAGACAGACAGACAGACAGACACACACACACACACACACACACAAATAAGAGGTCGAGAACTGTAAAAGGGGGTCTGGGAATATGGCTTAGTGGTAGAGTGCTTGCCTAGCATGCATGAAGCCCTGGGTTCGAACCCTCAGCACCACATAAACAGAAAAGGCCACTGTGGCTCAAGAGGTAGCGTGCTAGCCTTGAGCTAGGGAGAGGCTCAGGAACAGAGCACAGGCCCTGAGTTCAAGCCCCAGGACTAGCCAAAAAAAAAAAAAAAACTGCAAAAGGGCAGCTGGAGGTAGTAAGGGAGGGTTGGAGTTTTATTCTGAGGATGATGAGAGTCACTGGATAGTTAAAGATTCTACTAATGCAAAGCAGCAAATAGCTCTGGCAGGTCTCCACATAGTTCCTTACTCACAGGTGAACAGATGCATTATGCATGTTTACCTGCTCTGTAGGCCTTCTGTATATGCTGCTCTGTCTTTTCCAAATATTTCCTCAGCATAATAGGACCCTGACTTCTTGCTCTTTCTACCAGGATAGAATTCCTAGCATTGACACCAGAACCAGTAAACCCAGGTTTTTAGATTCCAGGCCCAAAATTCAGGAGTCCTAAGTTAGATCTGGCCATTCATCGCTATATGCCAAATAAAGAGACATGGTAAACCAGGCTGATAGTTCATGTCTTTAATTCTAGTGATGTAGGAGACTGAGATCTGAGGATCACAATTCAAAAGTAGCACAGGTAAGAAAGACTGTGAGACTCTGATCTCCAATTAGCCACCAAAAAAATAAAACAACAACAACCCAGAAGTGAAGGTGTGGCTCAAGTGACAGAGTGCCAGCCTTGAGAGAAAGCTAAGAGACAGTGTCTAGTCCCTGGGTTCAAGCCTCAGTACTAGCACAAGACAGACAGACAGAGACAGAGCGAGAGAAAGAAGGTTTATTATATGGCAGCCAGCAATGGGAAGGAGGCACCATTACACACACACACACACACACACACACACACACACACACACACACACACTCCTCAGCCATTTTCAGAGTTACATTGGCTTCAGGTTAAATTGGGAGAATTAGGGGCAGTAGGTGAGAAAGATTTGCTTGAAAAACAACCCCAAAGTTGGGTACTGGTGGCTCATGCCTGTAATCCTAGCTACTCAAGAGGCTGAGATCTGAGGATCCTGCCTGGTCCAAAGACAGCCCGGGCATGAAAGACTGTGAGACTCTTATCTCCAATTAACCACCAGAAAACTGGAAGTGGCACTGTGGCTCAAGTGGTAGAGCACTAGCCTTGAGCTAAAGAACTCAGGGACAGTGCTCAGGCCCAGAGTTTCTAGCCCCACATCCAGCCAAAAAAAAAAAAAATCCCAAGTCATGAGTGTACTGGTTGTACATTATCTCAGTCTTTGTTCTTGGAAGAGTTCCAGGATAATTGTTATCTCTTCATTATTGGAACAGAACAGGAACAGTGTAGTCTCCTGAGTTTAGTGGGGGTTTTGTTTGTTGTTTGTTTGTTTTGTTTTTTGTCAGTTGTGCCAGCAGTGACCAGCTTTGGACTATTTTCTTTAAGATGACAAGAAGAGTTTATTTATGTAGTTGTAACCCCTCTATACATCACCTTGACAATAAAATAAAAAAAAATTAGAGTTGAAAAGAAGAAGGAAGAGCTAGTTGGGTACTGGTGTCTCACACCTGTAATTCTAACTACTCAAAAAGCTGAGATCTGGGCTGGGGATATGGCCTAGTGGCAAGAGCGCCTGCCTTGTATACATGAGGCCCTGGGTTCAATTCCCCAGCACCACATATACAGAAAATGGCCAGAAGTGGCGCTGTGGCTCAAGTGGCAGAGTGCTAGCCTTGAGCAAAAAGAAGCCAGGGACAGTGCTCAGGCCCTGAGTCCAAGGCCCAGGACTGGCCAAAAAAAAAAAAAAAAAAAAAAAGCTGAGATCTGAGCATTGAGGATCAAAGCCTGCCTATGCAAGAAGGTCCTTGAGGTTCTTATCTCCAATTAACAACCAAAAAGCTGGAAGTAGAACTGTGGCTCGAGTGGCAGAGCACCAGGCTTAAGTGAAAAGGCCAAGAGAGCATGAGAAGACCTTTATTTAGGGTAAAAAAACAAACAACAACTCATTATCATTTCCTTTAGCAAGGTTTTCTTTCAGTCCAGGGATGAATCTTGCCAGATTTTTCTTTTCTTCTTCCTTCCTTCCTTCCTTCCTTCCTTCCTTCCTTCCTTCCTTCCTTCCTTCCCTCTCTTTCTCTTTCTTCCTTTCCTTTTTTCTTTCCTTCCTTCTCACTTTCTTTTTTTTTTTTTTAACTTTTGTGCTGGTACTAAGACTTGAATTCAGAGCCTAGGCATTGTCTCTTACCTTTTATTCAACATTAGCATTCTACCACTAGAGCTACAACTGGTGGTTAATTGGAGACAAGTGTCTTGTAGACTTCCCTACAGAGGCTTGCTTCAAAATTCCATCCTCAGATCTCAGCCTCCTGAGTAACTAGGATTATAGGCATGAGCCACCTGGGCCCAGTAGATAGTTTCCTTGTTATATTCTCCCAGAGCGCACTTAGTCAGAGCCCTGGAGAAATCATTAGTGCAAGGTTAAGAGCATGGCCCACTGCTGTAGCCTACTGGAGAATGAGCATTTCAAGTTACCTGTTGATTGTGTTGACTCTTAGCTCCTGGCCCTGAGTTTCCATGCCTCAATACCCCAAATCTAGCCTGCCTGGGCAGCATCTGCACCACTGCTCTACTGCTACAGGCCAAGAAGCCCTGAGGGAAAGGGAGGCATGGCATCCTCTCTGGTCAGACTTCAGTGCTTAGCACTGATGTCACCTGGGAAACCTTTAGTTGATGGATTCCCAGACCAGAGAAATGAATGATTGTTCAGAGATGTAGAGCCCTGACACCAATAGCCTTCCCAGTCAGACTGTCCACACTACAACCTTTCCACTCTTTACCAACATCTCTTCCTCCACCTAAATCTTATCAGTCCCCTGTCCTATTTCCTGAGGGTCACCTGGCTGACCCTGGACAGGATCCAACCACAACTTAAAGAGACTTCTGGGGGTAATGAAGCAATCCTAGGAGTGGAGCCAAGTAGGGAAGAGGGAAAGATTGAGAAAGCTTAAGAATGTTCTGGTGTTGCACTCCATGATATATGTTCCAGCTACCCCAAAAATGTTGACTTCTCTGTGAGGAGAGGGTCTTGAAAGCTCCAAGTTTCAAATCCCTAAAGTAGTGCTGGCTCCTGATATCTAGTGAGTTTTGCTGGTATGGATAGGAGACAGCAAAGCATGGTAGTTGTTATGTACTAAGTCGTGTGCCTCCTTCACCCCGTGGAATTTATGTTGAAGCTGGGTGCTGGTGGCTCTTTCCTATAATCCTAGCTACTCAGGAGGCTGAGGTATGAGGATCCTAGTTCAAAACCAGCCTGGGAAGGAAAGTCTATAAGATTGTTATCTCCAATTAACCACAATAAAGGCCAGAAGTGGAGCTGTGGCTCAAGTGGTAGAGACAATGACCAGGCTTTGGGTTAAAAACAAAACAAAACAAAACAAAAAAAACATAAAAAGATAGAGCTAGGAATGTGCCTTAGTGGTAGAGTGCTTGCCTAGCCTGCATGAAACCCTAGGTTCAATTCCTTAGCACCACATTAACAGCAAAGGCCAGAGTGGCGCTGTGGCTCAAGTGGCAGAGTGCTAACCTTGAGCAAAAAGAAAGCAGGGACAGTGCTCAGGCCAGGCCTGAGTCTAAGCCCTAGGACTGGCAAGAGAGAAGGGGGGAAGGGGAGAATATTAAGGTTAAGTGAGGTCACAGAGTTGGTCCCATTCTGAAACAGCAGTGGTCTCAATAAGCAAATGAGATTAAACTGAGCATGGAAGACCAAGTCAGTAATCTCAGCTCTAGGGAGGCTCAGACCTAAGAATCTCCTGGAGTTCAGGATATCCTGGTTAGAGAATTTGCAAAACAAGTTCCCAGACACCCTCTCGCAATACTAGACTATACAAATGGCAGTAGCAGGTAACATTTCCTTCTTTTTTCTTTTCTTTCTTTCTTTTTATTTTGTCCGTCTTGGTATTTGAACTCTGGGCCTGGGCGTTGTCCTTGAGCTCTCCAGCTCTAGGCTAGTGTTCTACCAGTTGAGCCACAGAGCCACTTCTAGTTTTCTGGTGGCTAATTGGAGATAAGGATGTCTTTGAACCAGGATGCTCATATCTCAGCCTCCGGAGCTAGGATTACAGGCATGAGCCACTGGCCGCCCAGCATTTCTCTCTCTCTCTCTCTCTCTCTCTCTCTCTCTCTCTCTCTCCCCTCCTTCCTTCCTCCCTCCCTCCATTCCATTTATTTAATTGGTTGTGGAGCTTAAACTCAAGGCCTGAATGCTGTCCCTGAGCTTTTTTGTTCAGCGCTAGCACTCTGCTACTTTGAGCCACAGCTCCACTTCAGGTTTTTGAGTGGTTAATTGGAGATGAGAGTCTCCTGTATCTTCTTGCCAAGACTGGCTTTGAACTGTGATCCTCAGATCTCAGCCTCCTGAGTAGCTAGGACTATAGGCGTGAGGCACCAGTGCCTGGCTAGCAGATAGAATTTCTATAACATTTTTTGTTGTTGTTTCTTTTCAAATGTGCTGTATTTCAATGATTGCTTTTTATTCCTTATGGGTATCATCATTCCCTCCCTTCCTTTTCTTGTTTCATGTATGCGTGCGTATGTATGTATGTATGTATGTATGTATGTATGTATGTATATGTGTGGGCTTGAACTAAGGCCTGGGCTCTGACCCCAAGCTCTTTTCCTCCTGGCTAATACTCCACCACTTTGAGCCACAGCACCACTTCCAGCATAATCTCATCTTACTACATAAAGACTGTCATCATGAGCCAGGCCCTAGTGACTCAGGCCACCTAATTCTAGCAATTGTTCCATAAGGAGAAAGAAGCTTTGAAATCTGCATGTCAGTGGCTCACACCTGTAATCCTAGCTACTCAGAAAGCTGAGATCTGAGGATGGTGGTTCAAAGACAGCTGGGGTAGGAAGGGCCATGAGACTCCTATCTCCAATTAATCTCCAAAAAACTGCAAGTGGCACTGTGGCTCAAACTGGTAGAGAGTGCTGGCCTTGAGCCGAAGAGCTCAGAGGCAGTGTCTAGGCCCCAAGTTCAAGCCCCATGACTGACAAAAAATGAAAATTAAAAACCCTGTCATCATGGTATGGAAAAAAATAGTCTTTTCTATCAAACTAAATTGCTTCTGTCTTGTATACCGATTTTTTATACTGATGTTTCCTGAAATTATTTGCTTTTTTACTTCAATTGTATTATCTGTGCTGCTTTGACCAGCAGCCAAGTTAGGAAGATAAATCTTCAATAGCTTCCTTTCTAATCTTTAATAGCCCCCTTTCTAACCTTGGTGTTATGCATTTCTAACAACATTTACCAGAGTTAACTGGCTTCTTGGCCAAAAGAAAAAAAACCCGGCAGTTTTAAACTCAAACCACAAAGGTCATCAGATTTAGGTGTGAACAAACATGTCTAAGAATTACTATATTACCTTAAGAAAAACTATGTTATTCGAGTTCAAAAGTTTTCTAAGAGTTAATTCAAAATACAATTAAAGACAAAATCAGGGCGATAAGGGAATGTAAGGAGGGAAGTTAGTAAAGAAAGTCTTGGGAAAATGAATTGAGGAAACAAAAAATGGTTTCCTTTAGATAAGAAAGGATTTGGAGGGCTGGGGATATGGCCTGGTGGCAAGAGTGCCTGCCTCGTATACATGAGGCCCTGGGTTCGATTCCCCAGCACCACATATACAGAAAACGGCCAGAAGTGGCGCTGTGGCTTAAGTGGCAGAGTGCTAGCTTTGAGCAAAAAGAAGCCAGGGACAGTGCTCAGGCCCTGAATCCAAGCCCCAGGACTGGCAAAACAAAAACAAAAAAAAGTTAATATACTGATATAAAATCAGTATCCCATTCTTTATGAACATCATCAAAGTAATTGTGTTCTACTAAGCTTGTCAAGTTTTTAACAACATTCATTTATGTGTTTAGGTCAAGGCCCTTTAAATGGTCGCATTTTAAATAATTATATGAAACTAAAAAGTAGGGGTTGGGGATTTAGTTGAGCAGAAGAGCACTTGCTTGGCAAGTGCAAAACCCTGAGTTCAGTCCTCAGCTCTGGGAAAAAAAAACAACCCAAAAAACAACTAAAAAGCTGTCTTTTGCTGTCTAACATGTATGTTTCCCAATTATGTAAGCCACCTTCAATACCGACTTAAAAGGATACCAGCAGGCCTATATTCCTACATTCTTGTTGTAATAAAAAAAAAAAGGCTTAGTGACATATACAATGGTTTCAGTCTTAATTAGTATTCTAAAGTACTATATACAATTAGAAATACAGGCTAGGAATGTGGTTTAGTGGTAAAGTGCTTGCCTAGCATGCATGAAGCCTTAGGTTCGATTCCTTAGTACCACGTAAACAGAAAAAGCCTGAAGTAGTGCTGTGGCTCAAGTGGTAGAAAGCTGACCTTGAGCAGAGAGAGGCTCAGAGACAGAGCCCAGACCCTGAGTTTAAGCCCAGGAATGGCAAAAATAAAGTAACTAAAGCTGGGAAGTCAACAAAAATAGTTCATAGGCATGCTTATCTAATTCCCACACCACTCTACCTCTTGGAATCAGGATAGTTTGCCTTGGCATTTTCCTGGGTCTCCCATCCATACTCAGCAGACATTTATAGCCCAGTTAGAGGAAATGATTAAGGCCTCTCACCAGGCCCTTATCCACTCCAATCCAGCCCTAGCTTCTGTTAGCATATCCATCTCTATTTGACAGCCTTCATCTTGGGTCACCCTCAAACCAGGCCTGGTCACAGTCGCCCATTCCCACCCAAATTTTGCATGTACCCCCAGCCCCAACGGCTAAACAACATGTTGTTGCACAGTCTGGATGTTCCATCTTGGTCCCGTGGCTATTTCTAGTGCCCAGATACAAAAGGTGTCGTCCCAGTTAAGTGCCAAGATATAGAATGTTTTCACAGTTGCTCATTCCTATCCAAACTGCACGTACCCCCAACCCTCACTGTGTCAGCAATATATTGCTGTCACCGTCAGGATGCTCATTCCTGGTCCCACAGCTATTTCTGGTGTCCAGCTATAGAAGGTATTGCCCGGGCTGGGAATATGGCCTAGTGGCAAGAGTGCTTGCCTCATATACATGAAGCCCTGGGTTCGATTCCTTAGCACCACATATATAGAAAACAGCCAGAAGTGGCACTGTGGCTCAAGTGGCAGAATGCTAGCCATGAGCAAAAAGAAGCCAAGGACAGTGCTCAGGCCCTGAGTCCAAGGCCCAGGACTGGCAAAAAAAAAAAAAAAGTATTGCCCCAGGGGCTGGGAATATGGCTTAGTGGTAGAGTGCTTGCCTCGTATACATGAAGCCCTAGGTTTGATTCCTCAGCACCGCATATATAGAAAAGGCCAGAAGTGGCGCTGGGGCTCAAGTGGCAGAGTGCTAGCCTTGAGCAAAAAGAAGCCAGGGACAGTGCTCAGGCCCTGAGTTCGAGCCCCAGGAGTGGCAAAAGAAGAAGAAGAAGAAGAAGGTATTGCCCCAGCTATGTGGCAGATACAGGATGTTTTCCCTGGCTATAAATCACCTATAGAATGTCTTGCCCTGGCTGTCTGATATCTACAGTGCCCAGCTGTGACTACAGAAGACTCCCCTACTCCCAGCTCCTTCTGCCTTCAGCCTCCTTGATACTATATAACTACCCCTCTGCCCGAGAGCAGGCTGCTGCTACTCTCTACCCCAGGAGAGGTAGCCTGTCAGCTTCGGCTGACTTTAAAATGCTTTCTTTCTTCTACATGACTATGTGTCCGCATGGTTTCCAGGCTGGTGCTTATAGCTTCTGACTGCTAGATTTGTACAAAGCCAGGCCCCATACAATATCTGGGTGTTATTCTTAACCAGTTCACCACCCTAGACATTCTCTTCTTGTCCAGTTATAAGGAAATTCCTCCTTCCCTGTAATGGGCCACACACTGAGAAATTCTGAAGGTCTTTTACTGAAGCCATGGTTGAGAGTGGCTATTGCCCAACAAAGATCTCTCAGCTCAGAAGGGAAGTTAAGTGGGGCTTTTAAAGGCAGAAATCACAAATTGTATGAATATTTAGGGAGAGTAGGTACTGACCAGATAAGGCTCAGGCTACAAGAAGTTGGTAACAAATATCTCTTCATTAAACAAAAGTGATAGCCAGATGTTTCACAACCTAGGTAGGCTGTAAAACAGGAGTAACAGCTCAATCATTTGCTTTAGGTACGTATTTTCTATTTGACTCCAGACTTTCCCCTTATCATGAAACTCTGCGTGGCCCTTCCTTGTATTACTGGGGTCTGGGGGAGATTAGGTATTTCACTCTAGTGACCCAGACAACAGAATGTGTCTACATAGCCCGCAAGCCACGGGATGTTGTAGCCCTTACCCAACCAGCCCTAGCCTTACAACACCAGCTCCACTCACTGGCAGGGCCACAGTTGTCTCCCAAATAGATGTGGGCTTGACTTACTTGACTTTGTGCCTTTTTACAGGACTAACAAATCAGGAGTAGTCCAAGTGCAATATGGATCCTGGCCTAAGCAATGCCATCTTGTCCCCACAGCCATCTTAATGCTTTGCTAGGTAACAGGGTCATTTCACTCCATTCTGAGAACTGTAGATGGGGCATAGATCTTTCTGAGAAGTGCAGGTCTGTCATGGATTATTAGACTCCAGGAAATCCCTATTCTTTACCCCTGGTTGTTGAGATTGCTAGATTCTGGTAAATCTCTACCCCTGATTGGCCCCACTAGTTAACTTCTAACAAATCAACCCAAACCATCCCCCTTAGTTAATTCATAACTAGGTTGTTTAGACATAAAGATACTGGGTCTACCTGGTGCCATCTTGGCTTCTTGGTGGATGAAGGTGAAGTCTAACCCCCCCAGGGGATGAGTGTACCTGAATTTCTAGAGGCAGAGGCAGGAACTTGGACAATAGGTTACTGGACCGGCCAATCTGGTGGCTTGAACTTGTGAGACTTTTCTTTTGCCAGTCCTGGGGCGTGGACTCAGGGCCTGGGCACTGTCCCTGGCTTCTTTTTGCTCAAGGCTAGCACTCTGCCACTTGAGCCATAGCACCACTTCTGGCTTTTTCTATATATGTGGTGCTGAGGAATCAAACCCAAGGCTTCATGTATACGAAGCGAGCACTCTTGCCACTAGGCCATATTCCCAGCCCACTTTTTTAACTTTTGAGTTCCCTGTGGCCCTGCCCCTAACCATGGCCCTAAAAAATTAGGCCACCAGCTCAGCCATCATTTTGCGACATGCCTTGTGTCTCCTGACTCTCCTCAGATCACTGTGGTATCCATCCTCTGCTCTCATTAGAATTGATCAGGTTTGTTGAGACTTCTTTCTGCTCTTTCTTTACTCTGTTACCCAGATAGGTAATAAAGATTCCTGATTCGACCTCTTAAAAATGTGATTTCTCTGTATCTCATGATCAAATTCTTGTATAATCCTTTTGCTTCTGTAAATGCTCTTTGCTAATCCCCACCATGCAGCATCCACCTGGATGTGGTTTTTGCCTTTACAGTATAAGCTTTATGCTAACAACATGTGGCTCTGCAGGTTCATTGGGACACTAGTCCATTTGCAGTTGGTGGCTTTCAATAAAGACTCCTAATTGGACCTTTTAGTGTGGCTTCTCTGTATCTCGTGGATTGAGTTCCGCATAATATAAGAAACCCTAACTCAATTGCAGGAACGTCTCAATAGATGATGAGAATCACTCCAACTGACACCCTGCTGGGATTCCCTCTCTCAGTGGTCCCTCTGGCTGGTCCCTCTATTAGGACCTTCAACACTCATCCTCTTACTCCTCATTCTTGAACCCTGGTTTCTCTTTAACGAGATAACTGCCCTCACCCAGGCTACCACTCCAGAGCTTTGCTTATACTGCCCTGCCCAGCGCAGCCCCAGCCCCCAGCCCCAGTGGCCCTTCAATGCCCCTGTGTCAGCAGAAAGTAGCCAGAAAAGATTGCAAAGCCCCTCAATTTTTTATATCCCTTCAGGATCTCGAATGATGGGAATCTGCTTTGTTCTCATAACTCAATGTTGCTCCCATGGTTTGGGCCCACTGACGAGTCTTCCCCCAGGGGATCTTCCAGTAATTCTCCAGCCCAGTCTCCAGCCCAGAATCTTAATCTAAGTATGAAAGCCTACTCCCTTACCCACTCATGTGATAGGTGCCTGAGAGATGGGGCAGGAGACTTGCTCAAACAACAGGTTCTCTGAGTCAGACCTGTACCATAAATTCTGCGAACTCTTTGAACCCTCCAGCTACCTGTGACTCTGCCCCCCCCATGACCTTACTTAAGTCCCTCCACCCCTGTCCCCTTTATACCCTCAGATTACCATGGTGTCCCTCTTCAACTCTCCATTAAAGTCGATCTGGTCTATTGAGTTTACTTTCTGCTCTTGCTTTTTCATGACTCAGTTTCCTAACATTGAATATATAGCAAACAATGTCAAAGTGTGAAAAGATCTATGAAGAAATCAAAACAGGGTCATAAGTCAGAGTGTTGCTTTCAGTAAGGGTATTTAAGAAGACCTCTCAAGAGTAGGTAGTATGTGGGGGCTAGGAATATGGCCTAGTGGCAAGAGTGCTCGCCTCGTATATATGAAGCCCTGGGTGCGATTCCTCAGCACCGCATATATAGAAAAAGCCAGAAGTAGTGCTGTGGCTCACATGGTAGAATGCTAGCCTTGAGCAAAAGGAAGCCCA
This sequence comes from Perognathus longimembris pacificus, assembly GCF_023159225.1. Classification (NCBI taxonomy): domain Eukaryota; kingdom Metazoa; phylum Chordata; class Mammalia; order Rodentia; family Heteromyidae; genus Perognathus; species Perognathus longimembris. The sequence continues at coordinate 68,169,490 of NC_063166.1, read as the reverse complement.
GGACAGTTCTCAGGCCCTGAGTTCAAGCCCCAGCACTGGAAAAAAAGAAAGTAGGTAGTATATGAAATAAAACCAGAAGATTGAAAGGAGCTGGGCAGACAGGGAAACTGGCAAGTATTAAGGACCTGGGGAAGAATTATTGGCCTGCTCAAGGAACAGAAAGGAGGCCAGTCTTTGAGTGGAGAAAGTGAGGTGGTGGATACTGGCGCTAGTGAGAGAGGGAGGGAGGCAGGTAGGCAGGGGCCAAAGTCCTTCAGTGGGCTTGGGCTAAGAATAGGTGGAAGCCAACTGGAAGAAAACAAAGGAAGGGGTGACATTGTCCAAAAGAACACCTAATAATGACAATAAAGTTATATATTTTTTCTCTTTTATTGCTATTATAAAGGTGATATACAGAGGGGTTACAGTTATATAAGTCAGGTAAGGAGTACAGTGTGTGTGTGTGTGTGTGTGTGTGTGTGTGTACAATACTACCCCTTTGCTCACTCTCTCCTACTTTTCTTTCTTTCTTTCTTTTTTCTTTCCATTCTGGGGCTTAGACTCAGGGCCTGAGCACTGTCCCTGGCTTCTTTTTGCTCAAGGCTAGCACTCTACCATGTGAGCCACAGCACCACTTCTGGCTTTTTCTGTTTATGTGGTGTGAGGAATCGAACCCAGGGCTTCATGCATGCAAGGCAAGCACTCTACCACAAAGCCATATCCCCAGCCCCTGAGCTTCTTTTACTCAAGGCTAGCACTCTACCACTTGAGCCACAGGGCCACTTTCAGTCTTTTCTGTTTACATACAACTATGGAATTGAACTCAGGGCTTCATGCATGCTAGGCAAACACTCTACCACTAAGCCAGACCCTCTCTCCTACTTTTACCCTTCCATCCCCATTCACAAGTTTTCAACATAGTGCTTATTAAGTACCACTGCTGCATTTGTTCACCCTTTGTCCCTCCATTTATATGTCCCTCTTACCCTGTCAAAGGCAGATAAACAAACAAACAAGACCAAAATAAAACAAAAGTAGCAACAAAGTAAAACCTCTTGTTTCCATTTCCTGAAGTTCATTTCGGTAAATATTATTTCATATGACTAGATACACGTAGGCATTGCACGTTTGTGTTCCTCTCCTAAGAATATCCTCCTTTAGTCTCACTGTAAAAATTATCTTTTTAAAGAAATAGTTGGAAGCCATTGAGGGTGTCACGCAACATTTATGCTCTGAGATTGACTGTGGTCCGGGTTACCTAGTCCCAAGTGTCAGGCTTAAAGATAAATCCTGGTTCCTTCCAGGGTCACCACCCCCAAACTATCCATCTCAGCTTTAAGGAGGAGGGCCTCAGGCCTCCCCACGCCTACCCCACAGGTGACACGCCTCTCACCAAGTCAGCTGGTAACCCCAACATTTCACTGAAGGAAAATAAAAAGCCTTCTGATTGGACAGAGCCTGGCGTGAGCCCTTACTGAAAGGTCCAGTCCCTGTGATTGGTTACCACCTTTCCTCTCTCTCCCAATCATGTGTCCTCCAGGTGAGCGCGGCCCAAGTCTTCCCTGTGATTGGCTCTTCCTGTGTGAGTGACGACAGACACAACCTACGGGTAGAACGACGCGGAGACGCTACCGGGTGCCCGGGGCTGTGCAGCCAGAAGCTCGGGCTGTCAGTGCTGGTCCGGTCGGGTCGCTGAGTCCCTCTTGCCTCTGGTGCTATGGCCCCCCCGCCGCAGCTGCAGGCTCTGCTCCAGGCCGTCAACGCCTTGCTGCGCCAACGCCGCTACCATGCCGCCTTGGCCGTGGTTAAAGGCTTCCGAAACGGGGTTGTGTGAGTTAGGGCCGGGCCGGGGATGATGGACGGGCCCGGTTGGGGCCGGCAGCGCGCGGGCTGGGGGCCGGCGCGGCGCCGGGTGCCCTTGACCGTCTGTGGGGCTCCGTGCCCACAGCTCTGTGCGCCGGGAGGGCTGGATTTGGGGAGTCCGAGCGCCTGCCCAGGGATCCCAGTGCGCTGGTTCTTGGTTTGACCTCATCCTATGCCAGACGGCACCTGACTTCCCTCCTACGAGTCCAGTGCACCCTCTCTCTCTCTCGGCGCGCCCTTTAGCCTATTTGGCTTCGAAAGCCTGGTCCCCAGCACAGTGACGAACTGGCCTCTGGTCTCTGGCAGACAGGTAGATAACCTTCTTATGTGGCTGCCAGGCACCGATTGATTTTTGCGGGTGGGCAACCCCCCCCTTCCCCTGCCCCCCCCCCCCTTCTCCTGCTTCTCAGCTCCTTCCTCCTTTTGTACTGGGGACTCCCAGAGATTGCTGGGCGAATTGATCTCACCTCATCACACCTCTGCTGCTGGAGAGGCAGGAGAGGTGCTCTCCTTCAGGTCATTTTGCCTGGCTTAGTGCCTGGAGGGGGGCTTGTCCTCCTGTAAACCCTGTTTCACAAAACCCACAATTTATCAAGGGCCTACTATGCCAGAGCTGGCATGGAAGTAGAGAACAAACCAAAGGTCTGTGTACGACTGGAGTTGGCATCCTGGTTCACCTGAGGTGAACCTGTACACTTCCAAGGACCAACCATGTGATTGTGTGTGTGTGTGTGTCTGTGTGTGTGTGCGTGTGTGTATGTGTACATGTGTACTGGGGCTTAAACTCAGGGCTTGGGTACTGTCCCTTAGCTTTTTTGCTCAAAACTGGTATTCTACCACTTGAGCCACAGCTCCAATTACAGCTTTTTGCTGGCTAATTGTCATCCTCCTGAGTAGCTAGGATTACAGGCATGAGCCACCAACACCCAATCATCCCATGTGATCTTGAGCAAGTCATTTAGCATCTCTGCGACCCACATTCTGCACGTTTGTGTTCCTCTCCTAAGAATATCTTCCTTTAGTCTCACTGTAAAAATTATCTTTTTAAAGAAATAGTTGGAAGCCATTGAGGGTGTTACGCAGTTTATGCTCTGAGATTGACTGTGGTCCGGGTTACCTAGTCCCAAGTGTCAAGTTTAAAGATAAATCCTGGTTCCTTCCAGGGTCACCACCCCCAAACTATCCATCTCAGCTTTAAGGAGGAGGGCCGCATGCCTCCCCACACCTACCCCACAGGTGACACGCCTCCTTCCAAGTCAGCTGGTGACCCCAACACTTCACTAAGGGAAAATATATGTGTGTATACATACACATATATACATATGTAATATGTATTTGGCTGTTTCCCTTGTTATATTCACATGTCTAGCTGGCATGCCCACTGACCCTTTTCAGGCTCCTGCTATGTGTCATTTCCTCATTGAAGTCATTTCTGAGTTGCCCACCTATTTCCTTACTTCATTTGTTACTTCCCTGGCTCTAATCATCAGAGACCAAATAGTTTGCCTATGGATCTTTTTTGTTTGTTTTGTGTTGATACTGGAGCTTGAACTCAGGACCTCCTGCTCATGATCAACGTTTTTGCTCAGAGCTCGCACTCTACCACCTGATCCATACCTCTAGTCCACTATTTTACTAGTTAATTGGAAAGGAAATCCTTTCTGTTAGCTTTGAACCTTGATCCTCCAGGTCTCAGCTTCCTAATTTCAATCATAAGCGCAGCTGTATCTTGTGGTTATTTATTTATTTATTTTGCCAGTCCTGGGGCTTGAACTCAGGGCCTGGGTGCAGTTGAGCTTCTTCAAGATTCGTACTATACTACTTGAGCCTCTGCATAACATCCGGCTTTTTCTGAGTAGTGTGTTAGTGATAAGAGTCTTACAAACTTTCCTGCCCAGGATGGCTTTGATTACAGGCATGAGCCACCAGTGGCTAGCTTTTTATTTTTTATTTGTGTGTTTATATGGGGAAGGGGTACTGGGGCTTGAACTCACTCAGCTTTTTCACTCATGAGGCTCCACTACTTGAACCACATCTCCAGTTCTGGCTTTCTTTTTTGGGGGGGGGGTCAGTTGGAAATAAGCATCTCTTAGGTTTGTCTGCCTGGCCTGGCTTCCTGAGTAGCTAAGTTTACATGCGTGAGCCACTGGTATCCAGCTTCTTTTTTTATTCCTTTCTTACTAGTATCTAGCTTCTTTTCCTTTCCTTTCCTTTTTCCTTTCCTTTCCTTTCCTTTCCTTCCTTTCCTTTCCTTTCCTTTCCTTTCCTTTCCTTTCCTTTCCTTTCCTTTCCTTCCCTTCCCTATCCTTCCCTTCCCTTTCCTTTCTTTTCTTTGCTTTCTTGTGACAGTCTTGGGGCTTGAACTCAGGGTCTAGGCACTGTCCCTGAGGCCTAGTACTCTACCACTTGAGCCACAGCTCCACTTCTGGCTCTTTTATGGTTAATTGGAGATGAGAATCGTAGGGACTTTCCTCCCAGGCTGGCTTTGAGTCCTGGTCCTCAGATCTCAGTCTCCTAAGTAGCTAGGATTATAGGTATGAACCACTGGCACCCAGCTTCTATCTTGTTTTTATGGCTTTTCTTTCACTGGAGAATGAGTGAGCTTCGTGAGGACAGATTTTTTTTTTTTACCAACTTTATCCCTTGATGTATTCCTGGCACCTGCCACATAAAAATAGGTCCTCACATACTTGTTGAACGAATGAATTTGTACAAATAGAAATTACCATTCCCCAAATTTTTCAAATGACAAGATTGTAGTTCACAGTGTTACACCTGGCTCTCAGACCAGGTAGAAACTTGTTCTAGCCAGATCATATGAGCCACTTCTTTTTTGTTTTTGGTAGTACTGGTATTGGGGCTTGAACTCAAAATCTCAAGCTCTTGCTTGGCTTTTTCACTCACCACTGACATTCTACTCTTTAAGCTATGCCTCCAGTTCTGGCTTTTTGCTGCTTAATTAGAGATAAGAGTCTCAAGGATTTATCTGTCCTGACTGGATTTGAACCATGATGGGTGTGAACCACTGGTGCCCAGGTATGAACCACTTCTTTGATATGACCAGAGAGACGTGGACCCTGAGATAACACTACTAGCCCTTTTGCCAGGTCAGTCACAGAGCAGGTGTGAACCAGGTTCACACAGCCCAAATGCCTGCAGGCATTGCCCAATGTCTTTGCATACCTGCCCCCATTCCAGTGCTCCCTACGCCCTCAGTGCACCTACCCAGCCAGGACAAGCACTCTTTGGAGTCAGGCCTTTGGGATCTCATCACAGTGCCTTCATTTAAAAGCTGAATGATTCATCTTTTCTGGCCTCAGCTTTCTCTTCTGTAACATGGGAATAGTAAATACCCATTCAGGGCAGGAAATCTCGTAAGGCTATGAGGTCATTACTGGTAAGTGACAATATGCTGTGTTGAATCCACGCAGGGTGTATGATGAACTGTTATGACAGAGCCAGGTATTCATGGGGGCACATGTCTACAATTCTAGCACTGGGAGGCTGAGGCAGGAGGATCTCATGTTCCAAGCTGGCCTCTGTTACATAATGAGTCCCTGTCTTAGGAAAAAAAGGAAAAGAAGAAAAGAAAAGGCTGGAGATAGATGGAAAGGGTGCTGTGGCTCAAGTGGTAGAGTGCTAGCCTTGAGCAAAAAGAAGCTCAAGGACAGTGCCCAGGCCCTGAGTTCAAGCCCCAGGATTGGTTAAAAAAAAAAGTCTGGGGGCTGGGGATATGGCCTAGTGGCAAGAGTGCTTGCCTCCTATACATGAGGCCCTGGGTTCGATTCCCCAGCTCCACATATACAGAAAATGGCCAGAAGTGGCGCTGTGGCTCAAGTGACAGAGTGCTAGCCTTGAGCAAGAGGAAGCCAGGGACAGTCCTCAGGCCCTGAGTCCAAGCCCCAGGACTGGCAAAAGAAAAAAAGTCTGGAGATAGAGCTCAGTGGCAGAGCAATTGCAAGGCCCTGGATTCCATCACCAGCACAATTCATCAGTCAACAAATTACACTGGTACTATGCATTGGTGGGTTATGCCTATCATCCTTGCTACTAGAGTGATTGATAGTCACTGGTTTCCCACACCTATCATCCTAGCTGCTCATGTGGCTGAAATCTGAGGATCATGATTTGAAGCCAGTCCAAGCCCCCAAAATTCCACGAGGTTCTTATTTCCAATTAACCAGCAAAAGGCTGCAGTAGAGGTATGACTCTAGTAGAGCATTAGCCTTGAGTGAAAAACCCAAGTAGGAGTACAAAACCTTGAGCTCAACCTCAGTACCAGCACAAAAAGACTGAGATCTGAAGATCATGGTTTAAAGCCAACCCTGGGCAGACAACTATCCAAAAGATTCTTATCTCTAATTAACCAGGAAAAAAAAAAAACACAAAAAAAACAACAACTGGCGGCATGGCTCAAGTGGTAGAACAGTTGCGGTGAACAAAAAAGCTGAGCAAACTTGAGGCCTTGAGTTCAAGCCCCAGTACCAGCACAAAAGAAAACTACAGTGGGGGTCCTAGGTTCGATTCCCCAGCACCACGTATACGGAAAATGGCCAGAAGGGGCGCTGTGGCTCAAGTGGTAGAGTGCTAGCCTTGAGCAAAAAGAAGCCAGGGACAGTGCTCGGAAGTCCCTGAGTCCAAGGCCCAGGACTGCAAAAAAAAAAAAAAAAAAAAAGAAAGAAAACTACAGTGACAACCCCTTGTGAACAGAATGCTTTTCAGAAGAGGGCCTAGTGATATGGTGAAAGCTGAGTTGGAAGGGGTCAGGGAGCGAAGGGCACCCCAGGTAATGGCTTAAAGTAGAAGAGAATAGGTCGCAAATAGGTTGTGAGGCCCACTAGCATGGCTCAGATGTTCAAACTTTGTAACAGTTTAATTCCCTTTGCTATCCTTGCCCTACATATTTCAGTGTGCAATCCTAAAAATAAGAGCATTTCCTGCGTGTCTAAATTATGAATACTTTCAGTAAACTAGTAGGACTGTTGTTTTGTGAAAGGACAGGCACAGTTGCCTGTGTTGGGTGTAAAAGGAAGCACCATTTTGCTCTGGGTGGCTAGAAGAGGTGGAAGGCCATTCTCTGCAGGAAAAGATGTCGCTAGGAGGGTGTTGGAGGAGGACAGGTGGGTGGGGCTGAGCTGGGGAGTTGGGGACCTCCAGCTCACTGCTGGGGGAGGGGTGATAAGCCACATACCATGCTCTTCACAACCCTAGCACTAAGGGTTTGTGTTTATTTTTGTTTTGGTGAAACTGTCGTTTGAATTTTTTTTTTTTTTTGCCAGTCCTGGGCCTTGAACTCAGGGCCTGAGCACTATCCCTGGCTTCCTTTTGCTCAAGGCTAGCACTCTGCCACTAGAGCCACAGCGCCACTTCTGGCCATTTTCTGTATATGTGGTGCTGGGGAATCGAACCCAGTGCCTCATGTATACCAGGCAAGCTCTCTTGCCACTAGGCCATATCCCCAGCCTCGTTTGAATTTAAGTTGTACTGTAGCTCAGAATAAAACCTGCCTAGCATGTACAGGGCCTTGGGTTCAATCCTCAGCTCCCACATAGTAAGGAAACGTTTGGTGCTAAAATGTTCTAGGCCTCTTCCATGGAGATAGTCCCTGTGTCCAGTCTCTTATGTCTTCTTCCAGAAATGTGTAAATATTCCAATACATCCATTCTCCCCTAGTCTTTTTGATTCATGGGAGAATTGCCTCGTTTTGCACATTTTGTTGTTGTTGTTGTTGCCAGTCCTGGGGCTTGAACTCAGGGCCGGGGGACTGTCCCTGGGTTCCTTTTGCTCAAGGCTAGCACTCTACCACTGCCCGGCCTTGCTCTACCGCCCCCCATCTGCGGGGGTGGGGGGTGGGGTTCCTGGGCTTGTCTGCTTCTTCCATGTGGGACCTATACTCGCTCTCTCAAGTCCCCTGGCCATCGGGATTAATCGTGGAAGCGGGGTCCCAATGCAGCCTCGGTTCGCCTGTGGTTGCGAGACCCCATGCCCGCCAGCCCAAGGAAAGACATGAGCGCATGGTGGTCTCGGAGAATACCTCTGGGGCATTCTGATTTATTCAAATGAGGAGCCAACAGATATACCCCCAAGGGCGGGCACAAGAGAGGGACTACAGGTTGGCCACAAGGGCTGTTCTTCAAGTGATGTCAGAGGACTTCCTTTGTGGGCAGAGACCCAGCCCCCCAAGGATTGGGTTCTAGGGTCCTCGGCCATCAGACACGTGCTTGCCCCTGGAGGCGGGAAGAAGAGGGGACTGGCCAAGCCAGCTGTGGCCTCTTAAAGGCACAGCTGTCCCCAACATACCACATGAGCCACAGCACCACTTCTGGCTATTTCTATATATGTGGTGCTGAGGAATTGACCCAGGGCTTCATGTATGCGAGGCAAGCACTCTACCACTAGGCCATTTTCCTCGTTTTGCATGTTTTTTCGGTAATGCACAGATGTTCAAGAGAATCAAACTCCATAACAGTGCACATAAAACTGCTTCATTGTTCCCTCTCCTCCTCTCTTCTCTGATCTTCCTTCTTTCCTCTTCTTGCTCTTCTATTTTCTTCTTTGTCTTTCCTTCTCTCCTTCTGTCTTCTCCGCTTTTTGGATTTTTTTTTTTTGGGGGGGGGGTCAGTCCTGGGGCTTGAATTCAGAGCATGAGTGCTGTCCCAGTGCTTTTTCACTCAAGGCTAACACATTGAGCCACAGTGCCACTTCCTGTTTTCTGGTGTTTAATTGGAGATAAGATTCTCATAGACTTTCCTGCCTGGGCTGTCTTCAAACCACAATCCTTAGATCTCAGCCTCCTGAGTAGCTAGGATTACAGGCGTGAGCCACCAATACCCAGCTTCTCTTCTCTCTCTCTCTCTTTTTTCTCTTCTCTCCTTTCTCTTCTCTTCCTTCCTTTTCCCCCTTCCTCTTCCCCTCTCTTTCCCTCCCTCCTCCCCCACCTCTCTTTTTTTTTTGCCAGTCCTGGGGCTTGAACTCAGGGCCTGAGCACTGTTCCTGGCTTCTTTTTGCTCAAGGCTAGCACTCTACCACTTCAGCCACAGTGCCTCTTCTGGCTTTTTCTGTGTATGTGGTGCTGAGGAATCAAACCCAGGGCTTCATGCATGCAAGGCAAGCACTCTACTGCTAATCCACATTCCCAGCCACCAGTACTTTTCCACACAAGCCTGGTGTTCCAACAAGCAGTCAAAGGAGAATCTGGGTGAAGAGTTTGAATCTTAAACATAAGCAATTATGACAGGCACCAGTGGCTCACACCTGTAATCCTAGCTAGTCGGGAGGCTGAGATCTGAGGATCATGGTTCAAATCCAACCCAGGCAGGTTATCTCCAATTAACCACCAGAAAACCAGACACGGCTCTGTGGTTTAAAGTGGTAGAGTGCTAGCCTTGAGCAAAAGAAGCTCAGGGACAGTGCCTGTCCCTGAGTTCAAGCCCCAGGACTGGCAAAAAGAAAAAAGGAAAGGTAAAATGAGTCTGGAGGTGGGAACAGATGGGATGGGGGAGAATGATAGAAGGGGTGACTCATTGGGCACTTAGATGGACACGTTAAATTGCAACCCCTTGTACAACCTTTTGAAGTTCAGAAAAAATTAAATTAAAAATTTAAAAGCTTGGGAAGCCTTTGCAGAGGGCCTAGACACCACAGGAAGGTAATTGGTAAGGCGTGTGGAAGGGCATTCAAGGCTGGCAGAAGGAGCAGACTCTACAAAGACCTGGAGACAGAACCTGATGGGACAGGAACTGCAGGAAGGCCATCTTAACTGGAGCAGGATCTGAGAGGCATAGTGCCCAGATGGAGACCTTTCCATCAGAATTGTAACTAGGGGCTGGGCACTGATGGTTCCCGCCTTTAACCCTAGCTTCTCAGGAGACCCAAGATTTGAGGATTGTGGTTTGAAGCCAACTGAGGCAGAAAAGTCCATGAGAATTATCTCTGATTGACCAGCAAAAAGCCAGAAGTAGAGCTATGGCTCCAGTGGTAGAATGCCAGTCTTGAGCAAGAGCTCTAGGCCGTGAGTTCAAGCCCCAGTACTGGCACACAGGAAAGAAAAGAATTGTAACCAGCCTGCTAAAGCTTAGCATTCCTTTTCCTGGTTGGGGAAAGAAACTGAGGCTTAATGAAGTTAAATGACAAGCCTGAGGCCACACTCCCAGGAAGAGGTGAGATTTGAATCCAGATCTAACTGGGAGCAAGCATTATTTTCCCTTCCAATGTGGTATTTGGATGAGGAATGAGGAGTGAGGACAAGAGGTCAGAAGGAGAGTCTAGAAAGAAAGGTGGCACAGTAATGCCATTCTAACCATGCCCTTCTTTTTCTACAGCTATGGAGTGAAAATCCGGGCTCCTCACGCACTGGTCATGACACTTCTCTTCAAGAGTGGCAGGTGAGCAACGCTCTGCACACAGCTGAAGCGGGGAGCGAATGTGCCAACCCTTAGTGCCAGGATGGTGATAGTAGCTTCCTAGCTAGGCCTCGCTTGTCCCAGCCACACCTTCTCAAGTCCACCTTGGGCCCTATGTCCCCAGCTCAACAATCCCTCAAGTTCCCCAGGGTCTTCCTCAAGAAGCCCAGCTTCCAGATGTGACTTTAAGGGTTTCTGCAGCTGCTTCAGCTCAGCTGTGCCCGACCTCCATCAGTCCTTGATATGCAGAGTTGGTCTCCATTCTGTGTACATGCTGCATGCTGGTCACTTGCACACATATTCTCCTGCAGCACCCCTCTTGGGAACATTCTTCCTTTAGCTACCTTTGCTTCCTTCTTGGCCCCCTCCCCAGGCCCTGTGTGCTGTGGGGGTTGCCTCCTTGGGAAGCTGTCTTTGATTGCTCCTTCTCTCAGCCATCTTGGACCTCCTCTGATCTCCCCCCTTTTAAAAAGGTGCCTGTGGTGTGATGTTGATGTATACAAGATCCTTGAGCTCACCTGAACTGATAGGGTCACAGTTGTACAGCCTATGGGCCAAGTTCAATTTGTAGAATATCCTCTTTTTTTTTTTTTTTTTTAAATCAGTCATGGAGCTTTGAACTCTAGGCCCTGGGCACTGTCCCTGAACGTTTTTACTCAAGGCTAGCACTCTACCACTCTGAGCCACACTCTACTTCCAGTTTTCTGATGGTTAATTTGGCATTAAGAGTCTCACAGACTTTCCTGGCCAGGCTGGCTTCCAACTACGATCCTTGGATCTCAGCCCCCTGAGTAGCTAGGATTTGTTTTGTTGTTGTTTTTTGGCCAGTCCTGGGGCTTGAACTCAGGGCCTGAGCACTGTCCCTGGCTTCTTTTTGCTCAAGGCTAGCACTTTACCTCCTGAGCCACAGCACCATTTCTGGCTTTTTCTATATATGTGGTGCTGAGGAATTGAATGAGGAATCATGTATGCAAGGAGAGCACTTTACCACGGCCATATTCCCAGCCTCCGAGTAGCTAGGATTATAGGCGTGAGCCACTAGCACCTGGCTCTACTTTTTATTTCATTTTATTTTTTTAATTTAATTTTACTGTCAAGGTGATGTACAGAGGGGTTACAGTTATATACGTAATGTAGTGAGTATATTTCTTGTTATACCTGTTTCCCCCTCCCTCATTTTTCTCCCACCTTCCCTCCTATCTCCTTTTTATTTTTAATTAATTAATTTAGTTTTGAGTTTTTTGTGGTTTTTTCCCTCTGAATCTTTTTTTAAAAACCAAATCCAACTGGGCACTAGTGGCTCACGTATAATCCTAGCTACTCAGGAGGCTGAAATCTGAAGATATTGGTTTGAAACCAACTCAGACGGGAAAGCCCATGAGACGCTTCTCTCTAATTAAACAGCAAAAAATAAAAGCTGGAAGTGGAGCTGCGGCTCAAGTGGTAGAGTGCTAGCCTTGAGCAAAAGAGTTCAGACAAAGCTGGGAATGTGGCTTAGCAGTAGAGTACTTGCCTAGCATGCATGAAGCCCTGGGTTCAATTCCTCAGCACCACATAAATAGAAAAGCCAGAAGTGGCGCTGTGGCTCAAGTGGTAGAGTACTAGCTTTGAGCAAAAAGAAGCCAGGGGCAGTGCTCTGGCCCTGAGTTCAAGCCCTAGGACTGGAGGCCACAGCAGTAATCTTGTCCAGTCTTTTCCAGCTTTAGATTAGAGAGAGGAGTTTGAGTTTTCTGTAAGTAAACTAGGAATTATTATAAGATTTTAAGTGGGGCTGTGCCATTATCTGACTTAAAACACTTAAGTGTTTTGATTTGGTTTTGTGCTTGGGTCTTGCTTTCTTTTCTTTCCTTTTTCTTTCTTTCTTTCTTTCTTTCTTTCTTTCTTTTTTTTTGGTCAGTAATAGGGCTTGAACTCAGGGCCTGAGCACTGAGTACTGTCCCTGAGTTTCTTTTCCTCAAGGCTTAGCCACAAGTGCCACTTCTGGCTTTTTCTGTGTATGTAGTACTGAGGAATATGAACCCAGGGCTTCATGCATGTTAGGCTGACACTCTACCACTAAGCCATGTTCCCAGCTGGGTTTTGCTATCTTGCTGGTCTGAAACTCTTGAGCTTCAATGAGCCTCTTGCCTCAGCCTCCTGAGCAGCTGGAACAACAGGTTTGCCGTACCAGTTTCTTTTGACCAGTTTCAACAGCGTGAGGATTAATCATTTGCTTCTAGGTTAAGCTTGACAGAGGGGCTGGGAGCACCACAAGGACAGATGTAGGTGGACATTAGCCATTAGGCAGCAGTGGCAATGACCCAAGTGAGCCACAATGAAAATCCAAACCTGAGTGCTGCCCAGAGGAGTGAGGAGGGTAGTCAGTTTCTAAAATCATAGCAAAGGCAGATCAGTAATACCTAGACAATGGAAGATTCCACAGGGAAAACTAGCTTTTTTGTTTTCCTTTTCCCCCTTCCCTTCCTTCCTTCCTTCCTTCCTTCCTTCCTTCCTTCCTTCCTTTCTTTTTTTCTTTCTTTTCACTTGTTTATTGGGGACAGGCTCTCACTGGGTAGCTTAGATTGGTCCTAAACTTTTTTTTTAACAGTTTTATTGGGTTTAAGTTATTACATATATTTCACAGTATACATTTTAACTTTCACAATGATGAAGATTATCATTCTACTCTGCATAGCTTACGAAATCTATGAACTTTAGCAGTAAAATGATTTTCTCCATTTCAGACTATATGTACATTACTTTTCTTTTGTTTAGCAACATCTGTTCCCTCCTTCACTCATTCCTTCCTTCCCATTCCCACCCATGAGTTGCTTAGTTCCCTCTCATCAGTGCCCAATGTAGCAATGGTCCCCTCTGCTATATTATTGTTGTTGTTATTATTGTTACTATTCCCATTCACTTTCCACTCATTCTGTGTCCTCTTTTTACTGTATTTTGGCATCTTGAGACCTACTTGTTTACTTTGTTCTGTCTCTTTACATTTTAATTCTAACACCTGCATATCAGGGAGACCATACTCATTTGTCTCTCTGTTCTTGGCTTGTCTCACTCAGCATGATTGTTTCTAGTTCCATCCAGTTTCCAGTGAATGCCATTATTTTGTCCTTTCTAACGGCAGTGTAAAATTCCATTGTATATAGGTACCACATTTCTGTATCCATTCATCTGTAGTGGGGCATCTGGGTTGTCCCAAACTTTTTTTTTTTTTTTTTGCCAGTCCTGGGGCTTGAACTCAGGGCCTGATCACTGCCCCTGGATTCTTTTTGCTCAAGGCTACCGCTCTACCACTTGAGCCACGGTGCCACTTCTGGCTTTTTCTATATATGTGGTGCTGAGGAATCGAACCCAGGGCTTCACGTATATGAGGCAAACACTCTACCAGTAGGCCATATTTACCAGCCCCTGTTCCAAACTCTTTATTCTCCTGCCTTAGCCTCCAAGTACTAGGATTACAGGAGTATACCACCACACTTTGCTGAAATACAGACCTCAAAACCTGCAATTAGGCCAGGCACTAGTGGCTCACACCTGTAATCCTAGTTATTCAGTATAAGGGTTGCTGAAAGGAGACTGCCATGTGGTTCAGGCAGAAGAAGGGTTTATTGGGAAAGTCAAACCACCAGGCCTCACAACGGACAAAACAAAATATAAACAAACAAACAAACAAACTGGAGCGGGGTGCCCATGGTTCACACCTGTAATCCTAGCTACCCAGGAGGCTGAGATCTGAGGATTGTAGTTCAAAGCTAGTCCAGGCAGGAAAGTTCGTGAGACTCTTATCTCTAATTAACCACCAGAAAACCGGAAGTGGTACTGTGGCTCAAGTGGTGGAGGACTAAACTTGAGCTGAAGAACCCAGGGACAACACCCAGGCCCAGAGTTGAAGCCCCATGACAAAAAAAAACAAAACAAAACAAAACAAAAACCCTGGCAATCTTGGGGCCCATATGCCCATGTAGTAAGAACCTGCTGTTCCTGGATAATAGCACTCAGGATTGCAGGGTTTGGTTTTGTGTGTGTGCCAGTCCTGAGGCTTGAACTCAAGGTCTGGGCACTGTCTCTGAGTTTGTGCTCAGGGCTAGCATTCTACTTGAGCCACAGCTCCATTTCTGGATTTTTTTTGGTGATTAATTGGAGATAAGGGTCTCATGGACTTTCCTGCCTGGGCTGGACTTGAACCTCAGTAGGTAGGATTACAGACGTGAGCCAAGGGCACCAGCCAACTTCACAAATTTTTATAGGTCCCTTATTGAACGCTTGGAACACTTACTTGTGCCATTCCTGCTCCCTTCCTGCTTTCTCTTCACTGCCCCCTAGTGATTCTTAGAAATACATCACCTCCTTCAATCCTGACCTCAATACAAAACTACCCCACCACCTCCCGCTGCCTTCATATCCTCTCCCCACACATCTGCTCCGAGCATGGTGGCCTCTTTCTGTTCCTTTATTCTCTACTTCCTGCCCCTTCTTTGGGCTTTTGCTCTTGCCTGGGCTGTAATCACCCTGCCTGTTCACTTCATTGATTCCACCTTTTCCTTTGGGCCCCAGAAACTCTTGTCATAATCAGTGTATGAGCCTTGTCTCTGTGGTGGTGTTTCCCTCTCAAAAGTCCCATGAAGGGGGCTGGGAATATGGCCTAGTGGCAAGAGTGCTTGTCTCATATACAGGAAGCCCTGGGTTCAATTCCCCAGCACCACATTTAGAGAAAACGGCCAGAAGCAGCGCTGTGGCTTGAGTGGCAGAGTGCTAGCCTTGAGCAAAAAGAAAACCAGTGCTCAGGCCCTGAGTTCAAGCTCCAGGACTGGCAAAAAAAAAAAAAAAAGTCCCATAAGGGCAGTAAGCAGGTCTGTTTCTCAGAGTCAGATCTCTAGATCCAGCACATAATAGACACTCATTCATTTCTTCATGTGATCACTCCAAAATTTAAAAAAGTAAATTAAATTGAAGTGCCAGACTTTTGCATTTCGGAATGTCTGAGTCTCGGTGGTCTTCTTGGTGGTGGTCTTGCGACTTGGCACAACAAAAATAAGTGCTAGCACTGTCTGTTCCTTCGGATGAAAGAGCCATATCTAGAGTCTGCTCTTCACCTGGGCAGGGGCAGAGGAGCTTCAGGGGGTGGTAAGAGCAATGATAGGAAAAGCAAACGTGACATTGTCAGGGAATGGCTCTCTGAGGATTGGCTTGTGCCAACGCCTGAAGGACATGAAAGGTAGAAGCCTAGGGTTGAATGAGCCTTGGAGCTCCTTGCTTTATTCAGTTCCTCTCCAGTGGGCAAAGGCCTGGGAACCACTGGGCCTGTGCTCATGGGCGCTCCCTGTGTTTGTGCAGCCTCCAGGAGAAGCTGAAGACCATTCTGCAGTCCACCTATACCCACTCCCGGAACCTGGCCTGCTTTGTGTGCGCCTATAAGAGTCTGTGTGCTCTGCAGTCCCACGTGCAGGGCAAGACCTACCCAGTGCACTCCTTCCTCGCTGCCTTCTTGGGGGGCCTCCTGGTGTTTGGAGAAAACAATAGCATCAACAGCCAGGTAAAGACCCTCCCTGAGATGGTGCTGGTAGAGAGTTAGAGGTGGGCTTTGAGATGAACAATTGGCTGTCTTCCATGTCTGAGGTCCCTGTGTGACCTTGGAAAAAATCATTCCTCCCCACCTCCAGCTTCCCCATTGGTAAACCAAGTCATTGTTGGACTTGTGCTACTCTCTGGGGCATAGTGCTCAGGCCCTGAGTTCAAGTCCTAGTACTGACACACACACACACACACACACACACACACACACGCGCACAAGCACACGCAAAATAAAAAGTTCAAAAAGCTGGGCACACAGGGGCTGGGGATATGGCCTAGTGGCAAGAGTGCCTGCCTGGTATACATGAGGCCCTGGGTTCGATTCCCCGCCACCACATATACAGAAAACGGCCAGAAGTGGCACTGTGGCAGAGTGCTAGCCTTGAGCAAAAAGGAAGCCAGGGACAGTGCTCAGGCCCTGAGTCCAAGGCCCAGGACTGGCCAAAAAAAAAAAAAAAAAAAGCTGGGCACTGGTGGCTCAAGTCTATAATCTAGCTACTTACAAGGCTGAGATCTGAGGATTGCAGTTTGAAGCCAGCCCAGGCAGGAAAGTCCATGAGACTCTTATCTCCAATTAACCACCAGAAAATCAGAAGTGGCGATGTGACTCAAGTGGTAGAGCACTAGCCTTGAGCTGAAGAGCTCAGGGACAGCACCTAGGCCCAGAGTTCAAGCCTCATGACTGACAAAAAAAAAAAAAAAAAAAGTTCAAAAAAACCAGAATATAAAATATTTCAACATTTTCATATTGATCACATATTGATTTTGGATATGTTAGGTTAAGCAAACTATATTAAAATTTAATAATTAACCCATGCAAAAAACAAGGGTAGAAACATGGCTCAGCAGTAGAGTACCTACCTCAGTATGCCCAAAGGGAGGTGCTCCTAGGAGAAAAGGCTGGTTGGTTGAGTGTAGGTGATGCAATGGTGAATGATCTCTGGTCTGGAGGTAGAGAGAAGGAAAGGGAAAGGGAGAGAGGAGGAGGGGAGAAAGGAGAGAGGGCAGAGGGGGAGGGGAAAGGCCAGAGGGAGGGAGGAAGAAAGGGAGGGAGGGGATTAGGCAAGACTGGGCTAACAACAGAGTTTACCAATCCAGTCAATAAAGACCTAGGTCTAGATCCTGCCTAGCCTCTTTAGGCTTAAGCATCCAAAGCCATGAGCCAGTGAAGGTGGAGGCTTCTAGTTGTTCACATGCTGCTGACTAACAGGGTGGAGGTGGGCTTCCACTCCCCTTTTTTAAACTAGGCTTAAGGGACCACCTGGCTCTCTGAAAGCCACTGTTCCAGCAAGGGAAAAGAGAGGGGAGGAAGAAAGGGAGAGGAGGTAGATAGAGTTCCCTTCAAGGACAGGAGTCCTCCAGTGAACTTCTGCATTTTGGCACCGAATGTTAGGAAATGGGAAACTGAGTCACCAGCACCAGCTATTTATGTGTAACTATCTTTTTCTTGGGGGGGAGAGGGGTTTTCTTTTTGGTACTAGACATTTTGGGCACTTGTTAGGCCAGTGCATTGCCACTGAGCTACATCTCAGCCCTGGCTATTTAATTTATTGATAGCTTCATAGGTGTACCACAGTTCGTTTTTTAGTGGTACCAGGGCTGGAATTCAAGTGCTCATGCTCACTCCACTTGCTTGCTTGGCTAACACTCTACCACTTGAGCCATGCCTCTCCAGCCCCGCTTTTTGCTGGTTATTTTGGAGACAGAGTCTCACAGATTTTTCTGCCTGGGCTGGCTTCTAACTACAGTCCTCTAGAACTCAGCCTCCTGAATAGCTAGGAGTATTTGTACCTTGCTCCAATTTGTTTTAGAATTCACCCTTTGAAGGTCATGTCTGCATTATTTCTAGCTTTGGGGTATTACGAATATAACATTAGAACATCTTTGTACAGGTGTTTATATGAACATAAATTTTCATTGTTCTGGGATAAATGCCCAAGATGTAATTACTAGGTTGTATGGTCCATGAATGTTTAGTTTTAAGAGAAACTGCCAAAGGAGGAGGGAAGGCAGAGCTTGCCAAATTTCTAGTACAATTGTACCGTTTTACATTCCCACCAGGAATATAAGAATGATCTGGTTCTCTGCCTCCTAGACAATATGTGGTTTATTACATTTTTTATTTTAGCCATTTTGATAGGCATATCTCATCGTGATTTTACTTTGCATTGCCTTCATGTCAAATAAGTACTCTGGTGAAATGTTTGTTCCTTGAACAGCTGGTTTCTGGGTCAACTGCTTACTGTCCTGAGTGGCCTTTACTTTCTCTTTGTTAAATAAACTTTTAACAAGAAAAAAGGAAAAAAGAAATGATGCCAGGTGCTGGTGGCTCACACCTGTAATCCTAGCTACTCAGGAGGCTGAGATCTGAGTATGACAGTTTGAAGCTAGCCTGGGCAGGAAAGTCTGTGAGACTTTTATCTCCAATTAGCCACCAGAAAACTGGAAGTAGCACTGTGGCTTAAAGTGGTAGAGCGCTAGCCTTGAGCTAGAGAGCTCAAAGACAGCCTTTAGGCCCTGAGTTCAAGCACCACAACCAAAGGGAAAAAAATAAATGTTTATTCCTTTTGCCCATTTTCTAATTAGAATGCCTCCTTTTAATCATTGTTTCAAGAATATTTTCAAATATTCCAAATGCCAATAGGTTGTCAGATATACATTTGGAAATGTCTCTTCTATAGCTTTTTTTCTTTCATTTCATTCATTCATTCATGTGCTCTGGCTTGAATCAGGGCCTAAGTGCTGTCCCTTAACTTTTTTACTCAAGGTTAATGCTCTACCACTTGAGTCAGCACCACTTCTGACCTTTTCTAAGCAGTTTATTAGAGATAAGAGTCTCATGGACTTCCTTGCCCAGGCTGGCTTTGAACCACGATTCTCAGGTCTCAGCCTCCTGAGTAGCGAGGATGATAGGGGTGAGCCACAAGGGGTCTGACCTTTCAAATTATTTTGTTCATTAACTGATGCCAGACAGCCCTGCACAGCAATTGCTCCCATGCATTGGACCCGGCAGGAGGAAGATTCCCCATCAGTAACCCTCGCCCTTTCCTTGCTGCAGATCAACATGTATTTGACCTCACGAGTCCTGTTCGCCCTGTGCCGCCTGGCCGTGGAGAAGGGCTACATTCCTGAGCTCAAATGGAACGTGTTCTCATTGCACACGGCGGTGATCTGGGGCCTGGTGCTGTGGCTCTTTGAATACCACCGGCCCACGCTGCAGCCTTCCCTGCAGTCCTCCATGACCTACCTCTATGAGGACAGCAACGTGTGGCACGACATCTCAGACTTCCTCATCTACAACAAGAGCCGCCCCTCTAAGTAACAGCATCCCCAAGGTGCTGATGGGAACTCCTCCACCTGAACAGCTTCCTGGCAGTATCCAGCTGCTGCTCCAAGTCTGGTTCTATCAGCAAACTCTCCCAGAGGATCCTGCCACCTCACAGTCGTGGGCCTCTCACTCCAATGTGTGTTTTAGCCCACAGGCCTGTGGGCTGGAGTCAAAACACTGATTTTCACATCCCATAGGTACTTTTGAGTGGCGCAGCCAGTGGCTGGATCACTGGATCAGCCAGTGGCTGAGGACTCTTAGCCTTGGTTTCTAGCCTCGATGCTGAGCTTTGGGAGGCTGGGGCCAGTCTCACCTTCCCTGGGCCATGGGGCCCATTAGCTTAAAGGAAGACCCTAGAGGAGGGTCTCTTTCTGGTGGGTACAAATCGTTCTTCCCCTATGCTTAGTATCGGGGCTCCTTGCTGGTGGGCAGTGGGTTACACATACTTTGTCTGTTTTTTAAAATATTGTTTCTTGTCTCCGATACTTTAATTGGACAAGTTCTAGAACTCCTCCACTGTTTCATAGAAATAATGTGTGAAGCTGTTGGTTCTATCCAGCCAGCACTGAGAAAGAAAAGATTTATTTTTAACATTTATTTTCTAGCATCCACTTTTTAAAAAGTACAAAAGAGGCTAAGTCAGGAGGCTCTCAAGTTCCAGGCCAGCCTGGGCTACATAGCAATGTGAGATGAATCTTAGTTCTATATTTTAACTTAATATGTTCAAAATACTTTTTTTTTTTTGCCAGTCCTGGGGCTTGGACTCAGGGCCTGAGCACTGTCCCTGGCTTCTTTTTGCTCAAGGCTAGCACTCTGCCAACTTGAGCCACAGTGCCACTTCTGGCCTTTTATATATATGTGGTGCTGAGGAAACGAACCTAGGGCTTCATGTATACAAGGCAAGCACTCTTGCCACTAGGCCATATTCCCAGCCCTCAAAACACTATTTTAAACATACAATTAGCATAAAAAAATGATAAAACATTTTACATGTATATTTTTCTTGTCTTAAGCCATGGCACATAGAGCTGGTAGCTTTCTGCCAGGTAACACAGATTCCAAGCACTTCTGTCTTCACAGGAGAGGGTGGTGCAGTGTAGACCTAGGGCGAGGCTGGGGGAGGTTCTTTACCTTTCAGAGCCTCAGTTTCTCATAAAATGAGGGCCACCATAGTCATTGCAGGTGTTTACATCAAACCTTTGCCACTATAGCTGCAGCCTTCCACCGATGGCTTTCTGACTCCTGAATCCTTTGCACATCTCATCTTTTTGTTTTTGGTCAGTTATGGGGCATGAGTGCTGTCCCTGTGCTTTTTTCACTCAAGGCTAGTGCTCTGCCACCTTGAGCCACAGCACTGCTTCCTGTTTTCTGGTGGTTCATTGGAGATAGAGTCTCACCAGCTTTCCTGCCTTCAAACCACAATCCTCAGGTCATAGCCTCCTGAGTAGCGAGGATTTCAGGTGTGAACCACCAGCACCTGGCACATATCTTATCTTTATAATGACCTTGAAAGTATCTGTCTTGACCCTCATTTTATAGATTTGGAAACAGAGGATCAGAGAGAAGGATATCACTTAGCCAAGGTAATATAGCTAAGTATGTTAGCCCAAACAGGCTTTGAACCCAAATCAGTCTGATATTGAAGCCCCTGCTTTTTCTTTTTCAGTGCCTTACTTAACATTTAGAAATCGAAGCCATATATTGCACGTTAGCTGGTTACAGGAGCTGGCATTTGAAACAAACTCACATGCCTGCACCAGCTTTCAGTGGCGTAAATGGAAATTTTAGGGGTGCTCTGTAGCAGAGAGTCACCATGTGCTGGAGACTTGTGTGGCAGTTGGGAATTTTTGAAACTACTACACTAGACAAATCAAAACAAGTCTTCAGGAAAATAAGGCCCCAATTTGAGACCTTTGGTCTAGTAGAAATACTTCTATGAAACTTCCCTGTAAGTCTCTATTTCTTAGAAGTTACCAGGAGAATGTCTCCTGGGTCAATGGAGAGCTTATTAAAATACAAGTTCTGACCCAGTGGGTTGGGCTGGGCAGGAAGCCCTTTTTCTCAGACTCAAAGATGGCACTGGTACTGCTGCTCTGTGTCCTCACCTGAGTTATGAGTTAGTGGGAGATGATATGGGGCCAACCATTATTAATTATCTCATGTGACCAGCCAATCAGAGAGCTGTTGGGTAATGGATGTGGGATTATGTCTGATTCTACAGTGTTCTCAGCCGCGATGGATCACTGCAAGCTTACAGCAGATTTTTTTTTTTTGTATGTGTGTACCAGTACTGAGGCTTGAACTCACTACCTTGCACTTTTCAGTGGGCTTCTTTTTGCTCAAGGCTGTCATTCTACCACTTGAGCCACCCCTCCAGTTCCATCTTTTTGCTGTTTCATTGGAGATAAGAATCTCACTGACTTTTTCTGCCTGGGCTGGCTTCATACCGCAGTCCTCAGATCTCAGCCTTCTGAGTATCTTGGATTCCATGTGTGAGCCACCAGTGCCTGGTTCACAGAAGATTTTGAAGATCTTTTTTCCCTACCTTGGAAGTAGGGAAAAGAAGAGGTCAGTTATAGCCAGGCTGGTTTTATAGCAGAAGGTGGGGTACCCTGCCTCTGTTCTCTTTAGTTTACCAAATCTATGCACATTAGCAACTTCTGTGGCCACCCCACACCTCTCTTCCAGAAGACTGCCAGCAGTGCCTGCAGCAAGCTTTAAGTGCTGGGGACAAACTTGCCCCTGGAGCAGCCTCAAGCAGGGGCTGAGAAATGTGAGTGCCTGCAATCCTGGCCTGTGGGTTGGATATCCCTGGCCTGTGGGTGGAATAGCCCTGGGAGACAGGCTCTGCTTTAGCTCCCTGAGCTGGGAGGGGCTTAATAATGTGTCCTCTCCTCCTTCCCTCCTACTCACTTCCTCCCTCCCTCTGGGCCAGTGCTTTGCAGGACTGTGTAATGCACTTCTCTTGGGGGTTTGCTGTTGTTGGGTGTCCAATCAAACTGGTCTATTTCCTCATGTGCAAGATAGGCCTTCTAGCAGCCTACAACTCGTGGGGCCTGGGAGATTCAAAGGTATGACTTGTTCAGTGAGCATCAATAAATGTGGCTGTCATTTCTGACACTGTGTGCAGGCGTGATGTAAGTGGGGTGCTAAGAGTGGAGTACACCCTGGTTTTAGTCTGTCCTGCTTACCCCCATGAGGGTAAAGCCTGGCCGCCTGCCCTCCTGACCCCCCCCTCCACTACTGCAGGGGGGGAGAGGAGTCAGGAGGAGGCAGTGCCACCACCCACTGTCTCTGCTCTCTAAGAATAGGTTTCCCTCACAGATGGCATCTCCCTGGCTCCTGCCAGAGCATCTGGTGCCTCCAACTGCACACTCCGGGGAGGAAGGCGGGGTGGTCCCCACCGAGGAGCCAAGCTCTGCTTCCAGCAGCCCTGGGAAGAGCCCTGCCTAGCTCCTTCCTTGCTGAGCCTCCGTTTTCTACAATCTGTTAAGTGGGGATTGCCGAAGGGCCTTTGCCACTCCTAAACTGGCATGGTGGTTTAACCTGCACTTATTAAACACCTGATGCATTTGTATCAAGTCTTTTTGTTGCTGTTGTTCCCAATCCTGGGGCTTGAACTCAGGGCCTGATCACTGTTCCTGGCTTCTTTTTACTTGCTCAAGGCTAGCACTCTACCATATGAGCCACAGCGCCACCTTTGGCTTTTTCTGTTTATGTGAGCTGAGGAATCAAACCCAGGGCTTCATGCATGCAGGGCAAGCACTCTACCACTAAGCCACATTCCCAGCCCTGTATCAAGTCTTTTGACTTGGGAAACTGTTAAAAAAAAAAAAAAAAAGGTACACACACAGTACAAAACTCAAGCAGTATAAAAAGTGTGTAGCATGGGCTGGGAATGTGGCTTAGTGGTAGAGTGCTTGCCTTGTATGCACGAAGCCCTAGGTTCGATTCCCCAGCACCACATATATACAAAAAGGCCAGAAGTGGCACTGTGGTTCAAGTGGCAGAGTGCTAGCCTTGAGCAAAATAGAAGCCAGGGACAGTGCTCAGGCCCTGAGTTCAAGCCCTGGGACTGGCAAAAACAAAGTGTGTAGCAGGGAAAAATCAAGAGCCTTTCTACTTCTAAATGTGTTCCTCCTAGAATGTACCCCAACAGTGGGGTCCCTCACTGTGTAGGTGTACCCCTCCACTGTATGGACCAACATACACGGTTTCTGAGGTGTTTCCTTATCTCATAAGAGAGAAGACATTGGGCTGGGAATATGGCCTAGTTGTAAAGTGCTCCTCGCCTAGTATACATGAAGCCCTGGGTTCGATTCCTCAGCACCACATATATAGAAAAGGCCAGAAGTGGCTCTGTGGCTCAAGTGGCAGAGTGCTAGCCTTGATAAAAAAGAAGCCAGGGACAGTGCTCAAGCCCTGAGTTCAAGTCCCAGGACTGGCAAAAAACAAAACAAGAGAGAAAATATTGCAATGCCACCTCAACTCTGCATTCTTCTCTGTTCTCCAAGTTCCATTAGTCTTTGATGTCTTTGATTAATATACTCTTTTTTTTTTAACCCATCCTGAGGCTTGAACTCAGGGCCTGGGTACTGTCCCTGAGCCTCTCTGTGTGCAACGCTAGTGCTCTACCACTTGAGTCACAGCACCACTTCCAGCTTTTTCTGAGTATTTTGTTGGAGATCAGAATCTCGTGCACTTTCCTACCTGGGCTGGCTTTGAACTGCAATCCTCAGATTTCAGCCTCCTGAGTAGCTAGGATTACACTTGTGAGCCACCAGCTCCCGGCTAAAACATACAAGGGTGGTCTGCCCATCCCCTTGCCCAGCCTCACCTGCTGAATAGTGTGGGCAGGTCCCTCCTGCAATCAGCGTAAGGCCTGAGGGACCCCAGGTGTCCTGAACCTCCTTCCAGTGTCCACCCCCTCAGAACTCCCAAGTGAAGGGCAAGGATAAAAAGAAAGTTAATTTGAGGCCTTCTGCTGTTCCTCTCCCAAATTAGAGATGGTTAAGCCAGCCCGGGTGAGCGCGATGATTCATGGGCTGACAAGCCAAGAAGCTGCCTTGTTTGATGCTTGCCGGCCTTCCACATGTAAGCTCCAGCAGGCATCCTGGAGATGACAGCTCTTTTCCCAGTGTTCCTTTGAGCTGCGGAGTGGATGAGTGCAGTCCGGAGCTTGAGAGATGCAGGCTTTGAACCTGATATCCTCCTAAACCAGAACACTGTGTGCTGCGCCTCCCCCAGCCTGCCAAGTCCACCCCACCACCAGCTGTAGCCTCAGACAGTTGCTCTCTTTGACGAATTAGAACGTTTTATAAAAAGATTTTTTTTTTCTTCCCTTGTTCCAGTTTCCCAAGGAGAGAATGTTTTACCTCAGACTTGAGGGCATTTTGGGGTGAGAGTTTTCTGTTGTTTTGTCTTGTTTTTCTTTGTGCTGATTGGGCCTCTTGCTCTCCTAGGCTTTTTTTTTTTTTTGTGCTTAAGGCTGGCAACTCTACCATTTGAATCAAATCTCCACTTCCAGCATTTTACTAGTTATTTGGAAATGGTCTGATAGATTTCTCTGCCTGGGGCTGCCTTCAAACTACGATCCTCAGATCTCAGCCTCCTGAGTACATAGGATTATAGATTTGAACCACTGATGCCAGTCCTGGATCTTGAACTCAGGCCTGGGTACTGTCTCTGAGCTTTTGTGTTCAAGACTAGCACTCTATCAATGGAGCCGCAGCTCTGCTTTTAGCTTTTTGGTGGTTAATTGTAAGAGTCTCATGGACTTTCCTGCCCAGGCTGGCTCTGAACAGCGATCCTCAGATCTCAGCCTCCTGATTAGCTAGGATTATAGGTGTGAGCCACCCAGCTCTTTTCTTTTAAACCAAAAAAGAACAAATACAACCCTACTTACGTGAGATGCCTCAAATAGGTAAATCCGTAGAGACAGAAAGTAGACTGGTATGAGAAACAGCGAGCTTCAGAGGGATATTAGAAAATGTCTTGTTTTGTTTTTTAATGTATGTACTTGTACTGGGATTTGAACTCTGGGCCTTAAGCTCTCACTTCACTTTTTTTTTTTTTTTAATTAATTGCTGGCGATCTACCACATGAGCCACAGCTCTACTTCTTTTTTTTTTTTTTTTTTTTTTTGGCCAGTCCTGGGCCTTGGACTCAGGGCCTGAGCACTGTCCCTGGCTTCTTCCCGCTCAAGGCTAGCACTCTGCCACTTGAGCCACAGCGCCGCTTCTGGCCGTTTTCTGTATATGTGGTGCTGGGGAATCGAACCTAGGGCCTCGTGTATCCGAGGCAGGCACTCTTGCCACTAGGCTATATCCCCAGCCCCACAGCTCTACTTCTAAATTTTCACTGGCTAATTGAAGATACGTTTTGTCTCACAGTTTTCTCTGCCTGGGATGGCTTCAAACCTTGATTCTCATATCTCAGCCTCCTGAGTAGTTAGGATTTTAGATGTGAGCCCCTGGGACCCAGCTAAAACTTTTGGAAATAGATAATGGTGATAGTTAAATAATACTGTGATTATAATGTCAATTAATACTTAAAATAATGAAAGCTCTGTTGCTCTGGCTTTGGGTGGTAAGAGATTAACAGTCTCATGGACTTTCCTGCCTGAGCTGGCTTTGAACTGTGATCCTCAGATCTTGCCTTGAGCAAAAGAGCTCAGGGACAGCACCCAGGCCCTGAGTTCAAGCTCCGTGAACAGAAAGAAAGAAAGAAAAGAAAGAAAGAAAGAAAGAAAGAAAGAAAGAAAGAAAGAAAGAAAGAAAGAAAGAAAGAGAGAGAGAAGAAAGAAAGAAAGAAAGGAAGGAAGGAAGGAAGGAAGGAAGGAAGGAAGGAAGGAAGGAAGGAAGAAAGGAAGAAAGGAAGGAAGGAAGGAAGGAAGGAAGGAAGGAAGGAAGGAAGGAAGGAAGGAAAGAAAATAATGGGCTGGGGATATGGCCTAGTGGCAAGAGTGCTTGCCTCTAATACATGAAGCCCTGGGTTCTATTCCCCAGCACCACAAATACAGAAAACAGCCAAAAGTGGCGCTGTGGCTCAAGTGGCAGAGTGCTAACCTTGAGCAAAAAGAAGCCAGGGACAGTGCTCAGGCCCTTCAAGCCCCAGGACTGGCAAAAAAAGGTATTAGCAATATTAAAGCACTAGCTATTATAAAAAAAAAAAAAAAGATCTAGTGTCATGCCCAAAACTGCCATGATTTCAGAGAGAGGATAAACACAACACCACCAGGACACATGGAGTTGGGATTTCTGTTGTGGCATAGAGAACTATGCAGAGCTGTGGAGAAAGGGGTTTTCAGGCCAGGGATCTTAACAGTGTGCCTGAGCCCTGAGGACAGCCAGCTTGGCTAAGTCCAAAGGGCAGTGCAGAGGCTGCACTTGAGGCTCACTGGAGATGAAGCCCAAAGGCAAAGTGGGCCTATCAGGCCAGCCTGCTTCATAGGCAGAAAGGGATTTAAGTTTTCCTTTCCTTTCTTTTCTCCTTCCTTCCTTCCTTCCTTTCTTTGTCTTTCTTTTCTTTTCTTGTCAGCCATGGGGCTTGAACTCAGGGCCTGGGCCCTGTCCCTGAGGTCTTTTGCTCAAGGCTAGCACTCTACCACTTTGAGCCACAAGGTACTTCCTCTTTTCTGGTGGTTAATTGGAAGTTAGAATCTCACGGACTTTCCTGCCTGGGTTGGCTTCCAACCAGAATCCTCAGTCTCAGCCTTCTGCGTAGTTAAGATTACAGGCCCGAGCCACCCATACCCAGCGGGGCTTCCGTGTTTTCAAGCAGGATGGACAGCCTTTGACACATTTAAGCAAGGGAATGATGATGTGATGTGGGTCAGGCTGTATGTGGTGACCGATGTGGAGGTCTAGAGGGGGCAGCATGGAGCCTTGTGGCCCAGCTGAAAGGGCCTAGCAGGCTGGACACCAGTGGACGTGGCAACAGTGGGCAGATGTGTTTTGAAGAAAGGTACAATGATGACCCAGGGTTTTGGAAGTTGGGCTAAAACCTCTAGGCCTTAACCCTCCTCTCCTCCTCCCCACCCCCACCCCAGCTAAGAAATAGGCCCTGACTTTGCCCCTCCCCTGTGCCTCTGTGGTCCCTTCTGGGGCCAGCCGCCTACCCACTGGGCCCCTGGCATGCCAGGCTTCCCAGCTGGCCTTGATTGTCGTTACTCCCCAGGGAGTCATGGGAACACACTCCCTCTGCCCCCTCCACCCCCCTCTTCCCAGACAGGGCCAACCCCTAACAATGCCCCCTCAGCCAGCCAGTGGCCTGGACACAATGCCCCTGTTTCGGTTCATTGCCAGCTCTAGGAGGCCTGCTGGGTTTCCTGGCCTGCTTGGCACATATATAACTCTGGCTTCCAGCAGGGATTTTATTGTTATTTAAAAATGGGAGGGGGAGAGGAGTGCTCTGGCTCCTCCTTCTTGAATATATTTTAAATAAGTCTTTCTCAGTTCTGAGCCCTCCCCGCTGCCCTTCTTGACTGCATATGCCATGTGCCTGTCAACCTGCGGACCAAATAAATTCAGGTCAGCAGGTGTCGGCAAGAAAGCAAGAAAATGAAACGTCCCATGGTCCACAATGGCCAGCCTGGAATGTGCTGGCGAGGCTGAAGGTCAGGCAGATACCTGGGGGCTGGACACTGCAGGCCCTGTGTTCCTGTGTGTTGGGTTGCTTCTCTTTGTTTTGTTGATGCTGAGGATGGAACCCATCAGATATGCTAACTACTGAGCCATGAGCCAACCCCTCGCTCCACCCTGCACCTAGTGTTCACTGTAACTTGTCACCTCCAAAATGCCATCCAAGATAAGGCTCACCATCATTTTGAGCCCCAAAGAAAGAAAGAGGGGCTTGGGGGTGGGTAGCTCAGTAGTAGAGCACTTGCCTATCATGCACAGGCCTTGGAGTCCATGCCCTCCCTGGGAAGAAGGCAGGCAGGCAGGCAGACAGACAGACAGGCAGGCAGGGAGGGAGGGAGGGAGGGAAGGAGGAGAAAAAAGAACTCACAAAAAATGGGCATTCCCTAGATGTTATGTGCCTCAACTTCAGAGATGTTAAAATATAGAGAAGCTGGATGCCTATGGCTCATTCCTGTAATCCTAGCTACTTAGGAAGCTGACATCTGAGGATCATGGTTTGAAGCCAGCCTGGGCAGAGAGTCCATAAGACTCTTGAGCCTGGGCAGAGAGTCCATAAAACTCTTGAGCAAAACGCCAGAAGTGGGGTTCAAATGGTAGAGCACCAGTTTTGAGTGAGAAACCTAAGTGCACTCAGGCCTCGAATTCAAGCCCTAGTACCAACACAAGAGAGAGAGAGAAAGAGAGAGAGAGAGCTGTTTCAGGAGCTGGTAATAGTGGGGTGAGTGAAAGTAATATCAGCACTTGGGAAGCTGATATGAAATAGAAGTCAGGGGCTGGGAATGTGGCTTAGCGGTAGAACGCTTGCCTAGCATGCATGAAGCCCTGGGTTCCATTCTTCAGTACAGAAAAAGCTGGAAGTGGTGCTATGGCTCAAGTAGTAGAGTGTTAGCCTTGAGCAAAAAGAACCCAGAGACAGTGCTCAGGCCCTGAGTTCAAGCCCAAGGACTTCCCCCCCGCCCCCCCCCCCACAAAGATAGAAGTCAACCTGGGCTATATAGTGAGACCTTGATTTTAAAAACAAACAAACCATGAAGAAGATAAATATATAGTCTCGGGATCAATAGAATTCGGGATTGCTCAGTGACACACTTCACTGCCTCATAGAGTTTGAGAGGCAGACAAGGATTCCTTCAGGAATACTCTCCTATTCTCAACCCAAACAAGAATGGTTTTGTTCTTCTTTGAAAAACCTAGACATAAGAATGTAGAGAAGTTATTGAATTATACAAACCTTTCTCTGTGTCTCTCTCTCCACAATGCATTTTGAATCCAGTGTCTTGTGCTTGCTAGTACATGCTCTACTACTTGAACCGTGCTCCCAGCCTTTTTTGCTTTGGTTTGCTTTTCAAATAGGGTCTTATGTTTTTGCCTCAGTGGATCTCTGATCCTCTTTACCTCTTCCTCCTGAGTAGCTGGCATTAGAGGTGTGAACCACCACACCTGGCTGCTTATCCTTTATCTTCTTTCTGTGTGTGTGTGTGTATGCGCGCGCACATACACTAGTCCTGGGGCTTGAACTCAGGGCCTGGACTCTTGTCTTTGAGCTTTTTTGTTCAAGACTAGTGTTCTGCCACTCGAGCCACAATTCCATGTCTGGCTTGTTTTGGTAGTTAATTGGACTTTTCTGACTGGGCTGGATTTGAACTGTGATCTTCAGATCTCAACTTCCTGAGTTGCTAGGATTATAGACATAAGTCACCAGCTCCCAGTTCTTATGTTTGTTTTTAACTGTAATATTTTTGGTACTGAGGATTGGTCCCAGGGCATTGTACTTCCTAGGCAAGCACTTTGCCACTGAGCTACATCCAAGGCTCTAATCTTAAAGTTTTTAAAGTAAGTTCATAATTTTAAACAAGAAGACACTGTGTGAGCAAATTAAATCATACCTGTGGGCCAGTTTGCAAACTGCTTGTCTTGTTTCCTCACCTAACCCTGACACTACCCTAGAGCTAACTCTCACCCATGTTCTCAGCATGAGGCAAGACAAGTTCTTCCAGAGGGGAGTTCATGGCCCCCGCCAGGCCAGCAGGAAGAGCTGGGGTCTGTGTGGCTCCAGGACCTACTTCTTCTTCCTCTTGATGCATAGAAGGCCTGTCTGGCATAGCCAGAGCTGGCACAGTGACATAACACCTCCAGGGACAGTAAACTGTCAAGGGTAGGTAGCATCATGGGGTCATTCAACAGGAACAAGGGGCTGCAGATGCAAAACTCCCCACTTCCCTCTGCCAGGACGCAACAATGGAGGCTTCTGTGCCCCTTTATAAAGTGAAGTCATCACAGAGCCATTTCCCCAATTATGCATTCTTAATAACGATGGGACAATCATGTTTGGAGATTTTTTTTTTCATGACTAGCAACTGATGAGTGTTGTTGTTGTTTTTAATGCCAAGAATGTATGTTTGGGGGAAGTGCTACAGCATAATAACTGGTTTTAAATTATTGGTGTCACTTGTCAACCTTCTCAATGAGTATTTTGTACAGGCCCATGCAAATCATTCTTTAGTCTTTTCTTTTTTTAGATTAAATTTTATTGACAAGGTGTTGTACAAAGGGGGTACAGTTACATAATAAGGCAGTGAATACATTTCTTGTGATATCTTACACCCTCATTTTTCTTTCCCTTCCCTAGATCAGGTAGGCATATATACAATATCCAGTGTACCAAAATCATATACAGTAACCACGTAGCATACGCCAAAGGAAACTCACCTAGAACTTTAAATGTAATGTCAACAGTAGAATCCTCCTGTGTCCTTCTCTTGGAGTTGTTTCTGCTTATCCTTGTCCAATATGATCATGTGTACATAGCTGTTGACCTATTGTGATCCACTGATAGGTTTATTCTAGACCTTTTTATGTTTAGTAGTTGTTTGGTTTTAGATACATAATGTAAAGTCGCTGACCCAAACATCTTTAGTCTTTTCACTGGGCTTGTGAGCTCCAGGCATCTGAGACAGGCCAGTTTTACTTAAGGCTTTCTCCCTAACCACCCAGCATGTAGAACCCGGTAGATGCTCAGTAAATCTGTGTGCACTGAAGGAGTGAGGCTGAGAGGGAATGCCGTGAGTCCTAGTCACACACAAAAAAAGACTTGCTCCTGTCCACCTGGGTTATGGATCCAAAAGTCCATTTTCTCACCGTTAAAGAATCTCTCCTCTTAGAAAGAAGCAAGGACAAGCTGTCTATGCACATAGTCGAGTAGAGGCCTGGGATCCTCTACCCCCATGGACTCTGATGGTGGGGGTAAGCACCTACTCAGTAAGCTACTAGCCATCATAATGTCTATGGGAAACCACACAATATAATTTCATCAGCACTAAGCCTGGGTCTTTAGGATATTACAGAGGGTATCAAGTATGAATGACAGTCTTGCAGTAGGACAGACTAAGCTGCCATCTTGTTTCTGTGTGACCTTGAGCTGTGGGTGCCCCTCTCTGTGCTTCCCTCCCTCCTGCACCATACTGATAAACTTCACTTAGGGGATTATGGATTTGAAAGGAGATCATCAATGGAAGTTGCTGTCCAGTGATGGAGGATTTTTCTGGAAGCTATCAGCTTTGAAAGAGCTGCTGACATTGAGAACAGTCTTATCAGGATCTTCCAGGCTCTGGGCCAAAGGTTCCCATCTTCCAGGCCTTTTCTGCTCTTTAGTGGGTATTAATATATCCAGAAAGCTCTTATCGCTTCCTTGTTTTCATGCTGGAAATTCTGGTCTTCACTCTCCACTGCTGCAGCAGGACAAGGGGGAGTGTGGGAAGGGTACCTACCCAGGATGTGTAGGGTCTCACGGCACTGCTGATCTTAAACCCCCTATGCGATTCTCCCACCTCAACCTCCTGAGTAGCTGGGACTACTACAGCCATGTGCCACTGGCTTTAGGATGTGAACTTGAATAGTTTGAGAAGGACAAGGCTTTGGAAAACTTCTGGCCTTAGCCTCCCAAAGTCTAAATAATAGCCCTTTTATCTAGTAGGTAAACTCATGCCCTTTGGGCCTCAGTTTCCTCCTCATAAAATGGGAGTAATGACAGCCTATGCCTTCCCTCTCCAGCAATCATCTTGGTGCTTAAAACATAACAGATGCTCAGTATTTGTTGGATGACTACTGGAGAGAGCTCTACAAAAGTGTTATTGTTAATAGGCTGCTTTAGGAAGGAGTAGAGAAACCGGGGGGAAAAAAAACAAAAACAGCTGTCCATCTGGAATAGGAATGATCCAGCTGTTTTTACCCTCTGTCAGTGCCTGACTTAGGTGTACTGAATGAAATCCAGCCCACGGCATCTCTGTTGGGGTGGGAGGGCAAGCTGAAAAAGGAATAGGCAGACCTCAGGGTTGGGGATCCAGTGTCGGCTAGATTCTGTCACTGGCTGGCTTCCCAAGTCCCTTCCCTTGAATGGGCCTCATTCTCCCAGCTGTGCAGAAGAGGCCTATGTGGTGTCTGTGGTCCTTTCTCGTTCCAACACATTCTAGGATTTGCAGCGAGTCATTTTTCACAAACTGCTTATCAGAGGCAGGGGGAACTCCTGCTGCATTCCCAAACCACCACATAGTCTATAGGACACTTTCAAATCCTTTCCGATTTTAACCTCATGGCAACCCTGAGAGGGGGCCAGGGCAAGGTTGATATGCCCATTTTATAGACTGAAAAATTGAGACCAAGAAGTATCTTCAGGTCCTGTCACTGGAGGCTGCTCCACATTTGTTCTCCAATGTGAGCATACAGACATCGCCTGGGATAGGGGTAAGAGGTGCTTGTTAAAATGCACATTCTTGGGCTTTTAGAGATTCAAAATGGGAAGGGCTAGAGTGACCCCAAACTGAACAAATGCCTAAGTGATTCTGAATCCAGGGGGCCTAAAGACTGTGGTCAGCCATGGTCTCTTTGGTGCTCCTGCTGAACCAGGCAGTTTTGGGAGGCAAGACTGGTTGGGAAGGCAGGTGGAAAAGAGGTGGGATCAGTAGGACAGAGGCATTGGGATTTTGTTTTTGTGTGTGACAATACTGGGGTTTGAATTCAGGGCCTGAGCACAAGCTTTTAGCTTTTTCAGTCAAGGCTAATGCGCTGCCACTTGAGTCACACCTGGCTTTTTGGTGGTTAATTAGAGATTTAAAAAAATTTCATGGGCAGAGCGCTGGTGCTCACCCCTGTAATCCTAGCTACTCAGCAGAGTAGCTGAGATCTGAGGATGACAGTTCAAAGCCAACCCAAGCAGGAAAGTAGACTCTTATCTCTAATTAACCACCAGAAAAACAGGAAGTGAAGCTGTGGCTCAAAGTGGTAGAGCGCTAGTCTTGAGTGAAAAAGCTCAGGGATAGTACCTAGGACCTGAGTTCAAGCCCCTTGGCCACCATCACCACCACCAACAAAAATCATAGACGTGTCTGCCTTGACAGGCATTAAACTGTGATCCTCAGATCTCAGCCTACCGAGTAGCTAGGATTAGAGGTATGAGCCTGTCTGGGCTGGCTGGCCGGCTCTCTCTCTCGTCTTCCTACCTTCCTTCTTTGCCAGTCCTGGGGCTTGAATTCAGGGTCTGAGGGCCAACCCTGTGCTTCTCTTGCTCAAGGCTAGAGCTCTGACATTTGAGCCTCAGCTCCACTTCCGGTTTCTTTTGTAATTTATGGGAGATAAGAGTCTTGCAGACTTTCCTGCTCAGGCTGGCTTTGAATCGCAACCCTCAAATCTCAGCCTCCTGAGTAGCTAGGATTTTCAAGTGTGAGCTATTGGCGGCTGCCTGGCTCTGGGGTTTAATTCTTGTTTGTTACCTTTTTCTCAAGTCACTCCTGCCAGAAGGCAGTAAATTACATCTCTGTCCTCCATGCTTGCATTTGGCCTAGCACAGAGAGGACAGTATTAGTTAGATAGACTGACCTGAGCAATGAGGAATGCTGATATCTCTGATCCTCAGGAAATGCATTTTCATGTTCACTTCTGTTACCTCCTCCCTTTGTAAGATCGAACATGCAGTTACACTGCTTCATTACTTTAAACATCTGTTACCTCTCTGTTCCTCTCCTCTGTACTAGACTGTGAGTTCCTTATGGCCACGAGTCAAGGTCTGAACTGAGGGGGGTCACGTTCAAGAACGTTCCGAGAGTGAGTGAATGAATGAGCTCAAGCAGAAGCTGCACAGGCTTTGGGGGCTGTGCCTGCCTGGAGACCAAAGGGATTTCAGCCAAAATGAGGCGTGCTGGAGAGTCTCAGCCGGTGTTCGGCCAGACGCCTGTTTTCTGGCAGCCCCCTTTAGGTTCGGGCTAAAGGGACAAGGCAGGGCACAGGATGCAAATGGCACCGGCAGCGGTTCTAAGTTGGGGATGGGAGATGTGGCTGGTAGGGGCTGGGACTTTGGAGGTGGGCCTGAACACCCGAAAAAAGAGGGGGGGCAGCTTCTGAAAATCAGAGCTGAGGATAAGCGGGTGCTACAGGTTGAGAGTTGGGGGGGGGTCACGGGTGGCCAGCAGACCGTAGATAGGCTGAACCTAGTGCTAAGTCTAAACCTTCCTCTGCGGAGGGGGAAAAATTAGGGGTGTGGGCGTGGCCGGTAGGGGGAGGGGCCCGGATCCCCACGCCCTCTTCCAGGGCGGTCCAGCCCCGGGGTGAGCAGAGTGAGCGCGCCTGGCACCGCCCCCACAAAGCCAGAGCGCGCCCCGCCCCGCGCCGCCACCCGGTCCCGCCCTCCGCCGCCGGGCCGGCGCGCCGAGACCAATGGGCGCTGTCGCCGCCGCCTGCGTCATAGCCCAGACAGCCAATAGCGACGGCTCTCGGCGGCTCGTGGCTCTTTCGCGGCAAAAAGGATTTGGCGCGTAAAAGTGGCCCGGACTTTGCAGGCTGCGGCGGCCGGGGGCGGAGCGGGATCGAGCCCTGGCCAGGACCTGCAGCCATGGGCCCGCGCCGCCGCCGCCGCCTGCCACCTGAGCCGCGCGGGCCTTGAGCACCATGGCTGTGGCCGGGGGCCCCACGGGCGGCCCGTGCGCGCCGGCGCTGGAGGCCCTGCTCGGGGCCGGCGCGCTGCGGCTGCTCGACTCCTCGCAGATCGTCATCATCTCCACAGCTCAGGACGCCAGCGCCCCGCCGGCCCTCGCCGGCCCCGCTGCGCCCGCCGTCGGCCCCCGTGACCCCGACCTGCTGCTCTTCGCCACGCCGCAGGCGCCCCGACCCGCACCCAGCGCTCCGCGCCCGGCTCTCGGCCGCCCGCCGGTACGGACCCCAGGGACGCCGGGCCGACTGCGCCCCCTGAGCCTCTGTGCTGTTCCGGGCAGGCGCAGGGTTGGGCCCAGAGGCGGCGGGGGAGGGGAGGACTTAGGCGCCGGCGCGGGGCGGTGCACAGCCTGGGTTGGGCTTCGGGGCTCCACCCCGAGGTGCGGGTGACCGCGGGCTGGTCCTTGTTTGGCTTCTCTGTGCCCTGGGCCTCCACTTCCTCGCCGAAGCCGCTCGGGCGTCGGACTCATTGGTAATAATGGTCCACGTGTATTCAGCTCATGCTTACTGCATGCCAAGGTCTTTGGCAAGCTTGAAGCCGCCCCCAGCGCCCGACCCCGCTGTGAGCTTGGGGTGTGTCACGTGCCCATCGGCGGGAGGGAGGCACTGGAGTCCTGACCGGAAAGTGACTTGCCACTTGCCCCTTGCCCCCTCACACAACGCCGCTGCAGGTGGTGGGGCTGAGATTTGAACTCCTGGCTGCTGGCTTGCGGTCAGCAAGCGGTTGGGTATTGGGCACCGCTTCTGGGGAGATAAAGGAAGAGACGTTGGGGAGCCAATGAGACCCTCCCTCCTGCCCCAGTGCTGGATGGCCAGGTGCAGGCCTGGCCTCAGGCCTCTGGGGAAGAGGCCTCCCGATGGGGAGGCCTTCTCTGCAGGGGTGGGGCGCTGGGCCAGCTGCTGGTCCCCTCCCTCTGCCTGTCCTTCCATCTGCCACCCTCCCAGCCCCTGGTTGCCATGGATCCTCATTAATCAGGCACACAGACCCCTGAACCTCTGTGGAAGGCTGGGTGGGCCTGGCTCTGGGTGCTGGAGAGGAGGCTGCTAATGCCAGGACAGAAAGCTCTGCCTCAGGGGAATCCCTGCATTGGGTGGTCCCTACTTCCTGAGCAATTAAGGAGCCCAAGGTCATTTCAGATTGGTGGGCCCCGGGAAGCAGCAGCCCTGCTACGCGTAAGGAGGGAGTGGAAGTCTGAACTTGGACCTCTAGGCTGGAGGGCTGGGACAGCCCAGGCATGACAGAGTCTCAGTAGGGGGCTTGGAGCAAGTGGGATGGGCCAGGCCCAGCCCTAGACATTGAGGTAGAAGCTGCTTAACTACTGATGGGGGTGTAGATGGCAGCTGGTCCCTGAGGCATCTTGAGAAGGCCTCCCACCCCTTTGGCCTAGTGCCCAGTGCTGCCTTCCTTCCGGAATCACCAAGATGCTAATAATAATAACAATAGCAGCCCCCACTGTTTTGAAGATGTTTTGTGTGCCAGGCTTTGTGCCAACCACTTTATCCAATTAACTTACTTGACCCTGTCAGCAGCCTTCCTTTTTTATAGATAGGGAAACTGAGGCCCAGAGATGATTGAACCTTCCCTGGTCATTCTGGTGGGACCAGGCTGAATTTCTTGGCTGTTGACCTGGAGAAGCTAGTGGAGGTTGAAGAAAGCCCAGAAAGGTCTCAGAGGCTCGTGTCAGGGTGTATACTCCAAGAACCTCTTGTTGCAGGGACTAGCTTGGGCCTGGACAGGTATCCTTTGCTCATTACATGGCTGCACTTAGGACTCCTGTAGGTCCTGTCCTAAGCCTTCAGGTCTGGAAGGAGGAGAAAAACCTTCTATCCCCTGCCAGTGATGTTAGGGGCCAGCACCTTATTTGCTGACACAATCCATTTAATAGTTGCACTACTGAGGGCCCCATGATCTGCAGAGTTGGGTAAGGGAACCCTACCTTTGTCCTTAAAGACCAATAGGCACTTTTCTGTAGGTGGGCAGGGAGGGGCTGGCACATCCTAAAACTGAAGGCCAGAAATGCTGGCCTAGTTGCTTTCTGCTTTGGCATTTCTTTGGGGAAGCCCTTGAAATAAGCTACAGGCTTGGCTTCTGCCCCAGGAGTCATCTGTTGATAGTGCTTCCTATATACAGAGTTTGAAAGACATTTCTTCTGGCTCTGCCTTGTCTACCTCCAACCTTTTTACATGGACATTAAAAAATGACAACAAAAAACCCAGCCAGGTGCTGATAACGCATACCTGTAATCTTAGCTACTTAGAAGGCTGACATCCGAGCATCATGGTTTGAAGCCAGCTGAGGCAAGAAAGTCTGTGAGACTCTTATCTCCAATTAGCCACCTGAAAATCAGAGGTGGAGCTGTGGCTCCAAGTAGTAGAGCACTAGCCCTAATAATAATAATAAAAAAAAAAACACCTCAGGGACAGGGCCCAGGACCTGAGTTCAAGCCCCGAAACTGACATCCCCCCAACCCCCACAAAACAGGCTTGTTGGTTAGTAGGCAACTGTTCCCAGCAGTCTCATCTGTGGCCAGAGGATCAGAAGTTCAAGGCCAGCCTTGGGCTACATAGAAAGATCTTATCTCAGGAACAAACCAAAATGAAAAATCCCTAAAGCTTTTCATTATGCATATAATTGTAGAAAACAGTATTAAGAAACTAGAAAGATGGGCTCCAGAGGCTCATGCCTGTAATCCTTGCTACTCAGGAGGCTGAGATCTGAGGATCACGGTTCAAAGCCAGCCCAGGTAGGAAATGCCATGATACTCTTAACTCCAGTTAACCACCAGAAAATTGGAAGTGGTGTTATGGTTCAAAGTGGTAGAGCTCAAGGACAGCACCTAGGCCCCAAGTTCTAGCCACACTACCCACAAAAAAAAAAAAAAAATGGTAGAAAGCAGGGAGCCAGTGGCTTATGTCTATAATCCTAACTACTCAGGAGGCTGAGATCTGGTGGATCTTGATTTGAAGCCAGGCTAGGCTTCATGTGTCTGTGAGACTCTTCAAAATAACCAACAAGGGGGTGGGGGGTTGGTAATATGGCCTAGTGGCCCTGGGTTTGATTCCCCAGCACCACATATATAGAAAATGGCCAGAAGTATCACTGGCTCAAATGGCAAGAGTGCTAGCCTTGAGCAAAGAGAAGCCAGGGACAGTGCTCAGGCCCTGAGTCCAAGGCCCAGGACTGGCAAAAAAAGAAAGAAAGAAAATAGCCAACAAGGGCTAGGAATATGGCCTAGTGGCAAGAGTGCTTGCCTTGTATACATGAAGCCCTGGGTTCGATTCCCCAGCACCACATATATAGAAAATGGCCAGAAGTGGTACTGTGACTCAAATGGCAGAGTGCTAGCATTGAGCAGAAAGAAGCCAGGGACAGTGCTCAGGCCCTGAGTCCAAGGCCCAGGACTGGCCCCCCAAAAATAAAATAACCAACAAACCATATTGGAGGCATAGCAGGTCTAGCATGTGCAACACCTTGAGTTTGATCCCTAGCACTATCCAAAAACAAAAGTTGAAAGGGGCAGTGTGCTAGCTTTTTGTTTTTCTTCCTGTTTTCCTTCTCTGTGGCTGTCTTTTTCAGTTGTAGAGATTTTTTTTTTTTTTTTTTGGCCAGTCCTGGGCCTTGGACTCAGGGCCTGAGCACTGTCCCTGGCTTCTTCCCGCTCAAGGCTAGCACTCTGCCACTTGAGCCACAGCGCCGCTTGTGGCCATTTTCTGTATATGTGGTGCTGGGGAATCGAACCTAGGGCCTCGTGTATCCGAGGCAGGCACTCTTGCCACTAGGCTATATCCCCAGCCTGTAGAGATATTTTTAAAAATAAATTTATTTTAAATTTTATTTTGTGTTGATAGTGGGGCTTGAACTCAGGGCCTTAACTTTTGCTGCTCAAGGCTGGTGTTCTACCAGTGGAACCACATCTCCATCTCAGTCTTTTTGCTGGTTAATTGGAGACAATCTTTCAGAAACCAGACAGCCAGTGGCCCACACCTGTAATCCTAGCTACTTAGAGGCTGAGATCTGAGGATCACAGTTTGAAGCCACGTGGGACAGGAAAGACCATGGGACTTTTATCTCCAGTTAACCAGCAAAAAGTCTCTTAGACTCTGCCCAGGTTGACTTTGAACCTTGTTCCTTATTTCAGGTGTGAGCCACTGCTATCCAGCTTTATAATTTTTAAATTGTAGATGTCCCTTTATGCCCATATTCAAACAGTGCACCATTCACATTGCCCAGGTAAGGCAGTCTCCTGGGGTCTCCCACGTAGAATTTGCTCCCGATATTCTATAACAACCAGCCAGAGAAAAGTTAATGAGATTTGTAGTCTTGGAAAGGATGATGTACATCTATTGCCCTGTCAGTGTTTTGTTTGTCAGGCCTGTCTTTAAGAGAACTATGGCTTGCCTCCTTGCTTTTCTGAATAGAATTCCAGAGCCTAAAAAAGCCAAGGCCTTCACGACCTCTTTGGTACATGGGTGATTGAATCAGTTGGATTTCTCCACCAGTGAATGTCTTCACAGGGCTTTCAGGGTTCCCATGCTAGGGTTTCACAGTGGTGACAGCTGGGCGCCGGTGGCTCACCTGCTATTGACTAGAAACAGTTATTTGATCTGGGGACACAGCTGGATGGTAGAATGCATAAGGGGGGAAAAAACCAAAATCCAGCTTCCAGCAAAGTGCTGGTGGAGCTAGGACTCAGGTCTTCTGCCTTCCACTTGAGTGGCCTGTGTGTGAAGATTATGACCCCTAAAATCTGTCTACCTCACTAACATTTTTTTTTTTTCTGTGTTGTTCTTATGGCTTGAACTCAGGGCTTGGGTGCTCTCCCTTTGGCTTTTTGCTCATGACTGGTGCTCTACCACTTGTCATAGCTCCACTTACAGCTTTTTGGCGATTAATTGGAGATAAGAATCTCATGGACTTTCCTGTCATCAGAGTAATGATTCTCAGATCTCAGCCTTCTGGATAATTATAAGCGTGAGCCACTGCCATCTAGCTTTATTCACACACTTTGACATCTACGTAGAGAAACGGAGGCAGATGTAGTACAGGAAGACTGAGCCCTTAGCCACATCTCTTGGCCTGCCTTCTAGTTACTGGCATCCTCCCTGGTTTCTGCTGCAGGTAAAACGGAGGCTGGACCTGGAAACTGACCATCAGTACCTGGCTGAGAGCAGTGGGCCCGTGCGGGGCAGAGGCCGCCACCCAGGAAGAGGTACTCAGATTCATCCGGCCCGGATGGGGGTGTGTGGACAGCAACCATACTTGCACACTAACCTAGCTGGTGAAGCTTAGGCCTGAACCAGGCTTCTGGGAAGCCTAGCAGGCAACTGGAGTGGTTGCTCAGCAGGTTCTAGATGGGGAGTTCCCTGGCCAGAAGAGGAATGCTATGGTTGGCAGGGCTTCCCTGCTGAGCCTAGCCAAGGGGAAGGAACCACCTGCTCCTCACCCTATTCTGTTCTGTAGCCAGGGAGGTGGGCTTTTATAGGGGTAGAATGAGGGCTGAGGGGTCTTGCCTCTCCTGATCCCTCCTCCACAGGTGTGAAGTCCCCCGGGGAGAAGTCCCGCTATGAGACATCCCTGAATCTGACCACCAAGCGCTTCCTGGAGCTGCTGAGCCGCTCGGCGGATGGTGTCGTAGATCTGAACTGGGCAGCTGAGGTGCTGAAGGTGCAGAAGCGGCGCATTTATGACATCACCAATGTCCTCGAGGGCATTCAGCTCATCGCCAAGAAGTCCAAGAACCATATCCAGTGGCTGTAGGTACCTCCAAGGCTGGGAGTTAGGCAACAGCCATGACAGGCAGAAGTGCCTGGTTGTGCCAGTCTGAGCCTCTGTCTTAACTACTGGGAGGGGAGGGGTGGCGTCCCTGGGGTGGCAGGTGCGGAGCAGTGCAAGTCTGTACAGCTCACTGCAGTTGTATCTCTCCACCTGGGTAACCACCACCTGGGCCAAGATAAAGAATACTTGCAGCCTCCTAGAAGATTCCAGCCTCCCCTCCCTTCCCCTGTCATCACCCACCTTCATTCTACCATGCACAATTCTGTCTCCAGCTATCCAGGAGATTTGTCTGGCATATGTTTTATTTTTGTTATTCTTGATTTATTTTTCCCTTCACACTTTTCCCCACGCATCCTGCTACCCTCTCTGTCACATCTATCTGCCTTTTTGGTTTTTGATAGGTCATTCTGTATTGTTTTTCTTTTTACTTGATAAGGCATCTGGGAAATAACTGCATCTAATGTAGTTCATCTTATTCGGCTGTCATATTCCATGGCGTGTCTGTACTATTATTTACTTACCTAACCCCCTGCTAGGGACATATCGGTACTTGTTGACTGTCAGACCAGACTTTCAACCCTATGCCAGTCTGACTTAGACCCTGATGCAGGAGCCACAGAGGCTTGCCTGGGCCTCAAAGAACCTCAGCAGCCGGCTGTCCTGAGGGCCAGGGCTGATGGGCAGTGGGGCCAGGAGCTGCTAACCCTCCCAGGTACCTCCCCACAGAGGCAGTGACGCCATGGTGGGGATCAATGGGCGGCTTGAAGGGCTGACCCAGGACCTTCAGCAACTGCAAGAGAGCGAGCAGCAGCTAGATCACCTGATGCACATCTGTACCACCCAGCTACAGCTGCTTTCTGAGGACTCTGACAACCAACGATATCCTTGGATTGGCCAGTGGGAGTGGAGGGCAGGTCTGGCAGGTGACTGCCCCACCCGAGGGGGATGGGAGAGGTTATCCTGGGCTCTGGATTCTGAATTCTGCCTTTGGCTGTAAGTCATAGCTCAGCATTTACTCACCAAACCCTGGACGAGGTAGTTTAACCTTTTGGAGGTCTCTGCCTCATCAAAAAGGAAGTAGCTGAGTGTTAGTGGCTCCTATAATCCTAGCTACTTGGGAGGTTGATATCTGAGTATCAGTATCCTGCCTAAGCAGGAAAGTCCATGAGACTCTTATCTCCAATTAATCACCAAAAAAAGCTGGAAATGGAGCTGTGGCTCGAGTGGTAGGTAGGGTGGTGGCACAAAAGCTCAGGGATAGTGCCCAGGCCCAAAGTCATGTGGTCCTTGACTCCACCAACCCTAGCCTATGTGACCTGCCAGGACCTTCGTAGTATCGCAGACCCTGCAGAGCAGATGGTAATGGTGATCAAGGCCCCTCCAGAGACCCAGCTTCAAGCTGTGGACTCTTCAGAGGTGAGACCAAGGATTCCAGACCTGACCAGGACAGACTGGGTTGGGATGGTGGTCACTTAGGCCTCAGTTTACCCTGCCTGCTGCCTCCACCCAGACCTTTCAGATCTCCCTTAAGAGCAAACAAGGCCCCATCGATGTTTTCCTGTGTCCTGAGGAGAGTTCAGGGGGGATCAGCCCTGGGAAGACCCCTTCCCAGGAAGCATCTTTTGGGGAGGAGAAGACAGCTGACCCTGTCACCACAGTGCCACCACCAACATCTCCCCACTCGTCCCCCACCACGGATCCCAACCAGTCCCTGCTTAGCCTGGAGCAAGGTAGGTGAAAGAAGAGTGGAGGTCATCCTAAGTAGTCCAACAGGATTGACAGCCCCTTCTTTTCCTCCCTGCTGGGCCCTTCCAGGTCTGAGGTGCTCTCCTGTCTTCCCAGAGCCCCTGCTGTCACGGATGGGTGGCCTCCGGGCCACAGTGGACGAGGACCGTCTGTCCCCACTGGTGGCTGCTGACTCGCTCCTGGAACATGTGCGGGAAGACTTCCCCAGTGGGCTCCTTCCTGAGGAATTCATCAGCCTCTCCCCCCCACACGAGGCCCTTGACTACCACTTTGGCCTGGAGGAAGATGAGGGCATCAGAGACCTATTTGACTGTGACTTTGGGGACCTGACCCCCCTGGATTTCTGATGGGGGCTTTGGGGCCAGGGTCTCCCGAGATACCTACCCCATGTCTGCAGCCCTGGAGCTTCCTGCTCTGGGTCAACCTTCTGGCCCAATTAGAAAAGTATAATTTATACCCTCTCTCCTTTCTCCAGCAGCTTCTAGCCCTGGGGTCTGGCTGCAGCCAGGAGGTTGAGCAGGCCAGGAAAGGAAGGATTCTGTGTGTGTGGTATATATATGTACCTGACACCCCGCTTGTGTGTAGTGTGGGGTGAGTAGTGTGAGCATGTGTGTGTGCGTGTGTGCCTGTACCGGGGAATGAAGGTGAACACACTTGCATGTATTGAAGACATGCTCTAGTGTGTCCACATGTGTGTGAATGAGTCCATGTGTGTGCATGGGGTGCTCTAACTGCACTTTTGGTTTCCTTGCTCCAGGGGCCCAGTGTGGCCCAGGTGGCTCCCTGTTCCCAGAATCCTGTGCTTTGACTAGGCCAGGTGGGAGGCCTTGGCTGGCTAGGCTTGCAGGGCAGCGAGAGCACTTCTTGTCTTAAAGGTTTTCTGATCGAAGCTTTAATGGAGCATTTATTTATTTATCAAGGTCTCTTTGGCAAGCCTGAGGAGTGAGCAAGGGTGAGACGGGTGTGGGGCTGACACCC
Organism: Perognathus longimembris pacificus; assembly: GCF_023159225.1. Taxonomy (NCBI): domain Eukaryota; kingdom Metazoa; phylum Chordata; class Mammalia; order Rodentia; family Heteromyidae; genus Perognathus; species Perognathus longimembris. The sequence continues at coordinate 68,126,233 of NC_063166.1, read as the reverse complement.
CCACTCCCTATATCCTTGTGCAAGGGCAAGGATCCTCCAGCTATTCTTTGCCCTACCTTGGAGGAGCAGAGGCCTGAGCGGTTTATTTATTGGTAAAGGGAGGGAGGGAGACAGATTGGGTGGATGGAGGGAGGGATGGTCCCTTTTCCAGGGGGATCACTTTAGGGCCCTAGCTACATGCACCTCATGAATATGAGGGAGAGGTGAATGGGGACCTTCACTGACAGGGTAGGCCAGAAGGGTGGGTAAAGGGCTCACTAGCCTAGACCCAGGGGCCCCTCCTGTGGTATTTGAACCCCCCCCTTACTGCTCTGTCCCACCTTCCAATCTGCACTTTGTTTCTTAACAGCTCTGTTCCCTCCTGCTTTGGTTTTAATAAATATTTTGATGACGCTTGGGCTGGGTTTTAGGACTCTATTCCATAAAATCTGGAAGTAGGAGAAGCCAAGATTGCTGGTGAAAAGCTCATTCTCTGCCTGACTAGCCTTTGAGTCTCAACCCTCCAAAAGGAAGATGTCACTGTTTTCTTCTAACTTAAATAGTATTTTAGGGGCTGGGAATGTGGTTGAGTGGTTGAGTGCTTACCTTTCATGCATGAAGCCATGGGTTTGATTCCTCAGCACCACATAAACAGAAAAAGCAGAAATGGCACTGTGGCTCCAGGGGTAGATTGCTAGCCTTGAGCAAAAAGAAGTCAGGGGGCTGGGAATATGGCCTAGTGGCAAGAGTGCTTGCCTCCTACACATGAAGCTCTCGGTTCCATTCCCCAGCACCACATATATGGAAAACGGCCAGAAGGGGCGCTGTGGCTCAAGTGGCAGAGTGCTAGCCTTGAGCGGGAAGAAGCCAGGGACAGTGCTCAGGCCCTGAGTCCAAGGCCCAGGACTGGCCAAAAAACAAAAACAAAACAACAACAAAAAAAATAAGTCAGGGACAGTGCTCAGGCATTGAGTCCAAGCCCCAAAAAGTATTTTAGCTGGGCCCTGGTGGCTCATGCTTGCCACTCAGGAGGCTGAAATCTGCAGATCACAGCTTGAAGTCAGCCTAGGTAGGAAAATCCAACCAGCAAAAAGCCACTCTACCAAAGAGTAGAGTTGCTAGCCTTAAGGGGAAAAGTCGAGCAAGAGGTTGGACACACAATTTATTATTATAGAATGCCATGCACAGAAGTGCAAAAAGTAGCAGATTATGAATACCACTCCTTCCCCAGCACCAGAGGCCACTGCTGCTCAGTTCACTGTTTCTTGCAGGTGTCTCAGCTTCAGTAAAATACAATGGGCCATGTTTGTATTCTGGTACTTTCCAGCCTTGGAATGCATGTGTTGCCTCCCCTAATGGGGCTTTCACTTTGATAGGAGAAATGGGGTGCAAATGAGGAAATTGGGCTTCCTGGAAGATCAGTACTGGTTGGAGAACAGAGCAGTAGGGTTAACTGAGATAGGGAAAGGGAGAATATACACAGTAAGAAATGGTATGGGCAAAAGCCCTTGGGCAGGGTGGAACAGTACGGAGAAGGACCTGGAAGAAACTAGTGTGGCTGGTAGGCTGTCAGCGTTGGATTGTATTTAGTGACAAGGAGTCTTCAGTTTGATTCTGCATTTATACCTCTGGCTGCTGTGCAGAGAACATGAGCTGCAGAGAGGGCCAGGATGGCAAGAGAAAGATGGCTAGGTTGAGCTTGCCAATGCCAAAGAGGGCGGTCCTAAGACCCGGGAGAGGAAGAGCCCCATGGGCTCGGCCTTTCGCTTTCATTTTAGGTGGGCAGTTCCCCACCAGTAAGTCTCCAATCCTTTGGGGATGTCCACCATGCCTCCTATTTGATAGATGAGCATAGAGAAGCCGAGGTGTTGGAGCCCTGGGGGTTTCGTCTACTCTGGACCGCAGTTTGCTTTTGCAGTTGGGTTTGTAGGCGGGTCTGAGCCCCCTACCTCGGTGGGTGTGCGGAGCCCCCAGGTTTTGCTCCAGGGCTGGCTGTCATTTGCTCCTTTAGATGCTGGCTGCTGGGAGGGGCGTGGTCAGTGGCCTCGAAGGGGGCGTGGCCAGATCTCGGCCAATGGGCACGCGCCCCGCCCCCAGCCCGAGTCCCGGGCGGCGCGGTGGAGAGTCCAGCGGGGTGCAGCCAGCCAGCGGACCAGCCTCGGATCCCTCTGAGCGGGCAGCGGCACCATGGCGTGTGCGGGGCTGCTCGCCGTGTGCCTGCTCCGGCCGCCCACGCCCGAGCCCCCACGGCCCCCCACCCTCGGGCCCGCACCCATCTCTGGGCCTGCCGGACACGCGCTCTTCCAGGACGTGAGTGGGACACGCGGGCTGGGGGGGGGGGGGGAGAGCGGGCAAGGGGCTCGCTAGGTGTTCATCTTGTGTCCCGCGGGGCTGGCTGTCCCTGCTCCTGGCTCCGTGCCTCCTGGCTGGAACTCTATGCCCCTGTCCCTCCACCTCTCCTGTCGCCTAGCCTCTGTGCCTCTGGATCTCTGTCTCCCACACACCTCTGTCTGACTCCCCTGTTCCTGTGTCTCTCCCTTAGCTCGAGTCCCCATCCTGCCTCGTCCTCTCCTGGGTCAGATCCATGTCGCTGCCCCTCCTCACCCTTCCAAATCCACCTCCTCCGTGTGTCCTGCGCTGGGTGGGGGCTGTCGACACTTCATCCGAGCAGCAGCGGCCACCACGCTCTGTGGCAGGCCAGGCTGGGCTGCCTGGGTGGGGGCTGGACACATCAAGTGCCCTCTCCTGCCCCCAGAAGTGCCCACAGCCATCCTCTGTGGTCTGGGACACTGGATGGGCAGCAGCTGGCCTCAGTCACTGCCCCCTTCTGCCCTTCATCTCTGTGCCCAGCCCTCCTGGCTCCTTCCTGCCTGCACCCCAGGTACCCACCGAGAAGTTGAAAGCTCTGCCCCCTCTCACTGTCTCAGTGACTCAGCACCTTGACCACTGCTGTCCAGGCAGGAGGGTCAGGTCTCTCCTGCCCCCAGATGAGCAAAAGAAGGCCGTAAGGGGTTTGTCCCAGGCCACACATGGAGTCAGGGGCATAGTAGGGTGTGACCCTTAGCTGTCCCTAGTCCTAGCCTGGTGCCCCTGTTCCCTCTTCACCCTGTATCTCCATCTACTCCACCTATGCTACACAGGGCTGCTGTGTGATCCCAAGCGGTATCTGACCTTCTCTGAGTCAGGCTGGATGTTAGATCTGTTCTTTAGCCTCCTTGCATCTGAGGGAGTCAGCCCCCAAAGGAACTTGGTACTCAGGATTAGGAGCTATGAAGGCTTTCTATCCAGGCTTGGCCTATCCCTCCTTTTCAGGCCTGCTGATTGCTCTTTGCTGGGCTGCTTTGGGGGACCTGGAAAGTCTCTGGTCCCTGGCAGAGGCAGAGACCTGTATAAAACACAAGTTGCCTGTCATCTCTGCCTCCGTAAAAACAAATGAACCTGTTGCCCTTGCCTTCTACCCCTCTCCCTCCTACACACACCTGCCCCGTGTCCCTCATGCTGAATTGGCTTCATAAGAATCCCTAGCTCTGAAAGGGTTAAACCCCAGGTGGCTCCTCCATGGCTAGTGGGGAAAACTGAGGCACCTGCAGAGGAAGGACGGGCCCCTGCCTGTGTGTCAGCATCTTCCACAGACACAAGGGGATAATTAAGAGGGGGCGGGGGGGGGGGAGGGCTGCCATGGACTGGATGGCCACACAGCAGAGTTGGGATTCCCATCTGGGAAAGGTGCCTGGGATCTTTGGGCTGCATCTTGGCCTATCTCCCCAACTTTCCATAAGCTGGGATCATGCCAAGGGATGATGCATCAGATAGAACTTGGGCTCCGCTCCAGCTGTGGGAGGCAGGGGTGTAGGAGCTGGCCTGGAGCACCCCTAGGAGGCCCAGCCCTGCAGGAAAAGGGAGCAAGCAGCAGGTTCCGCTGTGTGCGCTTCCTGTGCTCCCCCGTGGCCCTGTAGGAGAAGTTCCTGCAGGGCTGAGCTGGGGGCAGTGTGAAGCAGAGGACAGGCAGGCCAGCTGGGGTTCTGTTGGTGGGAGGGGGGCCTCTTTCCTCCCAGTCCCCACTCCAGCTCCACTCGTGCTCCTTTGTCTTCCAGGTTTTCCGCAGGGCAGACAAGAATGGTGAGTATGGTCTTCCCGGAGTCTCACAGTGTGTGTGTGTGTGTGTGTGTGTGTGTGTGTGTGTGTGTGTGTGTGTGTGTGTGTGTGTGTGTGTGTGTGTGTTGATGGGGGAGGGGGTGGGCTGAGGAACACCAGAGAGGCCCTGGGCTCTAGTGAGGGTACACTGTCTGTTTATGGAGACAAGTCTTGGGGGTTGGAAACAGGAAATTAACAAAAGCATGCTTTCCCTGGAAGATCAAGGGAATATGGTCCAGGTAGGGGCTTACTTTCTGCATGCAGTGTCCTGGTGTAGTGATGGGAACGTGACCTCATATGCCCCTCACCACAGCCAGCTGGAATAGAATTTCACCCCATTTCACAAAGCACTAGAAGTCTAGTGAAGTGAAGCAAGGGGCCTGAGGTCCCATGGCCTTGACTTGGTGGTTTCGGGCTCCCTGTGGGAGGCCCCCTTCCACTGGGAAGGATGGGATGGTGGAAGGAAGGCCTGACTTTTACAAGGTTTCTCACTTGCTAAAGCTGGGAGGGCTTGGAGGGCACAGTTGACTCCAGCTCTTGCGCAAGGAAGGGTAAAGCTGGGAGTCTTAGATCCTGGTCTAAGGAAGAGCCCAAAGGAGACCCCACATGCAACAGGTTTCTGTCTCTAGAGGACTCAGCAGCCTGCTGTGTGCTCATTGGCCAGTGGGGCAGCCACTCAACCTTGAGCTTGCCTTTCCCTGGGCCTGCACATCCTCTTGTTTTTTAACCTTTTTTGTTCTTGTTTGATTATGGGGCTTAAACTCATGGCCTGGGCTCTGTCCCCCGTTTTATTTCTCAAGACTAGCACTTTGCCACTTTGAGCCATAGCTCCAGTTTGGGTTTTTGAGGGGTTAATTGGAGATAAGAGTTTCATGGGGACTTTTCTGCCACAGCTGGCTTCGAACCACTTTCCTCAGATCTCAGCCTCCTGAGTAGCTAGGATGGCAGGAGTGAGCCACTGGCACCTGACTTGTTTTTGCCTTCATGTGACAGGGTTATGTCCCCACTCCTTGCCACTTCTCCTTGGGCCTCTTCAAATTGGCAGGAATCATTGATCAAAGACAATAACATCCTGGACTGGGGCATCATTCAGTTTATGCACAAGGTCCCTGGGTTCAATCCCCAGCACCCCACCCCACAACTAAAAGATACATGTCCTAAAATAGGCTGTAATCCTAGCCCTCAGGAGGCAGAGGCAGGGCTGTGAGTTCAAGGCCAGCCTGCCCTTCCAAAGAAAGACACATGCTCTTGCTTGGGTCCGGGCATTTGCCTGGACACCTTACACACAATCTGGCTGCATCCTGGGCTTCTGCCTTCCATATCTGCTCTTTGCCTTGGCTCCCGCCTTCCTTGATGGGGGAGGTCAGGCCTCTGTAGCCAGCCTGAGGCTCCAGCGGTTGAGAGGACTCCTCTGCCTCCTTGCGCCTTCTCTGTGAAAGTCGTGGGTTCAGTGCATGAGGGGTCCCTCCATCTTGGAGCCAGGCTGGCTAGGGTGTGGAGCAGAGACTCAGGCCCATCACTTCCTCTCCCAAACTACTCTGTGACGCGTCCTAGGCTGCTATCCTTTTGTTTCCATTGGCACACATTCTCTTCTTCAATGCCATGCACACAGAGTGGCTCTGTTTCCCTTCAGCAGGGATCTTGGGACTTCCATCTTTTTGTACCCCAGCAGCCAGACCCCCCCCTCCCGAGATTTGGAATTCCATGCCACCTGGCTGGCTAGCTGTGAATGCGGGGTGGGGGGTGGCCCGAGGCGTGGGTATGGTGATGGCTGAGGGATTCCGCGCTCTGCTCCCATCCTCACAGATGATGGTAAGCTGTCATTTGAGGAGTTCCAGAATTATTTTGCGGATGGGGTTCTGAGCCCCGAGGAGCTGCGGGAACTGTTCAGCGGCATCGAGGGGCATCCCGCCGAGTGAGTGCCGGAGGGGCGAGCTGAGCTGTGGGCAGGAGCCTGGGCAGGTTATCCTAACCCCACTGGGTTCCTGCTGCTTTGGTTCTTTTTAGAGGACAGAGAGTGGGGAGCAGGGAGAAAGGTGCCAGGGGCCCAGTGCCAGCTTTCCCCACCCACCCACCCCAGCTCCAGACTTGCTGCTACCCTGCTTCCAGCTGGGACCCCAAAATAGCCCGGCCTGAGTCACCACCTCTACTCAGCCGTACTCCATTTGCTGCTTCCTGCAGAAAGCAGAGCAGAGGATGCCTGGGGACCATGGAGCCCCGCCTGTCTCTACCCAAGGATGCAGGCCCCCAAACACATCCCCCCCCCCCACGCGTGCTCCTTCCTCACTCCGCATACACATGTGTGTCACACACATATACAGCCAGCCTTCCCCTCACTTCCCCATCTCCCCAGGCGAAATCCCAGACGTGCTTGGTATTCAGGGCTCTGAAGAGTTGGATCTCCATGTACAGTGCCCCCCTCCCACTGACCAGACACCCCACCCCAGTTCTGTGCCAGGCTGACATAGGGGTGAGTGTAGGGGAGACGTGGGCTCGAGTCTGAAGGTCTGAAGAGTTTCTTCTCTTCCTTGCAGCAACTTAGAAACAGAGAAGCTGTGTGGTGAGTTGGCCCGCGGTGCCCTGGGTAGGGGCAGGTGGATGTGGTGGTGGGGGCTCCTGCAGGTCTGGGGATGGCACAGGCTGGGCTGGGCTGCTTGGCATCTGAGGAGTCCTAGGTCAGGTGGGGGGCCTGGGCACCCTTGACCACTTCCTCTGTCTGTAGAGTACTTCTCCAAGTACCTGGGAGTCTACCGACCCGTGCTAGCTGCGTTAGAGGCTCTGAACCGTGCGGTGCTCACTGCCATGGACGCCACCAAGCTGGTGAGTGGGGGCGAGGTGGCCCACGGTGCTGTGGACCCGTCCCTGTGGCCCCTTTAGCCTTCTGGGCCTCAGTTTCCTCATGTGTCAGTCAGATAATAAGGGAGCCTATTTCTGTGCTTTGCCGTGACAATGAAATGAGAGTGGAGGGTTTTTTTTTTTTTTTTTTTTTGGTCTATTTTGTTTTCTTTATGGTTCCCAGCACCCAAAGCAATGCCTGGCACACACTGGGTTTCTGTTAGGGGCCAGACATTACTGTTGGGAGCTGTGAAGCCAGGAGTAGCCAGGACAGAGTGGGCTGGGCATGGGGGGTGGGGGAGTGCTCATATGTGTCCACAGGCTATGCTGGCACATTGAAGGTGCTGGGCCTGAGGGAGTATTTGAGTACTAAGGTATATGTGTGCCCACCAGTGTGGGCACCTGTGTGTATAAGTATTGACAGCGTGGGTCCCAGGTTTTTACATATTGACTTAAAAAAAAAAGCCCCCCTTTCTTTTGTGTGAAATGAGCCAGGTGCTGGTGGCTCACATCTGCAATCCTAGCTATGCAGGAGGCTGAGACTTTTGGATCGTGGTTCGAAGCCAGCCCTGGCAGGAAAGTCCCCATGAGACTCTTATCTCCAATTAATTACTCGAAAACCAGAAGTCACACTCAAGTGGTAGAGTGCTAGCCTTGAGCACAAAGAGGCTCAGGGACAGTGCCCAGGCCCTGAGTTCAATCCCTAAGACTAACAACAACAAAAACGAACCTCATCTGGGTGTGGTGGCAGCTCACATCTGTTATGGAGGCTGGGATCTAGAGAATCATGATTTGAAGATGGCCTGGGCAAAAAGTTCATGAAACCCCTTCACAACCCATCGCTGGATTCAGTGATTCAGTGTTCAGTGCATGTGTCATCCCAGCTACAATGGGACGCGTAAAATCAGATTATGATCTGGGTGAAGGCTCAGGAAAAAAGAAAGACCCTATCTCCAAATAACAAGGGCAAAAGAGGGCTAGAGAGGTTCACGGTAGAGTACCTGCTTAGAAGGCAAAGAGCCCTGACTTCAAACCCTAGCATCACCAAAACAACGAAAAGGAGCCTTCATCTCCCTTTGTCCCAGAGCTCTTAAAAGTATGGGTGTGGTGGGGAGGGCCGGCTGAGCCCACGATTCTGGCCCAGGGCCTTGTGTAGATTAGATTTTTTTGGGGGGTGGGCCAGTCTTGGGGCTTGAACTCTGTGTCTGGGCACTGTCCCTGAGCTTCTTTTACTCAAGGATAGCTCTCTAACACTTGAGACACAGCATCACTTCTGCCTTTTTCTGTTTATGTAGTACTGAGGAATCGAACCCAGGGCTTCATGCATGCTAGGCAAGCACTCTACCACTAAGCCACATCCCCAGCCTTGTGTAGGCAAGAAGACTGGAGCCCACTCTGTCCCAACCCCACATTTTTTGGGAAGAGAATCTGAACCCCTCTGTGGAAGATCCCTTGAGCATACAGCTTGGAAAACCAGGCTTTCCTTGCTTGCTTTCACTTAGATTTAGTCGTTTTTCAAAACATTGCCTCTTGGTCTTAGCCTGGCCTGGCCTGGCCTAGCAGATGGGCGGCTGGGTTACTATACTTTTGAACTAGCACAGGTTTGAAGGATTCAAATGCAGGTCAAAATGAGGGCCTACTTTCCTGGCCCAGAAAGGGATGGGTGTGGCCCAGCCCCACCGCTCGAACCTTCCAGCTGCCAACACTCGAGGCTTTATTTGGTACCGTCTGTCTGGATGGCCTACAGCCTCTGTTCCTGCAGGCCTATGGCGGCACCCTCGCCTGAGTGCAACGTGACTCAATTGAATACTTCGTGCACCAGCCTGGGGCCGCACTCCTGGTACATGGCCCGGGTCATCCAGCCTCGTTGGAAGGAGTGCAAGGAGGCCACCATGGAGCCTCCGGTCCACACAGCGGTGCCGCGCTCCGGCTCGGCCACCAGGCGGGGCTGTAGAGCCGGGTACCCGTGCCGCCGGCACTGGGCCACCAACTCTTGCTGCAGGCGCTCCGGGAAGCCGGGGAACAGCGTGGAACCGCCCGCCAGCACCACGGTGCTGGCCAGCCGCGTGCGCAGTGTGGACGGCATCTTCTGGAGGGCCTGGAAGGCCAGCTTGGCCAGTCCCGGCTCGGCTTGGCCTAGCAGGGCGGGCTGGAAGATGGGCTCCGGGCAGCGGAAGCGCTCGTGGCTGAGCTGCACGGAGCACCCGCCGCCCACAGGGAAGCAGACGGGGTGCTGGCGCTCCGGGTGCTGCAGGTCGCCCTCGAAGTCCTGCGACACGTAGCAGCAGCGCTTCTTGACCTGGGTGACCGCCTTGCGGGACAGCGCGTGCGGGAGGAGGTCCGGGCACGCCTCCCCGAGCAGTTCCCGCAGGTAGCGCGACAGGGTGCTGCCCCCTATGTCCAGCCGGAAGGTGGCCTTGTGCCACGAGTGGCCCGCGTAGATGGGCGTGGCGTGGCACACGCCCGCGCCCGCCTCCACCGCCAGCCCGCTGAGCGCGCCCGTGGAGCACAGCGCCAGCAGCGAGGTGTTGGCCAGGAGACACGCGGGCACCGCCAGCGTCTCGAACAGCAGCTCGGCCGTCTTCTCCCGGCCCTTGGGCGGCGCCGACGGGGAGTCGCTCACCAGCACGGGCCACTGCTCCGGGGACAGGCGCAGGCCGCCCACCAGCAGGCGCTCCCACAGCCCCTCCAGCGCCTCCCAGTCCATCACCACGCCGTGCTTGATGGGGTGCGCCCGCGCCACGCCCCTGGCCAGCTCGCAGCCCGGCATGCCGGGCTGCATCGCGCCGTCCCAGCTGGGCACCAGGCTCGAGCTCTTCAGCACCACGCGCGGATGGTGCTCGCCCGCGAAGCCCGCCTTGGTGAAGCCGGAGCCCTGGTCCACGACCACCGCGACGTGGCCCAAGGAGGACGGACAGCGGACCTGGTAGCCTCGGCACGCCGGGTCTGTCCCTCGGCGCTGGCCGTGCCGCCGGTGCCTTGGCCTGGGCGTTCCGGGGCCGCGGTCTCTCTTGTGGGATTGGTGACCGGCCCTGTCAATCCTAGGCCCCGCCTCCTGGCCCCGAGGCTCCACCTCTCGGGACCAACGCGGCTCCATTCCAGCTCGTGACTCCGCCCCAGGCCTGCGGCCCCGCCCCTGGACCTGCGCCCGACTTTCTTCTCCCCAATGCTGGCTGCAGGCTCCACCTTGCTCCAGGCCCCGCCCTCTCAGGGCTCACCTCTGCCGCGTGGCTCCGCCCCCGTCACCCCTGCTGAGGTGGATGCCAAATCCTAGATTCTGCGAAGCCCTCTGGAGGAGCTGAGCTGTGGGAGTGAAGGGGCCTTGTGGCAAGGCCATCTGGAACTTATATCCGTCTTTGGGGTACCCGAGAGTCTGGCCCCAGCCCTTAGAGGCTCCTGGATGTGGATGGAGCAGAGAGGATGGTCGGAGAAGGAACGAAAGAACTTGGATTGGATTCATTGTGACCTCAGCACTGGCTGAGCCTCTGCGGCCCCTCCCCCTCCCCAAACTCCGGAACCTCTATTCTCCTTCTTGCACAGTGCCAATGGCAGCGACTTGGGCACCCACCCATACTCCGGCTACAGCCGTCTCACACAAACACCTCTTTCCCCAAACACAAGGAGAACTGACAGACTGGTCTCAAGGGTGTGACTTCCAGTCTAATGACAGAGAAGCTCTCTAGATCTACCCATCGACAGCGATCACCTGGGGGGGGGGGTCTGCCCGAATTTGTGCTTCAGTTCTGAAGTGCACTGTGCAACCCTGGACAAGGTTGCACCCTAAGGCTCTGCACTGTTTCTCCCTCTAAAAGGTAGTAAGAACTCACACATAGAGAGGCCGCTTCCTGTCCCCGCAGAAGCTCATTATTCTAGAACCATCTTAGTTATGAGGAGGCACACTTTGATGACTTAAGCTACAATAAGGATCTTGTCTTGTGGATCACAAGGGCTAGGGTGAAATCAGGTCTCAGGAACGGGCTGACTGTAGGTTTTAGGATACCTGGCTGTGCATGGTTTTTGCATTGTGGTTTTATTCGGAAGGCTGGTGTTAGCCAGAATGCGTCCATGTTAGCAAACATGGTCTTTGAAGTCGTTCTGAAGCCAAATTCTACAGAAGAAACTGATGAGGCCCGCTCCCGCCAGGGAGGCGCATAGTTCCCCGCCTCTGTGTGTGGGGGCTGAGCTGTCAGCATTCACAAGATGCAGGTGCTGTGGGTCATGCTTGCAGCAGGAAGCAGGCTTGGTGCCTCTTCAGCAGAAGCTCGCCTGTGACTTTAGGTACAAGGATCTTCGCCCTGTCCTGCTATGTCTGCCCAGAAGGGGGCGTTGTTCTGAGGTTGGTCAGCAGGGTGTGGCTATGAGGAAGGCTGCAGGATTTTTTTGTTGTTGTTGTTGTTTTGCTCTTGGTTTTTGTTTTGGATATTTTTCTCCCCAATTTTTTCTTTTTCTTTTTGTCAGTCATGGGGCTTGAACTCAGGGCCTGAGTGCTGTGCCTGAGCTTTTTCACTCAAGGCACTTTGAACCACTTGGAGCCACAGGATCACTTACAGTTTTGTGGTGGTGAATTGGAGAGTCTCACAGACTCCCCAGGCTGGCTTTGAATCATCATCCTCAGATGTCAGCCTCTTGAGTAGCCAGGATTACAGGTGTGAGCAACTAGTGCCTGTCACTCTTATCTATATCTATGCCTTTTTTATTTTTTCAGTCCTAGGGATTGAACACAGGGCCCTGTATATGCTAGGCAAGCATACTACCACTAACCTACATCCCCAGCCCATTTGGGCGTTACCAGGTTGTTCCAGACTCTTGATGTCTCAAACAAAGAACTAGGTGAAACACAGGAGTTACATGAAGCAAGTAGATTCATTAAAGCAAGAGTAAGGTGACAGTATTCTTTGAATTTGGGAGAGGGTCTGCACGTGAGCAGACAGTGCCAAGGGGAGCCAGGATAGTGTCTGGGATTATTGAGGGCTGGTTTGGTTTGAGGGTCGGAGGGTACCTCCTACAGGAGGGCCCTCCCTAATGGACAGTTTCTGAGTGGCGGATTGTGATGGATTATGATTATGTAACAGTTTTTTCTACTCTACATGCCCATTCCCATAATGCATCATTACAGTATTAATATGTAGAGCATAAAGACAAAGCCTTAATTAGGGATTTTCCCTTCCAAAGGGTGACACTTAGGGATCGCCAAGCAGAGTGCTGTGCATGTGCCTTTAGGTGGGTGGGGAGCTCCCTTCTGATCAGATGATCATCAAGATGTGTAGACAGCAAAATTACTTACCTAAGGAGGGTTTGGGGTCCATGGTTGGGCCTTCAGTAATAGGGGTGTTCCTAGGTTTGCCTTAGGAAATAGGTCTTTGCCTCCATTACTCTGACCTTACCTTCCTGTATCAGCTCTGTGTAGCCCAGGCTGGCCTGGGGGGGGGGGGGGCGTCTCCTGCCCCAACCTTGTAAGTGCTGGGATTACAGTGATGTGTCACAGTGCCCACCTAAGGCAACACATTGGGCAAGGCCAGGGATAGGGTGGCTCTAGGGTTTGGAACTCAGAGAGTGGGGAGTAGCAGCTGGCTCTTGCCTGAGCATGCCGGGCCTCCCTGAGCGGTGCCTGGAGGGATCCTCACACTGGTGGCCACAAAAGTGCCAATGTGGTGAGAGGGGGAGCTGGGGCTGCACACCTAATTACAGGGCTGGGCTTTTCCTAGAGGGCACAGGAGAATGGTGAGAGCTGTAAGCTGGAGACACACCGGCCCTAGACAGGATTAGTTTGGAAGCAGCCTTTGGCTAAATGGAGAGAGGGGATGTGGTGGGTTGGGATACCTCATCAAGTGCTCACCCTGGGAGGCCCTGATGTCCTTGGGCCTTACCAAACACAGTAGGAGTGAGAGGCCAGGGACCCCAGGGGCAGACTTTGGGACTCAGACCTCACCCCTGCCAACCGTGGTACCCTCCCGGTTCTTCAGCATGTGCTTGGGGCCCTCCATCTAAGGAACTTCCCCGCCCTTTTTGTTTTGGTGATGAACTGGGGCTTGAACTCAGGGCCGGGCGCTGTCCCTTAACTCGTTTTGCTCAAGGCTTGGCGCAGGACCACTTGAGCCATGGCTCCACTTCTGACTTTTTGTTGGGTTAATTGGAGACAAGAGTCTCACACTTGCCTGCCCAGGCTGGCTTTCTCAGATCTCAGCCTCCCGAGTAGCTAGGGTGACAGTGCCCGGCTTGCCAAAGGGATTTCTGAACGTTGAGCACTCTCGAGAATAGAATGGCAGTCCTTTGCGGGGAAACAAGGTTTTTCCTTGTGTTGGTTCAAGTCCACCTCCTTTGTGTCTATAGATGTGGCAGGATCTGGGCCGGGTTTGGGGTGCTGGAGGGACTGGGAAGATCTGAACCAGGCCTGGGGTGCTGGGGGGACCGGGTCTGGCATGTCGGGGAGGAATGTCGCTGGTGTCACAAGGAGAAGGCAGAGCCGTCTCTGGCTGCAGGCCGTGGCGATGGCTCTGCTCGTGATATATTTTGTGCCTTCCCGACCCGGACACCCCCACCTTCGGCTTCGCTGCGGGCCTGCCAGGGCGCCCCCGACGCCCCGCAGGGAACTGGGGGAGGCCGGGCTTGCGATGCACTCTTTATTGGGCCGAGTCCTGGGACTGGGGGCCGCGCCAGGCCTTCAGGGCCGAGGGCCGGGGCAGCGGCGCCTCTTGCGGGGCTGCTCTTGGCCGGGGTCGCCCTCGCGGTCCGGCTCACTCTCGGTCAGCAGGCGCGCGTACAGCAGCTGCCAGTCCTGCGCCGCCTTGGCGCCGGAGGCGGGCACGGAGCCCGGGCCGCAGCCCGCCCTGGGCACGCCCGCCCCGCGGCGCCCCTCCTCGTGCAGCCGCGCGTCCAGCAGCAGCAGCAGAAGCAGCAGCAGCAGGATCTTCGTCTCCCGCGCGCCGTCGCCCGCCCCGAGCAGCATGGGCTCCGCCCCGAGCAGCATGGGCTCCGCCCCGAGCAGCATGGGCTCCGCCTCCGGGGTGCGCGCGAGCTCGCCGGGCCGCACGCACACGCATGCCGCTGCCGCCTCGGCCAGCTGTTGCCGCTTGTCCCGGGGGAAAAGTAGCACGCTCTTGGTCTGGGAGTGGGCGTCGGGGAACAGCGCGTCTGGGGACGGATGTGCTACCGAGGCCGCCCCGCGGCGCCCCCAGACCCGCACCCTCCCAGGGCCTGGCTCCCGGCTCTGCCCCCGCCCCCCGTGTCCCGGACTCCATTCATCCCCCCCCCCCCCCGTGCGCCTGGGCAGGTGGGACGGGGACCCCCATATCAGGCCCCTGCCTGGGTCCTAGGGCCTCGCCTGGGGCCTGGGACTCGGCCTCCCTTCTGGAAGCCTCCCTCCCACCCCCACCCCACCCCACCCCCCGGCCGATCCATCCCCAGGGGCTGCCTGCCCTCCCAGCCTCGGTGCCATTGGAAGAGGGGCAAAGTGGGTTTTGAGGCTGAAGGTCCAGGGGAAGGAGGACCCCCTCCGGCACCCCCCTTTTAGAGCCTCTACTCAGCGGCCTCCTACCCTGGGGGGGGGGGATTCCTTACCCTTTCTTAATGCCAACAGGCCTAGACTGTAAGCACCCTTCCTGTCCTCCGGCCCAGGAGCCCTGTGCCCACCTGTGCCCGCCCTCACTCACGCTTGGCTTCTTCCTCTGCTGTTTACTGCAGCTCTTGTCCTTGGTCCTCTTGCAGCAACAGCTGTTTCCCATGGTGGGGGCTGGTCACCAGTGGGGGCCACGGACCATGCTGCCTCTCACTGCCCTTTAGCCCGAGGGCCTGGCCCAGACCTGCCCCACCTGTGGAGGTGGTATTATGACCTCATGAGTCAGACCCAGCAGCTCCTGGTTCAGAGCGCTTCTTCTCTGCACCCCAGGGCATTCAGGATTTTACTTGATGCCTGACTTTTCCTGGCCTTCCTTCCTCAGCTGTGAAATCAGGCCTAATGATCACAATGAAGCTGCATTTATGAGGTACTTAGTGCTGAGAAGGCAGAAATGAGGTAGCTTAGGTTTGAATTCTGGCCTTGCAAGTTGAACTCAGGGCACCATTCCTTAGCTTCTTTTTTTTTTTGCTCAAAGATGGTGCTTTGCCACCTGAGCCACAGCTCCACTTTGGGTGTTTGGGTGGTTAACTGGAGATCGAAATCTCACAGACTTTCTCACCTGACAGCCTCCAAAAGAGGAGTGAGCACTGTCCCTGGCTTCTTTTTGCTCAAGGCCACTTCTGGCCTTTTCTATATATGTGTTGCTGAGGAATCGAACCTGGGACTTCATGTATGCGAGGCAAGCACTTTACCACTAGGCCATATTCTTAGCTCATCGTTCCTGTTTTGTAGACAAAGGAACTTGTTGGGGAATCAGAACCCCAAGGCAGCACAGGGCAGGTACATGGTCTGCTTCTCTATTTCTGCTCACCTGGGGAAGGGTGTGGAGGGGAGACTTGGGTCAGTATGGCGTGTGTGTACACACCCACACTGTGGACACCTGGTGTCTTATATCTATCGTTCCTAGCAACAACACACAGTTAAGTATTAGTTGCATGGATGGATGCACGGATGCATGATTGGATGGATGGTTGTCAGTATGAGTGAATGGATGATGGTTGGGTGGAAGATGAATGGCTGTGTGAATGGATGGGTGAATGGATGGCTGGATAGGTGGGTGGTGGATGGGTGAAAGAATAGATTGAATGAATGGAAGGATGGACAGGTAGATGGATGGATGGAGGGGTGGATGGAATGGGATGCAGGGGGTGAATGGCTGCATATGCAGATGTGGTTTGTTGCCATATCACTTACCAACTTGCCATGGGTCAGAATGGCCCTTAGATGTCCTGGGACCTCCACACTAGCCCACCCTGCCTGGCCATGCCTGGCTGCCATGGATTTGAGGTCCAAACAAGCCCAGCATGCTAGTGGGAAGACGCTCTCTGAGTGGGTCACATCTTCTGGGAATAGAGGCCAGGCAGGGGGCCTAGGCCTCCATGCTCCTGCTGTATCCGATGCCATTGTCCTGTTCTTTATACTGCCCATGTTCTGATAGGCTCACGGGAGCCCCCCAGACAGGTGGCTCCCTCTCTGAAATATGTGTTTAGGGTCAGGAGATGCTGACGCTGCCTCCTGTGTCCCCAGGAATATGAGCAGGCCTCCAAAGTGGACCAGTTTGTCACTCGCTTCCTGCTTCGGGAGACGGTGAGCCAGCTACAGGCCCTGCAGAGCTCGCTGGAGGGGGCATCGGACACCCTGGAGGCCCAGGCCCGGGGCCTGCGGTATGTGAGGGCCCTGGCAGCCTGCAGGTCTGGCGTGTGAGTGCCCTTTGTCCCTGCATTCTGACTCCCTCCGTAACGTCACATTCTGCATCCTTACATCCTCAAGGCCACTTTCTTGGGTAGGGCAGCCATGTGTGGGTGAGACAAGGTGGCTGGCTTTGGGGCTGGGCCTCAAAGCTGTAAGAGGCCAACTTATCTCACCTGGTCCTGTCCTAGAACCTTTGTCCTTGATGCTGTGGCTGACCTTCCACTTCCTCTAGGTTGGACGAAGAGAATGTGGGAGTTCAGAGTAGGCCCTGCGGCGGCCGGCGGACAGGACGGAGGGCCCTGAGGAGCATCAGTCGGTCCCCTACCTGGTCTCCTGGCTGCTCTGACATAGGTGTGCCTGTAGCAGGGTGGGGGCCTGGCTTCACAGAGTCCAGGGCAGGTATGGCACCCCTTCCCCTATCCCCTTAGGCCTGTTCCATTGCTCCCAGTTCATCCTGAGAGGCCGCCCAGCTCCGGGGGCCCTTGGCTGATGGCCTCCGGGCCTCCCTCCCCAGCACAGAGCACCGAGGCTGAGAGGCAGTGGCGGCTGCAGGTCAACCGCCTCCAGGAGCTCATAGACCAGCTGGAGTGCAAGGTGAGGGGCTGGTGGCCAGGGGCTCTTGGGGGCCAGGCCTGCCTGGCATCCATCCATGCCAGGCAATGCTGAGAGCTGGGCTCCTACTCTGTGTCCCACCAGGCTCCCCGGCTGGAACCCTTGCACGAAGAGGACCTTGCCAGAGGCCCTGACTCAGTGAGCCTGGGGTAGGAGTGGGGGGCAGGTCATTAGCCATCAGGCCTGGCAGGCAGATTCTGGGTTGTGGTGCTTGCTCTGCAACCCTGCAGAGGTCCCCTCTCAGGGATCCTAGCTCCCTTATTGGTATTTCCAACAGCCGGTCTGAGGCAGAGGAGGTAGATTGGACCAACGCAGCAGGGAGTGGTAGTCTCTCTGGAAGAGCGGCAGTGGCTGGATTGAGGCAGTGATGTTGGGGATGGAATCTTCAGGGAGCTTGTTGGCAGCAGGACCCTTAAGCTCAGATGCAGCCCAAATCAGGAAGGCCAGTGCCGTTGCCATGGGGCCGGCCGCCCCGTGACTGGTGGCTCTCTCGTCAGCACATCCTTGTGGCCCAGAGGCAGGTGCAGGTGGCCGAGGAGGCGCTACAGGACTTCCGCCGGGCCCTGAGCTGCTACGTGGACGTCACGGGGGCCCAGAGCCAGTGTCTGCAGTGAGTCTGATGGGATGCTGGCCGTGGGAGGGGGCAGGGCTCCCACGGGATCCTGGCAGGTGGGCAGCCATGGTCCCAGCGCTGGGCTGGCCGTGTCTTTGGCCTTGCAGTGTGTCTGCCCAGAAGACGGTAGACTACAGCTGCTTCATCCTGTACGAGTTCTGGCAGGACGAGGCCTCCTGGAGAAGGTGAGTCTCAGTCTAATGGCTGACCGTGGGGCAGGCACAGGGCCATGTGGTGCCGGTCCGTCCCATCCGGGTGCCAGTGTCCTCCTTTGCAAAGCGGAAGTGGTGACAATCCGGCCCCCCACCCCCCTGCCCCGCGGGCTGCATGCGCTGTGAAGAAGGGAGTGCAGGTAACAGCAGGCATTCAGCAAGTGAGTGCGGCGCCTTCATGCCATCTTCATAGCCCCCCTTCCCCCCCAACCCCGTCAACTAGACATCATGTCCACTTCCCTCATTTCACAGAGGGAGACACAGGCTAGAGCCATGCAGGGAAGACCTGGGATCTGAAAGCAGGCCACAGGCCTAGGGTGGGATGGGAGACCCAGGCGTGGGGCGGTGATCTCCCCGCCACGGCCTCCCCCCAGGCACCAGCAGTCGCCCTGCAGCAAGGCCTTCCAGCGCACCCTCATTGACCACCTGCGGGCCCCCGACACCCTCACCACCATCTTCTTCCCAGGTATGCTGCGGGCTCCACTCCTCCCGGCAGCCGTGACGCTCGCGAGGCGCGGGAGCCCCCCCCCCCCCCCACATGGCTCTAACCCCACCACCCAACCTCTGACCCACAGCCTCCTGGTGGATTATGAATAATAACTGAGCTTGACCTGCTTAAGTCAAGGATCCTGAGACCCTGCCTGTCTCCTTCTAGAGCCTTCTGTACCGGTCAACTCAGCATTGAGACCAAGGACCTTGCCTCCCCCCACACCCGGGGCCAGCCCAGAGCCCGCGGAGGGCCTCTCAGCCCAGGGGTCAAGGGCTGGGCTGCTGGCTTTCTGTTTATTTATCAGTGTATTGTTTGTAGCTTCCAAGGTACCTGGACTTGCGCCTGGCTCAGGAGGCCTGGCTGGGGGCCCCTGCCCTGCCTTGCTGTGGGACCCAGGCAGCCCCCTTCCTGCTCCGGCAGCCTAGTAGAGCCCTAGTTTCTTCTTGCTGTCTCCGAGGCCAGGCTTCTCCTGTTCCCCACCCATTGAGAGAATCAGGGCTGATGCTCAGGGACCCCCTCCCCCCAGCCCCTTGCACCTCGACCCTTGAGGCCGGACCGGATTTAGCTGCAATGCGGGGTAAGGACCTGGGTGTCCCCATCACTCTACCTGGCTGGTTCTAGACTCTTCCAGCACCCATGGCTGCACCAGAGGCCACTGGAGAATCCTGGGTTGATTTGCATGTCATTTGCATACCACTTGCACGCACACACCCCACTCATTCTCCAAGCGCTGTGGGAAGCCCTAAATTGATCCTGAACAGTAGCAATAATTTGGGCTTAGCGTTGCCTGCTGCCCCTCAGAGCCCTGGACCCCGAGCCCCAGAGCCCAGCACAGGGGCAATAAAGGCATTGGTCATCCTGGTGGCGCCTCCTCATTCCCCTGCACCCGGCCTTCCAGCTGGAAAGGCAGTGTGGCAGTGTCAGTCTGTCCGTCTGACGCAGAGAGACCCCGGATGGACGGGGTGGTGACATGGTCGACTGCGGGGCTGTGGGGACTCCAGCCTCCCCCCACCCACAGCCTCCTGGGGTGGCAGAGAGCGGGGCTGGATTCCTATGGGGAGACTCCTCCCTGGACAGAAGCCCCCTCGAGGCTGGCCGGGACGCCCCTGCTGCCTGCTGTGGAGCAGAGGCGGGATGGTGGCAGGGGACCAGCAGGGCCTGCCACACCAGAAGTGCAGGAGGCTGGGCGGGGGGCCAGAGGGGGGAGGGGAGGAGGGGACACTGACCTGTGGGAGGCTGGGGAGGGAGGCCTGGCAGGGGCGGTGCCCACCAGCTGCAGGGCCGACGACGGGAGGCTGCAGGCCCAGCGCCAGACCCGCACAGAACCCAAGAGCCAGGATGGAGGCTCAGCCCCGGCAGCTGACTCACTAGCCCATCTGCAGCTTGTCAACCACATTGTAACACACACACACTCACACTCACATGATACACACACTACATACCACACTACACAGCACATACACAACATACTACATGCCACACACCACACAGGACACACCATACACTACACATCCTATACCCACACTACACATGGCACACAATAAACCACACACTCTACATACTACACACACTATACACAACACACTACACATCACACATACTACACACCATACACTACATACACATTACACAC
Source organism: Perognathus longimembris pacificus (assembly GCF_023159225.1). Taxonomy (NCBI): domain Eukaryota; kingdom Metazoa; phylum Chordata; class Mammalia; order Rodentia; family Heteromyidae; genus Perognathus; species Perognathus longimembris. The sequence continues at coordinate 68,106,418 of NC_063166.1, read as the reverse complement.
AACACACTACGCACAACACATTACCATTACCATACTTCATACTTATACACATATACACTACACATCACATATGACACACTACACAACACACACTACACACCATACACCATACACACATATACTACATATCACACATACTACACACCACACACTACACACCGCACACATACTATACACACCACACACACTACACATCAACATACTACATACACCACACAATCACACACTACACACCACACACACTACACATCACACTATATACTCCATACACTACACAACACACTATATACCACAAACATACTAGACACCACACACACCACATATACTACATATCATGTACATACAAACACTACACACCACACACCATACATTACATATCATGTACTACATACTACCCAAACACTATACACCACACACTACACATCACACATACTATATACACCACACACACTGTCATACGTAGACACCACACCTCACACACACATCACACACTATATACCCCATACACTACACAACAAAAGACATGCCACACATATTATACACCATACATTACACACATACACTACATATCACATACACTTCACACCATACACACCACACACCATACACATTACACACCACACACATACCACAGAACACATACTACACACTATACACATTAGACACCACACACTACAATATACCACACCCCACACATTACATTACACACCACACATTACACACCATACATTACACACCACACACAGAGCACAGGAAGCCTAATGCAGCAACCACTTCTGGGGTTCTGCTGCCCCTCATGGGCGGGCCTTTCCTGTAAAGCAGTAGCTGATGGGTGCTCAGATGTTACCATGGTGACCACATCCCTCCAGCCAGCACTCTGCAGTGGCCCCCACTTCAAATCAACTTTCCTTTGTCTTCTCTCTTCCTCTCTCCCTCCCTCTTTTCTCTTGTGTGTGTGTGCTGGTTCTAGGGCTTGAACTCAGGGCCTGGAATCATCCCTGAGCTTTTGCTCAAAGCCAGTGCTCTTCCACTTGAGCCACAGTTCCCCTTCTAGCTTTTTCTGAGTAGTTTATTGGAGGCACGAGTCTCGTGGACTTTTCTGTCTGGGCTGATTGCGAACAATCATCGTCAGACCGCAGCTTCCTGAGTAGCTAGGATTACAGGCGTGCGCCACCAGCATAGCTTTTCTTTCTTGGTTGCCAGTATTGGGGCTTGAACTCGGGGCCTGGGTGCTGTCCCTGAGTTTTTTTGCTCAAAGCTGGTATTCTACCACTTGAGCCACAGCTCCCTTGGCTTTTTTTTTTTTAATTCCTTCCCAGGCTAGCTTTGAACCATGTCCTCAGCCTAGATCTCAGCCCACTCAGTAGCTCCCGGCACTGAGCCAAGTTTCATTCTTATCCTGGCATTCAAGGTTTTAGCAATGTTTCCCTCAGTCACAGGCTGAGCTGGGCCATGCGAATCCTTGGTCTCCCCTCCCTGGCCTCTCGCACCAGTGTCAGCACAAGAAGGCTGCTGCCCCAGCCTTTCAGCGCCGGTGAAGCCGTGAGCTCGGCTCTCCTCCCCAGCCCTTGCCCTCCGTGCCCACCTCCTGCTGACTCTTCAGCTCCTTCCCACAGCTGCTGGGCACCTGCGGCAGAGCAGGTGCCTCGGAGGAGAAAATGCCCAGCGCTGGTGTCAGCATCAGGTCAAGGGCACATCTGGAAGCCTGGTTGTCTCAAAGCCAGGGTGCTCCGGGCTCCTTGGCCAGCTGCCATCCCCTCACCCCTTCGCCCACTCCCTGCACTTGCAACTCACCGGAATGCATCCAGCCTGTCTAGGGATGGGCACACAGGCGCTGGGATGCGGCAGCAGCCTCACTGCACCGCTGCCTACACAGGAGGCTGGGCACCGGTGCCAGACACGAGGTAGGAGAATCTCTTAAGAATTTCTTATTTTTTGCTAGTCATAGGTCTTGAACTCAGGGCCTGGGCACTGTCCCGAGCCTTTTCACTCAAGGCTAGTGCTCTACCACTTTGAGCCACAGTGCCACTTCTGTTTTTCTGCTAGTTAATTGGAGATAAGAGTCTCCCCCAGGGGCTGGGAAAGTAGCTTAGTGGTAGAATGCTTGCCTAGTGTGCATGAAGCCCTGGGTTCAATTCCTCAGCACCACATAAACAGAAAAAGCCAGAAGTCAAGCTGTGTCTCAAGAGGTAGAGTGCTAGCCTTGAAAAAAAAGAAGCCACGGACAGTGCTCAGGCCCCGAGTCCCAAGCCCCAGGACTGGCAAAAAAAAAAAAAAATTCAGACTTTACTGCCCAGGCTAGCTTTGAACAGTTATCCTCAGATCTCAGCCTTCTGAGTAGCGAGGATTCCAGGCGTGAGCCACCTGCGCCCAGCAAGAAATCTTTGTTGAAACAGACATTACTTGAGCAAGACATGCAGGCTCTGTGCAGAGTGCTGGGGACAGATAAGACTACAAGAAATCACACCTGTCTTAAAGTTCAGTAAATAAAAAGAATTGGCTGAGAAATTATGAGGGCAACTGTGTTTATAGTAGCTCCCTGGGCTCAAGATTATGTGTGTACTATTTCCATATGATCAACATTTTGCATTTGGGGGAGGGGTAGGGACATCGCTAGCAAGTCCAGTTACAGAAGACAAAGCTCAGGGTACAGCGCCTTGCTCTGACACCCACTCCCTGCCACCAGCAGCTAGTTGGCACCTAGTGTGAAAAATGCTGAGGGTACATCACATGCCGCGACTAGCTCTGGCTGGAGGAGCTAGAGGAAGCGACCACAGAAGGATCAAAACCAGGCAGTATGGTCTGCAAAAAGCTGACTGCTGGCTGACCTTTTCTGGAACTCCCTCGGAGGGCCCAGAGAATGTTATGGGAGCCTCAGGAAGAATGGATGTACGGAGGAAGGCAAGTCACCTTGGGTAGGAATTTGTCTCTTGGAGGCGGCAGAAGCATCAGGCCCAGCTCTGCCCACCAGAGGGCGCCAGACACCAGGCAGTGAGGCATCCAGCCGGGAGAAGGGGGTCATTATAATGGTTGCCCAGCTCCTTGGGAGGAAGGCAGACTCAGAAGGTACAGCTAATTCACCACGTTGGAACCCCAGCACTCAGAAACAAGCACAGATGGGCAATATGATCGCTCAAGGTTAATTTCCCTTTATCACTATAAGAAACCCGATTACTAGGATACTTGATTCCACCCTCGGTAAAATATGCATGGGCTCTACTTCTTACCTTACCTTCTAGAAAGACCCATCTCCTGGTTTCCTTTCTTTGTCCATGACAGTCAAGTGGAAATGTGCCACGAAGTTTGCTAGACTATGAATGCACTTTCACTAATGTTCATTTCTGAACTCTGATTCTCAACTATGCTCCTCGCCTCCAGTCTCCTCTCTCCTTGCTCCCCCTCCCCCTCCTGAGGTTTCATATTGTATTTCACTCCCACAGCTGAGTCAGGGGGTCTCAGTGGTTGTGCCTGCTGACTTGCTCATGGTTCAGTGATTTTTTGGGGGGGCGGGGGGAGCTTATCCCGTGGCTGACACTCTCATTATGAGATTGCTAAAGATCCTTAAGATCTTTTCCCTAAAGATGTATACTTTTGTTTGAGCCAGGCCCCAGCTTCTCTGTTCTTGGACCCCTGGAGTAACATAAACCTCAACTCCAGACCCAGAGCTAAGTTGTTATCCATAGGGGAAGTTATTTCACTGTCTCTCAAGCAGGAAAGATATTTCTGCCTAAGCCTCTATTACAGACATCTTTCCTGCTGCCTTTTCTCAGGGCCAAAGGCCATCCTCAGAATGAGGAATTGAGGCGTGCAGACCCAGAGCCCAATCTCCCATTCCTTCCCATTTCAAGTAGCTCGCCTTGGAATTATTCTCTCTACCCATAAGTGGTACACGTTTCTTTTTTTCACTACCACTCCTCTCCAGTCCAAGCTTTTTTTTTTTTTTTTGGTCAGTTGTGGAAACTGAACTCAGGGCCTAGGTGCTGCCCCCAAACTTTTCCACTCAAGGCGAGCGCTCTACCACTTTCAGCCACAGCGCCACTTCCTGTTTCCTGATGGTTAACTAGAGATAAGTTTCAGACTGGGGCTGGGAATATGGCCTAGTGGCAAGAGTGCTTGACTCGTGAGTTTCAGACTTTCCTGCCCTGGCTGGCTTTGAACAGTGATTTTCAGATCTCAGCCTCATGTGCAGCTAGGATCCCAGGCGTGAGCCAATGGTTCTCGACCAAGCTTATTCTTAATTTTGTTCTGGCCCTTGGGGATTTCCTGTAGCTTCTTGCTTGGGATCTCAGCATGCAGTGAAAATGGGTGGGATCATTTAACTGACGTCTCTCTGAGTGTCTGGTGGGAATGGAAGCAGTTTCAGTCTCCAGCTAGACAAGGAGCTTCTGTACTTGGTGAAAGCCCCATGGCTGAGCCCCCCCCCCCCATTGTTCTAGGAGGTGGATGTGGCTATTCAGTAGGTGACGGGAGAGGCTGGGGGCGTGGCTCTGGCATGGGTGGTGAGGGTCAGCACACTGGCTGGTAACTGGACCGAGTCCAACACTACCCACAGGTGCAAGGTGTCCACACCCATCTCAGTGCCACGGAGAGTGCCACACAGCTGCTGAGGCACGCGGCGGGCCGTTCCACAGGTACACTTCAGTACTGGGAAGATGCCAAAGACGCGACTGCCCAGCAGGAAGTGAGGCCTTAAGACGACTATGGCCTCAGCTAAATTAGACAACCATTAGGCAAATAAAGGTGAATAGAGAAATCAGGTAGGACTTGACTATGAAAACTGGACTTAATAGTCACAATTCCAAGTATAATATTAGTGTTAAAACTTGGTAAGAAAATATGAGTTGCCAGGAGCTGGTAGTGGCTCACACCTGTAATTCTAGGTACTCAGGAGGTTGAGATCTGAGGATCACTGTTCGAAGCCAGCCTGGCCAGGAAAGTCCATGAGACTCTTATCTCCTCCAATTAACCAACAGAAAACCAGAAGTGCTGCTGTGACTCAAAGTGGAAGAGTGCTAGCCTTGAGCAAAAAGAGATCAGGGACAGCACCCAGGCCCAGAGTTCAAGCCCCATACCTGACAAAAAGAAAAAAAAAAAAGATACATGAGTTATTAGAAAACATAATCCATATCCATTAGTTTTCAAACTGTGATTAGAAATTCCCTTGCTAAAAGCCACTCAGTGGTGACAAGAGTGTCCTTAAGCTGTTGGCGACACTTCACTACAGTCTGTCTGGGATAGACAGGCAGCTGCCGCCGGCTTCATAGAGGGGTTCCAGGGTCTGAGTGCACGCACCCCCGTCTTTACAACACAACAAGAATGGCTCAAGCACCAAGACTGCGAGTAGGAAGGGGACCCAGGCCACCGTCATATACATTCCGCCATGGTACCACACGCCATCCTCCCAGGCCCAATCCAGCTTGAGTCAGAAAAGGAATATAGCCTTTTTATTGACTAAGTAGAACAAACTAAATACATATTTAACAGTTTTGGTTCCTTTATACAGTACATTAAATAAGTTATGCACAGTCGAGTAACAAAAGTTCCTATCAGAGTAAAATGGTAAAGTACAGAAGCAGACCGGCATCCCGCGTGGGGGGGGGGCCCCCCTCCGGCACCTCGCCCTCCACACCGCACAGGGCGGGGGCGGGGCTTCCTTTCTATTTATTTACATCGCTGCCTTTTCTTTTTTTTTAAATGGACGGAGCCTCTGGAGCCTCACCGTGCTTATTGCTGCTTCTTTCCGCCAGCTGCGAGGCAGGGCGGGGCATTCCCCTAGACACCAGCTGCACACACGCTATTTGGTATAAGCATGGGTGGGAGCGTACTGCACCCTGGGAGTCCCGGGCCTGGGGCATGGGAGGGGGAGGGTGGCTACAGGCCTGCCTTCAGGCCTCCCAACTTTCTCCTGGCTCACAATAGGCTGCTTACCTGCTCCACCATCTTTGGAAAATACTTGTCAATGCACCGGGCGAAGAGGCAGGTAGTGAGCGTTTTGGTTTCACAGAACGATTCGATTCTGGAGAGCCAGAGGGCTCTGCAGAGCAGCTGCCCCACTGTCCCTGCCAGCTGGGGCAGGGCTTGTCCTTGACAGCTGGCCATCTGGCCCCTGCTAGAGCAGTCCAGGTCCTTCTGGCTTTCCTCACATTTGGTTCAAACATGCCACCACCCAGTTCTCTGCAAATAGCTAAAAACCATCAGCATTGGCTTGCGCTCACTCGGGAGCCAGGAAACCTTGGTTCTCGTCCAGCTCTGAAGAAAGCCTCCAAGACGTGTCCTATTTGTAATGATTTATTCAGTCCACAATCCCTCCTACAGTTTCTTGGACAAATGGCCATCTGGACATCCTTTATATTCTCTGAAGAATTCATTAGCATACAATTGCGATTGTGTCAGGAAGCTTCAAGCATGCGGAGAGCCGCTGTTTCTACCTCTGTGAGCAGGTGACAGGGCTGGGAAGCAGAATGGAAATGTTTCTGTCTGGAAGCAAAAGCTCCTCAAGCTGACAGCAGGAAGGGGTGTGCTCCAAGTGGACCAGCAGGCCCCCACGGGCGGCAATGCAGACAGAGCCACACCCTGCCCCTTCCCGCCGCCCCAGCTCCCCAGCAGCAAGTCCATTGAGCTGCGGGACCCCAGGAGGTGCAACCACGCAACTTCGTACCCAGCCTTCAACGATGGGATGAGCCGAACTGGGCAAGGGGACGGGCACCCAGAGGACCACCAGAGGACACTTAAAGATGGCTCCCGTGTGGGCCGCCCTTGGTGTCCCAGTGCAGAGGCCACACTCCTGAGCAGCCTGACTCGAAGGATACTTCCTAAAAATCCTAGCGGAGATGCATGGGAGCCTTTGCGTCCACTCCCAAACTGGTAGGGGGCTGGTCAGCAGAGGCCGGAAACCAAGTGGGGCGCCTGGACTGGCTCCTACCTCACCCAGGTGCTGCTTCTCCTTCTGTCTAGGGAGCCGAAGAATTTCAGAATGGAGTTGGAGGAAGTCATGGACGGTGCCCATGACTTGTGTGCGAGACAATAAACAGATTGGAGACACTGAAAAGGAACTGAGTGTGGTGGCTCAAGCCTGTAATCCTTGTGGGAAGAGATCAGGACTCAAAGTTCTAGGCTAGTTCAGTCAAAAAGTCCTGAGACTCCATTTCAACCAATGGCTGGGCACAGTGGCCCACATCTGTCATCCCCAGCAAGACCACAGCCAGGGCTAACAGGGACACAGCGATTCCCCCTTGAAAGTAACTGATGTCTAAGGCGCCTGGGGTGAGCTCAAGTGGGAGCACATGCCTGGCTAACGTGAGGCCCTGAGGTCCAGCTCCAATGACTAACAAATGCATATGCGTGCATGTGTGTGCACGTGCGTGTGCGTGCGCGCGCGCACACTCACACACACACAGAGGCAGTAAAAGCTCTGAGAACTGAACTGGTATGGAGCCCTGCCTAGGATTGCAGATGGACTCGAGCACAGGAGCCAAGCAGTCTCAAATGGCCTTACAGAGTCAAGCAGAAACTGTCTTTGGACTGGAACCAGAGCTTACAAAAGTAGGCCAGGCTGCACCTGAAAGTTTCCCTGCGGAATATCACGACAAGATCCTAACAGTCTCAGTTCTGGATTTTTGTTTTTCCCCCTAAAAGACAGGGACTTTAAAACTCAGGATCCTTCTGCCTCAGCCTTGAGTGCTGGGATTATAGGCGTGTATCTCCATACCCACCGATTTTGACTCTTACTCTAAGTAGTAAGACAGCTACACTGCCAGTCTTATGGCTAGGGGCAACTTTAAAAACCTGCTTAGGTGTCTTGTCTACCTCACCCATGAAGAAACAGTGGCAGCCCAGGACACCCTTGTGCTAACTGATTTTCCCCGAGATGGCGTCCCCCCCAGTGGATGAGACTCTAGGAGATAGCTGTGGGAGAGGAAGGCCAGGATGCTTTGGGCGGACTGGAAAGCTCTAGGCCTTGTGTTGCATGGTAAAATAACATAACTACCTGTGCATTCTCTGAGTCCACCTCACTTTGTACAATGGAAGTCTAGGTATTTTATTTGACTATTATTATTATTATTATTATTTTGTTGGTCCTGGGGCATGGACTCAGGGCCTGAGATCTTTTGTTCAAAGCTAGAATTCTACTACTTTGAGCCACAGCTCCACTTCTGGTTTTTGAGTGGTTAATCAGACATAAGAGTCTCATGGGGGCTGGGAATATAGCCTAGTGGCAAGAGTGCTTGACTCGTATACATGTAGCCCTGGGTTTGATTCCCCAGCACCACATATATAGAAAATGGCCAGAAGTGGCGCTGTGGCTCAAGTGGCAGAGTGCTATCCTTGAGCAAAGAGAAGCCAGGGACAGTGCTCAGGCCCTGAGTCCAAGGCCCAGGACTGGCAAAAAAAAAGAGTCTCATGGGGGCTTTTCTGCCCAGGCTGGCTTTGAACTGTGATTCTCAGATATCAGCCTCCTGAGTAGCTAGGATTACAGGCATGAGTCACTGGTGTCTGGCGAGTCTAGGTATTCTAAAGACATTCTGTACCAAGTTCTTTGTAAAACTGCAAATCCTTAAGGTACAGTGGGGACTTAAGTTCTTCACTTCTGTTACAGTGGCACTGAGGCCAAGGCCACCATGCCCGTCCCTTTCCTCTATGGGACCCATGGCTTTGATTTCAGATTGGGTCACTGCACAGGAAATAGTGATCTGGCCATGGCTTTTAAAAGCCAGCAGGAGCAAGGTCAAGCAGCTCACCCAAAGTCATCGCACTGGACAGGGAAGGATGCTGGAGCTCGGCAGGGTGAGTAGGAGGGGCAGGGGGAGTCCCTGGACTGGCAGAGGTATGAAATAGTGCCCACCACTCTGGGGAGAATGGGGGTTGTCCTGGTTCGATAGCCAGGGGAGCAGGTGGAAGGCTTTCCCAGACATCTTTCTGAGCTGAGGGAAGCTACTGAGCAGGTGACATGAGAAGGGAGACTGAGCCTGTGTGCCTGACCATGACTCAACGTCACAGGTAAAATGCCATGAACCAGGTGTGAGGAATCTCCTCAGGTCCAGAGGGCTGCTCAGCTGACACCAGGCCTGGTGCAAGTCCTCCCGCCCTGACACAGCTTGTGTAATTGCAGCCCTACAGCACCAACCAGAGCCCACAGGCAGACGATGCCCAGAGTCGGTCATGTGCGGTCTGAGAGAAAAGGACATAGATGACTGTACAAACCGTCAAGCAGTGGCGGAGGGCCCTGCATGCCTAAGAGACGACCTGCTCAGTAATTAGATGATACTAGTTAGGCCAACATGCTCAGAGAGAAGACTAACACAAAGGAATTCCCATTTTCTCTTAGACCAGTCCAAGCGCTGGAAACTTATTTTCTGCACACGCAAAATAAACTAAGATATGGGAGAAAAATGGGTTCCAAACTAAGGGAGCCAGCCAGGTTGGAAACTAGTCCAAAATACTTTGCAACGTGAGGAAAACGTATTTATTTCCTTCTTAGCAATAGGAGTGCTTCAACTGAAGTACTGGCTTCTTTTCTGCCTTTTTCTGGGCTGAGGAGGAGTCCTGAGTACAGCTTTTCGCCTACCCGAGTCCCTGTGAGGCCCATCAGTGTCACCTGCGGAGGTGGACGCGAAGTTGAAGGAACTGTGTGCGGCGAGAGGCCTCCTCCTGGGCTCGCCGCCAGTCTCCCGGCCTCTGGCGCAGGAGGCCCGTGGCTGTGGATGGGACAGGATGATCTAGAGAGCACACGGCGAGCGCTGGCGAGGGAGGTGGGGAGCTGGTGATCCGCATGGAACGGGCTGGCTGAGCCAGCTTTGACTGGGAGAGGAGCACAGGAGAGCCACGGAGGTGGGTCAGGCCACCTGTGCGCAGAGCCCGGCACCCTAGTTCTTCTGCACATTCTTGGTAAGTCGCAGGGAGGCGTGGTCGAGTCCTGCTTCTGTTTCAGCTCTTCTTCACAATCCAAGAGCCAAATCCCTGCTGCAGGGGCTCTGTCATGCGGAGTGGCCGCCAGGGTGGGTGGAGTCTAGGACTCAGAGTCCGTTGGCATCAATGGCTGTTACAGAGGCAGGAGTTGAGGAGCGTGAGGTGGTGGCCGAGGTCTTGTCCAGGGCGGGGCTGGGCACACTGCAGTCGGTGGACCTGGCTGAGGAGCTCCTCCCTCCGGGAAGCAGTGGCCGGCTCTGGCTATGGGGACTCTGACTGTGCAGGCTCTGGCCACAGAGGCGGTGGTGTCGCTCCCAGTCCTTGTGCTGGCAGAAGGAGCCGCAGTACCGGGCGATGTTGCAGCCACTGCATGTCTCGCTAGCTTTGCGACCACAGTTCCAGCAGTTCTGCAAGACACAGGCTTCAGTTAGTGGCTGCTAGGATCTCCAGGGGTGGGCTTCTCATGTGTCAGGGTCGCCTGCCTGTTACTCTCTTGCTACCAGCTCAACCGGCAGAAAGACAGACACACCCTTTTATGAATGCCCGTCACCTGCAGAGCAGGAAAAGTACCCAAGAGACACTGGGGACATGTGCACCCTGGGCGGCAGGGGCCCCTCTCCAGCTTAAGGCACAGGCTCATCTTCTGATACCTGTTTGGCTCCTCAGAGAGTAAACTACCGCCTCCCCAGCACTCCTGCAACAGCCACCTTCTGAACACACCACAGGTGTGCTCTCATTCCTTCTGATGGAGGAATGAGCCCTGTTAGTCTTTACTAACGTGTGTGTGCAAGCGCGCGGTACTAGAGCTGAACTCAGGGCCTAAGTGCTGTTCCTTAGCTATTTCATTCAAGGCTGGTGCTCTACCACTTGAGCCACAGCTCCACATCTGGCCTTTTGGTAGTTAATTTGAGCTGAGTCCCTCAGACTTTCCTGCCTAGGCTGGTTTCCAACATCATCTTCAGATCTCAGCTTCCTAAGAAGCTAGATTATAGGCGTGCGCCACCTTTAGTCTTTTGACAGGCTCTTAAAGGAGTATAAGCAAAGTGACCTCTTCCAGAAAGCCACCTGCCAAGGAACTGGGATGGATGGGGAAGAGGGAGGTGACTGTGTATTCAGCCTTGGTCTTGTGTGCTCAGTCTCCTTTGCTGACATGTCAGCACAAATGGGATGGGCTTTTGGGAGAAGGAGGTCTGTCCTCAGGGCGACTTAGCTCTGAAGTGCAGCAGTTCCTCACTCCTACTTGAACTTTTTTAGAGGGGGCAGGTACTACCAGGGCTAAGCAAAACTATCAGTTGAGAATGTAGCAATTCTATTACAGAACACATGGGCCAAGCAAGGCTTTGGAAGAGCTCAAAGCCACAGACATGAAAGTGGCATTATGGTCACTGGACAGGTGGCTTGATGCCTCTCCAAGCTGGCGGGGAGAGAAGAGAACCTTAGAATAAAGGTGGCCACAGTGCAGTCCAGCACAGGCCTGGGGCTCTTCTGGACCACGAGTGATATGCATGTACCCTACACAGGACCCACTGCTGAGAGACAAGTTATACACTGTTCTGATCAAACAATCAGGAAGAAGAGAATCCATACCATCAACCATTTTATCTTCCTAAAAAACGACAGGTGTGAACTTGAGGTATGGTGCATGTGGTGGAGTGCTTGCTTATTAATGAGTATAAAGCCCTGAGCCAAAGTCCAGTGCCACAAAAAAACGTACAAAGAACCCCCCCAAACCCCAAACTACCAGGCCAACAGGACAGAGGTTGCTACATCTACTGGAGAAAGAGGGAACTTGATTCCTTAAGGGAAGATGGCTTCCAGTATGTGTGCTAAGTGGGACTAGAAAAGAAGATTCCAGTTCAAGCCCTCCATCAAAGGGCTTCTTACGAGACAAGGAGAAACTACACAGATCCTTGTGAAATGTCAACATCTGCTTTATGCAGAAAATGGAAGAAAACCAGTCTCTTTAGTGAATGCAAACTCAAAAGCTTAGGCTCCACTTACATCCCTGTTTCAGAAAGGTTTGCTAGGGTAGACGTTGATGTAAGACTCACCTTAGGCCACGTTCTACACAGTTTAAAATGATAACCTTTTGGAAGTAGAGGTGTGGCTCAAGAGCTGGAGCCCCAGCCTACAGTGAAAATGTGAAGGGACAGTGCCCAGGCTCTGAGTTCAAGCTAGTATCAGCACAAAATAAATAAAGAAATAAATAAAGACTTTTTAAAATCTCTAAATGGGGAGTAGGAAATTCCCGTCTGGAATCATTTGGTAGATGATAGGACAGATACATATGTTTATCGTTGATGCCCATGACTTGCTGCTCTGTTGATTTTCTATGGCCCTTGAATGATGTTATAAATACCCAAATGTCACTTGGCATTCATGCTCTTAACTAAAAGTCACATTCCTTCTTTAAATACAAAAGTCTGCATGGTGGCTCAATGCTAAAATCTTAGCTACTTGGGAGAAGAGGTCAGGAGGTCACAGTCTGAAGCCAGCCTGGTGAAAAAGAAATTCATAGGACTCCATCTCAACCAAAGGCTGGGCTTGGTGCCATGTGCTTGTTATCCTTCGAAGCACTATGACAACCCAGGGGGCGTGCCTGCCACCCTCATCGATGCAGAAAGTGAGATGCTACCTAAAAACAACCAGTGTATAAAAAGGCCAAAGGTAAGATGCAAATAATAAGAGTATCTACCTAGCAAGTAAATGGGCCCGAGTTCAATCTCCATTACTGCCAACAAAAACAAAAACAAAAACTGGGGATGAGGGCTGGGAATGTGGCTTAGTGGTAGAGTGCTTGCCTGGCATGCATGAAGCCCTGGGCTTGATTCCTCAGTATGACATACACAGAAAAAAACAGAAGTGGCGCTGTGGCTCTAGTGGTAGAGTGCTAGCCTTGAGCACAACAAGCTCAGGGACAGTGCCCAGGTCCTGAGTTCAAGGCCCAGGACTGGCAAAAAACAACAACAAAAAAACAAGGGCTAGAAATATGGCCTAGTAGTAGAGTGCTTGCCTCATATACATGAAGCCCTGGGCTCGATTCCTCAGCACCACATATACAGAAAAGGCCAGAAGTGGTTCTGTGGCTCAAGTTGGCAGAGTAGCCTTGAGCAAAAAGAAGCCAGAGACAATGCTCAGGCCCTGAGTTCAAGGCCCAGGACTGGCAAATAAACAAACAAACAAACAAACAAATAAATAAATGTTAAAAACCAAAAACAGAGATGTATCTCAGTGGTTGAATACTTGCCTCTCAGGCATGCACAGGCCTGAGTATAATCCTCAGTACTGAAAACAAATAAAAAACAACTCTACAAAAGAGATGTGGTGATATACACCTATGATCCTGGCACCCAGGAGGCTAAGGCAAGAGAACTGAGCTTGAGGCCAGTCTGTCTCAAACAAAACAGAACAATTGTAGAGAAGATGTAGGAGGAGGAAGGAGAAAGGAAGGCTTAAAGAAGGTGTATTTTGGGGCTGGGAATATGGCCTAGTGGCAAGAGTGCTTGCCTAGTATACATGAAGCCCTAGGTTTGATTCCCCAGCACCACATATATAGAAAACGGCCAGAAGTGGTGCTGTGGCTCAAGTGGCAGAGTGCTAGCCTTGAGCAAAAAGAAGCCAGGGACAGTGCTCAGGCCCCGAGTCCAAGGCCCAGGAATGCCCCCCCCCACCCAAAGGTGTATTTTCACATGCAGTGTCTTTTATAAGGCAAATTTGTCTTCACATGGCCATGCTTGGCATCACTATATTGAAATGGGTCATTTAATGAGGAGAAAATAAAACTTGTTTATTTTAAAATAACTAAAACCCAGATCTGGGAGTAGAACTCTGTGGTAGAGCTCAGTGATGTGAGGCCCTGGGTCTGAACCTTAGCACTCTAAAACAAAACAAAAAATGAAAATGTACTTTAATTTTAAGACTATGACTTAAACTTAGTTATTAGTGCCCCAGCAGAGGAGAATTACCATACTTACAGAGGAAGGCTTATTTCTAAAAAATTTTAAGCCTGAAAAATGACTACAATGAAAGTTAAAAGAGAAAAGCTTCATGAAATTCAAAAGTACTGAGGGGACTGTTACAAACTCACTGTTACCTGCTTTTTTATTGGGGGGTGTTGTTAATTTTGGGAGTGCTATTGGGATTTGAATCAGGGCCTCATACTCTTATCTATCTTGGCTTTTTCTCAAGGCTGACACTCCATGCCACCACTTCTAGTCTTTTGGTGGTTAACTGAAGAGTCTCTGGAAATTATCTGCCTGGATTGCTTTGAACCCTATCCTCAGAAAAGCTAGGATTACTGGTATGAGCCACTGGTGCCAAGCTGTGAAACAAATTTCCCTTTCCATTTCCTCTCTTTTGTCTCACTGGACAGAAGCATCACCAGGCCCTCTGCCCAACATGGGCATGGGGCAGGTCTGCCTAATGTGTCTCTTCAGCCCGTAAAAGCTGTCCTATTTGTAAAAAGACTAGGTGTCACAGGACCGTAGTTTTCTCTTTGCTGGAACTGAGGTTGAACTTAGGGACCTCGAACTTGCTTGGCTGGCACTCTACCACTTAAATCATCCCTTCAGCCTGGCTTTTTACTGGTGATTTTGGAAATAGTTTCATGGAGCTTTCAACAAAGATTCATCATCCAGATCTCATCTTCCTGAGTAGCTAGAATTGTAGGTGCAAGCTACCAACCCTGGCTTGCTTTTTCTTTTCTCCTTCAGTATTCAAATTTGAACTCTGAGTCTTGTGTTATCACTTGGTTTGCTTCTTCAGCTGGCATCCTATCACTTGAGCCCTGTCTCCAGCCTAGTACCCTGCTTTTCTTACTTCTGTACCTGTCTTCAGAATTGTGGGGTTATGTCAGCTCAATCTCCTGAGGTAGTTTTTCTCAACTGGAAATTAGAGAAACAATAATCCCTATTTTATTGGTTTACTGTGAGAACCAAAAAGAAAAAGTACATACACAGAGCTGGATGCCAGGCACACAAGTGAAAAACTCTGCTACTGTAACTGGCTGAATTCTAATTGTTTAGTTCAAGAGTGGCCTCTGAGGCTGGGAATGTGGCTTAGTGGTAGAGTGCTTGCCTAGCATACATGAAGCCCTGGGTTTGATTCCTTAGTACCACATAAACAGAAAAAGCCAGAAGTGGTGCTGTGGCTGAAGTGCTAGAGTACTAGCCTTGAGCAAAAGCAGCTCAGGGACAGTGCCCAGACCCTGGGTTCAAGCCCCAGGACTGTCAAAATAAATAAATAAATAAATAGGAGGGGGGAAAAAGGAGAAAAAACGTGGTTCTGTCTTACTGCCTTGCCCAGACCACAGCCTAGCAGAACTCTGACCTCAGTTGACTCTTCTTGCTCATTGATCACAAGGAAGGCATCTTCTGCGGCCTGTCGTTTGACATCTGCTATGGTTTGTTCCATTCGAGCTCTCTCTGTTGCAATCACTTCAAAGGCTTTTTGCTCAGCCTCAGCAACCGCCTTCTGTACTTCTGACATGGCCTGAATTTTCACCTTATTCACAGCTTCTTCTGGAAGAAAGTGACAGTAAAATCAACTGGCCGGGCAATCTTTTCCCTCCCCTTTCCAGCATTTCTAAGAGGGACAAAGCAGAAGAAACAGAATGCACAGCAAGGAACATGATATGGGGCAGAACCAAAGTATGTCAAAGTGGAGGCAGAAGGGGAGGACGGCAATGCTATGCAAGGTGAGATGAGTATACACCAAGAGCTGGCATAGTGGCAGGTGACATGTGTCCCTGGATGCTCCAGGGACACATAAGTGACTGGAAGAAATTTCCATATGGGAGACTTTTCACACTAAAGAAAGATGAGCCAGAGCAGGGCGCGCTGGTGGCTCATGCCTATAATCCTAGCTACTCAGGAGCTGAGATCTGGGGATTGCAGGTTCAGTCAGACCAGGTAGGAAAGTCTGTGAGACTCTTATCTCCAATTAACCACCAGAAAACCAGGAATAGAATGCTAGTCTTGAGCGAAAAAGCACAGGGATAGTGCCCAAGCTTTGAATTCAAGCCCCATCACCACCACCACCACCACCACCAACAACAACAATAAAAGGGGGGGGGAGGAAGAAAGTGGAGGAGGGGGTGGAGGGGGGGAGGAGGGGGGAGGAGGGGGGAGGAGGAGGAGGAGGAGGAGGAGGAGGAGAAAAGAAAGATGAGCTAGCTATCCAGATTTGGCAGCTACTATCTATCCAGTCACCTGGCTCCTGAGTACTCCTTCCTAAGACCAGCCCTCATGGGCATGCCACAGGATATGCTCTATGCATTTTGGCATCACTCAAATGAAAATATGAGCCTTCTCTCATGTTAAGTCCACAGTACTACAGAAATATGCCTAAAGAACAGTAATTGTTCTAGACTACTATGCTAGAAATTCTCATCTTTTTGCTATAGCCTTGAGAAAGCCTTACCCAAAGGCCAAGGACTACTGGCTTCCTTTCCTCAGGCTAGAGACACAGATATACTACGGCTACCACAGCCACGCTTAGAGATTAGATGTGGTGAATAATGCCTTGTGGGGGAGGGGGTGGGGTGGGGGGTTACTGGGGTTTGAACTCAAGGCCATGTGCTCTTGACTTTTCTACTCAGGGCTGCTTCTCGACCACTTGAGAGCTATATGTCCATTTCTGACTTTTTGCTGGTTAACTGGAGATATAAGTCTTCTAGACTTTTCTGTCTGGGCTGACTTCAAACCTCAATCCTCAGATCTCATGGTGAGTGTACCAACAGAATTTACCCTCACACTTTATGGGCAGACTGATAAAAACTACAGTTTGGGTATCTGTCTTATCAGAGCCTATGTATGGTAATGGAGAACATTTTAAACTGAGCAAGGGACTTTTATCTTGCTAGCTTAACTTCAAAGTTGGGCTGTTAACCACAGTCAACTAAGGTACCTCCTAAGTAGTCAAGTCACTAGCTACAAGGAGATCATGTATATGGTAGTCTTTCTCTCTACTTTACCACATCTTCATTTCCTACACTTCTATTCCACTTACCAATATAATATACGTTTTCCCATTTCTAGTTGCATGTCATTTTCCAAACTTCTTCACGTGGTAAAATAATAAAAATTTTGTTCGGAAAACTATAAACTAATGAAATGAACAACTGACATTTGGATGTTTTTCAAGTTGCCTCTTCCTTGCCTCAAGAATATACTAAAAAGCTATCTTTTATTAGGCAGAAGAGGGAGGTTCAGAGGACTAAACTCAGTGCTTCACACACATGGAAGCACTCTACCACCGAGCTATTCCCCCAGCTCTAAAAAACAGCTTACAATTTACAAATTGTATTTCAATCTGAACCATTTGTTCTTAAAGGGAAATGTTCAAAAATCACATGAAAGTGAAGAATCTGGGCAGGGAATGTGGTTTAGTGGAAGAATGCTTGGCTAGCATGCATGAAAGCCTGGGTTCAGTTCCTCAGCACCACATAAACAGAAAAAGCTAGAAGTGGCGCTGTGGCTCAAGTGGTAGAGTGCTAGCCTTGAGCAAAAAGAAGCCAAAGCCCTGAGTTCAAGCCCCAGGATTGGCAAAAAAAAAATAGAAAAGAAAATGAAGAATCGGGATGGATTCACTGTTGCTAGCATTTCTTTTTCTGTGGTGGTAGGGACTGAACTCAGAGCTCAGCACAGGCTAAGCAAATGTTTGCTTCATCACTGAGTTACATCTCTAGCCCAAGAACAGTCCTGACTAGGATACAGAGTAAATGAAAGAAAGAACTGAGGGGCTGAAGAGCTGTGCAAGAGCAGAAGGAAGCCAATGCGGTGGCAGCATGAACACACTATGTGATGCAGAAGAGGAGACTGCAGAAAACAGCTGAGTAATTGAGGCCTCACCATAACCCAGGAGAAGGGTGTGAAAGGGACACAAAAGGTAGTCAGGAGATATTCAGGATCAGGTGGAAGGGGAGAAGTAGGAATCAACAACTCCACGAAGGAGTTATTAGATAACTAAAAGGCCTGTTACCAGCCTTTCCCCCAGTATGTGTTACCAGCTTGTACAAACTAGTGAGTGCATGCAGCCTATGTGAAGAGAGACACATACCTGTTTTCTTCCAAAACTCCACAGGTACATAACCTGTTCCTGGCCTACTGGTAAATTCCCGCTGAGAATCTGTACAAAAATGATAAAAAGCACACGGTCAGAAACAGTCTTATTGTTAGGAGACAAGCAAAATAGTATTTATTTGGTACTGTTGTTTTGTAGTGCTGGAGTTCAAACTCAGGCCCACATGCAGGCTAGGCAAGTGATGATCTGGCTTAATTTTTCTTTTTAAAACAAGGGCTTTGAGCCAGGTGCCAGTGGCTCATGCCTGTAATCCTAGCTACTAAGCAGGCTGAGATCTGAGGATCATGGGATGAAGCCAGCCCAGGCAGGAAAGGCCGTGAGACTCTTGTTGTTTTTTTTTTTTTTTGCCAGTCCTGAGGCTTGAACTCAGGGTCTGAGCACTGTCCCTGGCTTCTTTTTGCTCAAGGCTAGCACTCTACCACTTGAGCCACAGTGCCACTTTTGGCTTTTTCTGTATATGTGGTACTAAGGAATCGAACTCAAGGCTTCATATATGCGAGGCAAGCACTCTACCACTAGGCTAGATTCCCAGCCAGCTGTGAGACCTTTATCTCGAATAAACTACTCAAAAAAAAAAAATCAGAAGTAGCACTGTGGCTCAAGTGGTAGAGTGCTAGCCTTGAGCAAAAAGAAGCTCAGGAGCAGTATCCAGGCCCTGAGTTCAAGCCCTAGAACTGGAAAACCAAAAACAAGATATATTCTGGCATCAGCTATTAAGAGTATTTCAAATCAGTGAGATTAAAATAATCTTCTTCTCACATATATATGTCTTGACTTCCCCCCAATATACATTTTAGGAGAGGTTCTTAGAGATGGGTAGGTTGGAAGAAATGAAGGGAGAACGATGGAAGGGGTGACCATTTATCAAGATATATTATACTTGAACTGACATGAGGAATTAAACTTTTTTTACAACTACAAATAAAGTAATAATTATTTTTTCCTCTCTTTTTTTTTGGGGGGGGGTGCTAGTCCTGGGGCTTGAACTTAGTCCTGGGCACTGTCCCTTAGCTTTATCTGCTCAAGACATCAAGATGTCTAATCTATCACTTGAGCCACAGCTCTACTTTTAGCTTTTTGGTGATTAATTGGAGAAGAGATTCATGAGTGCCAGGCGCTGGTTGCTCATGCCTATAATCCTAGCTACTCAGGAGGCTGAGATCTAACGGTCGTGGTTCAAAGCCAGTAGGTAGGAAAGGCTGTGAGACTCTTATTTTCAATTAACCACCAGAAAACCACAAGTGGTTCTGTGGCTCAAAGTGGTAGAGGACTAGCCTTGAGTGAAAAAAGCTCAGGGGAAAGTGCCCATGTTCTGACTCATGTCACATGACCAATCCCCCCCCCAAAAAAAAACAAAACAAAAACAAAATACAACACAAAAAGCCAAGTCTAAGTAGCATAAGAATGCCAATTCTACAATGCTGATTAAAAAAAAAAAAGTAGTACCAACTGTTACCTTAATCCAGAGGAATCATTTTCAACAATTTTGTGTGTGTGTGTGTGTGTGTGTGTGTGTGTGTGTGTGTGTGTGTGTTGTTGCATTATAGAGTTTGAACCAGGGCACTGCACTTGCTAGGTTATGCATTTCACCACTTAGCATTTACACCTTTAGTCCTTTCTTGGATAGTCTGGTACTTTTGCCTGGGGTACTCCCATATAGCTGATTCTTTCTACTGCTATATCTTACTTTTCCAACTGTCAACACTGTTGTCTTGCCATGACCACATCCTTTCCTTCCATTCTCCCAGTAGATTCATTTGAATTCTGTGACATCATTAGTAACCATCTATTGTATTCTTACTAAAGGAAAATCAGAATACTGTAAAAAAAATTCTTATGATTTTTAAATCTTTTTTTTTTTTTTTTTTTTTTTTTTGGCCAGTCCTGGACCTTGGACTCAGGGCCTAAGCACCGTCCCTGGCTTCTTCCCACTCAAGGCTAGCACTCTGCCACCTGAGCCACTGCGCCCCTTCTAGCCGTTTTCCATATATGTGGTGCTGGGGAATCGAACCGAGAGCTTCATGTGTAGGAGGCAAGCACTCTTGCCACTAGGCCATATTCCCAGCCCCTCTTATGATTTTTTGCAGCTATCTTCCTGAAAAAGTTTGTTTTCTTGAAGTCACTAATTTCCTTCTATTCTAGGCACATATTGCCCAGTGCCAGTGCCATGTGCCAGTAATCCTGTCTTCTATTTTGCTAGATATTAAAATCACAATTCGAAGCCAGCCTGAACAAGAAAGTCTGTAAGACTCTTATCTCCAATTAACCAGCAAAAAGCTGGAAGTGGAGCTTTGGCTCAAGGGGTAGAGCACTAGCCCTGAGCAAAAAAGCTCAGGGACAACATCCAGGCCTTGAGTTCAATCCTCAGTACTGGTACAAAGACAACCTCCAGAGACCTGAAGATTAGCTTTGTCTGTTTTTGAAGATTTTATGAAAGGAATCACACCAAGTAATTAAAAAAAATCTTGCTGCACTAGAGACATCCCACATAAAACGGTGCTCATCTATGGTTAGCCTAAGAGCCAAGGTTGTGGGTGGGATGGAAAGTGAGATCCCTTAGCTACTTAGTATTGGACACATGGCATCATTTCTGGCTTGGCCTCAACATTTTCCTGCAAGTTTTTTTTTTTTTTAAGACTAACAGCCGTCTTCTATGGAACATGCGAGGTCTGTAACAAGAAGAAATTCATCCTCCCTAATGAACATTTGGGAACTTCAAGTGGGTGGGTGGAGAAAGTGTGATCACAGATGGCCCATCATTTCAGCTGTGCCTTCGGATGGGGCACATTTTCAGTTACTGGGTAAAAATGATGGAACATTTTGGGGGGATAACTCTGGCTTCCTGCATGCATCCTTGAGAGAAACTCTATTGTAGTCTCTGCTGGTTCAGGCTGGGAAAAAGCAAGATGAGAAAATCCAGCTTGGTCTAACTAAACCTTTTGTAGTGTAGGAGCCTTTTGTAGGTGATGATTAACAGTGGTATTTTCCTAGACAGAGAACTGAGAAAAAGGAAGCAAAATAATGTGAACAATTTCAAAGTTATTGTTAAAAATAAAAGTGATGGCATGAAAGAGTGCCTACTTGTGATTTTAGAGTGCCTTCCTTCCCTCTTTCTTGCACACATACTAGCCAAGTGCTCCATCACTCAGCTACCTTCATAGACACCTATTACCGTCTCATGGTTCTTGACTTTGAACTCCTTTTCCAAGGCAGGCCATACAAACACCTCTTTCCTTTGTCTTGCTTTCAGTCTTGGATCTGGCTAAGACAGAAATTCTCTTAATCTAGCTTTGTCTGAACGTAAGACCCTCTTTCTTCCAAAGAGTCCTGCCTCAAATCCTGGAGAAAGAAATGTTGCAGAAAGGCAGAGACTGCTGAGGCAGACAGACCTTTCTGAGTTTTTCCCATTCTGTCTCTTGGCATTAGATATGCCATAACTTTACATGAAAGTCCAAAAGGACAGGGTTTGAAGAGCTTCTGGCCAGCTGGAGTGCAACAGGTCGAGAGATGACAGAGAAGCTCCATCCTCCTCCCTGAACTTGCCTATGAATCAGTCCCAGTGTATGCTCGGCAACATCCTTTATGTAAGAGTAAATGTGTTTCCCTGTGTTCTGTGAACCACTCAACTAAATTCATTGAACCCAAGCAGGCTGCTGTAGGAATCCTGACTGATAGCCAGTAGGTAAAACAACCTGGGGCTTCTGTCTGACATCTGAAATGTAATATGGGTCGGGTGCCAGTGGCTCACACTTTTAATCCTAGCTACTCAGGAGGCTGAGATTGTGGTCTGAAGCCAGTCTGGGCATAAAAGTCCACATGAGACTCTTATCTCCAATCAATTGCTCAAAACCCAGAAGTGTCACCGTGGCTCAAAAGCGGTAGAACTCTAGCCTTGAGCCAAAAGAAGCTCAGGGACAGTGCCCAGATCCTCAGTCCAAGCCCTATAACTGACAAAAAAATAAAATGTAATGTGGAATGTGGCCTTATATGCAGGTATAGATAGTGCCAGAAGAGAACTGTAGGCTAGGACACTCATAGTTGTGTCTACGACTGTAGGATTGCTTGTTGGTATGGAGAAATTCCTATCTATCTGGAGTTTAAAGAAGTCTGTGTTAATTCACAACAGCCAAAATATGGAAACAACCCTGATGCCCCACTACAGATGAATGGATCCAAAAAATGTGGTACCTGTACACAATGGAATACTACATAGTGATTAGAAATGATAAAATAATGGCATTTGCAGGGAAATGGTCAGATCTTGAACAAATAATGTTGAGGCAGGCCTAGAACACAGAGAACAAAGGTGCATGGTCTCCTTGATATATAATTGTTGGGGGGAGAGGGTAGAACAGTAGAGATCATGCCTGTAAAATTACAAACTTCTTTTCAAATGGTATTTCCACATGTTTGGGTCAGCAACTTTATGTTATGTATCTAAAACCAAAACAATTACTAAATAAACATAAAAAGGTCTAGGATAGACCAATCAGAGGATCACAATAGCTCAACAGCTATGTACATATGATTATATAAGATGAGGCTAAGCAAAATGAACTCCAAGAGAAGGAAACAGGAGATTTTATTGTTGTCACTACCTTATTATGTAACTGTACCCCCTCTGTACATGACATTGCCAATAAAATTTAATTTAAAAAAATAGTCTGTGTTGAGTATGGTATGAGAACAGAGGAGAACAAATCAACAGTGTTTTGTTTTTTTTTCTGATAGGGTAGTACATTCAGCCCAGCTTAATTTATCAACCAAACACTGTATTTGTAGGGTATATGTGTATGTCTCCCTCCCCATATATAGAGAAAATATTTGTTAAACCACAATCATTCACATAGACAATGTGAATATTTAAGGATATTCCTTGTAGAGACAAGAAAAAAAACGTACATTTCTTGACAATGTCTTTCAAGTCTATACATAATTTTCCTTTACTTTGCATAACCACCACTTAAGGTTCCCTAACCCCACAATTCAGCACTAGTTGGCTTTAAAAGTAAATCAGACTTGCTGGCTGGGTGTGGTGATACATGCTTGTAATCCCAGCACTTGGGAGGCTAAGGCAATAGGATTTCAAGTTCATGGCCATCCTGAGCTATAAAGCAAGACTCTGTCTTAAAAATAAAACAAAACAGAAAAAACAGTGCTGCTTAGCAAGCATGAGGACCTGAGGTCCACCCTGAGTACTACCAAAAAACAAATAAACAAAACCACACCCTACGTTTCCCGTGTTAGGTGGAATCTACAGGCTGCTGTTCATTCTGGGCTGCCATCGTACTTGGCCCTTACCATTGCTGAGAGAATCTGCACTCCCAGGGCTGTGCTGCCTGGAGACCAACTCAGTTCCCGTTTTTCTCATCTCTGTGTTTTCATTAAATCGTCTCTTCCAGTAGTTGAGTTCTTCGCGATCAGATTCCTGACAGCGCCTCAGAACTGACATGGAGCGCCTTGTTTTCTCTACCATTTCCATAATGCAATTCAGGGCCTGAATCACAGAGAAAGTATAACGAATACCGAAAATCAAAGATAGGTAAACAGTATAAAAATTATAAGACATTATAATAGTATAAAATTGGACACATTTATGAATACACATTTGAAAGCCTTTTTTTTTGGCCAGTCCAGGGCTTGAACTCAGGGCCTGGGAGCTTCTTTTGCTCAAGGCTAGCACTCTACCACTTGAGCCACAGTGCTACTTCTAGTTTTTTTGTGTTTATGTGGTACTGAGGAATGGAACCCAGGGCTTTGTGAATGCTAGGCAAGCACTCTACCACTGAGCCACACTCCCAGCCTGAAAGCCTTTCTTATACCTTCTATCTAAATATATATATAGCAATCCCTTCATATCCATGGAGATTTGCTTCCAGGACCCACAGCAGATACTGTCATGGATACTCAAGTTGCTAAGTGAAATAATGTAGTGTTTGCAAATAAACTCCTCTTCTTCCCGTATACTTTATATCATAGTTAGATTACTGATTACCTAGTGTAAATACTATGAAAGTAATTGTTATGCTGTTAGGGAACAAAAATGCATTCTTTGAATATTTTCCTTTTCTTTTCAAACTACAATTTGACCTTTGCCTCATGCTTGCTAAGCAGGCATTCTACCACTTGAGACACTCTGCCAGTCTCTTTGAATTGGTTATTATTTTCAAGGTAAGGATCTTGCTTTATTGCCTGTGCTGGTCTGGGCTGTGATATTATTTGTTTTTCCCATTGTCACTGAGATGCCATGTTAACAGGGAAGCTATTATTGGTTAGGAGGGAATTTCTAGCTGGGTGCTGGTAGCTCATGCCTGTTATTCTAGCTACTCAGGAGGAAAGTCCCTGAAACTCTTATCTCCAATAAACTACTTAGAAAAGCCAGAAGTGATGTTGTGGTTCAAGAGATAGAGTGCTAGCATTGAACATAAAGAGGCTCAGGGACAATGCCCAAGCCCTGAGTTCAAGCCCCAGGATGGGGGTAGGTGGGGGTGGGGGGAGTCTCTAGGCTGGCTTCTATTTTTTTTCTGCCAATCCCGGGACTTGAGCTCAGGGCCTGAGCACTGTCCCTGGCTTCTTTTTGCTCAAGGCTAGTATTCTGCCACTTGAGCCACAGCACCACTTCTGGCCATTTTCTATACATGTGATGCTGGGGAAATGAACCCAGGGCTTCATGTATATGAGGCAGGGAATTGAAGCCAAGGCTTCATGTATATGAGGCAAGCACTCTTGCCACTAGGCCATATCCCCAGCCCTAGGCTGGCTTCTAATCAGGGATCAACTCCCAGTCTGTCAAGTAGTAGGATCACAGGCTTAAGCTATCACATTCATCTTTTTCTCTGAATATTTTCTATTCACAGTTGGTTAACTTCCCCAGTGCCAAACCCACAGAAGTGAAATCTGTGGATAGAAAGCCAACTATACACATACACGTACACGTACACACACACATATACACATAATGAAATGGACATGTTCTGAGAATTGCATCCCTTGCCCATTTCTTTGTGGTGTGACATGACAGAGTATTTATACAAAGACAGCTATGCTGTTACCAGAAGATGCAGTCTTCTGGGGTCACATTCCTTTTTTTTGCCAGTCCTGGAGCTGGAACTCAGGGCCTGAGCACTGTCCCTGGCTTCCTTTTGCTCAAGGCATGAGCTACAGTATCATTTCTGGCTTTTTTTCTGTTTATGTGGTGCTGAGGAATTGAACCCAGGGCTTCATGTATGCTAGGCAAGCACTCTACTACTAAACCACATTCCCAGTCCTGTGGGGTCACATTCTTAAGTGTAGTATATCACTGACTGAAACGTTATTATGATATGACTTTGCTTTTCAGATTTCAGAATGCTTCTTAGGATTCTTCAACGTGAAAGCAGGCATACAATCTTATTATAACATTTTTTTGGGGTGTGTGTGTGTGTGTGTCTGTCATGGGCTTGAACTTTGGGCCTGGGCACTGTCCCTGAGCTCTTCAGCGGTCTCTTGTTATTTGATGAATCCAGAGAGAGAGAGAAAGAGAGAGAGAGAGAGTGAGAGAGAGAGAGAGTATGTGTGTACTGGGGCTTGAACTCAGGGCCTGAGTGCTGTCCCTGAGTTTTTGTGCTCAAGGCTAACTCTCTACCCTGAGCCACAGCTCCACTTCCAATAAAACAGATTTTTATAGTAATGCAACGGGTCTGAGTAATAAGAACGAAGGACAAATGTTAGTTAAGAAGAAAAAATAGGTGGCACTGTTGGTTCACCTATAATCCTAGCTACTCAAGAGGTTGAGATGTGAGGATCACAGTTTAAAGCCAGCTGGGCAGGAAAATTTGGGAGACTCTTTTTTTTCTTATTTATTGTAAAAGTGATGTACAGAGAGGTTACAGTTTCATACGTTAGGTCTTGGGTACATTTCTTGTACTGTTTGTTACCTCCTCCCTCCCCCTTCCCCTCTCTGGGAGACTCTTATCTCCAATTAACCAATTTTTAAAAAAAGGCTTGAAGTGGAGCTGTGGTTCAAGTGGCAGAACACCAGACTACCACTTGAAAAAGTAGAAAAAGCTCAGAGACAGGGGGGCCATGTCATGAGTTTAAGACCTGCACCAAACAAAAGCAACAACAAAAAAGGACTTTTTATCCTTATCACAAAGGCAGGAATCAGTAAAGCTGATTGAACTCACAAGCCCTTCTTTTTTTTTTTTTTTGGCCAGTCCTGGGCCTTGGACTCAGGGCCTGAGCACTGTCCCTGGCTTCTTCCCGCTCAAGGCTAGCACTCTGCCCCTTGAGCCACAGCGCCATTTCTGGCCGTTTTCTGTATATGTGGTGCTGGGGAATCGAACCTAGGGCCTCGTGTATCTGAGGCAGGCACTCTTGCCACTAGGCTATATCCCCAGCCCTCACAAGCCCTTCTTACATGACAATTTGTCTTATGACTTGAAGCAATCACCCTACCACCATGATTTGAGAATGATTCTATAGCTTTCCAGCTACATAGACCAGCTTTTCTTAAAAATGCCTCTTGGGGCTGGGAATATGGCCTAGTGGTAGAGTGCTTGCCTCATATACATGAAGCCCTGGGTTCGATTCCTCAGCATCGCATATATAGAAAAAGCAGTGGTACTGTGGTTCAAGTAGAAGAGTGCTAGCCTTGAGCAAAAAGAAGCCAGGGACAGTGCTCAAGCGCTGAGTTTAAGCCCAGGACTGGCCAAAAGATAAAAAAAAAAAAAAAAAAAAGTCTCTTGCTATGTTAAGTACACCGGTAACATTAACAATTAAAACAGGGGCTGGGAATATGGCCTAGCTTGCCTTGTATACATGAAGCCCCGAGTTCAATTCCTCAGTACCACATATATAGAAAAAGGCCAGAAGTCTAAGCCCCAGGACTGGCACAAACAAATAAACAAACAAAACAACAACAATTAAAACAGTTGGGGAAATCAAACATAATGTAAGCTGTAATTCTTACATGGTCAAGATGTTTCCATTCATCAGCCCATTCCCTTTCTGTCAAACGGTGGTCTACCAACTCATCTTGATAGCTTCCATTTATACCTATGAAAAATGAGAGATTAAATATGAGGACAGTAGGAAGAAAAATGAGAAATAAATTCTGTCAGGTTAAATAAATATACATTACTTGCAAGTAAGAGCATGTTATTAAGAGAATGATTCAAAATAGTGTGTGGGACCCACAAAATGATATAACAAAGGATCAGTATTCAGATTTAACAAAGTCAGGGACAAAAAAGGCTGAGAATGTGGCAGAGTACTTGTCTAGCATGCATGAAGCCCTGGGTTCAATTCCTCAGTACCACATGAACAGAAAAGGCCAGGTGTTGCTCAAGTTTTAGAGTGCCAGCCTTGAGAAAATGAAGTTCAAGGACAATGTGCAGGCCCTGAGCTCAAGCCCCAGGACTGAAAAAGGAAAAGAAGCTTGAAGCTCAGGGACCGAACCCAAGCCTAGAGTTAAAGGACCAACCAAAGTAAGAGAAAGAAAGGAAGAAAGCTCAGGGACAACGCCTAGACCCTGAGTTCTTGAGTTCTCTCTCTCTCTCTCTCTCTCTCTCTCTCTCTCTCTCTCTCTCT
Organism: Perognathus longimembris pacificus; assembly: GCF_023159225.1. Lineage (NCBI taxonomy): Eukaryota > Metazoa > Chordata > Mammalia > Rodentia > Heteromyidae > Perognathus > Perognathus longimembris. The sequence goes on along the minus strand of NC_063166.1, from coordinate 68,078,860 downwards.
CTCTCTCTCTCTCTCTCTCTCTCACACACACACACACACACACACACACACACACACACGGGAAAATGGAGAAACGGAAAGGGAAATGTAGGAGAGGGAAGGGTAAGGAGAAAGGGGAAAGTGAAAGAAAAGGAAAAACCAATAGGCTATGTCACAGGCAAGAAGGTAGGATGAAAACATTCAAAAAACATTACAAAAAGCCACTCAGATAACATTTCATATCCAACATCGTGCAAAAATAAAACAACTGCTAGTACTAAGTGTTGGCAAGCATGTACTGCAGTATGAACTGTTTAACCACCCAAACTTGAGTATGGATTGGAAACAGCTGAGTATTACTAATAGTTAATATATTAACAAAATTTCTAGGAATGTAATCTCTCAGAATCAGGGTACTTAGGATCAAGAGTTGATTATTTCACTTTTTTTGGTCCTAGCACTTCTACCTCAAAGACAACATATTTTTATTGTTTTTTTCCCCCCACAGGTATACACTATGAGACCAGACAACTTTTAATTCTTTATTATAGTACAGTCCATAGAATTTGTTCACTTCTGTTTTTGTTTCAGAAGACCTGAGACAGGTCTTCCTATGTAGTCAAAGCTTATGATCCTCCTGCCTTAGTTTCTCAAGTATTTGGATTATAGGTACTACCACATACAGTTGATATTTACCACTGTATTCACTTTCTTATTTTTATAAAGTTGACTTTACTTTTTCAGATTTTTATCTAGATAATAGCTTATTTCTAGCAATATCACAACGAGGATAGCAACAAAACATAAAATGGAGCTAAATACCACATAGTATCAATTACAAATAATCTCTTCTTTGTATTATGTTTGTGTGTTTTGGAGACAGCAACTTGCTATATGACCCAGGATGGCCTACCATTTGTGATCCTTCTTCCTCAGGCCATAGAGTGTTTAAATTACAGGAGTACACTAGCACACCTGGCTGTACAGTAGTCTCATCATTAATTAAAAAAGAACAACAATGCTATTCTTTGGCTTTATCAACGAGAAAGAAAGAAAATCCTAGATTCTGCCTATACTTAAAGCATTCCCGTGTTGCACAGGTCACTTACTAAGATTGTGGTGCCTCTCACGAACTTCTCGATGTTCTAGCATCTTGTTAGGCTCCCGATACAGGTGAGAAGTTGCGATATCTTCTAAGGTATAGTGCTGAAGAGGTGGAGGAGTTGGGTGGAACTGGCCCCCAGGATTCATGAGAGGCACAGTGAGGGCAGGGCTGTGCCGAGGAGCAGGACTGATGGTGCATACTCTCTTGGCAGGAGGCTCAGAAGGAATTGTATCTCTTTCAAAATTACTCTCTTCCCTCCTGCAGAAAAAAGAGGTGCATATCTGAACAAGTCATCAAGTGTTTGTTCCTATACTTCCAAGAACTGATTGTGTATGTGCTCCAGTGCCAGTCCTGGATGCTTGAACTCAGCTGCCAGGTGCTGTTCTTGAGCTTTTGTGCTCAAGGTTAGTGCTCTACCAATGAGCCACAGCTCCATTTCTGGCTTTTTTTTGTGCTTAATTGGAAATAAAAGTCTCACGGACTTTCCTGCCCAGGCTGTTTTTGAACCAAAATCCTGAGATCTCAGCCTCTAGAGTAGCTAGGATTTCAGGTGTGAGCCACCGGCACCTGACCTCTATCTAAGCATTGTTATGTACCTTTCTATGCACTTCCCCAAGGAATAAAGTTCTTTCTTTTTTTTCTTTTTGTTGTTAGTGGGGCTTGAACTCATGGCCTGGGCGCTGTCCCTGAGCTCTTTTGCTCAAAGCTAGCACTCTAGGGGCTGGGGATATAGCCTAGTGGCAAGAGTGCCTGCCTCGGATACACGAGGCCCTAGCTTCGATTCCCCAGCACCACATATACAGAAAACGGCCAGAAGTGGCGCTGTGGCTCAAGTGGCAGAGTGCTAGCCTTGAGTGGGAAGAAGCCAGGGACAGTGCTCAGGCCCTGAGTCCAAGGCCCAGGACTGGCCAAAAAAAAAAAAAAAGCTAGCACTCTACCACTTTGAGCCACAGCACTACTTCGAGTTTTCTGGTGGTTAATTGGAGATAAGAGTTTCATAGGCATGGGCTGGGAATGTGGCTTAGTGGTAGAGTGCTTGCCTAGCATGCATGAGGCCCTGGGTTGGATTTCTTGGTACTACATAAACAAAAATAAATAAATAAATAAAATTAAGAATGAGAAACCATGAGTTGAAGCCACAGTACTGGCACATCACTCCCCCTGCCCCACCAAAAAAAAGTTTCATGGACTTTCCCGCTTAGGCTGGCTTTGAACCTCAATCCTCAGATCTCAGCCTCCTGCGTAGCTAGCATTACAGGCATGAGCCAATGGCACCCCACGTTGCTGGCCCCACATGCTAAACATGTACTCTACTACTGAGGTATAACCAGGCTAGCTTTGAACTCTTAGACTTAAGTGATCTCCCCTTTCAGCCTCTAAAGAAGCTAGGGCTACAAGCACATGTCAGAGGTTTAAGAAAAATTGGGCATAAGGCATAAACTTAAATTGTCTCTAGGACCAGTGCTAATTTATTCATATAGCATAAAGAGAGGTCAAATTCATATATAACTAGGCAAAACCATCTAATCCTCATGAGACTAAAAGAAGACAGTATTTTCCTATAAAGGGATATGGAGGATTGTGGGCTCAATGATGTTTAGTATTTTGTTTGTTTTTTGTGCTGGTATTGGGACTTGTACTCAGAGCCTCTTGTTTTTGCTTAGCTCTTTTTGCTCAAGGCTGTTGTTCTACCTCTTAAGCCACATTTCCCCTTCTAGCTTTTTGTTAGTTAACTGGACTTTCATGGATTTGTCTGCCCAAGCTGGCTTTGAACTTTGACCCTCAGATCTCAGCCTCTTGAGTAGCTAGGATTATAGACATATGCCATCAGCGTCCAGCAATGTTTAGGAAAAATTTGAAGTTAAACTTCTTTCTAACTGTAGAGGACAACTGTTAGGGGAAAAAAATCATATAATTAATTAACCCTCTATGACTAGAGTTTTTCAGTCATTCAGCTTTACCCAGAACAAAAGTTCTGCTGTTGTTAATACTGCTTCCTTGATAACCCATGGAATATTGTGGTAGCTATGTGTGATACTATGAGATGTTTGTGTTTCATGTTTATCCTATTCCTGGTATACAATTCCTAAAACCCTTGGAATCTTCGAGGTGCTAACACTTGGAATCTTCAATGAGCTAATTGAAGGCTGGAAGCCCTGAGGTGTCTTCAGAATAGGGACTGGTGAACCAGAGGCACCAAGGCAGAATTACAATTCTGGGATTTTCAGACCCTTTTTCCCCTACGTAGAGGACATAAGCAAAAGGTTAGGTTGATCACCAGCTGGCCAAAGAGATAATCAATCACAGCCATCTAACTGATTACTTTTATATCTTCAACACAAACTTAAAAGAGCAGGCACACAAACTTCTGGAAAGCTGAGCCTGGGGAGATTCCTGGTGAATGGCACTCCCCAGGGAGAGGCTCGGCAGCTCCTCCTTCCTCTTCCACGCCTCAGCCACGCCCATCAAGCCCTTGCATGGTATCCTTTATAATAAGCCAGTACATGCTAATGCTTCCCTGAGAGCTATGAGCCAAAGGGGCAAATTATTCATATCTGAGAAAGGTTGCAGAAAGCTTGAATTATACCTCGTCAGAAACAGGAAGTGCAAAAGGGGGTGCTTATTTGAACAGACAATATTCACAATCACAACCTAGGATTTGAGACTGGCATTTGAAGGAAGGAGACCATCCCGAGGATAGAGGCTTCAAACTTGTTCGCTGTTTCATCTCTAGGCAAAGTCAGCACTGAAGGACAATCAACCCGTGTCCACTTGATGTGTGGGAGAACTCTCTAGTGTATTGACTGCAGAGTGGGAATACAGAGGAAGCTGAGTGCTGTACTGCTTCCGGAGCCCTGTACCCACCCAAGTTCCACAGCAGAGTTTCTCACCTTGAGTATGTGAACTTTTGGGACAAAGCAGAAAACAACCTAGCTACAACCCAAGCAACTGAATTCTCTCTTACACAAGAAAAAGGATGAGTCACAGTGGATCCTGAGAACCAAGGTCAACAAATCTTTCTGCTCACCTCTCTGGACTGGGCCTCTTCCCATTTCCATGTACTTCCATGAGTAGCTCAGAAGAGTCCGCTGGAGACGCAATGCTGGTGTTGAGCAGAAGGTGTTCGTGTTGTGCTAGGTACTGGGATGGGGTCTGCTTGGCAGCCCGTGCACAATGCAACAGTTCTCGCTGTAGCAGTGGCAGGTTGGCCTTGAAAAGAAGCAGTGGAAGTAGTACTGAGCCCTACTTCACAAGGATTGGCACCTCAAAGGGCTCTCACAAAGCAGGTAACAATCCTCTGCTGGCTAACCTAATTCTCTCATCAGACATTTTAGTGAGTAAAGTGACATCTCTTATTCCATATCTCAATTACTAGTTGACTTGTTTCTTGCCACAAGATGTCAATCCCCTAAGGAAGGGGCTGTAACATAGTTATCTTCCTTTGTGGACCAGTAAAGAGTCAAAGCTTAATGAAGATCTGTTGACCACGAGGGGCCCTGGCAGCTCATGTATGTAATCCTAGCTACTCAGGAGACTGAGATCTGAGGATTACAGTTCAAAGCCAGTCCAGGCAGTAAAGTCTATGAGACTCTTATTTCTAAGTAACCACCAGAAAACCGGAAGTAGAGCTGTGGCTAAAAGTAGTAAAGTGCTAGCCTTGAGCAAAAGAGCTTAGGGCCCAGGCCCTGAGTTCAAGCCCCACAACCAACCAAAAAACAAATGAGTGAGGGGATAGCAAGTTTGACAATAAATGTACTCACTACCTTATGTATGTAACTAACCCCTCTGTACATCACCTTGACAATAAAATTAAATTAAAAAAAGGAAGATTTGTTGCCCATATAATTTCAAAACATGCATTTTTTTCCCTTTTTGTGTGGTTCTGGGGTTTAAACTCAGGGACTAGAACTTGCTCAGTCTGCTTACTCTGGTCCCGCCTTTGGCTGGTTATTTTGGAGATGAGTCTTAAGGAGAGATTGATTTCTGCCTGGTCTGGCTTTGAATCATGAGTTTCTGGATCTCCTGAGTAGCTAAGGATTAAAGGTGTGAAAACCACAGGAAGAAACATATTTCTTAACAACGTTTCCCTTTTCCTTTTGCTAGTAATGGGGAACATAACATTATGCATGTTGGCATGCATGTCCAACACTAAGGTACTTCCCTAGTTCCAAAATATAAACACTTGGGCCACCTGGAGAATGATCACTGCTTACAAGGAACTAAGACTAACTCACTATTATTCTCAACTCTGGATTCTTTTCTGAATCAAAAACTATCTCAGTCTTTTTGTGTTCTCTAGAGTAATGCCTTGGAATTCTGGATGCTGGGATTATTGTGGAACATGGGGTTTTGCAAAGGAGTACTGGGGGTAATCTAATCTGTTAGATAATTATGCACTGATTTTTTTCTTGTTGTAATTAGGAAACTTAGTGGAAGCAAATCATAAAAATTCCATATACTGCCGGGTACCAGTGGCTCAAGCCTGTAAGCCTAGCTACTCAGGAGGCTGAAGTATAAAGTCTGTGTTTCAAAACCAGTCTGGGCATGAAAGTTCTGTGAAATACTATTATTATTAATTTATTTATTTATTTTGGCCAGTCCTGGGGCTTGGGACTCAGGGCCTGGGCACCGTCCCTAGCTTCTTTTTGCTCAAGGCTAGCACTCTTCCTCTGAGCCACAGCGCCACTTCCTGTCTTTTCTGTTTATGTGGTGCGAGGAATTGAACCCAGGGCTTTGTGCATGCTAAGCAAGTACTCTACCACTAAGCCACATTCCCAGTCACTGAAATGCTTATCTCTAATAAACTATCAAAAAGCCAGAAGTGGTATGGTGATTCAATTAAAATGTAATTGGAAAAAAGTAATTGGTGAAATAAAATACATTCACTCTGAAAAAAAAAAAGTGGAGCTGTGGCTTAAAGTGGTAGCGAGCTAGCCTTGAACAAAAAGCTCAGGGACAGTGCCCATGCCCCTGACTGAGTTCAAGCCCCAGGAGGAATTTTTTCTTTTTTCTTTTCTTTGCCAGTCCTGGGGCATGAACTCAACTCAGGGCTTAGGCACTGTCCCTGAGCTTCTTTTGCTCAAAGCTAGCACTCTACCCAGCTCTCCATATATCTTTTAAATCACAGAATTCTACTTTTATAAAAAGAATTTATGTTCCCTGTATTTCTTTTAGTACAAAGATAGTGCTTGCCTAGCATGCACGAAGTCCTGGGTTCGATTCCTCAGCACCACATAAACAGAAAATTGGTGCTGTGGCTCATGAGGTAGAGTGTTAGCCTTGAGCAAAAAGAAGCCAGGGACAATGTCCAGGCCCTGAGTTCAAGCCCCAGGACTGGCACCAAAAAAAAAAAAAGATAAAGAATGACATTTTTCTCCCCGTATTTAAACATAATCCAGGCTGAGCCTGTAACAGAAGTTTTTATTCTCAAGGGACAGATGAGCAAGCAAAAGGAGCTTTAATACATGCAAGTAGTCATCCCCTCACTGAAGGTTAATTTAGTAGGCACCATAATTAGTGACTGTTTTAAAGCAGAAATAAATTGACAAAACCCCAAATGCTAGCCAAAAAGCTGCCATAACAACCTACCTCATGCTGTTTTCCAAAATAACAGAGTTAAGAATAGAGAGTTTAACAATATAAAACACTTTAAGTCTGTTCTCTAACCTCAATCTTATTGCACCTGTAAAAGCTGAACTGAGACTGGGAATGTGGCTTACTGGCAGAGTGCTTGCCTAGCATGCATGAAGCCCTGTGTACCACATCCACAGAAAAAGCCAGAAGTAGCACTGTGGCTCAAGTGGTAGAGTGCTAGCCTTGAGCAAAAGAAGCTCAGAGATAGTGTACAGGTCCTGAGTTCAAGCCCTCAGACTGGGGGGAAAGGGGGGACGACCGAACTGAAAAAAGTTGTATGTTTGCATTTGTGGCATGTGTCCTTTGGTTAAAAAAGGAGAAGAAAAAGAGAAGGAAAGAAAAGCACAAATTCATTTCTAAAAAATACATATTTCAGAAATCTTTCTTGATTCCAGAATCTTAAGAGAATAATTGTTTACTGTTTCTGACACGCAGTTGTTTCAGAGCTAGAAAAGTTTCAAAGACTGCTCTGAGCAGTTGGGGTTAGCACAGTATTAGAACATAGCCACACACCAGCCTGTACATCTTCCTCTATATGCTTGTTATGATCCAATTAAAACCTTTTATTGTCCTGGTCAGTTATGGGGCTTGAACTCAGGATCTGGAGACTGTCCCTGAGCTCTTTCGCTCAAGACTAGTGCTCTATCACTTTGAGTTATAGTGCCACTTCTGGGTTTCTGGTGGTTAATTGGATATAAGAGTCTCCTGGCCTTTCCTGCCCAGGATGGCTCTGAACCATGATCCTCAGATCTCAGCCTCCTGAGTAGCAAGGATTATAGGCATGAGGCACCAGTAACCGGCTCAAAACATTTTTTTTTTTTTTTTTTTTGGCCAGTCCTGGGCCTTGGACTCAGGGCCTGAGCACTGTCCCTGGCTTCCTTTTTGCTCAAGGCTAGCACTCTGCCACCTGAGCCACAGCGCCACTTCTGGCCGTTTTCTGTATATGTGGTGCTGGGGAATCGAACCCAGGGCCTCATGTATACGAGGCAAGCTCTCTCGCCACTAGGCCATATCCCCAGCCCGGCTCAAAACATTTTAAAAACTGGTATTATGTTGGACACGGTGGTGTATTCCTGCAATTACTATTCATGGTAGGCTGAGCCAAGAGAACTATAAAGTTTTAGGATAGCATGATCTATATAATAAGACCTTGTCTCAACAAGAAAAGAACAAACAAGAGTGTCAATATGTTAGTGTGTTACTAAAATGGTCCTTCCCATTATTTTCTTTCAGGATTCTGGAGTTTGAGTTCAGAGCCTGCATTCATTAGCTATGTGTTATACCATTTGAGCCACATCTCCAGCACCTTTTTGCTTTACTTGCTTTTCAGATAGGGTCTCACTATCTTCCTACATATGCCCCCTGAGAACTTGGGATTACCGTGCTTCCTTCACCAAACAGAAAAGTCTTGGTTTTAGACTGCGGGAGTAGCCTAAGCGGTAGAATGTCTAGGATGTGTGAGTCCCTAAGATCGAACCTAAGACATTTTGGTTTTGTTTTGCTATAAAGAACATAAATGGGATACTAGTAGAATATAAATCAGGTCAATAGACTAGTAATCGTGTGGAATCAAAAATTAATCTTCTGATTAGATCATTTTATTTACATTCATCATATCTAGCTTTCTTATTCTCAAATATTTCAGAAGAAAAATAGAGAATGATAATGAAATGTAATAATATGTTAACATTTAAAGAATCTGGGGAAAGGCTATACAGATTTATTTATTTATTTAGTGAGTGGTGGAGCTTGAACTCAGCCTGGGCGCGCTCTTCAGCTCAAGGCCAGTGTTCCACCACTTGAGCCATAGCACCACTTCCGGTTTTCAGGTGGTTAACTGGAGATAAGAGTATCATGATCTTTCTTCCCTGGGCTTCCCATGATCTTCAGATTTCCACCTCCTAAGTAGCTAGGATTACAGGCACAGCCACCGGCACCCAGCTCAGAAATTTTATTATACCAGTTTCTAGCTCATCTGTGAGCATGAAATTATTCCAAAATAAAATATTTCTAAAAGGTTAGCTGTATAAATGTAATACTACCTTAGTTATAACAGGTAAATATGCATAATGATTTAAAACAGTACCTAAAAATTTATGTTTCAGGAAACAATACCAGAGGACATGAATGCAAGACTAGGTTACCTGGGGCTTAGGAATACAAATATAGCCTATCATATTCTCCTAGCCTTGTGGCAAATCACAAGTACATAAGCCTATATTCTCATATAACACAAACTATTATAAGGCCCATACTTTTTCTGCCTCAGCCTACTTACCCCTCCTTCTTCCCATGCCTGCTTGTTCTTATTCTGTGCGTTACCAACAGTGTCTGCACACAGACCACACTCAAGGCTTTTGCAATCTGCATCTCATCATGCAGGAGAGTTATTTACAGATTGCACTCACACCTCTCTACCAGCCCAAAATAAAACAAACACATGAAACTGTAGAGAGCTACCCTGATTTGCATGGCAGAACAGTGATCAGGAAGACTGAGGAAATGCTGAAGATAAATTATGATCTGTAGCTCCCACAGTTACCTTGAGAAATGGAATCACAAAGGGACGAAGAGGAAAGTTTGTGGCCTCTTGGAGCTTGCAATGGAATTCTTCAATTGTCACTGTTGAGTTCTGAAAAGATGAACAATGTTCAGCTTCTAAAACTGAATACAGTCTCACAATGCTGAACCCTGAACTGAGATCTCACTCAAAGGCTAACCAAACTGCTTCCTCAATGGTGGAAGCTCCACCTCTCTGAATGTTTATGTTTTGCCAGTTTCGGCAGCAAATTACTTTGAGTAAGGCCTGTGCTAAATGATAATTTCCAGAGTGAAAAGAAGTGTTAGAAGCTCAGTTGTCAAAAACAAAGACAGTGAGACTCTGCTTCTGGTTATGAAAAGTATACCTAAATATTAATTCATTCATTTATTCATTCATTATTTTGTTGGTCCAAGGACTTGAACTCAAGACCTGAGCACTGTCCCTGGACGTGCTTCTTTTTGCTCAAGATTAGCATTTTACCACTTGAGCAGCTCAAGTGGCTAATTGGAGATAAGAGTATCACAGACTTTCCTGGCAGGGTTGGCTTCAAACCTTAATCTTCAGATTTCAGCGTCCTGTGTAGCTAGGACTAAAGGCATGAGTTACCTGCCCTCACCCTAAATCTTTACTATCTAGCATGATAGAGGACAGCTGGATTCTACTAGCTGCATTTAATATTTTACAATATCTCACATTTTGTAGTCTCTAGAAAATTCCACTGCACTACTAAGAATAAATCTTAGTATTACTACGAAAATAGGAATCATAGGATCATAGGAATCCTAGGAGTCTCCCTTGAATTACACTCTCAAAAATGAGACTTTAAGGACTGGTTTTATATGTTTTTGTTTTCCACCATGCACAGAGGTACCAAGCAGGAAAGAGCACAGACATGTAATGTACTGGGGATTTGCAAACATTAAAAAATGGAAGCATTCCCCTTCTAAATCCAGAGTTAAATCCATCCCCTCAGTCAATTCAGAAAATCACTCCTTCATAGCACAAGCCTCACCATGATCAGTACATCAAAGAAAATCACATGTACCTTGAAAACTCTAAACAAAGCATTTATATACATGAGGAGCTTAACAATGTAATCACTTTGGTACTATTTGTTTAGACTAAGAAACTTATAATTTTACCAATTATTATTTCAAAACTTAAAATTGCTACTTTTCTATTCTCTTTGGTTTGGAAATAATGCACCAGCCATTGAATATATTAAATTACAAAAAACCTTGCATTAACTTGGTTGGATCTCAGTAGGATTGTTGAAAACAGTTTTAAGACAAATTCAAAGCCACTTATTGGCATTAAGTCAGTACCTTAAACAATAGGGGAAACATTATAGACTTTGTTTTTTAATGCACTATTATCATGAAATAACCAATTTAACTGTTTTATATATATTATTAACTAATCTATTCTGTAGAATTTACCATATTACTATAGGTTTGGGAATAAGCAAAAACAACTTCACTGCTGGCTGTGGACCTGAGAGGTGAACTCAGTCAGCCGTCAACAGTGATGTTGTACTTCATAGTGTACTTACCACCAATGCTAGAACAAGAGTCCGAACCTTCTCCCCAATCTCAGGGGAAATGTCATTGCCAAACTGTTGCAAAGTGGTGAGGAAGCGTTTCAACTTGCTGAGTTGTCTGGCACCACAAGTGGCTGGCAGTTGTTGATTTGTTAGTGCAGATGATGTGGAAGAGGCAGGGCCATTGCTGAATCTCTGTGGTGGTGAGGGGGCGCCATTCAGAGTAGGAGGAGAATGGCTGATGCCATTGCTTACTAAAAGAGAGCCAAAATAAACGACTGACTTTAAGTGCAGAATACAAGGATCATTGGCTGATTTCTTCTTGGGTTCTCCTTTACTGAAACTTTGTAAAGCAGATGTTAAGTATTCTGTTTCTGTTCTCAATAAGATTGCTGTATATTCAGACTGTGTTTTTTTTTTTTCTTAAAGTGTTAAAAATGTAAAGCAAATTATAGTGGCAGGTACCTATAGTCCCACCCAGACACTTGGGACTTGAGTGGAGACGACTGATAGAGCCCAGGTATTTGATCCCAGCCTGGGCAATAATGAAAACAAGCAACCTAATAAAAAGTAGCCCTGAAATGTACAGTGCTGTAATAAGCAGAGAAGCAAGGTGGGGTAGAGTACACTTATAGTTCCTGTTGAGGCAGGAAGATCTTGGATTTGAAATCAGCCAGTATTCATTCTCTCTCTCTCTCTCTCTTCTTTCTCAAAAAAAAAAAAAAAAAAAAAAGAGGGCTGGGATGTAGCTCAGTGGCAAAGCGCTTGCCTAGCAAGTGCAATGTCCTGAGTTTGATCCCCAGTACCAAAAAAGAAAAGAAAGAAAAGAAAGGAAGGAAGGAAGGAAGGAAGGAAGGAAGGAAGGAAGGAAGGAAGGAAGGAAGGAAGGAAGGAAGGAGGGAGGTAGGGAAGGAGGTGGGGAAGGGAGGAAGGAAGAAAAAAGTGAGGTGGAAGGTATTCAGACTAGAGGCCAGCCAGTACAGATAAATCACCAAGAACTTTATCTCTATAACCAGCAGTTTCTGAAGTATCCAGGTTTACACTCACACACTCAAGCTTGCTAGGCAGGTACTCTTATCACTTGAGTTAGTCCACCAGCCCTTTTTGTTTTCTGTTTTGTTTTTTTGGCCAGTCCTGGGACTTGGACTCAGGGCCTGAGCACTGTCCCTGGCTTCCTTTTAGCTCAAGGCTAGCACTCTGCCACTTGAGCCACAGCGCCACTTCTGGCCGTTTTCTGTATATGTGGTGCTGGGGAATTGAACCCAGGGCCTCATGTATACGAGGCGAGCTCTCTCACCACTAGGCCATATCCCCAGCCCCTCCACCAGCCCTTTTAACATTGGTTATTTTCCCTTTTTTTTTTTGCCAGTCCTGGGACTTGAACTCGGGGTCTGAGCACTGTCCCTGGCTTCTTTTTGCTCAAGACTAGCACTCTACCACTCGAACCACAATGCCACTTCTGGCTTTTTCTATATATGTGCTGCTGAGGAATCGAAGCCAGGGCTTCATATATATGAGGCAAGCACTCTGCTACTAGGCCATATTCCCAGCCCAACACTGGTTATTTTCATATCCTGGCTGGCCTGAATTATTTGTGCTCCACGTGTAGTTGGAATGATACATATGTAACACTGTACCTAGCCATTGGTTGAGATGGAGTCTTGTGTATTTTTTCCCTGGGCTGGCCTTGAACCATAATTTTCCAGATCTCTGCTTTCCAAGTAGCTACAACTGTAGGCTTGAACTACCATGTAGTTTTTCCTTTTCCTTCCTTTCTTTTGGAGGGGGGAGTGGGAGGAATATTAAGGTTTGAACTCAGGATCTTGTGCTTGTTGTGCAAGTGTTCTACCACTTGAGCTTATGCTTCATTCTGAATACTTAATTCTGTAATTATACTACCTTAATAGATTGAACTTATTTTTTCGCTTTTTTTTAATTAGGGGATTCACTCTGCAGCCCAGAATAGCCTGGGCCTTGAAATCCTCTTGTCTTAGCCTCTTGAAATTACAAATATGAACCACCGTGCTTGGCCTTTATATGTGAATAGCATTTTGAAAATGTTATATAGTATATGTGAAGTCAGTCATGAAATTCAGTTAGCATTCGAAAGTACAAATTTAAGTAATTGAGCAGTCTCACATGCTGTAGGAGTAAAGGACACTGGCCTCGGTCCTCCAGGATTTATTGGTGGGAGGGGTGGCATGCTGGGAGGTGAGGATCGTGACTGTATTTTCACTTCCGCAGGCGATCCAGGCATTGCTGGCACTTTTTTCTCAGAACCAACTGCAGAGAATAAGAGAATGGGAAGTCAGAGTTCCGTAAGATAATAAAAATAGCAACAACAATTTGAAACACCAACATGCTTTCTGAGAGGACTGAGAAGCTGAGAAGATGGTTAGTACAATGGGTGCATGTGTCCATGCCCAAGTATCTAAACTCTGATGGTACTTTATTTATTTTGCCAGTCCTGGGGCTTGAACTCAGGGACTGGGCACTGTCCCTAAGCTTCTTTTGCACAAGGCTAGCACTCTACCACTTGAGCCACAGCACCACTTCAGGCTTTTTTTGTTGATGTGATACTGAGGAATCGAATCCAGGGCTTCATGCATGCTAGGCAAGCACTCTACCACTAAGCCACATTCCCTGCCCCTTGAGGATACTTTATTTGGGAAAATGATGATTGAAGATGTGCTTAAGGGCTTTCAGGTCTCTATAGCCTGTCTGGGTGGGTGGAAAAATCCAACCTGAATAGTGTCCTTAAATATGAGATAGAAGCATTCACAGGAAGGCAGATGTGAAGACAGCCACACAGAGAAACCATATGATAACAGAGGCAGAGGCTAAAGTAAGATACCTACAAATGAACACCTGCCAAGGGTTGTCAGCAGCTATTGGAAGTTCAGAGAGCTGGGCGCTAGTGGATCACACCTGTAATTTTGGCTACTTGGGAGGATGAAATCATGAGATCATGGTTCAGAGGCAGCCTGGGCAGGAAAGGAAGTCCATGAGACTATAACTAAAACAAGTAAAAAGGAGGAAGTTGACATGAACTGAAAGCTAAGTAAGTCTGGAGACTTACTGAGAAAGGAAGAAGAAACCAGGTTAAAAACTTGGTTTGGGCTGGGAATGTGGCTTAGTGGTAGAGTGCTTGCCTAGCATGCACGAAGCCCTGGGTTTGATTGCTCAGCACCACATAAACAGCAAAGGCCAGAAGTGGCACTGTGGCTCAAGTGGTAGAGTGTTAGTCTGAGCAAAAGGAAGCCAGGGACAGTGCTCACCCTGAGTTCAAGCACCAGGACTGGAGGAAAAAGGAAAAACAACAACAACAACAACAACAAAAAACTTGGCTAACCAGTTGGGTGCCAGTGGCTTCCACCTGTATTATCCTGGCTACTAAGGAGGCTGAGACCTGGGGATCACTGTTGGAAGCCAGAGTAGGCAGCAAAGTCTGTGAGAGTCTTTTCTCCAATCAACCATCAAAGAAAGTGGGAAGTAGAGGTGTAGCTCAAGAGGTAGAACACTATAGCCTTGAGCTCAAAAGCTCAGGAATGCCACCTAGGCCCTGAGTTCAAGCCACAGGACCAGCAGCAACAAACAAACAAATAAAAACCCTTGTTTTACCTAAATGTATTCTTTCTTGACTTCTTATAGAAGAGTCAAATTACAAGTGGGGGTGCTGGTGGCTCACACCTGTAATCCTAACTACTCAAGAGGTTGAGATCTGAGGATCATAATAGTTCAAGGCCGGTCTGGGCAGGGAAGGAAAAGTCCATGAGACTCATCTCCAATTAACTACTCAGACAAAATGCCAGAAGTGGTGTAGTGGCTCAAATGGTAGAGCACTAGCCTTGAGCAAAAGAAGCTCAGGGATAGTGTTTAGGCCCAGAGTTCAAGCCCCAAAACTGGCACACAAAAAAAAAAAGAATTAAATTAGAGAGAGAAGTGGACATCAGACCTCTCTAGAGTCTAGAGACCTCTCTAGAGTCCTCTCTAGAATCAACTGCATGACATGGAATAGACTTCTAATCAGTTATACAGAGATTACCACTAGTAATTATTACTAGTATTTAAATGTTTATATAACAACTAATTAAGTAAGGAGAATTGATGTGTTTTTTTTTTTTCTTTTTTGCCAGTCCTGGGCCTTGGACTCAGGGACTGAGCACTGTCCCTGGCTTCTTTTTTTGCTCAAGGCTCTAGCACTCTGCCACTTGAGTCACAGTGCCACTTCTGGCCGTTTTCTATATATGTGGTGCTGGGGAATCGAACCTAGGCCTTCATGTATAGGAGACGAGCACTCTTGCCACTAGGCCATATTCCCAGCCCAAGTAAGGAGAATTGAAACTAATATCTCTAATGTAATTCAAAAGTCTGATTCTGAACTAAGCATGGGCTATTTCTTCCATAAAGGCAATTCCCAATAACCAGCTGTTTGAACACATAAAAAGGTAATAAATTAGATAAATTTAATGACATTAAAATTAGGTCCTATTTAATATAAATAAGACTAAACAATGTATGATAATATTCTAGTATCCTGAAGAAGATTTTGTTGTTTAGTGTGTACTGGTACTTGCGGTTGAACTCAGGAGCTCTTGTTTTGGCTCAGCTTTTTGGCTCAAGGATAGCACTCTACCACTTGAACCATACACACTTGCTTTTTGTTGATTAACTGAAGGTAAGAGATTCATAGACTTTCCTACCTAGGCTGGCTTCAACCTTGATTCTTAGATCTCAGCCTCGTGTGTAGGTAAGATTATATAGGAATAAGCCACCAGTGCCTAGCCAAAAAGTTACTTTTTGACATATGCAATGGTATGTGTCTGTAGTCTCAGCTTTTGGGGAAGCTGAGGCAGGGTACAGAGCCCAACAGTTATAGGCACACACACACACACACACACACACACACACACACACACACACACACACACACACACAATCGATCTATGGTCCTTAGTAATTTCAAGCTTTTCACTTAAGCACCAGGTCTTCAATCTCAGTACTGCTGAGTTCAATTTAAAGTACAAGGAACAGGCAGGAGAGGATGAAATGAGAATGTAAAGGCAGGTTCCTTTCTGTGAAGTCACAGTTAGGGAGACAAGGCATACCAGAGTATTCATGATAGCAGAAGGCATATCTGCGCAGAACATGTTCTAATGAGGGGGAAAAATCCTCCAAATATTATTTTACATTTCAGTTTGCAGTGGCCTTAGTTTTGGAAAGGGATATAATGAATAAAGAAAGTCAAGGATGCCAAGTCCCCATGTTATAAATCCTCTTTAAGAATATGCAGTACTTGGAGAACCATGTGGGCAAAACTGTCAGCCCCTGCCATCTCTCTGTCCAGGACATTTTTGTGAAACTGATGGCTGTCCTGTCTGATTAGTGGACTAATGAGCTGTTGCGATTGCCTTTTTTCTCCCTGACAGTGTTTTCTCAATGCCCTTCAGAGAACAGTTGACATGTTTCCAGCTCTTCCATCTGGGGCCCGGCTTTCTGGAGGGGTAGAGAGAAGGGAAGGAAGGAAATGACAGTTGTCTCGCACTGTTATGTGTTATGTACAGTGTGCAACAACCGAGAGGGAGCCTTTCTTCAGACCACCTGCCTTTACAGCAAGGGCGCCAAAGGCCCGAGGAGAGCTTAGCTGTCAGATGTGTTTTAACATTCAGCATTTGGCAGAATAACAAAGGTGGAACGGCCCACTTCAGCACACTAAACTGTATGTTCTTCCCAAATGAAAGCTTAGATTGTAGACAAAACTAACCTATGAGAATTTTGCTTACAGACAAAACCACTCATCTCTTGCTTAGTTCACTATCCACAAACCTGAAAAACTAGCATTATTTCTTGTGTAATAAGCAGTAATACAGCAACAAAACTGCACTATTACAAAGACAGAGATTTCACCTGTCATGTTTGTAATCTACATGAATTTTAGCAAACCATTTCACCTTTCTGGGCCCTCCTCCCCATTCCTATACCAAAGGGTGAACTCAGGCGCCTCATGCTCTTGTTTGACTTTCTTCGCTGGCATTCTAGCACTTGAGCTAGGTCTACAGGAGAGCTTGTTTGCTGGTTAGCTGGAGATAGGAGTCTTGGGGGTTTTTCTGCTCGGGCTAGCTTTGAACCATAATCTTCTAATGCACCTGACTCCTTTTTGAACGTTGCAACATGGCAGGAAATATCTTGGCAGGAAAGATATAAGGATTAGAGATAATTTCAACACAAGTGCTAGACATAAAAAGGGGGACTAAATGAGCAACATGATAATTGGAATACTGAATCCTAGTATTAAGTTTAGGACTTACTCTTTCACTAGACATGTAATCATGTCTAAGTGACTATTTTAGCATGTCTCCCATGGAAAATGGATATACCACCAACAATTTATCCATCTAACTTTAGAAATATTGTGTGAAAGGATCCAAAAATTAATAGTTGGAAAAGCATCAAGTACAATGTAAGCTGGTATTTTATTAGAGGTTGAGTGGTATAAATGCACTCATGGTGTTGGAAGATATTCAGCATGTGTGTAATCTGACATATTCAGCAAGAAGTTGCTTAGATGGTGGGTAAAGGGCACTTCCAAAGTACCTTTCAAACTTTGCTTGGGGTAGGAGTAGAGGCAGGGAACTCCATACAGGAAGACAGCTATTATATGCTGTCTGAAGCACTGTTTAACAATGACGGCTCTCTGAATTTTTATGAAACTGATAATGTTTGTGTTATATTCCAGGAGTATCTCTTGAAAGTACCAACAGTACTTTAAGCCATTTATTCATCACAGATGACATTACAGTTCAAGTAGAAGGAAATCCTTTTCCTCAAGTGTGACTTGAGCTCCCAAATATCATTGCTTGGACTATAAAATGATCAGAGGGACTAGGGATATAGCTTAATGAGAAAGCTCTTGCTTTTGCATGAGTGGCTCAAGTAGCAGAGCATCCTCTATAAAGAAGAAAGTTGAACAAGAGCTTGGGTTCTTGAGTTCAAGCTCCCTGCACTGCTGCAAAAAAAAAAAAAAAAAAGCAATAGCACCAGCTACTTTCTTTCTCAAGTTAATTTCTTGATTGAAACAGAATAATAGTAAATATAAAAAACTTGTTTGTAGCCAAGATGAAAAGAGCTGTTTTGCCAGGTATGATAAAACATATCCATAAGTCTTGCTACTAGAGATATACAAGAACATAGTTCTAGAGCATCTAGCATGAGCCACATAGACAGACTTGGTCTTGAAAACCAAACAAACGAAAGACACAGGGAAGTTTAAAAAAATGAACCAATCGCGCATGGATTTATATTCTTGAAAGGTCAAAAGCAAAGCTACTAAAGGACAAAGAAGATGGTATGATATTGGAAGGTGTGGCCAAAACTTGATTCTTTGGGTAATCTATCAACTATTTCGGAATGCTAGACAAGTGTCTTGGTTTTCCCATATCTAAAATGGAGATGAGGGAAATGTTGGAAGGCAAGTAACAAACAAGACAGTGTCATGTTAGACTAATCAATATAAAATGTTATTAGAGGGGCTGGGATATGGGGCTAGGTAGAATGCTCACCTAGCATGCAGGAAGCCCTGTCGATTCCTCAGTACCACATGAAGAGCAAAAACTGGAAGTGGTGCTATGGCTCAAGTTAGTAGAGTGCTAGCCTTGAGAAAAAGAAGCTCAAGGACAGTACTGAGGCCCTGAGTTCAAGCCCCCGGACTGGGGAGGAAAAGATTGTTATTAGGTAGCTCTCTGTTATGAATTCATCAAATCATTATGCCACTGTATTCAGAGGATAACTATGGGGTCTCTTCTAATGCTGAGGATTTTAATATTTAAAGATAGGATACAATCAGACTGTCAACATTAAAATTCTAATGCAAGTTAAAAGCAGCAGCAACACAGTTGATCTGATCATTTAAATAGGGAAAAGTGAAATATGGATTGCTGCTTCCAAGCTCCAGCAAATGTTTATTTGGAATAACATAGTTTTCTCCTCCAACCATACAACCATCCACCTCAGGTGTCAGCCAAGGCAATTATTTCTCACATGAAGAGAAAGGACAAATACCTTTCTATGAAGGCTACTTCTATCACAGTCTAATTCTACTGAACCTCATCTTCTTTTTTTTTTTGACCAGTCCTGGGCCTTGGACTCAGGGCCTGAGCACTGTCCCTGGCTTCTTCCCGCTCAAGGCTAGCACTCTGCCACCTGAGCCACAGCGCCCCTTCTGGCCGTTTTCCATATATGTGGTGCTGGGAAATCGAACCAGGAGAGCTTCATGTGTAGGAGACAAGCACTCTTGCCACTAGGCCATATTCCCAGCCCTGAACCTCATCTTCTAAACACTGGATAGCATTACTGTCCTGGACAAATGTATACAAAACTAGAGGAGGCAGATTAAAAGTTAGTACCAGGGAATAAGTGAACTCTAGTGCTCTTGGTTAAATACAATCCTCTCAGTTTCTTTTTTTGTTTGTTTGTTTGTTTACTTGAAACAGAAAGAAATACTATCAATTTTTTCTTTATTTTTGCCAGTCCTGGGGCTTGAACTCAGGGCCTGAGCACTGTCCCTGGCTTCTTTTTGTTCAAGGCTAGCACTCTACCACTTGAGCCTCAGCACCAGTTCTGGCTTTTTCTGTTTATGTGGTGCTGAGGAATCGAACCAAGGGCTTCATGTATAGGAGGCAAGCATTCTTGCCATTAGGCCATATTCCCAGCCCTCAATTTTTTCCTATCATTAATTAAAGGTATCTCTGGCTTTAGCCACTGATGCATATACTATGTCCTTTCTTTTTCTTTTCTTTCCTTTTTCTTGCTACTATATTTTTGAAACAGAGAACCTTCCAGGAAAAAAAAAATGCATCAAAAATGCTGACAGAGCCAGTAGCTCATGCCTGTAATCCTAGCTACTCAGGTGGCTGAGATCTGAGGATCATGGTTCAAAGCCTGCCAGGGCAGAAAAGTCTCTGTGCGACTCTTATTTCCAATTAATCACAAGTAAACCAGAAGTGGAGTTGTGGCTCAAAATGGTAGAAGGCTAGTCTTGAGTGAACTCAGGGACACTGTCCAGATCCTGAGTTCAAGCCTCACAACCAATAAAAAGCAGTAACAAAAAATGCTAACAGTCAAACTGAAAATGCCTATAATATATTACTTCTTCCACCTCCACTGGTAATACTTCAGCTGCTGTCACCTCCACCTCAACAACTGCAACTGCTTCCTATTTTTTCTGCTTTTGATCAGACCCCTCCAATCCAGTCTTCATGTAACAAAGTGCCAATTTAAAAACATACAATATCTGGGCACTGGTGGCTCATGCCTGCAATCCTGCAATTCGAAAAACTGAGCTCAATCTGAGGACTGCAGTTTGAAGTCAGTCTGGGCAAGAAAGCCTATAAGGCCCTGAGTTCAAGCCCCAAGACCTGCTCAATCAATCAATAAGATAATAAAAAGTGTCACTTAAAACAAACAACAAAGATGAGAGTACACAATCAAGAAGGAAACTACAGGGGCTGGGGATATGGCCTAGTGGCAAGAGAGCTTGCCTGGTATACATGAGGCACTGGGTTCGATTCCCCAGCACCACATATACAGAAAATGGCCAGAAGTGGCGCTGTGGCTCTAGTGGCAGAGTGCTAGCCTTGAGCAAAAGGAAGCCAGGGACAGTGCTCAGGCCCTGAGTTCAAAGCCCAGGACTGGCCAAAAAAAAAAAAAGGAAACTACAGAACACAAGCACAATTAAATGCATGACACAGTTCATATGGGAAGTGGTGCACAGGAAAGTGTTTCCAGGTTTTTGAGTAAGATTTTCTCCCAAAGGAGAGTAAAAATTCTAGAACAAATGCATATAAAAATATAGCAGCAGAACTCCCTGCAGAGAAAATGCAACTGATTTAAGAGCTTCTAAATGCATTGCTGGTAGACTTTGGGTCACCATTTAAATTCAAGTAAGTTAACTTGGGCTCTATTCAACAAACCTTCCTGAATTCAACAAATAATTCATTCTCAACTGTATGTAATTATCCTTTTTAAAGTTTTTGGTCAGTTGTAGGGCTTGAACTCAGGCCTGGGTGCTCTCCCTGAGTTCTTTTGCTCAAGGCTAGAGCTCTACCATTTTGAGCCATAAGACATTCCTAGTTTTCTGGTGGTTAATTGGAGATAAGGGTCTTACAGATTTTATTGCCCAAGCTGGCTTTGAACCATGATCTTCAGATCTCAGCCTTTTGAGCCACCAGCACCAGGTTCCTTCTTAATTTTTTAAATATTTGTTTGTTGTACTGAGGGGTTAAAGTCTATCACTTAAGTCACATATTCCAGTCCATACTATGCATGCATGTATGCATGCTGTCAGTACTGGGGCTTGAACTCAGAGAGTCACACTCTCACTTGGCTTTTTCACTCAAAGCTGGCACTCTACCACTTGAGCCACAACTTAACTTCCAGCTTTTTGCTGGTTAACTGGAGATACTGCAACCCTCAGAACACAATCTCCTTATTAGCTAGGAGTATAGGTGAGGGCTACCAGTGCCTGTACATACTGTTCTTTAAAAAAAGAAAAAATCAGTATTAGGCCAAGTGCTAACATGTCTAAAGCACTATAATAAGTTTTCAGGGTATAACATGAAAGTGTAATTCCAACTCTCAATGAGAGTTCACTAGGTAGCTTGTCATGAAAGTTAAAGAAGGGTACCTAAAGTAGAAGGGGACATTCAGCTAATGTTTTAAGTACAATCAAACTGCATATGTTATGACAAGGTCTCACTATGTAATTTAGGCAAGCTTCAATCTTGAGATCCTGTGGGGGGGATTACAGGTAAATGATATGAAATATTTATTGTGTCATCTCCAACAGGTCATGGCTACCTTGGAGAACCAGATTCAAAACTAAGAGTATGTCCACATACACTTACATTACTGATATAAAATCTTACCTACAGATCCAACATACATACACACACACACACACACACACACACACACACACACACACACACACACACACGGTTGAACTCAATGCCTGGGCGCTATCGCTAAGCTTTTGTGCTCAAGCCACAGCTCCACTTTTGGCCTTTTGTGGCTAATAAAGGAGTCTCAAGGATTTTCCTGCCTGGGTTGGCTTTAAACTGTGAACCTCAGATCTCAGCCACCTGAGTAGCTAGGATTATAGGCATGAGCCACCAGTACCTAGCTGAGTTGCCTCCATTTTAATGCTGGGTTGTAAATACAATACTGCAGTACAAGCACTCTACCACTTAAGACATGGTCTTAGTCACCATAAGTTGCCTCTAGAGATTTCACTTACTGTACCTTCATAATTTCACTGACTTGAAAATTATATGGTTAATCTTTCATTCTGATTTGGCAGTAGGGCGCTGGTAGTCTATCCAGCATAAACTCTAACAAGAATTAATTTTTTACCAATCACAGGCAGTTAAAATCTAAACTTATACCTACAGATTAGTGAGCAACAGAAACCTTTATAATGATGTGACAATTATTCAGCGTGACAGCTGTTTACACTACTACCAAATGTCAGTTATAAAACATAGATATAACACCTCTGGTTCCCTGAGATTAAAGCAAAACAAAACAACAACCACCACAAAATCCACCTTGAGTTACAAAACTAATGAACATGTTTCTGTAAAGAAATTTTTGTTGTTATTACTGTTGTACTGATGACTGAATCCAGGGCCTTGCTCAGGCTAAGCAAGTACTATCACTGAACTAATATTGCCAATCCTTTGTTACTTTATTTGGAAACAGGATCTCACTAAATTGCCCAGAGTGATCTTAAAGATGCAAACTTCCAGTCTCAGCCTCCTGGATAGCTGAAATTACAGATTTATATCACCAAAGTGTGCTGCAAAGAAACATTTAAAAAGTCAATAATCCTGAGAACGAAGCTAACCAACAGTGAATATCGTAAGTTTACATACATATTTATTCCAATCGATGTTCATGCTATTTAACATGACTCTTGGAAATATTTTCACTAAATAACAAAAAACTCTAATACCGATATTATCTATGTAAGTCCTACTCAAATGGAGTCTGACCAAATTCTGATGCTTCCACCAGTAACTACATGATGAAGAATAAAAAAAACTTCTGCTCATATCACATGGCCCAAATTTCATCATTTGTTGACTTTTATTTCAGAAGCAACTTACCTCTGCTCCTCAAATTGTAAGCTCCCAAACAGCTCAGGGGCCTGGGAATATGGTCTAGTGGCAAGAGTGCTTGCCTTGTATACATGAAGCCCTGGGTTCGATTCCCCAGCACCACATATATAGAAAATGGCCAGAAGTGGCGCTGTGGCTCAAGTGGCAGAGTGCTAGCCTTGAGCAAAAAGAAGCCAGGGATAGTGCTCAGCCCCTGAGTTCAAGGCCCAGGACTGGCAAAAAAAAAAAAAAAAAAGAAAGAAAAAAAAAGTTAAGGATGATGATGTAAGGGAAAATTATATTCTGATACACATTACTGTTGGGAGTATAAATTAAAAGTGTACAACAGGGCTGGGAATGTGGCTTAGTGGTAGAGTTCTTGCTTTGCATGAATGAAGCCTTGGGTTCTATTCCTCAGTACCACAATAATAGGTGGCTATGTGGCTTACTTAAGTGGCAGAGTGGCAGCCTTCAGCAAAAAAAAGCACAAGGACAGTGCCCAGGCCTTTAGTTCCAAGCCCCAGAACTAGCCAAAAAAAAAAAAAAAAAAAAGCACACAACATTCTGGGTAACTATTTTACAGTTCCCTACAAACTTAAAACATACTTCTACCCAATGACTAGATAATTAACCAAGAAAAATTGTTACTTATAATAGCCAAAAACTGGGAGCAACCTAAAAGTCTATCAACAGGTAAAGACTAAACTATAGTACATCTAAATACTACTGTAACATTAAAATGGAACATCACTGACATCATACAACTCAAGTATAGACAGCTATTAAAAACTCACTGAGGGCTGGGAATATGGCCTAGTGGTAAAGTGCTTGCCTCATATACATGAAGCCCTGGGTTCAATTCCTCAGCACCACATAAACAGAAAAAGCCAGAAGAGGCACTGTGACTCAAGAGGTAGAGTGCTAGCCTTGAGCAAAAAGAAGCCAGGGACAGTGCTCAGGCCCTGAGTCCACACCCCAGCACTGGCAACAAAAACAAAACAAATAAACAAAAACTCCCTGAATTGAATATGCAATGTTTGTGCATTTTATCGTGTGTGTGTGTGTGTGTGTGTGTAATGTTTGTGCATTTTATCGTGTGTGTGTGTGTGTGTGTGTGTGTGTTAGTCCTGGAGTTTAAACTCAGTGTTCAGGTGCTGTCCCTGAGCTTCTTTTGCTCAAGGCTAGTGCTCTAGGACTTAGCACCACTGAGTAGTTTATTGGAGACAAGAGTCTCACAGACTTTTCTGCCTGGGCTGACTTCAAATTGTGAGCCTCAGATCTCACCTTCCTGAGTGCTAGGATTATAGGTATGAGTCATCAGCATCTGGCTGTGCATTTTATCTTTTTTGTTTTTTCCAGTCCTGGGGCTTGAACTCAGGGCCTGGGCATTGTCCCTGGCTTTTTTTTTGCTCAAGGTTAGCACTCTACCATTGAGCCACAGTGCCACTTCTGGCCTTTTCTGTTGTGGTGCTGAGGGAATCCAACCCAGGGCAGCCACATTCCCAGCCCTGCGTTTTATCTTAATTATATTTATATACCCTAAAATTATTGCACTCTTTCTACTGCCCTCCACCTCTTTTTGCCAGTCTTGATCTCAGGGCCTGAGCACTGTCCCTGGCTTCTTTTTGCTCAAGGCTAGCACTCTGCCACTTGAGCCACAGTGCCACTTTCGGCTTTTTCTATATATGTGGTGCTGAGGAATCGAACCCAGGGCCTCATGTATACAAGACAAACACTTTACCACTAGGCTATATTCCCAGCCCCTCTACTGCCTCTTTTTGGAAGGCTGTTTTTACATGTAATTACTAGGGTATTTCTTAAAATGTGAAAATTACTCGGGTTATCTTTTGTTCGATAACTATGAAAGTTTCCTCTCATATTCTCTCTATTTAGGCCATCTTTCAGCTTTCCTGCAGCATTTTTACCCTGAAGGCTAAGCTTATAAGTGGACCACTGCTCTTACATCCTGACTGACCAGCATTCACTTCTAATCAATAGCAGATGTGGGAGTGGTGCCAGGGTGGGCCTTATGCCAAAGTAAGTTGGTTGTTTTTTTTCTCCTATTCAAGAGCAAATACTCTTCTTAAACTCCAAGTCATCCAAACAGAGAATGACATCTGGAAATACACTTCAGTGCCATGTGTTTGGCCCCTTTGGATGCTAGCTCTAGGCACTACAAGCAGAGGGTTGCTGTGCCTGCCTCATGGAACAATGCAGACTACAGCAACTCCACAATCTGGCAATATGGAGAAAGTACTAAAAACTCTTAAGGGAAGTGTAGCAGCAAATGGGTGCAGGTAGAACTTAATTTAAGAAAACTCCTTTGATGATACTCTTTCTCCAAATAAATGGAAACTGTTCTTCCCCCATTACTACGATAAACTTTAGGCTCAAATTTTATTCACAGTCTTGAATTCCTTACCATTTAGGGTGTGTTGTAGATGTTTTGTTTTGTTTTCCTTTTTGTCAGTCATGGGGCTTGAATTCAGGGCCTAGGTGCTATCTCCAAGCTTTTGTGCTCAAGGCTAACACACTACTACTTAAGCCATAGCTCCACTTCCAGCCTTTTGTGGTTAGCAGAGTCTTACAGATTTTCCTGCCAAGGCTGGCTCTGAACTGTGATCCTCAGATCTCAGCCTCCTGAGTAGCTAAGATTACAGGCATAAGCCACCAGCACCTGGTTAGTGTTCTATTTTTATAAAGCTAGCAAATTGCCCTAAAAAACATCCAAAATTGTCTTTTGTTTTTTTGAGACAGTGTCTCAACTCTGTAGTTCAGGCTAACTTCAAACTTAAGAGTTGGGATTTCAGATGTCTACCATCAAAATTATTTTTATTGTTATTAAGTAGTTCTACAAAGGTGTTAAATTCCATAAGTCAGGTTATGAATATACTGCTTCTTGGTTAATGTCACCTCTTCCTTCCCTTTCCCTCCCCTTTCCTTCTTCCTGTCCCTACACTCAAGTCACATGCTTCATCTTTTACATAATGTACATTGAATATAATGACTGCATTTGCTCACCCTTCCTCCCGTCATTCAATTTTTCTTTAAAAAAAAAAAAGCCAGAGGTGGCACTGTGGCTTAAGTGCACAATGAAGTACATTGTAAGCAAGAATTTTTTTGTTATTTTTCTTTGCTTGGGGTGGGGCCAGGGGGAGTGCTGTTTCTGACACTTGAACTCAGAGCCTGGATGCTCTACCTAAGCTTCTTTTGTTCAAGGCTAGTGCTCTACCACTTGAGCCACAGGCTCTACTTCTGGGGTTTGTTTTTTTTTTTTTTTGGTAGTTTGGTAGAAATGAAACTCTCATAGGCTTTCCTGCCTGGGCTGGTTTCGAAATATGATCCTCTGATCTCAGCCTCCTGAGTAGCTTTCTTTTCTTTCGAGAGAAGGTGTGGCTCTGTAACCCATCCTGGCCTGAAACTCCAGATCCTCCTGGCTCAGTTTCCTGACTGCTGGAATTACAGGCCTAGACCACCATTCCCAACTGTGAACAAGAATTTAGTAAGAGAAAAGAAACAAACATTGATTGTAGCTCAAAAAGAATTTATATTATTGGGGACTGGGAATGCAGCTTAGTGGTAGAGTGCTTGCCTAGTATGCATGAAGCCTTGAGCTCCATTCCTCAGTACCACATAAACAGAAAAATCTAGAAGTAGTGCTGTGGCTCAAGTGGTAGAGTGCTAGCCTTGAGCAAAATAAGCTCAGGGACAGCACCTAGGTCCTGCATTCCAAGACCCAGGCCCCCCCCCCCCCCAGTACATATATTCTTGTAAACTTTCTTTACAATGCATGAACATAAATGTAGTTTACAGCTGAAGTACACTCTGGGAAAGGTACACGACTAAGAGTAGAAGCTACTCCATAGGATCTCAACTGACAATCCAAAAGCTTCTGACAAAGCCAGCCTACTGGCACTGTCAAAAAAAATGGGGGCATCTTAAGATGTAGCAACAAGGAAGTCAAGACTTCAAACATATAGCTCCATATGAACATTTCCCAATCCCCACATAGCTCCTCAAAATAAACAATCCAAAAGTTCATTTCTTCATTATTTCCAACCTTGCTCCCCTCTCCTCCCTCAGGTCTTAGGGCTTGAACTCTGGGCCTAGGCACTCTCCCTAAAGCTCCTTTGGTCTACCACTTCAGCCACAGCACTAATCCTGGCTTTTTCTGTGATTCATTGATGAAGACTCTTTGGGATTTCCTGCCCTGGCTGGCTTTGAGCTGCAATCCTCAGATCTCAGCTTCCTGAGAAGTTAGGATGACAGGACTGAGCCACTGGTGGCCAGCTTATTTCCAGCTTTTAATCTTCTTTGTTTTTTGGCATGGGTATGATGTTTGATTCAACATGGCAATAAATGAACTGAGTGAGAAAAGTATCAACTGTGGGATATCATGGGTAAATAGCTTCCCTCCATACAAGGGAAAGGCCAGCGATGGAATACATTTCTAATTTTGGAATGAAGATTTAACTTGTATTCTTCCATACTCTGTTCTTTACAAGTGTGAGCAAAATATAGACAGGCAAAAGAGTACAGCTACAGCATGCAGACATTAGGCTACTAGTTCTGTGATCAGCAACCATGTTGCCTGCCTTGCAGGGGCCTTTGCTGGCTGCCTTAGCCAGTCTTCAATCGAGAGACAGTCTTCCTGTTAGACAATATTCTCTGCAGTGAAGCTATGGAAAAAGACCTTATCTGGAAAGTAAAATGCTGACAGGATGATGGTGTCTCAGCTTTCTCCTTCAGAAGAATAAAAGTACTACCACCTGCCTTTTATTTCCTATCCCTGGAGGGCCCTTATGAGGATAAAAAGCATTGAAAATTAAAAGCACAATGTAAATTTGAGGCTATAATATAGTGGGGACTAAATCCAAACATAAATGGAAGGTAGATGGGCACTTTGGCAGAGCAAATAACCATGTATGCTATCAGAGCAAATTCTTAAGTACCAATACTTGCTATTATATTCAGAGATCTTCAATACATATTAGGCATAAAGCCTATAAAACAGGTTTTGCTATCGATGCTCTGCCTTCCATACCTCAGGCACTTAAGGAACTTCTACTTTAAGATTCAATTCAATACTGCTTCTTAAATAATCTTGCCTGCTACTCAACTACACTTTGACAGAATTAAATCCTCCTCCACCTTCTCCTCACAAACACGTCTACAATGTCACCAGTCATTATACTGTCATATTCCCACAGGTAATTTGTTTCTGTGTCTATTTCTCTGTGAGTTGAGTTCTCTGCCTTTATGACCACTGCTCCCAGTGTAGAATCTGTTACAAAACCTGGACTCTATATACCTTGTTCCTAATTCCAGATAATCAGCTGCAATATTAGAAAGGTTTCTATTTTCCTGTTTCAGCAGAACTCCCCAAATTAGATGTCAAGCTACTCTGAGACATGTGAATGACTTAGTTTAGTGAGACACTGACTTGTACAGCCTGGAATGGTCAAGCAGAATTATTTTTTTGGTGTAGGCGATGATATGAAAATGGTTAGAAAACACTACATAAAGGTAAAATTCGGCTGGGAATGTGGTTTAGCGGTAGACTGCTTGCCTAGTATGCATGAAGCCCTGGGTTCAATTCCTCAACACCACATAAACTGAAAAGGTCAGAAGTGGCGCTGTGCCTCAAATGGTAGAGTGCTAGGCTAGCCTTGAGCAAAAGGAAGACAGGGCCTGAGTTCAAGCCCCAGGACTCGCCAAAACAAAAGGTAAAATTTTAAAATGCTTTTTCAGAGGGGGGACTGAATTTAGGGCTCTGTACTGGTTAGGCAAGCACTTTACCACTTGAGCCATATCTCTAGCCACTATTTGGTTACTTTCAAAGTAGAGTCTCTACTTATGCTGGGGCTGGCCTTGAGCCATGATTTCCCTGTCTCCACTTCCCAAGGACCTAGGATTACAGGCCTGGGTCAGGGTACATGACTTAAGATTTTTAATATTTAAAATACTAAAAGTAGCTGGGTGCTGATAGCTTATGCCTGTAATCCTAGCTACTCAGGAGGCTGAGATCTGAGGATCACAGTAAGCCAGCCGGGGTAGGAAAGTCCATGAGACTCTTAACTCCAATTAACACCAGAAAGCTAGAAGTGGTGCTGTGGCTCAAGTGGTAGAGCGCTAGCCTTGAGCTCAGGAACAGTGCCCAGGCCCAGAGTTCAAGCCCCATGACTGACCAAAAAAAACACAAAAAACTAAAAATATAAAATTAAGGTCAAACACCATACAAATGGTGACATCAAGAAAAGATATAATGGCTAGAATAACTGCTTGACATACTGTTGACTAGAAAATAAATGTTTCAGAACATTGGCAGCAGGTAAAGCATCATATCCTGAAAAAATAACACAGCTACCTCACATAAGCAGTCAGCCTGTGAAAACACCATATGGTCTGCTAATTTAATCAAAAAAACCCAGAATTTACTTTTTTATTCTGCAGATAAAAATGAAAATGAGATTGCCAGAAATATTTTAGCAATTATTTTGCCATCCCCCACAATGTCTAATAAAATACATACAGAACCCAAGTTTATTCATCTAACTTCCATTTGGAAGCACAAAATGCTTTATCAGCTACATTTAGAAAAACAAAAACAAACCAAAAACTGATCCGTTTAATGCTTTCATTTTAACCAGTTTTAATGCTTTCATTTTAAATCACACGAACCCCAAGTTCACATTCTCTGTCCCTCTCTATTCTACCTATAACAAAGCTCCATAACCATCTCTTACCTGTGCCTATCAAAATCATCTCAAATGATTATTCCTCTAAGGGGTCTCTAAGATGGCCCCTATCAAATCTATGCTGAAGCTGCCATCAGACAGACACCTATGTATGAAATCACGCTTCCCTGCTTCAAAACAAAAACTCAGGAAGGTGTTACATAATTCACACATCAGTTTTTACCATGTCTAGTCACAAAACTAGCTTTATGTCTTATCCTCTACTCTGGTTTTCTTTTCTTTTTGGCCAGTCCTGGACCTTGAACTGAGGGCCTGAGCACTGTCCCTGGCTTCCTTTTGCTCAAGGCTAGCTAGCACTCTGCCATTTGAGCCACAGTGCCACTTCTGGCCATTTTCCATATATGTGGTGCTGGGGAACCAAACCCAGAGCTTCATGTATACAAGGCAAACACTTTTGCCACTAGGCCATATTCCCAGCCCTCTGGTTTTCTTGTCCTCCCTCTCTCCCTCCCTCCCTCCTTCCCTTCCCAGCCCTGGGGCTTGAACACAGAGGCTGAGCACTGGCCCTGGCTTCTTTTTACTCAAGGCTAGCACTCTACCACTTGAGCCACAGTGCCACTTTGACCTTTTTTTCTGTTCCTGTGGTGCTGAGGAATCGAACCCAGGACTTCATTTATGCTAGGCAAGCACTCTACCACTAGCCACATTCCTCACTTGCTCGCTCTTTCTTTCCTTTCTTCCTTCCTTTTTTTTCCTTGTTTTTTTTTTTTTTTGGTACTGGAGCTTGAACTCAGGTTCTGAATGCTATCCCTGAACTTCTTCACTTAAGGCTGGCACTCTGATACAGGAAGCCACAGCTCTCCTGGCTTTTTTGCTGGTTTACTGGGGAGAAGACTTATAGACTTTACTTCCCTAGCTGGCTTCAAACCTTGACCTTCAGATCTCAGCCTCCTGAGTAGCTACAATTACAGACAGGCATGAACCACTGGTGCCAACTATTGTTTTGTTTTTTTAAAGTGTATTTGCAGAGGCTGGGGATGTGGCTTAGTGGTAGAGTGCTTGCCTAGCAATAATGAAGCCCTGGGTTCGATTCTTCAGCACTACATAAACAGAAAAGGCCAGAAGTGGTGCTGTGGATCAAGTGGTAGAGTGCTAGCGTTAAGCAAAAAGAAGTCAGGGATAGTACTCAGGCCTTGAGTTCAAGCCACAGGACTGGCAAAAATAAAGGGAGGAGGGGAGCACTTTTACAAAAAAAATTACTATAAAGGGCTCAATGAACATTATGAAAGGCTCATCAAACATAGTTGAAAGTACAATGAGGGGCTGGGGATATGGCCTAGTGGCAAGAGTGCTTGCCCCATATACATGAGGCCCTGGGTTCAATTCCCCAGCACCACATATATAGAAAATGGCCAGAAGTGGCACTGTGACTCAAGTGGCAGAGTGCTAGCCTTGAGCAAAAAAAAAAAGAAGCCAGGGACAGTGCTCAGGCCCTGAGTCCAAGCCCCAGGACTGGCCAAAAACAAAACAAAACAAAAAACCCAGAACCAGCAAAAATAACAACAAAAATGTGTAGATTATGGGCAACTGGCAAAACACACACACACACCCTGCAATTAAAAAAAAAAAACTTAAAAAAAAAAAAGTACAATGATGGCAGACAGACCTGGGGTCATTACCTAAAATGCTGTACAAAGATATAAGGCCCACCTCCTCCAACAACATGGAAACCATTGCTAGAACATCTAACAGGAATCCAGTTCTAAAAGGTAAAAGCACAAACAAGAATGGAAGTAACACTATCAAATACAATGTAGACAAGAATTTCTCAGTACAAAATAAAATCCTGAACAGATAAATCCACACTACAGCTCTATCATGGCATAACTGCAAACACTAAGCCAGGCAAGCAAAACTTAAATACACAAAGGGCAAAACTATATAACCATAAACGGAATAAAAAGCAATTTCAATGGAAACAAATCTCAGAAAAACAAAAATTACTTCTACTCTCATGAGCTGATGGAAACTTCTACTGACTAGATTCAGTTAACTATCATTTAAGTAAAGATACAATAAAGATGTTTTTCAGATCAACAATGACTTACCACTCAACTTTTTCTTACAGCTATTGAAGGATGTGCTTTGGTAGAAAGGAAAATTAGTGCAGGAGGAAAAACAATAATATGGATGCAATATGAAGGCAGAGGATATAGTTAGTTTAGTGGTAGAGTACTTGCCTAGTTAATGTGAGAAGTCCTGGGTTGAATCACAACAACAACAGCAAAAAAAGAGTTGCTGTATGAACAAATAATTGTGTGTGTGTGTGTGTATGTATATATATGGATGGGCTGGAGATATGGTTCAAATGGCATATTTGCCTAACATATGCAAAGAAATCCTGGGTTCAAGCCCCAACACCACAAAAGCATCCAACCAACCAACCAACCAACTATATAATCCTAAATAACGATAAAATAATCACACCTGTAACACCAACTACTTGGGAGGCAGATGGGAAGGATTAAGATCAGCAAAGAAAAAAGCTAGCAAGACCTCATCTCAATAAACAAGCTGGGGGCTGGGGATATGACCTAGTGGCAAGGGTGCGTGCCTCATATACATGAGGCCCTGGGTTCAATTCCCCAGCACCACATATACAGAAAATGGCCAGAAGTGGCGCTGTGGCTCAAGTGGCAGAGTGCTAGCCTTGAGCAAAAAGAAGCCAGGGATAGTGCTCAGGCCCTGGGTCCAAGCCCCAGGACTGGCCAAAAAAAATAAACAAGCTGTACATAGTAATGATATCTCTACATGGTAATCATATCAATCCCAGGTAAGTGGGGAGTGTGGTAAGACATTCACTATTTGAATCTTGCTCTGGGCAAAACATCCAAACAATAAAGTGGTAGAGACCTGCCAAACAAATTCAAACCCCAGTACCATTATTCTTCCCTGTACCATACCACCACCCTCCCTACCCCTTGCAAAAACAAACAAAAACCCATAGTTATTATTTTAGCTGTCATACAAAAAACACAGTGGGAATAGTATGAGATGGCAGTAGCATACTACAAAGGCAAGTTACTGGATATGAAGCATGCTAGGTTCTCTGTACTTAAAAAACTTTTTTGAAGATAATTATGTGGCTTGTGCCTGTAATCCTAGCTACTCAGGAGGCTGAGATCTGAGCATCATGGTTGGAAGCCAGCCCAGGCAGGAAAGTCCATGGGACTCTAATCAACCAATTAACTCCCAGAAAACCAAAAGTGGCACTGTATGTAGCTCAAAGTGGTAGAGCACTAGCTTTGAGTGCAAAAGCTCAGGAACAGCACCCAGGCCCTGAGTTCAAGCCCCACAACAAACTAGAAATAAAAATAAATAAATAGAAATAGCTACATCCTTGGGGTTGGAGGTGGGGCTTAGGTGGTTAAAGCACCAGTGGATAAGCAAAAGCATCAGCTACCAAATTCAAGTCCCAGCCTCAGACAAAAAAGAAATAGCTCTTGAAACTCATTCACCATCCTCATTTGTCCAGTTAAGAACATATATTCATTTGTGTATACAAAGTGAGAAAGTAGAATAACATAATACATTAGAAAGAAATGAATAAGTGTCAAAAGAAATATATGTACTAATATGTTCAAGTTGGGTGGGTACCAGTGGCTTGCATCTATAACCTCTCGACCAACAGCTGAGTGTGGTGGTATGCACAAAAATAAACTACCAGTTTCTCTGTCTCTCTTCAGACACATTTTAAAAGATTCTTTGTTAAGCCAGGTTGCGTGAAACATTCCTATATTAATAAGCCCTTAAGAGATAGAGGCAAGGGGCTGGGGATATGGCCTAGTGGCAAGAGTGCCTGCCTCATATACATGAGGCCCTGGGTTCAATTCCCCAGCACCACATATACAGAAAATGGCCAGAAGTGGTGCTGTGGCTCAAGTGGCAGAGTGCTAGCCTTGAGCAAAAAAGAAGCCAGGGACAGTGCTCAGGCCCTGAGTCCAAGCCTGGCCAAAAAAAAAAAAAAAAAAAAAAAAACAGAGATAGAGGCAAGTAAGTCACAAGTTTAGGACCAGTCAAGACTACAGTTCCAAGTCAGCCTGAGCCAAACATAGTGACACCTTCCAAAAACAGAGAAAAAAGATTGTATTTTTATTTTTTTGGTAATCTCACTTTAGTACTGAGGATCAAATTCTGGGCCTGGTCCATAGCTAACCAAGTGCTCTAGCATTAAGATCAGACTTTTAAAGGGGGAGACCTTTAGTAGCACCAAAAGTTGGTTGGGGGGCTGGGGATATAGCCTAGTGGCAAGAGTGCCTGCCTCGGATACACGAGGCCCTAGGTTCGATTCCCCAGCACCACATATACAGAAAATGGCCAGAAGCGGCGCTGTGGCTCAAGTGGCAGAGTGCTAGCCTTGAGCGGGAAGAAGCCAGGGACAGTGCTCAGGCCCTGAGTCCAAGGCCCAGGACTGGCCAAAAAAAAGAAAAAAAAAAGTTGGTTGGGGCTGGGAATGTGGCTTAGTGGTAGAATGCTTGCCTTGTATGCATGAAGCCCTGGGTTTGATTCCTCAGCACCACATAAACAGAAAAGGCCAGAAGTGGTGGTAGAGTGCTAGCCTTGAGGGACAGTGCTCAAGCCCTGAGTCCAAGCCCCAAGACTGACCAAAAAAATAAATAAAGGTGGTCACTTTAAATGTTAGAATTATTGAATAATCTATTGTGTAATGTTTTAAACTGAGGAAAGATAAAACTCAAGTTGTTGCCCAGTAACCTATCATTCAGCAGTCAAAAGTGCAATCATCTCCATGGTTATCTATGTTATCTAGGATTGGTAACTTCTACCAAAAAAAAAAAAATCTTTGCTTGTCAACATCATCATACAAATCACCAACAGCCAATAGCAACTCCGGGTCACCCATAAAATGGGGTTCAGAGTTTTAAGGAGTATAGGTAAATTATCTGTTTGCCATCTTAGTTCAGAACCAAACTTGGATATATAAATTAGCTTAATGATAAAAGCAAAAAAGAAGTGTAGGACATCAGCCTTCTCATTATGCTATTTATTTGGGGGTAAACTAGAACCAGGGAACCAACCAAGATAATGTAAAACAAAAATATCTAACTAATACCACTTGCATATAGTATTTTTCCTTCTACAACACTTAAGCTCCTTTCCTAATGTACTGCCCACCCCAAATAATTTAATGAGCCAAAAAAGCAAGCAATGAAAATTTGTGTCCCCTCCACCCCCACCCTAGGGACCCACTAGGCCATGATTTGCTCAAATATCGTGGGTATGGTATGAAATATTTAAAGCTGTAACTAAAAATTTCCATAAAAGTCCATTTAAACTCTAAAAGCTTTACTACTAAGAAATGGACTCATCTCCACACATTTAGAAGATTTACCATTCCACTAATGACACTCTGTTTTCCCTCTATTTCATATTTAGATAGGTAGTACAGAGGGGAGAAGAAAGGTGTAATTAGTTTTGCTTGTAAAACGTTCATCACAGTTGTAGTGCCAACTGAGCTATACAGCCTATTGGGGGGTCTAATAGATTTCAGGGTATTATAGTTTGAGTAATAGAGGTGGGGGGTTGTAGTGAAAATCAATAAATAGCTACTACTTCTTTGCACAGCCCCATATGGAAGTAATCAAGCGCAAGGGTGGCAGCTGGGGCCAATAACAGTCACCTGCAGTTGAGGGACATGGGGGTTTCAGATGGGTTTTTAATGCTAATTTCCTACAGAAACAATGAGCTAGAAAGAGCAGAGTAACAGACGAGGATGGATGAAGAGAGACCAGCCAGAACAATGGCTGCACCTGGTGCCGGGAGCAGAGGGACAGAACCGGCACGCGCCCGCCAGCAGCAGAGGGCACATCTGTCACCCTCAGAGTGACCCATCCCCCAGTTCTTCCAGCAGAGTAAGTAATGCAAGTCCCTAAACATTTAACAGCTTGCCACACAGCAACAGGTTTGAGTCTTTAAAGGATGCTGCATTCTCTACATAAACTCATGACTAAGAATTAGTTAAGGAAGCAGAGTTAGTTTCCTGAGACATATTAAAAATAAAGCAGCCAGGTACCAGTGGCCCATGCCTGTAACCCTAGCTACTCAAGAGACTGAGATCTAAGGGTATGGTTTGAAGCCAGCCAGCCTCGGCAGAAAAAGTCCATGAGACTCTCATCTCTAATAATCAAAAAAAAAAAAGCCTAAAATGGAGCTGTGGCTCAAGTGTTAGAGCACTAGCCTTGATCAGAGAAGCTTAGGGTCAGTGCTGAGGCAACATGAAAAGATAAATCTTATCAAGTATTCATGTAGCATCTAACATTTACTATTTAGCCATTAGCATTCATTTTACTCCCATTTTTCAGTTGAGAAAGTTGGCTCTGAAATGACTATTAAATTGGTTCCTGGTTACACAACTTAATGCCAAGGGCTACACACAGTATTTTCAGTGTTTTTCTTCTACCTGCCCTAACTATCACAACCAAATGAAAATCTGTATTCTTTAAGCTTAAGCTATGAGAGGCAATGCAGAGTATTTGTACATATACATTCTACACAGAACTTTGCCAGGTATCTCTAACAAGCTGCACAGGAATAAACAAAGCTTAGAGTTGTTGGTTTGTTTTTCCCCCCATTTTTGGCAAAGCAAATCCGTATGTATTTTGCGTTTCCAAGCTACCACACAGCTAGGTCTCAAACCCATCACAATTCTTCAAAGTTAAATATTGTTTGGGAAGTCCATTCATAAGGAAGAATATATAATAACAACCAGTGATATCAGGTTGCTTTTCTTAAAGATAGAGCCAGCACTAACTTAGTTACTGACTTGAATTAGGAGGGGATTTTAAAAGGTCACTACAGTCCACTATAGGAAACTTTTTGGGGGGAAAGGAGGGCTGGTGCTGGGGCCTGAACTTTGGGCCTGGGCACTGTGCCTGAGCTTCTGTGAGCTACCAGTGCCTGGTCTATAGGAAACATTTTTAAAATTAGAACTCACTGGTACATAAGCCATAAAACTCAAGGGTAAAAGGTATCGAGTTGTATGTCAGAAGCAAACTATTGCTCCTGGATTTGAAAGAAAGCAAAAGCTAGGCTGACTTCAAAGCATAGTAGAAATTGGCATCTACCTGACAAAGTTTGACTTAGGCACAAGGGGATCTGCAAAAATAAACCTTTCCATCTACCTATAAGATGCTTCCATCTCATAAAAGGAATCTAAATCCGTCTCGTCTTCCTATTTTCTCTTCAAAATGCTACCTCCTCCATGAAATCCAGATTCCTCAGTTGGTAGTAATTTCCAGGACTTACCACTCTTATATATCCATGCGTATTTCATCGTCTTTTATCATACTTTACCACCACTACCACTACCACCCCCCACCAATACTGGGGTTTGAATTTAGGGCTTCACAGTGGCTTGGCTCTGCTGTTCATCTGGTGTACCACCACTTGAGCTATGCTTCCAGCTCTGCTTTTTGCTATTTTGGAGATGGAGTCTCAAGAACTTTTCTGCCCTGGTTGATCTCAAACTTTGATCCTCTAGATTTAGTAGTTAAGATCACAGGCATGAGCCAACCAGCATCTGGCTGATAATTCAAGCTGAAAAAAATAAGTCTAATCAGTAGCATATACAACAGATAACCAAAAAATTATAGGTCTGGAGTTAGGCTCAAGTATAACATTTACCTAGCAAGCAAGGAAGAGGAAAGGAGGGGAGGATAGGGGGGCAAGGGGAGGGATAGAAGGAGGCTCCCTAATCTTAATACTGTCTATAGGTCACCATGAAGGACTGAGGAGCACTTCTAGCACTGAGTAACCTTCAAATAATCATCAATGAATGGAGCCAACAATCTTTTAGGCCCACTTCAATTTTCTAGTTGTGCATAAAATGCTAATTCAAACTCAAAAGCACTCGTTGCAAAGATGTTATTTAAATGTCATTATCCTCATCTCCAGTTTATTGGCTTTATTGAATTGCATTTTAACTTCAGTCCAAAAAACTTGCCATGAAAAAATCCTTGGTTCATTCCTAGAAGCCAATTTAGAAGACGTTTCACTTTTTTCATAGTAATGATAAAGCTTCTCAGAATGTTTGCATAGCCTTCAGAAAGTATAATGATTTCCTCTAGCAATCCTTAACTCAGAGATGCCTTAGTTATAACACTGATAGCAAATAACTACTCTCCGGAAAGGTTCTGAACCTGGCAGAAATTTTTTCCCTTTGGTTTTGGGGACTGAACCCAGGGCATGTTAGGCAAGTATTCTACCACACAGCCAGAACCTCAGCACCAGCAGGACTTTTATTAAACCACCTTCACTTCACAGTCACTAGATATGCCACATATTTAAATACATATTATTTAACATTGTTTACATTTCTTAAAACTACAGCATGAAAAGCATCCATGAGGGCAGGGGCATGCCCAGTGGTAAAGCACTTGGTTTTGCTTGTAAAACGCCCTGGGCTCAAGTGGGAGTGGGGGGTACTATTCCAGCTGGGTGTTGGTGGCTCACACCTGTATGTAATTTTAGCTAATCAGGAGGCTGAGATCTGAGGATCACAGTTTGAAGCCAGCCTGGGCAGAAAAGTCCCTGTGAGACTCTTATCTCCAATAAAACTACTCAAAAAAAAAAAAAAACAGAATACAAACAAACAAAAAAAACAGAAACAAAAGCCGTAAGTGACCCTGTGTCTCAAGTGGTAGAGCCGTAGCCTTAGCACAGAGTCTAAGCCCTGAGTTCAAGCTCCATGATTGACACCCCCCTTCCCCCCCGCCCCCGTCTCCCAAAGAAAAAATGTTATTTGGGGGCTGGGATGTAGCTCAGTGGCAAACCGCCTAGGCAAGCTCCATGTCCTGGGTTCAGTCCCCAGCGCCCCCCACCCCCCGCAAAAAAAGGTTATTTGTAGTATGGACATACAGTGGTAATAAAAATCCTCTTTTTGGCCCTGCCCCTTCAGTAGACCACAGCTTGTATTACACTTTTAATATTAGTCCTTTCCTCCCCCCATCCATGCCTAGGAACATGTCTCATAAGGGTGTGTGTAAAGTGTTCACTGAAAGGATATCTTTTAAATTAAACATAAACTCTGTATCTTCTCAAATATTCAGACAAACCTCAAAGATGCTGAATGCTGCACCTATCAAAACAGAAGCCCACAGTGCTTCCAATATCATTCAATTAATTTGGTACAATTGAAAACTTGTAAAGAGGCCCATTAAAAAGTTCTTTCTGGTAGGTACTGGTGGCTCATGTCTGTAATCCTAGCTACTCAGGAGGCTGAGATCTGAGGACTGCAGTTCAAAGCTAGCCTGGTCAGGAAAGTCTGTGAGACGCTTATGTCCACTAAATTACCACAAAGGCTGGACATGGAGCTGGGGCTCAAGTGGTAGAGCTCTAGCCTTAAGCAAAAGAAGTTCTGGAAAAGAGTCTAAACCCTGAGCTTAAGCCTCAAGATCAGTACAAAAAAAGTTTCCTCTACCTAAAGATATTTTATATAAAATTAAGAACTGGGAATGTGGCTTAGTGGTAGAGTGCTTGCCTAGCATGCATGACACCCTGGTTCCATTCCTTAGCACCACATAAACAGGAAAAGCAGGAAGTAGCGCTGTGACTCAAGTGTAGAATGCCAGCCTTGGGCAAAAAGCAGCTCATGGACAGTGCCCAGGCCTGAGTTCAAGCCCCAGGACTGGCAAAAAAAAATTGTGAATAGCTCAGTACTGTTTCTCATCCAATATGCAACTTAAGGGTGAATTAAGAAATCAAAGTTGATTTTTTTTTTAATTTCCTATGTGAGAACTCAGATTCATGGGAATGGGGGTATAATTCGAATTGTATAATTACAAAATAACACAATTCCATACTTGTTCTTGTAAAATGACTCTCAAGGTTCTTCTGTTCTGGTATAGTTTAATGGGTTCATTTGCATTATAATACTTGGAATGCTGTCCAGACTCTAATAGTTAGAGAGAGGCTTGGCAAAGATGGCATATATGTAACAGACACAAATGATTTAAGAGGAAAGGTAACGTGAAAGACAAGACCCATTCTTAGTCCAAAGAGTGAATGGGCTTAGTAACCTATTGCAATAGAAAAATAAATATCTAGGAACTTTTGAAACAATTTGTATGCCTTCTATGTGCTAGGCAAACTTTCCTGATAACATTAAGTCAGGAACTGAACAAAAATAGGGACTCAAAGAGTATAGTATGCTGCTCAAGAAGATAGAACTAGGGAATAATGGCTATATAGTATTTGCCACTCTTAAAATTCTTCTTAGAACTGTTTAGATTTGGAGGCCTCTAAAACAAGGATACACTACAGAAATAGCAAAGTAAATAAATAAGCATCACAACATGGTTATATAGAACATAGTATGTATGAATACCCCAAACTCACAATTCAAGTCACATTTTATGTTGACTTCGTAAGCAGAAAATATCAAAGGAGCAAAATGTGATCTTTTTTAAATAGCTGAAAATCATCTAAAATAAATAAATAATACTAGCTTTAGTGCTATCTCTTTTAGCTGTAATTTGCCAAATTACATTGGAATAAAATCTGACAATAGTAAAGGGTATTCTATGAGTTCCTGTACTATCCATACTTGAGGGGGGAAAAATCCTTCAGAACATAATGTGAAATAGTAGGACTATATTTCTAGTTGTAGAATTCACATATTTCACCTGATTATTAACATAACTTTCTGTTAAAAAAAAGCATAGAGTTCAAACATAAAAGTAGCTACTGAAAAATGAGATAGAAACATAACAAAAATGAAGCATCAAAATGAAACTGAGCACAGGCTAAACACACAGCAAACATCAATCAACAAACATTTCACATCGTCATGTTTTGGAAAGGCAGAGAACTGTGTATTTTATCCTCCAACGCTAAAGTAAAATGTACTTACCCCAAATGCCCAGATTATAACAATCCAGATTCTTAATTTACCAAATGTATTTGAAATAGATATTAAAAAGCTCCTTTTTCTCCTTCTAATCTTCAAAGCCCAATCTGAGACCAGCCTTCCTCCTCCTTTCATTAGCTGGACATGTGTCAGCTCTCTCACATCTGCGATTTCTCACTGACTAGAGCTGCCTGTCCCATTCCAGGGAAACACAGATGGATCCCAGATGGGAAGGTCCTGCCAAACAGACCAGCTCTTCACCTTGCCAGAATCCCCAGATACAGTCAGCCTCTCTCTCCCTCCTGCTTCCTCTCTCTTGACTACCCTTCTAGCCCTCCCTGTTACCAGGCTCTATGCCAGCTGATGTCACTAAGTACACACCTCCCCGTGGCTTCTGGCCAATCTGACATTAACTTGTTAAATACGTGTAATTTGTTTATGGCTGACAAAAACAGCAAGAATATTGTACAAAACTTAAATATGCAATCCTTAGTGGAATAACATGTAGAGATACACTTTAACACACAGACTCACATTTTTGGGAACATTGAAATGCTTAGCAATTGCCATTTAAAGTCCTACATCTTGTCTATTTTTTTCTATTGTTTAATAGCTTCTGTTATGTGAGCCAATTTTTAAGTTCTACTTCTGGCAAATTTCTTCACAAAATGAACTGTAAATGTTTTTAATGTAAATTGCATAAAAATATAAAAAGTTGCAAATGAATTTGGGGAATATAAACAGAAATGTAAGTAGATGACTCACACAAGCTGTCTCTCAGCTCCAGACTTGGTAGCACTGCAAACTGACACGTGATTAAAATAAGACAATGCAGGCAACATGGTTCTGGTGCTGTTAAGTATTATAAATCAAAGGTAAGGACACAATGCAAAAATTGTTTCAAAAACAAGCACACAAGAGTGTGAGGGACATGTTTAACATTTAAAAGAACTGCTAATATAAGTTTCAACAAAGAACATACAGAATAAAAGACATTTTGGACATAATTATTTTGAAAACTCAGAGATAGAACCAAACGAGTTAAGAGTTTAATCCTTTACACCCAAGAGCTAGTATATAATAGCTGCTTGAATCAATTTCTGCTGAATGAAAAAAATGGATAATTGAAAATTGCTATTATAGTTACATAAGATGTTACCATTGGACACCACGTTGAAAATGATTTATACAGCATGTGGGTGGGAAATAGAGAGAAAAACTGGAAGAGAGAGAGCAAAGGAAGGGGTCACACTGTCCAAAAAAGAAATGTAATCATTTCCTGACAAGAAACTGTAACCCCTCTGTACATCACCTTTATAATTACAACTTGAAACACACACACACACACACACACACCTTATTAAAAAAAAAAGATTTTATCATTGGAGTAAATGAGCTGAAAGGTCTATGAAATCTTTCTAGGCATTTTTTTTTTTTTTTTGGCCAGTTCTGGGGCTTGGACTCAGGGCCTGAGCACTGTCCCTGGCTTCCTTTTGCTCAAGGCTAGCACTCTGCCACTTGAGCCACAGCGGCACTTCTGGCCATTTTCTGCATATGTGGTACTGGGGAATCGAACCCAGGGCCTCACGTATATGAGGCAGGCACTCTTGCCACTAGGCCATATCCCCAGCCCTCTAGGCATTTTTTTAACTTTTTTTTTTTTTTGCCAGTCCTGGGGCTTGAACTCAGGGCCTGAGCATAGTCCCTGGATCTACCACTTGAGTCCCAGCGTAGGTTCTGGCTTTTTCTGTTTATGTGGTACTGAGGAATGGAACCCAGGGCTTCATGCATGTGAGGCAAGCACTCTCCCACTAAGCTACATTCCCAGCCCTTTTTCAACTTCTTGTGAACCTATATTTTATAAACAGTTAAATGGAAGAAAGGCTTAGCTTAGTCTTGGGTAAGATTAAGAATGAAAAGATCTGCTGGGCTCACACATATAATCCTAGCTATTCAGGAGGCTAAGATCTGAGAATTGCAGTTGAAAGCCTGCCCAGTCAAACAAATCCAAGAGACTCTTATCTCCATAAAACCAGCAAAAGGCCAGAATTGGGCACATGGCTCAAATGGTACAGCACCAGCTGTAAGAAAGCAGAGTGAGAGGGTGACATGACATGGTCCAAAAAGAAATGTACTCATAGCTGGGCATCAGTGACTCAAGCCTGTAATCCTAGCTACTATGGAGGCTGAGATCTAAGGATCTCAGCTCAAAGCCAGTTAGGGCAGGAAAGTCCATGAGACTCTTATCTCCAATAAACTACTCAGAAAAAGCTGGAAGTGCTACTGTGGCTCAAGTAGTATATGCCAATCTTGAGCACAAAGAGGTTTAGGGACAGTACCCTGAGTTAAATAAAGCCCTAGGACCAGCAAAAAAGAAAAAAAAATGTACTCATTACTGACCTCTCTGTACCTTAATGACAACAATAAAATCATTATTATTTTTTTGAGGGGGGGGGGCAGTCCTGGGGCTTGAACTCAGGACCTGAGCACTGTCCCTGGCTTCTTTTTGCTCAAGATTTAACACTCTGCCACTTGAGCCACAGCACCACTTCTGGCCATTTTCTGTATATGTGGTGCTGAGGAATTGAACCCAGGGCTTCATGTATATGAGGCAAGCACTCTTGCCACTAGGCCATATCCCCAGCCCCATAAAATTATGTTTTTAAAAACATGAGTGACAGTGTGAAGCCCTGAGTTCAAGCCCCCTTAAAAATTAAAGATTCTGGGGCTGGGAATATGGCCTAGTGGCAAGAGTGCTTGCCTCCTACACATGAAGCTCTCGGTTCGATTCCCCAGCACCACATATATGGAAAACGGCCAGAAGGGGCACTATGGCTCAGGTGGCAGAGTGCTAGCCTTGAGCAGGAAGAAGCCAGGGACAGTGTTCAGGCCCTGAGTCCAAGGCCCAGGACTGGCCAAAAAAATAAAATTAAATTAAAGATTCTCTACATAACCAAGAAGACTATAATTCTTTAAGATGACTATAATTCCTTAATCTTTAATCAGTATTTGGGATATCTGGAATCAGTAAACAATTCTTTTCTATCATGGCAATTTTGTGTGTTGTACATGATACTGGGAATTGAACTCAAGGCCCAGTCCTTTTACCTTTAGTTGTTTTTTGGATGAAATCTCAAGCTAACTTTGCCCAAGCTAGCCTCTGTGATTCTCTATCTGCTTCCCGAGTACCTGAGACTACAGGTCTGAACCATCATGCCTCCCTTGTTTTTAAAATACAATCTCCTTAACTTTTTGCCTAGACTAAACTGAAATTCTCTTACCTACCCTCCAAGGAGATGGAATTTCAGGTACACACTACCACCTCCAGCCTGTCATGGCATTAGAGGATTATTTTGACTTAGAACAACTTTTTTTTGTCAGTTACGGGGTTTGAACTCAGGGCCTGGGCACTGGCCCTGAACTCCTTTGCTCAAGGGTGGTGCCCTACCACTTTGAACTACAGTGCCACTTCTGGTTTTTGAGTGAGATAAGAGTCTCATGAGGACTTTTCTGACTGAGCTGGCTTCAAACCATGATCCTCAGATCTCAGCCTCCTGAGTTGCTAAGATTACAGGCATGAGCCACCAGTGCCTGTGCCTGTCTGATTTAGGACAACTTTATGGCTAGGTTTC
The DNA here is from genome assembly GCF_023159225.1 of Perognathus longimembris pacificus. NCBI lineage: Eukaryota > Metazoa > Chordata > Mammalia > Rodentia > Heteromyidae > Perognathus > Perognathus longimembris. Next base: position 68,034,651 of record NC_063166.1, on the reverse strand, counting down.
AGGGCTTTAGTGGTGGTGGTTAATATTAATAGCTCCATCAGGTTGAATGTTTATCTCAGATACTAAGTGTCCAAACTATAATGTCCTGAACAGTCACCAGGAACCTACGTACAGTGTCTACACAATACCCATTATATTTCAATACTATACCTAAGTAAGGAACAAAAACATTAATGTCACATGACTAGTACACTTACTAGCCAGGACCATGTAGTCTAGATCCATAGCCAGAGCATGGCACACTACTGCCCATTATGAACAAAAGATGCTACAGAAAGTAGCTAGGTGATACCTGTAGTCTCACTACTTTGGAGACTGGGGGAAGGATTGTTGGACCCAGGAGTTCAAGAGGAGCCTGGGTAACACAGTGGCTTATCTCAAAAGTGGGAGGGGGATAGAGGGTATGGGCTAGGGATAAACCTCAGTAATAAAATGCTTTATCTAGAATGCATCAGATCCTGAGTTCAAACCCTAGTACCAGCAACAACAAATAAGTTAAAACAATACAAAATTTTATGTCCTTTTTAAAGAAAACTACTAGAATATACTCTGGTGTATTTTTATCTGGATTTGGAATTGGAACCCCAGTATTTGTTTTGGTTTGTTGATTGTCTCAAAAATTAAGGGGAGGGCTGGGAATATGGCTTAGCGGTAGAGTACTTGCTTTGCATGCATGAAGCCCTGAGTTCGATTACTCTGCACCACATAAACAGAAAAGGCCAGAAGAAGCACTGTGGCTCAAGAGGTAGAATGCTAGGGCTGGGAATATGGCCTAGTGGCAAGAGTGCTTGCCTTGTATACAGAAGCCTAGGTTCGATCCCTCAGCACCCCATATATAGAAAAGGCCAGGAGTGGTGCTGTGGCTCAAGTTGGCAGAGTGCTAGCCTTGAGCAAAAAGAAGGCAGGAGCAGTGCTCAGGCCTTGAGTCCAAGCCCCAGGACTGCCCTCCCACCCCCACCCCCCAAAAAAAGAGATAGAGTGCTAGCCTTGAGCAAAAAGAAGCCAGAGATAGTGCTCAGGCCCTGAGTCCCAGGATTGCCCCCCCAAAAAAAATTAAGGGGAGGGGACCCATTTGGGATAGAGCCCAGTTGAGTAACTAGCTTAGAGGGCTTACGCCTGTAATCTTAGATACTCAGGAGGCTAAGATCTGAGGATGGCAGTTCAAAGCCAGGCCATGTGACTCTTATCTCCAATTAACCACCAAAAGAGCCAGAAGTGAAGCTGTGGCTTCAGTGGTAGTACAGTAGTCTTGAGTGGATAAGCTCAGAGACAGTGCCCAGGCCCTGAGTTCAAGCCCAAATACCAACACAACTGGGAAAAAAAAGAAGGTATCAAGACAGACCACAGTAAGCAGTGAGCTAAATTAACTTTTCATAGCTAAAAAGATGATTCAAAATCCACACTAAAACTTCAATTTCTTTTATTAGTTTCCCTTGGTGTAGCCATAAAAACCAGGTTTTTATAAACTTCCACTATTTAATCTTACATAAAACCCATCACAGGGCTGAGGATGCAGCTAAATAGTAGAATGCCTGCCTAAGGAAGCATAAAGCCCTGAGTTCAAACCCCAGCACTGACAAATATAGATAAGACCATAACAGAAGCCGGGCGCTGGTTCAAAGCCAGAGCAGGCAGGAACGTCCCATGAGATTCTCCAATTAACCACTAGCAAGTCAGAAGTGGTACTGTGGCTTAAGTGTTAGAACACTAGCCTTGAGCTGAAGAATTCAGGGACAGCACCCAGGCCCAAAGTTCAAGCCCCATGACCTACCAGAAAAAGAAAGAAAAAAAGGAAAAAAAAAACAACCATAGCAGACTATAAGCTGTAGCTTGTGGTAGAGCTTATGCATTCAAGGCTCTGAGTTTAATCCCTGGCACCACTTCCCCCAAAAAGACACATTAGTATACTATATACAAATATCTCCTCTCTCAGATAAACCATTTAAGAGGCATGAAACTCAGTATTATTAACTAATGATTTATAAGGTACCAAGGACATGGTGGGCTTATGCAAAAAGATACAGGCCTTGTGGGACATTTAACAAAATATCCTCCTACAGTAATGCTTTCATTATTCAAATTGGCACATGAAAGATCATGTTAACAGATTTATTTATTGACTAAGTCTAATCATATTTCCTCAGTTGGCACCAATATGGTATCTACTATTTACATTTGCTTCAACGTTGGATATTTTATCAAGTCTTCCATATTTGATTTTCTACAGCAAAATTCTGAGTTTAAACACATTTTTATGGTAGATTGTGAAAAGATAATAAAGACAGTAAAAAGAATTTCATTTACTTCTGAATCCCATTAACAAACCAAAACTACTTGTTAAGAAAATAGGGCTGGGGATATAGCCTAGTGGCAAGAGTGCCTGCCTTGGATACACGAGGCCCTAGGTTCGATTCCCCAGCACCACATATACAGAAAAAACGGCCAGAAGCGGCGCTGTGGCTCAAGTGGCAGAGTGCTAGCCTTGAGCGGGAAGAAGCCAGGGACAGTGCTCAGGCCCTGAGTCCAAGGCCCAGGACTGGCCAAAAAAAAAAAAAAAAGAAAATAGAACATTTTGGCTGGGAATATGGCCTAGTGGCAAGAGTGCTTGCCTCGTATACATGAAGCCCTGGGTTTGATTCCTCAGCACCACATATATAGAAAAGGCCAGAAGGGCACTGCGGCTCAAGTGGCAGAGTGCTAGCTTTGAGAAATAAAAAAAAAAAGTAGCCAGGGACTGTGCTCAGACCCTGAGTCCAAGCCCCAAGACTGGCAAAAAAAAAAAAAAAGAAAAAGTAGAACGTTTTATAATTAAGTGTTATACAGCAATAAATTAAAATCCAAAATGACCTAGTGGTCAGGGCGGGGGGGGGGGGACACTCACTGTGGTTTCTTTCTCTGTTTTAAGTTTTTGGTGCTGGTACTAGACAGGGCCTGGGCCCTGTCCCTTAGATTTTTGGCTCAAGGCTAGTGGTCTAACAGTTTAGCAATGGTTCTACTTCCAGTTTTTTTTGTTTGTATGTTTTTTTTTTTGTTGGTGGTGGTGGTGGTTGGTTGGTTGGTTAATTGGGAAAAAAAGAGTTTCATGAACTATCCTGTCTGGACTGGCTTCAAACCCTAATTCTCAGATCTCAGCCTCCTAAGTAGCCAGAATTGCAGGTGTGAGCCACTAGCGCCTGGCCCAATTTCTTTTTAAAACAGGGTCTTACTATGTATGCATGGATCCCAATCTGGCCTCAGATTTACAATAATCCTGCTTATGCTGGGATTACAGGTATATGCCACCATACCAAGTAGATTGTAACCCTTTTTTGCCAGTCCTGAGACTCAGGACCTGGGCACTGTCTCTGAGCTTCTTTTGCTCAAGGCTAGCACTCTACCACTTGAGCCACAGCACCACTTCTGGCTTTTTCTGTTTATGTGGGGCTGAGGAATCAAACCCAGGGCTTTGTGCATGCTAGGCAAGCACTCTACCACTAAGCCATGTTCCCAGCCCTGATTTTAACTTTTTATAATAGATTTGTGTATATTTTATGGAAAACAAATGATACAACCATTTGACCTATTTTATGTATTCATGAGCTACTTTAAATTTTCTCAGTATTTTGAGACAGCCTCACTCTGTAGCCTAGGCTGGATTCAAATGAAATTTTTTTTTCAATGATTAAGATATAGGATTTAGCTGGGTACTGGTAGCTCACGCCTGTAATCCTAACTACTCAGGAGGCTGAGATCTGAGGATTATGTTTCAAAACTAGCCTGGGTAGGAGCAAGAAAGTCTGACAGTCTGTGAGACTCTTATTTTCAATTAACCACCAGAGAAAAGGCTTGGAAGTGGTGCTGTGGCTCAAGTGGTAGAGGGCTAGCCTTGAGCTGAAGAGCTCAGTGACAGCACCCAGGCCCAGATTTCAAGCCCCACGACTGAAAAAAAAAAAAGTGTACACACATACACACACACACACACACACACACACCTGTTTTCAAATTGTTTTAAGTCACTGGAGAGGACAGCAAAATGGGCTATATCCATGGGGTTATCCCATATACTCATTTTGCATAGACTTATGCAATTCAAACTAATGTTGTTTAGGGGGCCAACAGTGGTATGTTAGAAGGTAGGATAGTACAAGGTGCAACTGTAAATCGAGCCTGGTTTGCTTCACAATAAAGAAGTGCAGAAAGGAGTAATAGGATAAATGAAAAAAGAGCAGTTTAGGTAAAAGTCCTGAGACAAGATCAGGCCTGCAGCACTCAAGGAAATCAAAAAGGATCTATATGACAACCTGGGAAAATAGTTGGAACCTGACTTCAGGAGGGTCAAGTGATGAGCTCTGCTTTTGACAGCCAAGGGGGTGGGGGGATAACCTACCAACCAACTTTCAGTAAAATGGAGGTCATTAAAAGAATTTTGACCTGGCTAAATTTGATCACTCTGCTATAGAAAAAGGTGGGCATAATGTCATGTGCCTATAATACCAGCCTCAAGAACTTAGGAAGTGATGGAGGATGGATTATTATAAGTTCAAGGCCAGCTTGTGCTGTACACAGCAGGTTTCAAGGCCAATCTGAGTTACATAGTAAGACCCTGCTTCTAAATAAATAAATAAATGGCTAGGGACATGGCTCATTGGTAGATCATTGGCCTAGGATTATGAGAATGGGAGAAAAGTAGAAATAGGAAAAACTAGGAAGCAACTCCCATAATCTAGGCTAAAAGCATGAAAGATGTTATCTAGATTCTGCATACGCTAAGACTCAAAGTGGAGCAAGCAGCTAGGTGTTGGTAGCTCATTCCTGTAATCTAGCTATTCAGAAGACTGAGAACTAGAAAATCAAAGTTCAAAGCCAGCCCAGGCAGAAAAGTCTTTACGACTCCATCTCGTTAGCAGTAAAATGCTGGACCAGAGGATGGCTCAAATGGTAGGGCACCAAGTGTAAGCAAGAAAGCTAAACAGGAGTGCAAAGGCCTGAGTTCAAGCCACAATACAAGCACCAAAACATATTTTTAATGAGAAGATTCTGTTAACTACCCTGATTTGATTATGATATGTTGTATAAATATGTTGGATGATGACACTGTACCTCATGAGTTTCTACAATTCGAAGTAAATTTAAATTTGATAGGAAAAAAAACAGTGGAGCAAGAAAATTGTGGCTGTAGATAACTGGGGAAAAGACAGTTCGGGACAACTTCAAGGTTTGTAGCTAAGGGGTAGAATGGGGAAAAGACTGATAAAAGAGTGCTCACTTCAGCAGCAAATATACTAAAATTGAATGATACAGGTAAGATTAGCACGACCCCTGCACAAGGATGACATACAAATCTGTGATGTGTTCCATATTTTTTGTCTTGTATAAGTTTACCTGAAGGGGAAGCACAGAAATGGTGGGACAAAAGGTAAGTCATTCAGCACTGAAACCCACTAGATACTAAGTTGGAAATGGACTGTACAACTTGGAGGGGAGGGAAATCAAGAGGGGAAAAACTGGGAGAGAATGAGGAAGGAGGTGCCACTGTTCAAGAAGAAATGTACTCATTATCTAACTTATGTAACTGTAACCCCTCTGTAAATCACCTTTACAATAAATTTTTTTTTAAAAAAGACCAAGGGAAGAGATAGCTTGAGAAGGAAGTCCTAAGATTCAAATATGGCATGGACATCATTATTCCATATGATATCCAAGTAGAGATGCCATGTAGGCAACTGAACAAACAAGTCTAAAGTTTAGGCAAGAGATCTGGGCTGGAGATGTTAAGTATGAGAGCTGTAAGAAGTGATGAGTCAGCTGGGCACTAGTGGCTCACACCTATAATCCTAGCTTCTCAGGAGACTGAGATCTGAGGACCATGGTTCAAAGCCAACCTGGGAAGGAAAGTCTCTGAGACTCTTATCTCCAACCAACCATTAGAAAACTGGAAATGGGGCTGTGGCTTGAAGTGATAGACCACTAACCTTGAGCTCTAAAAAGATCTCAGGGACAGAGCCCAGGCCCCACAACTGACCCAACAACAACAAGGGTTCTTCTTTTTTTTTTGGGGGGGGGGGGGTCTGGATGCTGTCCCAAAGCTCTTTGGCTCAAGGCTAACGCTCTACCACTTGAGCCACAGCACCAATTCCAGTTTTCTGGTGGTTAATTGAAGATAAGAATCTCACAGATTTTGGGACTTTCCTTCCCCAGGGTAGCTCTGAACTTCATTCAATCCTCAGATCTCAGCCTCCTGAGTAGCTAGGACTATAGGCGTGAGCCACTGGCGCCCAGCAAGATGTCTGTTTCTTTCTTTCTTTAAAAAAAATATATATATAACAAGGTCTGCAACAAAATACTATGCATACACTAGGTCCTGAAACAGAGAAAAGAGATGTTTAATGGTATAAAAGCAAGGTGACAAGAGCTAGTGTGGGCTGTAGACCAAACCCAAGACTCACCAGAGTTTGGGCCTCCTTCCATTATGTCTGATAAAATGGCAGCTCACTAGGCTGGGCTGTGAGGAGAGTCATGAGACTTTACCATACTATTGTACTTTTTGTGTATTTAAAATTCTTCACAATAAATTGTTCTTTAAAGAAAGGGAGCAAATGGGTGAAAATATGACTAAATCCTTTGTGCTCTTACTTTCCTACCTTTGAACTTTTCTCTTTCCTTTTAACTTGATCTTTGCCAGTCTTTCCCTTTGTTGTCAACAGGTCCACTGGGTCATTAGCCATTTAACAAATGGTGGTTTAGAGGATGAAAGACAGACCCCATTGCAGAGGCAGAGGAATTCCAAACGCTAGACTACTGGCTCCACAATGTCTGATTCAGAAGAACTGCTGGGAGCTATTAGTTTAGCTCGCCCACCCAGGCATATGAGACTCTTAAGAGTTCCTTTTACACCACCCCCATATGCCTCTCATTTATGCCTACAGTTTTGTGATTGTGTGCTTTTGTTTAGCACAGAAATGTATCAGGTCCAGTGTGACTACAGATATTATTCAGAAGGACTGATGATATGGAATCCAGAATGAAGCAGCTTCAAATGTGGAACTACGAGAAAACAGATTTCTTTTTTCCAGTGAGGCAATAATGGAAAGGATACACAATAATAAAATGTGAGATACATTCTGGTCTAAATGAAAGCATTTGCCATTTTGTAAGCATTTTATTTTTCTATCCCTGAACCTTTGCTAACCATCTACACACATACCTGAATCTTGTCTGGATCAAGCTGCATACATTTCCTCTTCTTTTTCCTTCTTAGGCTGTCCGATCACACTCTTCCTTCAACACACATTTATTAAACGTTGCACCCTGACATTGATGCTGCACTACATCCTGACACTTAGGTCCCTAAACATTTGTTCTCAATTCTTTTTTATTATTACTATTATTATTATTATATATTGTTTTGTTGGGAGTTTTCTTGTTTTTGCCTCCTTTGACTTTAGCTGGAAACATGAGTATTGAACCATTCTATCTTTTTTACCAGTCTTCTCAAGTCCATAATCACCACCACATACTGATTCTAAGATTACAAATAGGGCTGTGGGTGTAGTTCAATGGAACGATACTTGCTGAGCATTGGCATGCAACAGGCCCAGGGTTCTATACCCAGCACTGGAGGAGAGGGGAAAGTAGTGCTACAAGGTAAAACTCTGCTAATACATAGAAGATAGTTACAAAAAAAGGCACATAGTATTGCCCAGTGTGAGTGGCTCACACCTGTATAATCACAGCTATTCAGATAGTTGAGACCTGAGGACTGCAGTTCACAGGCAGCCCAGGCTGGAAAGTCCATGACATTCTTATCTCTAATTAATCATCCAAAAGCCAGAAGTGGAACTGTGCTAAAGTGATAGATTACTGGGATTAAGCAGAAAAAAAAAAAAAAAAAAACTAAGGGAGAGAGCCCAGGGTCTGTCACCAAAAATAAAAAAGAAATCACATTGTAATTTGGTTCTACTTAGATGAAATGTCTAGAAAAGGCAAATCCACAGAGACAGAAAGATTAGGAGTTGGATAAGGATGCAATAATACACAACTTTGTGGTCATCTTTTTATAATTGTAGGGCTTGCATTCAGAGCCTGGGCACTATCCCTGAGCTCTCTTAGTCAAGGTGAGCACTCTACACTTTGAGCCACATCTCCACTTCTGGTTCTTGAGTAGTTAATTGGAAATAAGAGTCTTATGGGGACTTTTCTGCCAGGGCTGGATTTGAACTGCAATCCTCACATCTTACCTTCCTGAGTAGCTAAAATCACAAACCTGCCTTGAAGATATCTTAACATCATTAAATTGTACACTTCAGCCGGGAACTAGGGGCTAACGGCCGTAATCCTAGCTACTTAGGAGGCTGAGATCTGAGGATCATGGTTTGAAGCCAGCCAGGCAGAAGTCAGTGAGATTATCTCCAAATAACCACCAGAAAAATGGAAGTGGTGCTGTGGCTTTAAGTGGAAGGCACTAGCTTTGTGCAAAAGAGCTCAGGGACAGTACCCATGCCATGAGTTCAAGCCCAATGGGTTTAAACCAGGTATGGAGGCACACAATAGTTGTAATTCTAGCTACTCAGGAGGCTGAAGCAAGAGAAGCACTTGAGCCCAAGAGGTGGCTGTAAGCCTGAAAGTTTGCAGAACGTCTTGGAGGCGTTAAGTCCAAAGAACAGAGTATAGTGTGTAGGCTATACCTCAGTAAGTGTAAGTTTACTTACTTAAAAAATAGTTATTTTAGCTGGGTACTGGTGGCTCACGCCTGTAATTCTGGCTACTCAGGCTGAGATCTGAAGATTGCAGTTCACAGCCAGCCCTGTTAGCAAAATCCACAAGACTCTTTTCTCCAATTAACAATCAGAAATCTGGAAGTGGTGCTGTGGCTCAAAGTGGTAAAACACCATCCTTGAGCAAAAAGAGCTCAGGGATAGCACTGAGGCCTGGAGTTCAAGCCCCACAACCAACCAACCCCCCCAAAAAAAAAGTTATTTTTCACATCATTTTCTAACCTATGTATTGTGAGACTTTCTTTTCAAATTAATACCAAAATTCTAGGCATGGTAATGCACACTTATAGTCCTACTCAGAAGTCTAAGACTCTATTCTCAACCAAATAATAATTATACAAAAAAATCTAGCAATACTATATTAATTATTAAGTGCAATTTAACCAGCTCATCAAGCATAAATGCAACACGGTCTTGCCAGGCATGGTGCTGAATGTACTTCAGAGGATGAGACAGGAGAGTCGCAAGCTTGAGGCCAGTCTATGAGCTATATATATAGCAAGACCTTGTTTTAGATGGGGTAGGAAGGAAGAGTATTGATCCTGGATGTGTGTGGTATGTCAGTGGGTAAATGAACATCTGGATAAGGGGAAAGCAACTCTTAAAACTAAATTTGCAACATTTTATTTGAAAATGAGAACATTTCCTAGTTTGTAGCCTGGCCATCAAATCACCGGAGAATCCAGTCTGCAAACCCCTTAGTTATTTCCAAAACCATACCCATATGGTATGCAACAGAATGTGGAAACCACTTCTCTATTCAAACCCTCAGAGTTTAGATTCCAACAACACTATTACAGAGTCCAAAACTCATACCAATATGAAAAAGGGAACAAAAGATTATACTTTTAAATGTCAGGTGCAGGAGTAGGGGGGTGTTGGGAAAGTGGTAGAGTGCTTGCCTAGCATGCATGAAGCTCTGGGTTCAGTTCCTCAGTACCACATAAATAGAAAAGGCTGGAGGTGCTGTGGCTCAAGTGGTGGAGTGCTAACCTTGAGCAAAAGAAGCTTAGGGACACTGCCCAGGCCCTGAGTTCAAGCCCCAGGCCTGGCAAAAACAAAACAAAAAAAGGTCAGGGACCGGCTGAATCTACTCTTCCAAATATTTCCGTTTTTTATTAAGTACTAACTGTGGGGGCTGGGGATATGGCCTAGTGGCAAGAGAGCTTGCTTCGTATACATGAGGCCCTGGGTTCGATTCCCCAGCACCACATATACAGAAAACGGCCAGAAGTGGCGCTGTGGCTCAAGTGGCAGAGTGCTAGCCTTGAGCAAAAGGAAGCCAGGGACAGTGCTCAGGCCCTGAGTCCAAGGCCCAGGACTGGCCAAAAAAAAAAAAAAAGTACTAACTGTGTTTCAGGTACCATATATATATACAATGCTTTGAATAAAAGATAAAATAGTCAGACACCAGTGGTTCACATGGGTAATCCTGACTACTCAGGAGGCTGAGATCTGAGGATCACAGTTTGAAGCTAGCAAGAAAGTCTGCAAGATTTGTTTGGGTTTTTTGGTCAGTCATGGGTCTTAAATTCAGAGCCTGAATGCTGTCCCTGAGCTTTTTCACTTAAGGATAGTACTCTACCACTTTCAGCCATGGTACCACTTCTGGTTTTGTAGTGGTTACTTGGAGATAAGAGTCTCATAAACGTTCTTGTCCTAGCTGGCTTTGAACTATGTTCCTTAAATCTTAGCCCTAGCTTGGATTACAAGCATGATCCACCAGTGCTTGGCTTCATAAGACTCTTAGCTTTGATTAATCACCAAGAAAGCTGAAAATGGCAGAGTACAAGCCTTGAGCAAAAGGCTCAGGAGCTGCAACCAGGCTTCAAGTTCAAGCCCTGAGACTGGGATGAACAGACGGACAGACTCACACACACTCACACACACACACACACACACGGACACACAAATACTGTACAATGAGTCCAGGCTAGGTTATAGGTTATACTGTAATCCTAGTATGTGAAAGAGTAAAGGAAGGGGATGAACAATTCCACACTTGTATGAGTTATACAGCAAGACAAAACAAATGAACACACACACATATTTCCTGAGACAAGTTCTTAAACCAAGAGTCTCTAATCCTTTCCTTCAACATGATTATCTTCTCCATCTGAGGTAGATAAAAGAGCCCTTTAGGGCTCTGGTTTTAGGAAAGATTAGCACTTAAAAAAATGCTTTTGGAAAATAAGAATTAATCATATTAATAAATCATTTTAATTCATTAAAATGTCTGGTCTGACACCTTAATAACAATAAAATTATATTTTTTAAAACCTATACTTTAAGCCAGCATGTTTCAAAATTTAAGGTACATATGAATAATCACCTATGAAATCTTAATAAAATACAAATTCTGTAGGTCTGGGTCAGACTAAGATTCTGGGGGAGTATCTAATTTTTTCATGCTCAAAATATTGTGTTGTCGGGGGCTGGGAATAGGGCCTAGTGGTAAAGTGCTTTCCTCGTATACATGAAGCCCTGGGTTCGATTCCTCAGCACCACATATACAGAAAAAGCCAGAAGTGGCGCTGTGGCTCAAGTGGCAGAGTGCTAGCCTTGAGCAAAAAAAAAAGCCAGGGACAGTGCTCAGGCCCTGAGTTCAAGCCCAGGACTGGTAACAAAAACAAAACCAAACAAAATATTGTGTTGTCTTTTCCTTTTGGGTGGGGATTTTTTTTTTTTTTTTGTCAGTCCTGGAGCCTGAACTCAGGGCCTGAGCACTGTCCGTGGCTTCTTTTTGCTCAAGGCAGTACTCTATCACTTGAGCCACAGTACCCCTTCTGGCTTTTTCTATATGTGGTGCTGAGGAATCGAACCAAGGGGATTAGTGTATGGGAACGAGGCAAGCACTCTACCACTAGGCCACATTTTTTCTTTTTTTTTGAGACAAAATCTTGCCATGTGGAAAAGCTAACCTCAAACTCTGTAACCCTCCTGTCTAAGCTTCCTGAGTCCTAGAAAGATCACAGGTGTGGGCATCATGGCCTGCCAGATTCTACATTTTTTATTTTGGTAATATGGAATTTGAACTCAGAACCTTTTCCTGAGCTACTAGCTTACTTGCTTGGCTTGACCTCTACCCCTTGAGCCATGCCTCCAGCCTGGCTATTTTTCTGGTTGTTTTGGATTTGGTATCTCAGGGACACTTTTGCCCAGGCTGGCCTCAAACCATGATTATCAAGATCTCAACCTGGTAAGTAGCTACGATTATATAAGTGTGAGCCCCCTACACCCAGCTAGATTCTATATTTTTCCCAGATTACAGTACATATCGTGTGTGTGTGTGTATATATATATATATATGCATGCGTTTGTGCATGCATGTGTACACTTGTATTGGGGACACTGAACTTGGGGCCAGGACACTATCCCTTTTAGATTTTTCACTCAAGGCTGGGGCTCCACCACTTGAGCCACACCATGACTAAGGAAGTATAAAAATGGGCAAAAAGGGGCACTCTGGGGGAAAGTAAAGGGGTGACATCGTCCAAAAAAATGTACTTATTACCTGACTTACGAAATGATAACCCCTCTGTACAACACCTTAATAACAATAAAATTATATTTTTTTAAACAGGCAGAACAATTCTTAAAGGCTTAGCCTCTCTTCTTTCGCTTGGTCAGGCACAGTTCTTTGAGTCTTTTTTTTTTTTAACTGTTTTTTTTTTTTTTTTTTTTTGTCTTTTCTTTTTTGGTACTGAGAATCGAACCTAGGACATTGCACTTGCTAGGCAAGTGCTTTGCCACTGAGCTACATCCCAACCCTCTTTGAGTCTTTTAATTGGATTAGTCTTCTAGCCATGTTTGGAGACCTTGCAAATGCTCTCCAATGCTCTCCACATATATCCTTTAAACTTGTGAGCCCTGTTAAATGCTGTATTAGTCTCTTAAACTGAGGTGCACACTATGAACTTAAGTCCTAAATACAAAAAAAGCAAATTCCTATCACTTTTCATGTGTTCCAATGAAACAATGTAGACAAACTGGTTGTTTCTTACATTAAGTTGATTGTATTATCTAGTTTACTATTTCTCTATAAAGTATCACTGGGTTAAATTGATATGATTTCACTCTTAGTTTCTGAATTCCTCATAAATCAAGGCTGTTATGCATTTTAATCTATTTCTAAGAGACCAGGCTCTGATACTAAAGAAATAACTTTCTCTAGGTAGATTTTGATCTATTCTACACTTTCCAGAGTCTAGTGGTCCAGAGTCTTTACTTCCATTCTATTCCTCAAGACATAGGACATGCTCTATGTTGCCTAATTCAAGGCCCTTACTGTTCCCAATTCCCCAGAGAGAAGAGCCTACTGTAAAGTATATATTCATATAACTACTCCTTTTTTTGTGGGGGGGGCCTAGTCCTGGGGTTTTGAAGTAAGAGCCTGGGCACTGTCTCTGAGCTTCCTCTGCTCAAGGCTAGCTAGCCCTCAACCTCTTGAGCCACAACGCCCCAGGACTGGCAAAAACAAACAAAAAAACATGACTGGTGCACTCCTGTGAGAGTGACTGAAATGACTGATGTCACTAGGAAGCCCCAATAAAAAGTGAGATACCATCTCAATCAATAAGCCAGAGGTAATGTCCTGCATCTACATATGTATATGATCCAGCTACTTGGAGGATGCATGTAGAAAGGATGACAGTTCACAGCCAACCAGGGCTTTAGACCCCATCTGAAAAATAACTAAGGCGAAAAGGGGAACCACACACTGGTGGCTCATGCCTGTAATCCTAGCTACTCAAGAGGCTGAGATCTGAGGATCATGGTTCAAAGCCAGCCCCGGCAAGAAAGTCTGAGACTCTTATCTCCAACTAATCATCACAAAACTGGAAGTGAAACTGTGGCTCAAAGTGGTAGAATTCCAAGCACCCAGGCCCTGAGTTCAAGCCCCTAGGACTGACCAAAAAAAAAAAAAAGTGTCTGGGAATTTGTCATCAAAGCAACTGCCAAGCAATCATGAAGTAGAGTTCAAACCCAAGAACAATGAGAAAGGGATGGAGGGAGGAAGGAAGGGGAAGGAAGGGGAAGAAGGAAGAAGAAATACTTAGCCAAGTATGATGGCTCATACCTGTAAATCTAACTCAAGCAGCTGAAGCAGAAAGATCACTTGAGTCCTTGAGCCCTAGAGTTCCAGGTTAACGTTGTGAAACTGTCTCAAAAAATTAGTCTCCAAATGTGGCTCTGACCACAGATCAACAGGTAGAGATAAAGGCTGTATTATGGATCTAGATGACAAGTTTTTTTGAAAAACCCAGCTAATCTTTACCTTGCCTAGTTGGTATAAAAATCTGTGAAGTCTCAGGGCTGGGAATATGGCCTAGTGGCAGAGTGCTTGCCTCGTATACATGAAACCCTGGTTTCAATTCCTCAGCATCACATATATAGAAAAGGCCACAAGTGACACTGTGGCTCAAGTGGTATAGTGCTAGCCTTGAGCAAAAAGAAGCCAGGGACAGTGCTCAGGCCCTGAGTTCAAACCCCAGGACTGGCCAAAGGGAAAAAAATCTGTTACATTTCAAGAAAGTCTTTCTTTAACTAGGTCATAAATTCTTTATGTGATTGCTACATTTTAACATTCTTTACTTGGAAATACCAGTGTCCTGACAGTTTAAGAGTAAAATGTAGACCTATGTTTTTGAGTGTCGTACAAGGTTATTCTTTCATACTATCATTCATCATATGTTTTGTGCAAAGGCCTTAAGAGCAAAGTTTCTATGTTGTATATATAAAAATTTTAAACTGTCTTTCTCAGTGTCAGCCCAAAAGAACAGACAGAGCTAGACATGGTGGTGCACACCTATAATCCTAGCACTTGGGAATCTGAGGCAGAAGGACCCAGAGTTCTAGAGAAATAGAATAAGATACCATCTTAAAAACAGCACACATAAGCAATTAAATTTATACCTTTTGTTCACTTTTGCTTTTAATATCCTGACCACAGTCAACACCTGTGCCAAGGTAAAAGATTTGCTTAGGTATATGTAGAAGAGCTGGAAAAGCAATCAATTAACTCTTCTCCTAAGTCCCACCAGCTGTGTTTTCCTGATGACACAGAATCTGTCCACCTGCTCCCACAGATGGTACAGCTGCAGTTAAAATAAAACACCTGGTTCAGTATATCCATCCCATACAGTTAGAACAATGCTAGCAGCAAATCAGACAAGCTCGGGCCAGCATTTTCATTATTGTCCAGATTAAAACCAATACCACTTAGAGGAAGGAGAGTAAAATATGCCTTTCATCCCCCAAATGCAAATCCAGCAGACCCTTGGTCTCTGTGGGTATACAGTTCCTAGAAACTGGAAAGGGGGCGGGGGGAGAATGACACAGTACTCAGGATCCATAGAGCTTAAACATACCTGACAATAATGTAGAACTGAACCATGCACTGTGTACATATAACCTATTATTATTGTTATTATTATTTTATGTATTTATTTGGCCAGTCCTGGGGCTTGGACTCAGGGCCTGAGCACTGTCCCTGGCTTCTTTTTGCTCAAGGCTAGCACTCTACCTCTTGAGCCACAGCAACACTTCCGGATTTTTTTTTCTGTTTATGTGGTGCTGAGGAATCGAATGTGAGGCTTTGTGAATGATGGACAAGCACTCTACCACTAAGCCACAGTCCCAGTTCCCACATAAATCATTTTTATAACTGAATTCAGTCAAAACTGAATGTAATAAATCTTTGAATAAGCTTGGCACCAGAGGCTGGGAATACAGCCTAGTGGCAAGAGTGCTTGCCTCTATACATGAAGCCCTGGGTTCGATTCCTCAGCACCACATATATAGAAAACGGTCAGAAGTGACGCTGTGGCTCAAGTGGTAGAGTGCTAGCCTTGAGCGGGAAGAAGCTAGGGACAGTGCTCAGGCCCTGAGTTCAAGGCCCAGGACTGGCAAAAAAAAAAAAAAAAAGAGCTTGGCATCAGTGGTTCACACTTCTAATCCTAATCAGGAGGCTGAGATCCGAGGATGGCAGGTTTGGAGCCAACCTGGGCAGGAAAGCCAGTGAGACTATCTAATAAATCTTCAATTTACCACCAGAAAGCTACAAGTGGAGCTATGGATCAAGTGACAGAGCCCCACCCTTGACCACAAAAGCTCAGGGACAACACACAGTCCAGGCCCTGAGTTCAAGACCCCCAGAGCAGCATGTGTGTGCCTGTGTCTGTGCATGTACACACAAAAGATTAACTAGCTAATGCTACAACACTGGGTTCCAAATGTTGAGAAAATTAATACAATGCTTCTTTCTTGCTAAGCCATATTGTGTGCCTAGATATAAAAAAAAGATATATATATATATGTATACATACATACATACATACATACATACATACCTGGGGCTGGGGATATGGCCTAGTGGCAAGAGTGCTTGCCTTGTATACATGAGGCCCTGGGTTCGATTCCCCAGCACCACATATACAGAAAACGGCCAGAAGTGGCGCTGTGGCTCAAGTGGCAGAGTGCTAGCCTTGTGCAAGAAGAAGCCAGGGACAGTGCTCAGGCCCTGAGTCCAAGGCCCAGGACTGGCCACTAAAACAACAACAACAACAACAAAAAAAAACACCCTTTTTTTTTTAAGCACTACTAGTCATGGGACTTGAACTCAGGACCTGAACACTGTCTCTGAGCTTTTTCACTCAAGGCAAGGGTAAAATTCTACCACTGAAGCCACACTCCACTTCTGGATTTTTGGCTAATGGGAGATAAGAGTCTCGTGAACTTACCTGCCTGGGCTGGCTTCAAATGCAACCCTCAGATCTCAGCCTCCTAGGATTACAAACAGGTGTGAGCAGCCGGCCTACAAGAATTTTTTTTTTTCAGTTGTGGATCTTGAACTCAGGATCTGGGCACTGTCCCTGAGCTCTTTTGATCAAGGCTAGTGCTCTACCAGTTGAACCACAGAGCCACTTCCTGCCTTTTCTGAGTAGTTTACTATATATGGATAAAAGTAGAAATAAATTTAATGTATATAAAAGAATGTGGGCAAAATGGATACAGATACACATATAAACACACACATTTCCAAGTTCTGCTCATTAAGAGGCCACAAAAATAATAACATCCCTAAAGCAATGAAGACATATGGCACACAGACCTTTATTTTGTTTGTTTTTTGAGACAGTCTTGATATGTAGTCCAGACTAGCTTCAAACTTGCAATCTTCTTGTCTCATCCCAGAACACTGGGATTACAGTCACAAACCACAATGTCCGGCTTATGTCCGGCTCAGATCTTGGTTTTAATTTACTATACTACAGAAAACTAGGAGGAAAAACAGTTTGGAAAAATGGCTGATTCCATGGTTCATGTAGGAGGAAGAAAGGGTAATCCAGAACATAAAAGATCTTTTTTTGTGTAAGAGACTAAGAATTTAGAAATGTACAAACTTGCCAAAAGGACACAAAAGTGAGCCTGAAGGGATTCCACTGACCACACTGAGACAATGAAAGTGATAACCCATTAAAGAATCCCTAATTTTATTTATACAAATAAGTACAGTTAAGGAAATTTCCTTTTCTCTTTTTGTCGGTCATGGGGCTTGACCTCTCGGCTTGGGCACTGTCCCTGAGCTCTTCCCCTCTAGGCTAGCGCTCTACCACTTGTGAACCATCAGCACTTGGCTTGTTTTCTTTTTATTAGTATGAGTCCTCTAAGAAGATAGCGACTTCATGTAAATACTGTGTGTATGTATGTGAGTGTGTGTGTGCACATTTATGGGCCGGTCCTGAGACTTGAACTCTGACTTTTTTTTTTAAACTCAGGGCCTGGGTGCTGTTCCTGAGCCTCATTGTACTCAAGGCTAGCGTTCTACCACTTGAGCCAGGGCACCACTTCCTTTTTTTGAGATAGTCTCAGGAGGATTTTTCTGGACTTCAAACCACAATCTTTAGATCTCAGCCTCCTCAGTAGCTAGGATTACGGGAGTGAACCACCAGCATTGGGCTTTGAACTCTGAACTTTCATCCCTGAGCTTTTGTGTTCAAGGTTAGTACTCTACCACTTTTAAGCCATAGGGCCATTTCCCGCCTTTTGGTAGTTAATTGGAAATCAGAACCACCAGTCTGACTTTGAATTTCAATCCTCAAATCTCAGCCTCCTGAGTAGCTAGGATTACAAATATGAGCTACTGCTAACTGCTCCTCGTTTTTTATTCATCTTATGTTTTGTTTTGTTTTTTTGTTGGTCCTGAGGGTTGAACTCAGGGCCTGGGTGCTGGTTTTCAGGTGGTTAATTGGAAATAAGAATCTCACATAGCCCAACACCAGTGGCTCACACATGTAATCCTAGCTATCCAGGAGGCTGAGATCTGAGGATCTTGGTTCAAAGCCAGCCTGAAAGTCCCGGAGACTCTTATCTCCAATTACTCACACACAAAAAGAGCTGGAAGCAGTGCTTTGGTTCAAGTGGTAGAGTGCTCGTTCTGAGCAGAAGACTCAGGGACAGCACCAAGGCTGAGTTCAACCCCAGGACTGGGGCTGGGAATATAGCTAAGTGGTAAAGTGCTCGTCTCGTATACATGAGGCCCTGAGTTCAATTCTTCAGCACCACATACATAGAAAAAGCCGGAAGTGGCGCTGTGGCACAAGTGGCAGAGTGCTAGCCTTGAGCAAAAGAAGCCAGGGATCTATCCTAAACAGCAAGTCCCAAGATATCAAAAAGACATTTGTACTTCCATGTTTATCGCGGCACAATTCACAATAGCCAAAATATGGAAACAACCCAGATGCCCCTCCACAGATGAATGGATCCAAAAAATATGGTACCTATACACAATGGAATACTACAAAGCGATTAGGAATGGTGAAATATTGTTATTTGCAGGGAAATGGTCAGAACTCGAACAAATAATGTTGAGTGAGACAAGCCTAGAACACAGAAAACAAAGGGGCATGATCTCCCTGATATATGACTGTTAACAAAGGGAGATGGAGAGACAGTAGAGACCAAGTCTGTGAATACTGTATATGTTCTTGATACATTGTATATTGCATATATGTCTACCTGACCTAGACAAGGGATAGAAAAACAGGTCGTAAGATATCACAAGAAATGTACACACTGCCCTACTATGTAACTGCACCCTTTTTGCACAACACCTTGTAAAAACATTTATGTTCAATTAATAAAAAAAAAAAAAGAAAAAGAAAGGGAGACGGAGAGACAGTAGAGACCAGGTCTGTGAAACCAAAAACTGCTTGTCAAATGGTATTTCCCACAGGATTGGGGTAGCGACCCAATAGTATGTAACTAAAACCAAACAACTACTCAACATATAAAGGTCAAAAATTGACCTCTCAGTGGAATAGCTCAAAAGCTATGTATGTACATACATATAAGACTATTGTGGACATATTGTCTAATATCGACATTACATTTAAAGCCCTAGGCGAATTTTCTTGGGCTTGGCCACGTGGCTACTGCATATGTTCTTGATACATTGTATATTGTATATATGTCTACCTGACCTAGAGAAGGGAAAGAAAAATAGGGCGTAAGATATCACAAGAAATGTACACACTGCTCTACTATGTAACTGTACCCTTTTTGCACAACACCTTGTCAAAAAAATTTGTGTTCAATTAATAAATAAATTAAATTAAAAAAAAAAGAAGGGCTGGGGATATGGCCTAGTGGCAAGAGAGGTTGCCTAGTATACATGAGGCACTGGGTTCAATTCCCCAGCACCACATATACAGAAAACGGCCAGAAGTGGCGCTGTGGCTCAAGTGGCAGAGTGCTAGCCTTGAGCAAAAGGAAGCCAGGGACAGTGCTCAGGCCCTGAGTTCAAGGCCCAGGACTGGCCAGAAAAAACAAAAACAAAAAAACAACTTTGGGCTGGGGATATGGCCTTGTGGCAAGAGTGCTTGCCTCGTATACATGAGGCCCTGGGTTCGATTGCCCAGCACCACATATACAGAAAATGGCCAGAAGTGGCGCTGTGGCTCAAGTGGTAGAGCGCTAGCCTTGAGCAAAAAGAAGCCAGGGACAGTGCTCAGGCCCTGAATCCAAGCCCCAAGACTGGCAAAAAAAAAAAAAAAAGAAGCCAGGGACAGTGCTCAGGCCCTGAGTTCAAGCCCCAGGACTGGCAAAAAAACAAAATCTCAAGCCCCAGGACTAACACCACCAAAAAGTCGCACAGATGTCCCTGTCCTGGTGAGTTTGAACCTGGACTCCCAGTCTCAGCCTCCTAGTAGCTAGGATGAGAGGTGTGAGCCACCAGCACAGCGCCAGCCTTGCCCAGGGCTTTATTCACAGCCATTATCCCACTACTCCTGCAATGCCTTCAATCAGCATTTCTGGTCAATGAAGATGGGAGTTTTTGAACTTTTCTGCATAGGCTAGTTTCAAATCTTGGGCCTCCAAGTCCAATCCCCCTGAGTAGCTAGGATTACATTGCTTTTCATCAATATTTGACACATTTGTTTTAGCATCTATTGATGAGTCAGCTACTATTATGATAGCTACCTAATTCTTTTTCTATTTCCTTTAGCTCTTAATTTATTAAAGTCTACTGTAGAAAATTTCATTAACCTAGCCAGGTGTCAGTGGCTTATACCTGTAATCCCAGATACTCTAGAAACTGAAATCTGAGGATCAATGACTTGAAGCCACCCTCTGCAGCAAAGTCTACAACACTCTTCAAATAAGCAGCAAAAAAAAGCCCGAAGTGGAACTGTGGATCAAGTGGTAGAGCACTAGCTGAGTTAGCAAACCCAGCAAGCACAAGGCTCTGAAGTTCACATTCAATATTAACAAAGTTCATCTACACTATTCAGAAAGTCAAAGTCATCTGGGTGTTGGTGGCTCATGCCTGTAATCCTAGCTACTCAGGAGGCTGAGATCTGAGGATTGCAGTCCAAAGCCAG
Organism: Perognathus longimembris pacificus; assembly: GCF_023159225.1. Taxonomy (NCBI): domain Eukaryota; kingdom Metazoa; phylum Chordata; class Mammalia; order Rodentia; family Heteromyidae; genus Perognathus; species Perognathus longimembris. Next base: position 68,014,013 of record NC_063166.1, on the reverse strand, counting down.
CCGGAGTGGGAAAGTCCAAGAGACTTTTATCTCCAATTAACCACCAGAAAATCAGAAGAGCTCAGGGACAGCGCCCAGGCCCAGAGTTTAAACCCCTCAATGGACAGAAAAAAGAAAAAGAAATGTAATAATAACATGGCTACAATAAGGAATATCCTTTTTATTGCTTTGATTCCTCTTGCCATTTAACATAGCAGTTTATGAATACAATGCATCATGATCAATGTCACCCAGAATAGCCTTGTTTATTAGACATATATATTAAGTCATTTGGGATAAAAAAGAAAGGCATTAAATCTAACTTTAAACTGGCTCTGAAAAGCTGTATGAATATGTAAAAAGAATGTAGACAACATATCACTGGACATGGTGGTATATGCCTGTAATTCCTGCAATTAAGAGGTACAGGAGAGAGAGCTGCAAGTTTGAGATTGGTCCAAATAGGATAAAAGTTTCAGTCAGTCTGGGCTATAGCAAGACCCTATCTTTAAAATAATAGCTAGGGGGCTGGGGATATGGCCTAGTGGCAAGAGTGCTTGCCTCCTATACATGAGGCCCTGGGTTCAATTCCCCAGCACCACATATGCAGAAAATGGCCAGAAGTGGCGCTGTGGCTCAAGTGGCAGAGTGCTAGCCTTGAGCGGGAAGAAGCCAGGGACAGTGCTCAGGCCCTGAGTCCAAGCCCAGGACTGGCCAAAAATAAATAAATAAATAAATAAAATAATAGCTAGAAGCTGGATAGTGGTGGCTCACACCTGTAATCCTAGCTACTCAAGAGGCTGAAATCAAGGTTCAGAGCCAGCCCAGGCAGGAAAGTCCTTGAGACTCTTATCGGTAGTTAATCACCACAAAGCAGGAATGGCTCCAGTGCAAGAGCACTTGCCTTGAGCAGAAAAAGCTAAGGAATGATGCCTGCGCCCAGAGGTCAAGCCCTAGTACTAGCACAAAATAAACAACAAAATAGGATAGGTAGATATCTAGATACACACACATATGCTAGCAGACACTGACAGACAAGCTGGGAGAATCAATCTGAATAGCTTGCAGGAATTTAAAACTATTCTTACTACTTTTATCATACACCCAAAACTATAACAAAGTACAAAATTTAAAAAGGAAAGCAGAGGCTGGGATGTAGATCAGTGCCAAAATGCTTGCCTATCTGGGTTCCATCCCCAGTACCAAAAAAAAAAAAAAAAAAAGTTAAAAAAGAAAGCAGTATAAAAAGTATTTTTATAATGTATATCATCATCCATAAATTTGTTTTTCTTTTTGGCCAGTCCTGTTTTGGGTTTTTTGTTGTTGTTTGTTTGTTTGTTTTGCTAGTCTTGATCTCAGGGCCTGAGCATTGTCCTTAGCTTCTTCCTGCTCAAGGCTAGCATTCAACCTCTTGAGTCACAGTGGACCACTTCCAGCTTTTGGTTTATGTGGTGCTAAGGATTCGAACCAAGGCTTCATACATGCTAGGCAAGCACTCTACCACTAAGACATATTCCCAGCCCTTAGATAAGATCTCTCGATGTTGCTATCTCTGGCACTCAGTGCTGGGACCAGCCCCTTATATGTTTTTATGCTACATATATCTATGTAACATACTTAAGAAGGGCTAATGTTTATATACCACACAACATTTCAGTCAATAGTAGTTAGTAAGCTGGGCATCAGTGGCTCTTGCCTGTAATCCTAGCTACTTAGGAGGCTGAGATCTGAGGATGGTGGTTCAAACCCAGCAAAGGCAACAAAGTCAGTGAGACTCTGATCTCCAATAAACTATTCAAAAAATGCCAGAAGTAGAGCTGGGAATATGGCCTAGCAGCAAGAGTGCTCGCCTCGTATACATGAAGCCCTGGGTTGATTCCTCAGCACCACATATATAGAAAAAGCCAGAAGTGGTGCTGTGGCTCAAGTGGTAGAGTGCTAGCCTTGAGCAAAAAGAATCTCAGGAACAATGCCCAGGCTGAATTCAAGCCCCAAGACCAGCACATACACAAACAAAAAAATAGTAGTATGTACAGGGTATATTATATAGCCTAAGTGTGCAGCAAGCGATAATACTTATATTTGTATTAAATACACTGTGTGATATTTGCATAATGGCAGAATCAATTAATAATGCTTTTTGGTTTTTGGCCGGTCCTGGAGTTTGAACTCAGATCCTGGGTGTGCTCTCTCTGGCTTCTTTTTCTCAAAGCTGGAGCTCTATCATTTGAGCTACAGTGCCACTTCCAGCTTTTTCTGAGTAGTTGATTGGAAATAAAAGTCTCATGGACTTTCCTACCTGGGCGGGCTTCGAACCTTGATCTCAGCCTGATGAGTAGCTAGGAACACAGGTGTGAGCCATCAGCACCAGGTCATGCCATTTTTAGTAGAGAAAAATAATCACTAAGCTAGGCACTAGTAGCTCATGCCTATAACCCTAGAGACTCCGGAGGCTGAGACCTCAGGATCAGTGTTCTAAGCCAGCAGTCCAAGCAGTAAAGTCCATGAGATGCTTATCGCAAATAAGCTACAAAAAAAAAAAAAAAAGTGGAGCTATGGCTCAAGTGGTAGAAGGCTAGCCTTGAGCAAAGGAAGCTTAGGAACAGCGCCCAAGCCCTGAGTTTCAACCCCTGGACTAGTATATATTAGGACTAATCACTAGTATATATTAGCTTTTATCTGGATGGGAGGAGGGCTGGTGTTGTCAGGAGTCAGTAAATCTAGCTAAAAACTCCAAGTGAGCGCTTGCCTAGCAAGTGCAATGTCCTGTGTTCGATCGCCCGTACCAAAAAACAAAAAAAACTCCAAGTGATTTAAGAGAGAAATGTGGGTGTGGTTAGTGTCCCTCTTGGGATATGAGGCCAAAATGGATAAATCTGTGCTGTTTGAATGTCTAGTCTCACGTGGCTTCAAAAAATTAAAAGCAGTCAGAACCTCTGCATGGCTGGCTAAATTAACAAAGGAATAAGGAAAACATTTGTGAGAGGAAAAGGTCAAAGTAGGGTGTCAAGGGAGCGGTGCAATGCCTGATATAAACATTTCACTTGAGCTGCTGAAGGGGTCAGATTACATATTGTCTCCATCAACTAATTTAATTAAAAGGTCTAGCCAACTCCAAAGCCATAAATTCAAACTGAAATATATCTAGCTCTAGATTATTCTGAATTTTACTTTGATTCCTGTGTTTAATTATAGCAATCTAAAAAAGGGGGAGGATCAAATCTTTAGGAGCACATTGCAAGGTAAAGGTTCACTGCAAAGTCCATATACCACAGTTGATGATCCATATTTGACAGCTCCTCACGGAGTCATGAAAAATTAACATGGACATTTCTTGAGCCTTTGATGTTCACTGCAATCATCTGCTTCATTGTTAAGATCAGATAACATATGGGATGAATTGGTAAGGGCTGATAAAGGTTTCTGTTGCCTTTTCTTTCCCAATTTATCTTTAAGGCCAATTTAGGACAGGCCTGAACAAAACCTTGCACAGCCCCCTTTAAATCATATTCCAATTCTAGGACATGTTTTAGTAAAAGAGGTTAGGGGGAAAAAAAGTTGAAGATGGAAATTAAGTATCCTCAGGGAGCCTCTCCGAAATATGTCTTTAGATACTGTAGCAAATGTTGGTAATCCAGAATTCTGGAGCCTGAGGCAGAAGGATCACAAGTTCCAGGGAAGCCTGAACTACACACAGAAAGACCCAGTCTTTAAAAAAAAAAAAAAAAAGAGCTATATGCTGCCTGGCTCATGGTAAATGTTCATGAAATGTGAGCTACTAGCTGGGCGCTGGTGGCTCACACCTGTAATTCTAGCTACTCAGGAGGCTGAGATCTGAGTATGACAGTTCGAAGCCAGCAGGGGCAGGAAAGTCCATGAGACTCTTATCTCCAATTAAACATCAGAACCAGAAGTGGCGCTGTGGCTCAAAGTGGAAGAGCACTAGCCTTGAGCTGAAGAGCTCAGGGACAGCACCCTGGACGAGTTCAAGCCCCAGACACACACCCCCCCCCCCCCACCAAAAAAAAGAGCTATGTAATATACACCGGCAGAATTCATCTCTATTTAGAGAGTAAGCTAAGAATTCAGTTTCAGGGGCTGGGGATATGGCCTAGTGGCAAGAGCACTTGCCTCGTATACTTGAAGCCCTGGGTTCAATTCCCCAGCACCACATATACAGAAAATAACCAGAAGTGGCGCTATGACTCAAGTGGCAGAGTGCTAGCCTTGAGCAAAAAGAAGCCAGGGGCAGTGCTCAGGCCCTGAGTCCAAGGCCCAGGACTGGCAAAAAAAAAAAAAAAGAATTCAGTTTCAGAGACTGAAAAACTCCCAATATAATATAGCTGGCCCTCAAATTCAAACTCTGTCTACAAGTTCTGCTGTTACCATTATGGCTGTTTCCTGTATATTTCTGCCCTTTTTCTGTGCTGGTCCTGGGGCTTGAACTTAAGAGCATGGGTGTTGTCTCTGAGCTTTTTTGCACAAGGCTAGCACTCTACCATTTACAGTATCTTGGGGGGGGGCGGTGTGCTTAATTGGAGATAAGAGTCTTACAAACTTTCCTGTTTGGGAAAGCGCTCTACCACTTGAACCACAGCACCACTTCTAGCTTTTTCTGAGTAGTTTTATTGGAGATACAAGTCTCACAGACTTTCCTACTGGGTGTGGGCTACCAGTGTCCAGCTACAGTGCTTTTTTAAGCTTATGCTTTTTTCCTCCTCTTTCAGTAATTGGGGTTAGGGGCTAAATACATCACTGTGGCATAATAAATAAGGACTACTAGAAAGGATGAAACAACTATCAGTGTGCTTACCTGGGGCAGCCCTTCTTCTCATTTATTGCTTTTCTGTTTTGGGGGTGGGGGGTAACACATCTATGGACCCAATCCAGGGCCTGGAGCATGACAGGCAACTGCTCTTACCACTGAACTACATTCTAGTCTATTAACTGTCATTTAAAACAAATATTCAGCCAGGCACTAATAGCTCACATCTATGATCCTAGCTACTAAAGATGCTGAGATCTGTAGCTGGGAATATGGCCTGGTGGCAAGAGTGTTTGCCTCCTATACATGAAGCCCTGGGTTCGATTCCCCAGCACCACATATTTAGAAAATGGCCAGAAGTGGCACTGTGTCTCAAGTGGCAGAGTGCTATCCTTGAGCAAAAGGAAGCCAGGGACAGTGCTCAGGCCCTGAGTTTAAGGCCCAGGACTGGCAAAAAAAAAAAAAAAAAAAAAGATGCTGAGATCTGAGGATCCGTATTAGAAACCAGCCCAAGCAGGAAAACCCCATGAAACTTTTTCTACAATTCATGAGCAAAAAGCCAGATGTCGGGTTGTGTCTCAGTGGTAGGACACCAGCCTTGAACGATAAAGCTAAAGTTCAGCACCCAGGAAGGAACTGAATTCAAGCTCCAGTTTTAGAAATAAATAATAAATATTTAGGGGGGCAGGAAATGTGGCTTAGGGGTAGAGTGCTTGTCTAGCATGCATGAAGCCCTGGGTTTGATTCCTCAGCACCAAATAAACGGAAAAAGCCAGAAGTGGTGCTGTGACTCAAGAGATAGAGTGCCAGCCTTGAGCCAAAAGAAGCCAGGGACACTGCTCAGGCCCTGAGTTCAAGCCCCCAGAACTGGGGGGAAAAAAAAGCACAGGGAGAGAGGGAGGGAGGGAAGGAAGGAAAGAACGAACAAAGGAAGGAATGAAGGAATGAAGGAGCGAGCAAGCAAAGGGAATATTAATATGTATGCACATGCAAGTATATTTCCTGATGCAATGAGCCTACTATACTACTCTTAAGAGATGACTGAGCTGCTTCTTACATTCTCTCTCCCCAGCACTACAGTTAATTATAAACAGCCGGTCAGAACTATGTTGAAAATGAATCTATAGCACTTGGGGGGAGGGGTTCCAGGAGAGAAAAAAATTGGGAAAAAATGAGGGAAGAGGTGACATTCTTCAAGAAGAAATGTACTCAGTACCAGACCTATGTAACTCTAACTCCTCTGCACATCACCTTTTCAACAAAAATTTTAATATATATATACATACATATACATATACATACATACATACACACACAATTTTTTGAAGCCAGTCAGGGTGGGGATGTAATTCAGTGGTAGACCACTTGCTCAACATCCACTAGAGGCTTGTGCTTAATAAATGAATAAAAATTTAAAAGGAGAAAGGGAAAGAAAAGGAAAGGGGAAGGGGAGCAGATTTGGTAGGCTTCCAAAATGACTACCATATGATCAATTTTGAACCTAAATGCAGCATGAGAACCTCACTGAAAAAAAAAACAAAACCTCTCAATACCATTTCATTTCAATGTAACATAATACATTCTTCCTGGTTAAAAAAGAAAAAAAAAGTAGTGCCAGGCATGATGGTACATGCTAGTAATTCCAACACTCAGGAGGCTGAGGCAGAAGATCAAGAGTTCCATGTCGGCTTGGCTAACATGTAGTGAAACCCCTTTCTCAAAAAAAAAAAAAAAAAGAAAAAAATCAAGTTAAAATGTTTGGGATGTAGCTCAGTGGAGAATATACAAGGCCTGGGTTTGATTGCCAGCAGAGCAAAAAAATAAACAAATAAATGAAAAAGTACACCATGCACACTGTCTAGGAATTTAAGATAATTCTCTTGGGAAAACTTTTTCTTTAAGTTACATAACAGAACAAAAAAATGTACTTTGGAGTAAAAACAACACAAGATTTGGACATAATTTTAAGTTCAGTGAAAGGTCCATTTACTGTACTGTCAGACCTAAAGGGTTACCAGTCTGCCTCTGGAGTTGTAAATTCCACAAGGAATGGACCAAACCTTCTAAAGCAGCAACTATAAACTTGATTTTGAAAAGCCATCAACTGGGTGAATCTATTTCTTCATCCACTATTTACTTAGCGCCAAACACACAAACAAAAAAGCAACACTGTAAATGTTTAACAACTTAGCTCAGGGGCTAGAGGAGAATTCTTCTTGTCCCTCAGTTTCCTCCCCTGCAAAACGGACACATTCAAATACCTAATTACTATGTAGGCTGTCAAAAGGCTCAAACAGAAGAAAACATGCACAACAGACCTGGCAAATAAGTTTCCTTATTCACTGAGTCTCTTCCCTCTCCTAGAGTGGTCAATCTTCACGGCCTAGAATGGTACTTTTTACATGAGGCGATTTAATAAATATTAAACATGTATATTAGGCAAAATGCCTGGTACTCAAAAAAATGTTGGCTATTACCACCACTGAAACGAGAAACAATTAAATTTTTATTGCGCTTATTAAGAGATACCACCACCCTTCCCCCAAGGATCTCACATTTCTAGGAGAAGCGCTGGATAAACGCTGGAATGGCGACATGGAGGTTAGAACACAACTGGATCACAGAACAGAACTAACCGTACACAGCATGCAAATCGTAATCAAATACACAACCAGAGCCTAATTTCGGACTTTCCGCAGTTAGGTTCACACAGCATGTCACAGATAAGCCGCGATTAGGAAGGTGACAGTTTTCACGCGCGGGCGTGTGCCAGGGGTCTCTGGCTCAGTCCGACTGGTCCTCACTAAAATCGCACAACTCTGGGGAGATGGAAAGGAATGATTCTTCAAATCCCATTTTTCAGATAAGGCAACTGAGACTCCCGGAGAGCCAAGGTCACAGTCTGTAAAGTGGAGGGGGGGGGGAGGATTCGAACCCCAGCTGCTGCACCCCTGAGCCTGCACATAGAGGCCCCTCGGGCAGCCCAGCCTCGCCCTCCACCAACACCCACCACACATCACTCAAAATCGGGAGGGCGCGCCACTTCCCCAGACCGGACTTGTGGCCCCCGCGCCTGGAAAACAAAACAATACTTGTCCGCTAGCAAGTCAGACGGCCGCCTGCCGGGCCTGGGCTGGCGAGGCCGCGGTCCCCAGTTTCTCTTCGCACCACGAGCCCCGAAGCCCTCCGGCGGCGCAGGAAACACCGCGGTTGGCCTGGGGGCCCGCGAGAGCCGGGGACGTCGCGTGACCTTGGATCCCCCGCTCGGCTTCGGGCCTCAGTTTCCCCGCCCCGGGCCTCTAGCCCCAGCAGCTCTCGGGGAATGTCGCGCCGGTACAACTGCAGGCCCCTCACACGCCCCCCTCAACCGCCCGCCTTTCCACCCCACTCACGCTGGAAGGCGGCCGCTCCAGGGACGCCCACCATGGCCGAGCCCAGCACGTCGTGCCCCACGCGCCGACCGCCTCGACCCAAGGCCGGGATCCTTCGCAAGCGCCGCCGCGCGACCGGCAGGCGCCGAGCTCACCAACACCAGCGACGCCGCCGCGGCTGCTGCCACCGCCGCCGCCGTTAGGCCGCGCGCAGCCCCGCCCCCTAGTTAGCCACGCCCCGTCCCTTAGACACGCCCCCGGCGCGCGCTCACGCCCGCCAGACCAACGCACGCGGAAGCTGGGCCACAGATGGTTCCCGCTAACCCCGCCCCCTAACCTGACCCGCCCCTTCCGCGCGAACCTGAGCCCTATCCCGGCTCCTCGTTGCTCCTCAGGCCCGCCCCTCCAGCACTACGCATTCCCGTCACGAGCACCGCCCACCTCCCAGCCGGCGGCTTCCGGATGTGGCTGGAGCAGCTACCCAGGCGCGAGGGCGGAGTCCCGGGGCGGGGCTTCGAAGGATGGAACCAGGCCTCACCTGAGTTCTCCAGGTACTGGCCTTTGCCCAAGCGTTTGTTTAAGTTCTTCCACTTTCTGACCCACGGTGTTCTAAATGTCTAAAACGTTGTATTAATAGCTGTTAGCTACCATTATTATCGAGCTCTCTAATTAGGCTTAAAGGCTGCTTTTATATACTCCATGTAGTTAATAATGCTCACAGTGAAGAATAAAGGTGTTACTACAGGCAAGAACCACTACACTGGGCTCCAGGTATACTTTAGTTGCAATGAACTATTAAAGAGTGATACTTGATGAGCTTTGACAGTGGTAAAATCACCAGAATTACTAAGATTAAAAAAATAAATAAAATCGGGGCTGGGAATATGGCCTACTTGGCAAGACTGCTTGCCTCTTATACATGAAGCCCTGGGTTCGATTCCTCAGCACCACATATATAGAAAAGGCCAGACTGTGGCTCAAGTGGCAGAGTGCTAGCCTTGAGCAAAAAGAAGCCAGGGACAGTGCTCAGGCCCTGAGTTTAAGCCCCAGGACTGGCAATAAATAAATAAATAAAATCCCATCACCTCTGTAAAATTCCTCCTGCTCAGCAGGCACTGGTAGATCATGCCTGTCATCCTAGCTTCTCAGGAGGACGAGATCTGAGGATCATGATTCGAAACCATCATCCAAGGCAAGAAAGTCTATGAGATTTTTATGTCCAATTAACCACCAAAAAAAATCAGAAGTGGAACTATAGCCCAAGTGATAGAGCACTAGCCTTGTACAAAAAAGCTTGGGGACAGTGCCTAGGCTCTGAGTTCAAGCTTCATTACTGGCACAAGAATAAGAAAAATAAAATTCCTCCTGCTCTTTGAAATCATCATTCCATCTTCATCTGGGCCCAAGTAACCACTGATCTTCTTTCTGTCATGGTACAGGAGCTTGAATTTGTAGGACTGCATGTAAATAAATTCATAAGTATTACCCTGTCTCATCTAGCTCCTCTTGGCCAACATAGACTCAGAGTCAGCTATGTTATTCTGTGTTAATAGTTTACTTTTTTTCTCTCTAATTCATTATTTGAATATATGTGCCAACTTCTGCTGTTTGTTTTTTGTTGGTAATGAGGTTTGAACTCTGGGCCTGGGAGCTGTCTCTTAGCTCTTCAGCTCAAGCCTAGCACCTCTACCACTTGAGCAACAGCGCCACTTCCAGTTTTCTGGTGGTTAATTGGAAATAAGAGTCTCACAGACTTTCCTGCCTCAGCTGGCTTTGAACTACGATCCTCAGATCTCAGCCCCACCCCACCCCCAGTAGCTAGGATTACTGGCTCTTGTGTGTCTTTTGTTTGTTTGTTTTGCCAGACCTAGGACTTGAGCTCTGGGGTCTGGGTGCTGTCCCTGAACTTCTTTTTGCTCAAGGCTACCACTCTACCTCTGAGCCACAGCACCATTTTTGGCTTTTTCTGTTTATGTGGTGCTGAGGAATTGAACCCAGGGCTTCATGAATGCTAGGCAAGCACTCTACCACTAAGCCACATTCCCAGCCCTTGTGCTGTTTTGTTTTGTTTTGTTTTTTTAAATAATGTTTTCTTGCTGAGGTCCTGGACTGGCCTGACATGGGAGATATAGATTTTCCAAATTCTTTTGGATTTCAAAAATAAAAGCAATAAGTTTCTGGGAGTCACTACCTTACCTTTTCTGTTTCTTTGTTGTTCTTGCTTAGTTTGTGGTGGCCTATATGTGTTGTGGGTGGGGGTGGGAAATAGGATCTCTAGAAACAGGTCACAGCCACACAGTACCATCCAGATCTCTCTGGTTACCTAAGGTCAAGAGGACCAGGGACACTAACATTTAAGACTAAGGGATAAAGTTGGCCTGACTTTGTTTTGCTGCTACTGTTTGGCTTCCTAAGTAGGATACACTGAGCTTGGTGTGTTTTCCACAACTCCATTTTCCAGCAAAAGGCTCTGAGATTCAGAGAAGAGCCACTATAAAATCTTTAGAGGCTAGCTGGTCACCTGTGGCTCACACCTGTAATCCTAACCACTCAGGAGACTGAGCTATGAAAATCATGGTTCCAAGCCAACCCAGTCAGAAAAATTTTGAGACTCTTATCTGCAATTAATTAGCAAAAGGCTGGAAGTAGAGCTGAGACTCAAGTGGTTAGAGCACCAGCATTGAGTAGAAAAAGCCTAGGAAGAGTGCAAGACCATGAGTTCAAGCCCCAGTCCTAGTGGGCATGTGCACCTGCCTACGTGCATGCATACATACACAATTTTTTTTTTTTTTTTTGCCAGTCCTGGGCCTTGGACTCAGGACCTGAGCACTGTCCCTGGCTTCTTTTTGCTCAAGGCTAGCACTCTGCCACTTGAGCCACAGCGCCACTTCTGACCATTTTCTGTATATGTGGTGCTGGGGAATTGAACCCAGTGCCTCATGTATAGGCAGCAAGCACTTTTGCCACTAGGCCATATCCCCAGCCCACACACAGATTTTTTTTTAAAGAAGTCTTCCTGAGTCTGAATTTTAGTTCTTTTTTCTTTTTTGGGGGGGTGAGGGGTAGAAGGTTACTGGGGTTTGAACTTAGAGCCTCATGCTTGCTAGGCAGGCACTGTGCCAATTGAGTCATATCCAAGCCCATAATTCTGACATCTTTTTTTTTTTTATAATTTTCTAAAAGAATTGTAGGCTCAAGGGCTGCTTAAGACACAACATTTGTCTAGCAGAGCTGAGACCCTGAGTTTGATGGGGGAAATGCTCGTGTCCAACCAAGTGCCAAGTGCCAAGTGAATGCTTTTCTTTACCTAGTGACAACAAGGATAAAGATGGGTGGCAGAAAAGAGGGGTGCACACTGCCTGCCATCTGCTCTAGCCATGCCTCCTCCATTAATGAAGGATAAACACCAGGCCAGGCCAGATGACAGTGAGGAAAAGCCACTTAGAAGTGTATGTATGGTCTTTGCTAAGTAAATAGGAGTCTACAATACTCACGGCACTTTAGAAAGCCTATATGTATGCCAGAGAAATATCTGCCATGGCTGATACTCTGCCAACAAGCAAACCTTTTCTCCAAAGAAGAAAGAGCCCAAGAGGGCCCAATGGAAGAGAATGAGCAAGTTGAGTTTCTTGGCCACTAGTTATATTATTAAAATTCATTATCAGTTATGATTCACATTCTGGAATGTAAACATGCTCAGGATGAGAAATTTGCATACTCTACAAGAAGATTATGAGGAAAATGAAAAACTTTTTTTTGTGTGTGTATATGTATGTATGCTGTTCCTGAGGCATGTTGAACTCAGGGCCTGAACACTGTCCCTGAGCTTTTTTGCTCAAGGTTAGTGCTCTACCATGTTAGCCACACCTCCACTTCTGTTTGGTTTTTTTTGGTGGTTAATTGGAGATAATAGTCTCACAGACTTCAAACAGTGATCCTTAGTTCTCATCCTCCTGAGTAACTAGGATTACAAGCATGAGATGCTGTTGCTTGATGGAAAAACATTTTAACTCTTACCTTGAGTAATTATGGCTACCATCTTACTATGTATTCTTCAAAATTATTCCTATTGGTGGATTTGACAAATTTACAGAATGGAGATCACATTGTATGTGTATTTCTGCATCCTGTTTTTTTACTATGTATTTTTTTTTACTATATTTATGTTTGTTTTTGAGTTTGGGTCTCACAAAGTAATGCAGGCATTATGTAACATACAAAATGTGTGTGAATATATATGTGTATGTGTGTATGTGCATACTGATGACAATGATTCAACTACTACCATATAGAAAACAGGTATGAATCTCATATGGTGCTGAAATTAGTCCAAACCAGAGGAGTAGTGACTAATTCCCTTCTTAGAAAAGTTCTAAAAAAATAAGTAAAGCAGTCTGTAGATGGAAGGCAGAATATGCTGGGGGTCTGTGGCTCATGCTTGTAATCTCAAGAGGCTGAGATCTGAGGATCACACTTCAAAGCCAGTCCAGACAGGAAGTCTATGAGACTCATATCTGTATCTCCAATTAGTCACCCAAAAGCTAGAAGTGGAAGTGGATCCGTGTCTCAAGTGGTGAGACAGTACCCAGACCCTGAGGTCAAGCCCCAGAACTGAAGAGGAAGGTTGGGGGGAGGGGGGGAGACCATAAGACATGCTGAAATTAAAGAGAATCCAGAGATTTTGAGCATCCTCTAAGAATGTTTAAGACTCAGCCCAGTGTAGGTAGCTCACACCTATAATCCTAGTACTCAGGAAGCTGAGATCTGATGAACAGTTCGAAGCCAGCCTAGGCAGGAAAGTCTGTGAGACTCTTATCTCCAAGAAACTACTTAGAAAAAGCCAGAAGTGGCACTGTAGCTCAAGTGGTAGAGCACCAGCCTTGAGCACAAGGAGGCTCAGGGACAGCACCCCAGCCCTGAGTTTGAGCCCCAGGATAAAGAATGTATGAAAGACTCATCTACTCAGAGCTGCCCACACAGCTTTAAAGCAGAGGGGTCTGAGATTTCATTCTTAGGCAATTAAATCCTTCAGGGAACTCAACTTTGGTCTCCTATGCCGCCTTGGCTCTCCATTGTAATTAATTGTCTGTGAGAGTGGTACCAGAGACACAGTGAGAAGAAATCTGTTAGCATGTCTATTCTGAGTCCCCTTTCTCCATCTGAAATAACAATACTCCCCACCAGAGGGGCTCTGGGTAGTAGATGAGAAAAACATTATATGGTGGAGTATGTACTTCACATTACCCAGTTTCCTCCCTCTCTTCTTCCCATCCTTTATTGAAAACCTACTATGTGTCAGGGACTTCTCTAAGCACTGGAGATGCAGCCATTAGCAAGATAAACAAAATCCCTGCCCTCACAGAGCTAGCATGCTTGAGAGGACTATTAGGATGAATTTTCAATAAACAAATAAAAAGCAGGCAGGAGAAAGGCAGGCAGGGCAAGGAGGACTGCAGCACTTTTTATATAAAGTGCCAAAAAAAAAAACAAAAAAAAAAACAACCTTTCGTTTGTGTTTTGCACAGATACCAAGTCTTGAACTCAAGGCCTAGGCACGGTCTGTGGAATTCTTTGTTCAAGGCTGGTGCTCTACCACATGAGCCCACAGTTCCACTTCTAGCTTTTGGCTGGTTAATTGGAGAGAAGAGTCTTGGGGACTTTCTTGCCTGGACTGGCTCTTCAAACCAGGATCCTCTTATCACAGCCTCCAGAGTGGCTAGGGCGTGAGCCACCTCTGCTGGGAAAGATTCCAGTTGAAGGTAGTGTTCACACTCAAGACACTAGAAGAAAATAACAAAGCTGCCAGAGATTTCATGAGAGCTGGAGAGACTCCAGGAAGAGGGTAGTAGGAGCAAAAGCCTTGAGGCAGGAGCTGGCAATCTCCAACCCTGGGACAGCCAGGTCAAGTGAGACCTATTGCTCCACAGCAAGGAATTTGGCTTGATTTTAAGTCAATTTAGGAGCCACTGGACAATTGTGAACAAGGTGGTGACTAGATCTTTATCTCCTCAGGGGAAAGAGAGGACAGGGAAGGGGGGGGAGAGGGGAGCCCAGGTGGCTGAGGCAGGATGGGAGCAGAGGATGTGGTGAGATGGTGAGGAGGGATTGGATTCCCCTGGTGATTTGAAGGTGGGGGCAGAAAGGTTTGGGGCGGTGTGAGAGAGAAGGTGAAAGGTAAAACATAACTTAGATTTGGAGCCAGAGCAGCTGGAAGGATGGAGCAGCTGCCAGATGAGCCAAGACATCCTGGGGCCAAAAACCAGGGTTCAGGTGTGGGGATGGGAACTTGGGACTCAAAGAGCCAGTCACTGGGAGATAAAGGTTTCCCCGCCGGGATTGCTAAACTACTTTTCCCTCAGGTGAGAGCTGGGGCCACAGTGGCTGCGGAGTGTGGATGGTTTAAAATAGTCTCCTTGTGTGTTCCACACAAGGCTTCCGCAGCCTCCGCTGCAGCTGGGCCCCGAGTGATTGGAAGGTGGCCAACCCTCCCTCCCTCTCCCCTCCCCGCCAAGCCTCCCACCTGGCGCACCTTCCCCAGGTGTCAGCTGTGCTGGGAACCTCCTCATCTCTGGCCTAGACCCGTGGTTGTGTGACCTTAAGTCGCCTATGCCCAGTGGTGCTGACTGGAGCCACAATCCCCCCTCCCCCGTTGCCCCCAGGAGCGGAGGCGGCAGCTGAGGCCCCCAGACAGAGTGAGGTGCCATTTGTTTGCTTTACAAGAGGAACAATTGAGCCCACCCCCTCGGTGCTAGGAAGCCCAGCTCCACACCTGTTCTCCACCCTCCGGCCCAGGTGCGGGCTGGCTGAGAACAAAAGAACACCCACTCAGCAAGGTCATTACCTTGATGGGGGCAGGGAGAAAGGCTGCCGAGAGAAACGTGGTCCTAGAAAGGAAAAATTACTCGGGGAGGGGGGGGGGATTACAGAGTTTGTACAGACCCTAGTCCATAGAACTTTTCAGAATCTACATCTGAGGGTCACCTCATACTAAGATTGCTAAGATTGGCTTCTCTGTGTGTGTGTATAGGGAATGAAAGTCAGGCTTGCACACATGCACAAACCAGGTAAGCTCGCCACCAAGCTATAGCCCCCAGCTCTTCCTGTGGCTATCTATGAACCACTTTAACCTGGGACAGAAGAGCTAAAGCAGCCATTTTATTTCATTTTAATTAACTTGAATTTCAGTTGCCACATGAGGCTCCAGTGTCGGGCAGCCCAGGTTTGAACAGTTGTCTCTGGAAGAGGATTGGGTGAAAACAGCTATCATTTGTTGAACACAGGCTTAATGCCCAGAATATGGCGCGCCACTTACCTATTGCGCTACAGGGAAAGTCCAGGTCTCCACAGGACCGGTGAGGAAACTCAGGGCCAGACAGACAAAGTCACCTGGCTAAAGTCCCAGGATAAGGAAGTGCCAAAGGCTGAAATGGAACACCCAAATCACCGCATTGGAATAAACTAAACAAACCTCTAAGAGGAGAAGGCCTCCCCTCTGCCTTTGCAAATGAATGGTGAGTACAAATTACTAAAGAATGCAAATGAGCCTCTGATTTGAGGGACAAAAGCTCAGACTCTGTGATCACACCCAGCGTCTCTCTGGGCTGTGGAAGGATGGGGTGGAGGCTGAGTGACAAGGAGGGACCTGGGGTGGGGGGGAGGAGAGCCTGGCCAGCTGGTGTCGGGACCCTGAGACATCAGCTGGCTGGCGGGCCGAGACAATGGGAGGGGGTCTAGCCGGAACCCTCCTCCCTGGGCACCGGGTCCTCTTCTCGACCTTGGCCAGCTGCCGTGGGCAGCTTCCCGGGTCTCTGCAGAAGCTCTTGGGGCACAGGAGAGCAGACTGGGGGTGGGGTAGGGGGAGGGCAACAGTGGATGCTGGGAAGGTCCGTCTGGAATGGCCTGGGGGTGGGGGGACTGAGGAGGACGTTTGGAGCTTTTATGACAGCCTCCTGGGTGCCAGACCAGGCACTGGTGGATTTGCATATGTCTTTCCGTTAGTTCGATATTTCCTAAGTCCCCCTGGTAATAGTAATAATAATTACCATCAACAATAGCAATCCCTTGGCTCGTGCTGAGCTTGTGTGGCTGGGAGCTGAAGGCGTTAACTGTGTTAATCCTCATGACCGCCTTGGGATCCAAGGACTTTTATTATAGCCCTTTACCAAATGAGGAGCCCCAGGCTCAGTATGGTTAAGACACTCACCGAGGTGGAGGGAAAAGAGTTCCTCCACTTGCAACTCCCACAGTACCTTAAAGCTTTATCACCGGGGTCTGGCACCTCTCCTTTTTCCTTTGAGAGTTAAGTAAGAAAGCACACTTGAGTATGATTAGGAGAATTTTATTGCAAAAAAAATAGTCCAGTTATTGTCTATGGCTCATGATATACTTGGCTGATTGCTGTGACAGCAGACACAGGAACCACAGACTGTATGGCTAACACAACCTAGGTTTTAGAACGTGCTTTTATAGCAAAAAGGGGGGGGGGGGCAAAATCATGTGGCCTCTCACCCAGAAGCTGACTTCACAGGGGAGCTGGAACCCAGACTCCCAGTTCCCTGAAGATGGTCCTCCCTGGCATCTCCATGGATCCTTGGCAGCACGTAGACTCCTGCAGAACATTTTTCCTATTCTCCTGCTGACATGATATGGCATCCATGCTACTGTGTGCCAGGCCCCTCTCTAGGCAAGAGGTAAAAAGTCAGTGTGATCCTTGTTTGCACATAGCAAAGAACCACCGAGCATATCTCTAAATATAAATAGCACAGACTTATATACAGACTAGAGGTGCTTGAAGAGCATTGAACAAGGGAGTCAAATCCATCTTATCATCAGGGAGGGCCTCCTGGAGGAGGTGATGGTCACATCTGAGATGTGGAAAAATGAGAACCTCCCCCCCCCCCCACTTCCAGATTCGTTCCTCCTCCCTGTCAATTTCAATTCCTTTCCAGCTCCTTGTGGTCTAAATCTCATCACATAAGAAATCCACTGTGGGGCTGGGAATATGGCCTAGTGGTAAAGTGCTCGCCTCGTATACATGAAGCCCTGGGTTCAATTTCTCAGCACCACATAAACAGAAAAGCCAGAAGTGGCGCTGTGGCTCAAGAGGCAGAGCGCTAGCCTTGAGCAAATAGAAGCCAGGGACAGTGCTCAGGCCCTGAGTTCAAGCCCCAGGACTGGCAAAAAAAAAAAAAATTGTGTGTGTGTGTGTGTGTGTGTGTGTGTGTGTGTGTGTGTGTGTGTGTTGGTACTAGGGATTGAGTATAAGTCCCATACCTGCTATGCTGACAACACTCTATCATTTTAGCCACACTTCAGGTCTAGCTTTTGTTTTTGTTTTTGCCAGTCCTGGGGATTGAACTCAGGGGCTAAGCACTGTCCCTGCCTTCTTTTTGCTCAAGGCTAGCACTCTGTCACTTTAGCCATAGCACCACTTCTGGCTTTTTCTGTATATGTGGTGCTGAGGAATTGAACCCAGGGTTTCATGCATGCTAGGCAAGCACTCTACTACTAGGCTACATTCCCAGCCCCTCAGGTCTATTTTTTTTATGGTTATTTTGGAGGTAATCTAGTGAATTTTTCAGTCCAGGTTTACCTCAAACCTAGATCTCAGCCTCCTGGGTAGCTAGGATTACAGGAGTGAGCCACCAGCACCTGGCACACCTGATGTTTGTTTTGTCTTGTGACATGTTTTGAACTTGCCAACCTCCTGATTCAGTCTCCTGAGAGCTGAGATTATAGCTATCACCATACCCAGAATGCAAATCATTCTTGAAACAGAATGAACAACTTTGCACTGGACTCATGAGCTGAAGTAATAACTGAGGACAAAGCATGTAGATAATTAGCATCATTATTTTTAAGTTTGCTTTTGCCCCAGTTCCTTTTTTTTTTGTTTGTTTGTATTGGTCCTAGAGCTTGATTTCAGGACTGGGCACTGTCTCTAAGATTTTTTTTTTTTTCCAGAAAGTTACTTTCTTGGTCGTTAATTGGAGATGAGTCTCATGGGTTTTCCTTCCTGGACTGTTGTGGAACTATGATCCTTAGATCTAAACCTTCTGAGTAGCTGGTATTACAGCTACTGACCAGTGTGTGTGTGTGTGTGTGTGTGTGTGTGTGTGTGTGTGTGTGTGTGTGTGTGCTGGTCATGGGGCTTGAACTCAGAGCCTGGCCTCTGTCTCTGAGCTTCTCTTTCTCAAGGCTAGTGCCCACTTAAGCCACAGCTCCACTTCCAAGTTTTTGGTAGTCTTAGTAGAGATAAGAGTCTCATGGACTTTTTTCCCCCAGGCTGGCTTCAAAACAGTGATCCCCAGATCTCAGCAGCCTCCTGAGTAGCTTGGATTATAGGCATGAGCCATGTTCCTCTGCTGGTTAATTATTTACCTTTATTTATTTAGTTTTTTACCAGTCCTGGGGCTTGAACTCAGGGCCTGAGCACTGTCCCTGCCTTCTTTTTGCTCAAGGCTAGCACTCTACCTCTAGAGCCACAGTGCTGCTTCGGCTTTTCTGTTTATGTGGGGATGAGGAATCAAACCCAGGGCTTCATTCATGCAAGGCAAACACTGTACCACTAAGCCATATGCCCAGCCCTGGTTAGTTCTTTTATAAACATTTTCCATAAATACTGAGATCCTACTGTGTGCCAGGTGCTGTTCTAAGCCTGAGGACACAGAAGTGAATAGCATAGAGCTTCTTACAACCTAGTAAAGGGGAGAGTAGCAAGGAATGCATTGGTTGTAATATTGCATTGTTTATATATATTTTTTATTTTTATTTTATTTATTTATCTTTTTGCCTGTCAGTCCTGGGTCTTGAACTCTGGGCCTTAGCATTATTGCTGAGTTTCTTTTGCTCAAGGTGAGAGCTCTACCACTTGAGCCATAGTATCACTTCCAGCTTTTTTTTAGTATTTTATTGGAGGTAAGAGTCTCACAGAGGGCTGGGCATATGACTTAATGGTAGAGTGCTTACCTAGCATGCATGAAGCCCTGGGTTCAATTCCTCTGTACTGCACAAACAGAAAAAGCCGGCAATGGCACTGTAGCTCAAGTGGTAGAGTGCTAGCCTTGAGCAAAAAGAAGCTCAGGGGCTGGGAATATGGCCTAGTGGCAAGAGTGCTTGCCTCGTATACATGAAGTCCTGGGTTCGATTCCTCAGCACCGCATACATAGAAAAAGCTGGAAGTGGTGCTGTGGCTCAAGTGGTAGAGCCTTCGCTTTGAGCAAAAAAAGAAGCCAGGGACAGTGCTCAGGCCCTGAGTCCAAGCCCCAGGACTGACAACAAGAAGGAGGAGGAGGGGAGGGGGAGGAGGGGGAGGAGGGGGAGGAGGGGGAGGAGGGGGAAGGAAGAAGAAGGAAGAAGAAGGAAGAAGCAGCAGCAGCAGCAGCTCAGGGACAGTACCCAGGCCCTGAGTTCAAGTCCCAGGACTGGCAAAAAAAAAAAAAGAGGTCTCAGTTTTTTGTCTGGGCAGGCTTCATATTATGATTCTCTATGTTTTTTTTTGTTTGTTTGTTTTTGGGTGGTTTTTTTTTGCCAGTCCTGGGGCTTGAACTCAGGGCCTGAGCACTGTCCTTGGCTTCCTTTTGCTCAAGGCTAATACTCTACCACTTGAGCCACAGCGCCACTTCTGGCTTTTCTGTATATGTGGTGCTGAGGAATCGAACCCAGGGCTTCATGTATATGAGGTGAGCACTTTACCACTAGGCCATATTTCCAGCCCCGATTCTCTATGTTTTTAAGTGGTGATAAACAACATGAAGAAAACAAAGCTGGTGGCAGACAGATTGAAGTAGGGCAGTCAGAGAAGGCCTCCCCTCCCGGGAAAGGTGATAGTGATAGTTTAAGCAGAGACCAGAGACATCTAGATGGAAAAAAACCTGCATCTTTGGAACATGAAGCTGCCATGAAATTCAAATCAATAGGTCAGGAAATTCTGTGTAATTGAATTCTGTGGCCATGGAATGTTGATCAATATTTCTCTGGTGCCATAAAATTTCGATCAATAGAATTCTCTGGCTGTGAAATTTTGACTAATAGAACTCTGAAACCTTGAAATTCTAATCAATCAGGACCTCCCCTCCAAAGACAGAAAGTATACCCAAAGGAGGGAGACTCCGCATTTCAAGGGTCCTGAGGCAACAGAGTGGAAAGGGTAGAAAATTTGAGAGCAAAAACCTCTCCCTCACCTAGACATTCAAATAGGTATGACTGGTATTGCAAAAGGCTCCATTTCTCTACCTTTGAGCTACCACACCGAAGGGGATGGGTACAGGGTGTGTTCACATGCACACTTTAGTACTAGAGCTTGAACTGGCCTGAGCACTGTCCCTGAGCTTCTGTGCTCAAGGCTAGCACTCTGCCACTTTGAGCCACAGCCGTTTCCAGCTTTTTACTCAACAGGAGATAAGTCTCATGGCCTTTCTTGCCTAGGCTCCATCCTTAGATCTCAGCCTTCTGAGTAACTAGGATTACAGGATTGAGCCACTGATGCCCAGCTGTCCTTTAACTTTTTTTTTTTTTTTTTTTTTTTGGCCAGTCCTGGGCTTGAACTCAGGGCCTGAGCACTGTCTCTGGCTTTTTTTTTTTTTTTTTTTTTTTTTTTTTGCTCAAGGTTAGCACTCTGCCACTTGAGCCACAGCGCCTCTTCTGGCCATTTTCTACATATGTGGTGCTGGGGAATCAAACCCAGGGCTTCATGTATACAAGGCAAGCACTCTTGCCACTAGGCCATATCCCCAGCCCCGTCCTTTAACTTTTTAAACTCTACCATTTGAGCCACAACTCTACCTCTAGCTTTTTTCTGTTTGCATGGAGATAAGAGTCTCCTGATCTCAACATGCCACATGAAACCGTGCCTTTTTTTTCTCTCGTATTCACTTCCTGTGGTTTTACTCCTGCTATTACTGTAACTGATCTTAGTACCCCGATACTGTATTTATGTGTATTGGAACTAGGGAAGGGAAAGGGAAGACCAGAATTGAGAGACAAAGGATAAAAAGACAAACCATTCCAAAAACAATACTTACAAAACCATTTGGTGTAAACCAACTGTACAACTCATGGGGGGTAGGGAGAGGGAAAGGGGGAGAGGGGAAGCGAGGGGGGGAATGAGGGAGGAGGTAACAAGTTGGATAAGAAATGTACTCACTGGCTGGGAATATGGCCTAGTGGCAAGAGTGCTTGCCTTGTATACATGAAGCCCTGGGTTTGATTCCTCAGCACCACATATATAGAAAAGGCCAGAAGTGGTGCTGTGGCTCAAGTGGCAGAGTGCTAGCCTTGAGCAAAAAGAAGCCAGGGACAGTGCTTACGCCCTGAGTCCAAGCTCCAGGACTGGCAAAAACAAACAAACAAACAAACAAACAGAAATGTACTCACTGGGGGCTGGGAATATGGCCTAGTGGCAAGAGTGCTCGCCTCCTATACATGAAGCCCTGGGTTCAATTCCCCAGCACCACATATATAGAAAACGGCCAGAAGTGGTGCTGTGGCTCAAGTGGCAGAGTGCTAGCCTTGAGCAAAAAGAAGCCAGGGACAGTGCTCAGGCCCCAGTCCAAGGCCCAGGACTGGCAAAAAATAAAGAAAGAAAGAAAGAAAAAAAAATGTACTCATTGCCTTACATATGAAACTGTAACCCCTCTGCACTTCGCTTTGACAATAAAGAAAAAAAAAAAGAGTCTCTTGGACTTTCCTGCCTCTGCTAGCTTTGGACTGTGATCCTAGATTTCAGCTTCCTGAATAGCTAAGATTTTAAGTATGAGCTGCTGGCACCCAGTATGTCAGTTTCCTTAGCAGGGAGCTGTTTACATACCCACCTGGCTGAGTCCAGATTTCCAATTCTAGGTCTTTCCCCAACTGGGCTTGTAACCAATGTACTGCTTCATTACATGGAGTCAGAGGGCTCTGGAGGGTCATTGTTTGCCAGATGCACATTAGCTACAAAAATAGACTTCCTCTTTCCATATTCATTCATTCCTCATCCAGTGTTACATGGGTAACAGTCATGATTGCTCTTGTCCCTGCTGTGTGTCAGCTGGGAAACTAAGCACCCTACAATCCACTCAAGAGTCTTCTTGGACCGATCCTGTGGGAGGTAAATGGAACAGTGTTGGGGAAGGCTGAGGTCAAGAAGGCAGAGGAGGAGGGGGTAACAAGTATGGCAAGAAATGTACATACTACCTTCAGTATGCAACTGTAACCCCTCTGTATATCATCTTGACAATAAAATAAAAAATTTTTAAAGGCAGAGGAGGGGCTGGGGATATGGCCTAGTGGCAAGAGTGCTTGCCTGGTATACATGAAACCCTGGGTTCAATTCCCCAGCACCACATATATAGAAAATGGCCAGAAGTGGCACTGTGTCTCAAGTGGCAGAGTGCTAGCCTTGAGCAAAAAGAAGCCAGGGACAGTGCTCAGGCCCTGAGTCCAAGGCCCAGGACTGGCCAAAAAAAAAAAAAAAAAAAAAAAAAAAAAAAAAAGGCAGAGGAGACTGCTTGTGCCTGTAATCCTAGCTACTCAGGAAGCTGAGATCTGAGGATCTTGGTTCAAAGCCAGTTTGGGCAGGAAAGGCCTTGAAACTCTTATTTCTGGTTAATTGCCAAAAAGTCAGAAGAGGGGCTGGGAAAGTGGTTTAGTAGTAGAGTGCTTGCTTAGCATGCATGAAGTCCTGGGCTCTATTCCTTAGCACCACATAAACAGAAAAGGAAAGGCCTGAAGTAGCATTGTGGCTCAAGAGGTAGAGTGCTAACCTTGAGAAAAAGAATCCAGGGACAGTGCTCAGGCCCTGAGTCCCAAGCCCCAGGACTGGCAAAAAAAAAAAAAAGTCAGAAGAGTAGAGCTGTGGCTCAAGTGGTAGAGGGCCAGCCTTGAGCTAAAATGCTCAGGGACAGATCACAGATACTGAGTGCAAGTTCCAGCCAGTAGTGGCACAAAAAAGAAAAAGAGGTAGAGGAAGAAGACTTTGTAATGCCTTTGTTTTGAAGATTTAGAACACAGCCATGTGAAAGAGATTACATTGTTGATGGCCTCTAGAGTAATTTTTTGGTAGACCTGGAGCTTGAACTCAGGGCTTGGCACTGTCCCTGAGCTCTGCTGCTCAAGGCCTAGTGCTTTACCACTTTGAACCACAGTTCCACATCTGGTTTTCTGGTAGTTAATTGGAGATAAGAGTGGACTTTCCTGCCTAGGCTGTCTTTGAACTGTGATTCTCAGATCTCAGCTTTTTGAGTAGGTAGGATTACAGGCATGAGCCACCAGTGTCAGGTTTAGTTCTATACTTTTCAGACACTTTACATAGCCAGTAAATAATAACCAACTCAACAGAACTATTCTGAGTTCCTTACAGTGTCAAACTTTTTTTTAGCTTTTGCTAAACTCTTATTTTGTTTTGTTTTGTTGCAAGTCCTGGGGCTTGAACTCAGGGCCTGAGCACTGTCCCTGGCTTCTTTTTTGCTCAAGGCTACCACTCTACCACTTGAGCCACAGCGCCACTTCTGGCCTTTTCTATATATGTGGTGCTGAGGAATTGAATCCAGGGCTTCATGTTTACAAGGCAAGCACTCTACCACTAGGCCATATTCCCAGCCGATAAGCTCTTATTTGCACGTGATCCAATGAAGTATGTTGTGTGTGTATAGACACACACACATACAATACAATATATATGTATACATATACATAAGAAAGTTTGCTTGGTAGCTATTGTTAGTTTCCAAACTATAAACACAAAATAAGAAATTGAGTGCTCAGGGTTGGGAATGTGGCTTAGCAGTAGAATGCTTGTCTAGCATGCAGGAAGTCCTGGGCTCGATTCCTTAGTACCGCATACAGAAAAAAAACAGAAGTGGCGCTGTGGCTCAAGTAGTAGAGTGGTAGCCTTGAGCAAAAGAAAGCCAGGGACAGTGCTCAGGCCCTGAGTCCCAAGCCCCAGATGGCCCCCACACACAAAAAAATTGAGTGCTCAGAAACTTTGCTAGCTTTTTTTTTTTTTTTTTTTTTGGCCAGTCCTGGGGCTTGAACTGAGGGGCCTAGGTGCTGTTCCTGAGCTCTTCAGCTCAAGGCTATCGTTCTACCACTTGAGCCACAGCCCTACTTGCAGCTTTTTCTGTGTATGTGGTACTGAGGAATCTAACCCAGGGCTTCATACATGCTAGGTGAGCACTCTACCACTAGTAAGCCACATTCCCAGCCCTGTGAGACTTTTATCATCACTAAATTACCAAAAATGTAAAAAGTAGAGCCGTGGCTCAAGTGATAGAGCACTAGCCTTGAGCAAAAAAAAAAAAAGCTCAGGGACAGTGCCCTGGCCCTGAGTTCAAGCCCCAGTACTGGTATCTCCCTCCTCCCAAAAAAGCAGGTTGGAAATGGAAAACTAGTCCCCTATTACACATGATGGGAAGTAGCCCTGCTGTACTCCTCTACTCATACCAGCCTCAATTATCTTTTGACTCAGGGTCTCACTATGTTGACTAAGCTAGTTTCAATGATACTCTCTTGTTTCAGCTGCCCAAGTAGATGAGACTGTAGGTCTTACTCACACTAGGCTTTTTGTTCTTTTTGGACATAGGGGTATTGCTATGTAGCCCAGGCTGGCTTCAAACTTCCCATTCTTCTGCTGCTTCTGGAATGCTGGGATATAGACCTCCACTGCCACTGTCATGTTGGGTTCCTGACAACATTCTGGAGAAAAATGAGTGATGAAATGAGATAATGTGTGCTATACTCTTGACAGTCTTTCGAGGTCAGGTGCTATTTTTCTGTGGTGATGGGGGAGGAGGGGCATAGAGCGTTTACATGCATGTGTGTGTACATGCCAGTCGTGGGACTTGAGCTTGGCCTTGACTTTTTTTTTTGCCAGTCCTGGGGCTTGAACTCAGGGCCTGGGTACTGTCCCTGGCTTCTTTTTTGCTCAAGGCTAGCACTCTACCACTTGAGCCACAGCACCACTTCCAGCTTTTTCTGTTTATGTGGTGCTGAGAAACCGAACCCAGGGTTTCATGCATGCTAGGCAAGCACTCTACCTCTAAGCCACATTCCCAGCCCCTCCCTTGGCTTTTTTGCTCAACATGGGCATTTTACCACTTGAGGCATGGCTCCACTTCTACATTTTTGCTGGTTAATTGGAGATTGGAGTCTTAGGGACTTTTCTTCCCAGGCTGGCTTCAGGTGGGGATCCAGAGATCTCAGCATCTTGAGTAGCTACAATTATAGGTATGAGCCAATAGTGCCCAGCCTCCTATGGTGATTATTTAATTATAGTAATGATTGTTCACAGTAGAGAGGAGACAAATAGATAGAGGAAGGGTGGGAAAATACAGTCATAATATTCAATACATATGTGCAAATGGAACCAGTGAATTAAGTGGGTGAGTGGGGTTGGGATTGATGCAGAGAAGGATAAAAGAAATGACATTGGTCAAGATGCACTGTATTGGCCTGGGAATATGGCCTAGTGGTAGAGTGCTTGCCTCGTATACATGAAACCCTGGTTCGATTCCTTAGCACCACATATATAGAAAAAGCCAGAAGTGGTGCTGTGGCTTAAGTGGTAGAGTGCTAGCCTTGAGCAAAAAGAAGCCAGGGACAGTGCTCAGGCCCTGAGTTTAAGCTCCAGGCCTGGAAAAAAAAGAAAAAGAAAAAGAAAAAGAAAAGAAAAGAAAAAACATGCACTGTATTCACAAACTGATATGTGTTGAAACCCCTTTGGGTTAAAGATAATAATAGTTATTATTATTGTTTTTTTTTCTTATTTATTGTCAAAGTGATGTACAGAGGAGTTACAGTTTCATATGTTAGGCCTTGGGTACATTTCTTTTTTTTTTTTTTTTTTTTTTGGCCAGTCCTAGGCCGTGAACTCAGGGCCTGAGCACTGTCCCTGGCTTCTTTTTTGCTCAAGGCTAGCACTCTGCCACTTGAGCCACAGCGCCACTTCTGGCCATTTTCTGTATATGTGGTGCTGAGGAATCGAACCCAGGGCCTCATGTATACAAGTCAAGCACTCTTGCCTCTAGGCCATATTCCCAGCCCCTTGGGTACATTTCTTGAACTGTTTGTTACCTCCTCCCTCATTTCCTCCTCCCCCTCCCCTTTTCTCTCTTCCCCCATGAGTTGTTCAGTTGGTTTATACCAAATGGGGTTTTGCAAGTATAATTATTATTATTGTTGTCATTGTTCACAATTATTCCAACCCAGGGCTCTTTTATCTGCCTGTGGCCTGAAACTGTGGCCTGAAGCCTGACACTAAGACTCATTCAGGCCCCTTATTTCTATTTCTGATTAGCTGGAGAGGACTGAAATGATTACATGAAGGAAAAGGTGATGAACTGGGGCTCAGGGACAGGATGCAGATACTGGGAGTCTGGGGTAGGAGAGGCCTCAGGCTGCTTTTCTGACCCATGAACTGGGGGAAGGTTTGGTTCTTTATGGGCCCAGGTAGGCTCCTGGTGCCTGAGCAACAGACCACCTGACTTGAAGCTGACAGGGCCTGGGAGAAGACTCTGGGATCCCAGGAAACCAAGGTGAAGGTCATAGAATATCTGCAATCTGGGGAATAAATACTAATGAAGTCCAGGCCCTGCAGGTCCTCAAAAAAGCATTCCCAGGCCATCCCAGGCCATCCCGCAAGGCCCATTCACTGAGTCAAATGAGAAGCACCTGGGGGAGAGTGGGGTCCCCTGAGGCTAGCAGGCAAAGGGGGACAGAAGACGAGAGAGCAGAGAACAGGTATCTGAGAAGCCCTTTCATCCCTTGCAGGCAGGGATGTGCTTTGGCTTAGAGACTTGGCACCTTGTGACTTCCAGTCCAAGTTTCTCCCAGACTTCTCCCAGGTTCTTCCCAGAGGAAGGTCTGTCTGAGGTCATCAGGAGGTCAGGATTAGCTGTGTGACTTGCACAAATCCTTTGACGTGGGACACTTTCCAAATCAGTGAGTAGATATGTGTGTGAAGATTCAGAGCTTATGTGTTGCCTGGTTCGTGATAAATGCTCATGAAATGTGAGTTACTGTCATTTGGCTACCTTAGCTTTCTGGCTTGTGGAGTCTTTGGTCTGCAGAGTGCTCTGGTAAGGATAAAGTGATGAGGAAGGCAAGAAGTAACATCATCTCTGGAGTGAGGATTCTCACTTCTTCCCGGTTCCATTGTGGGTTACAACCTGGATTATTGGGTCCCCATTTCCCTTTCTCTTCCACAGGGAGACATTTGAAGTTTTTGCAGTGGAACTCAGGGGTAGAGCTCTTGCTCAGCTTGCAGGAGGCCCTCAAGAAGGCTAAGCGGACCTTGGTTTCCTTCACTCAGCTTTGGCGCCGCACACTTGACAGGCTCATTCTTTAAATTTTTGCTCAAGCCCTTTTCCGTTTCAAACATCTGTATCACCATTGCTTCTGGCGCCTTGGATAACTACTTGACCCTCTTCCTGGCTGTCAGATTGGAGAGTAACTGGCTCCATGGCCCCCACCAGAATGAACACCTGAGTGGTGGCATAAATCTGGCTTTGGGAGTGCCCTTCCTTTCTCTTTCTTTCCCTTTTCTCTAAGTGTGTGTGCACGCACACCCACACCCACAGCACATGCATGTGCTGTATTGGGCCTTACATTTAGGGCCTGAGCCACTCTCTCTTCATTTTTTTTCACTCAAGGCTAGAGTTCTACCATTTGAACCACAGCTCCACTTTCGGCCTTTTCTTTTTCCCCCTGCTAGTATTGGGGCCTGAGCACTGTCTCTGAGGTTTTTGTGCTCAGGTCTAGTGTTCTACCACTTGAGCCACCACTCTTTTTTGTAGTTTATTGGAGATAACAGTCTCCTGGACTTTCCTGTCCAGGCTGGCTTTGAGCTATGGTCTTCAGATCTCAGCTTCCTTAATAGCTAGGATTACAGGTGTGAGACACCAGTGCCTGGCTTCTGTTTTTACTTCTTTTCCCCTCTGTCTTTCTCTCTTTCTTAAACAAAACAAAACAGAACACAAAATCCAAAAATAAAAAACTGTGCAACAGTAACCCTAGCCCTTGGGAGGCTGAGCAAGGAGGATCATGAGTTCTAGGCCAAGTTAGGCAACATAGTGAGACCTTGTCTCAAACCCTACACCTTCCTGCAAAAATAAAATTAGGAGGAAAAAAGAGCTGTGCACAGTAAGTATTAAAACACAATCTTAAAGCATGTGCTGTTCACACCTATAATCCTAGCCTACTCAGGAAGCTGAGATCTGAGAATTGTGGTTCAAAGCCAACTTGGGTAGTAAAGTCCATAACACCTTTATCTTTTTTTTTTTTGCCAGTCCTGGGACCTGAACGCAGGCCTGAGCACTGTCCCTGGCTTCCTTTTCCTCAAGGCTAGCACTCTGCCACTTGAGCCACAATACCACTTCTGACTGTTTTCTTTTCTTTTTTTTTTTTTTTTGGCCAGTCCTGGAGTTTGGACTCAGGGCCTGAGCACTGTCCCTGGCTTCCTTTTTGCTCAAGGCTAGCACTCTGCCACTTGAGCCACAGCGCCTCTTCTGGCCATTTTCTAGATATGTGGTGCTGGAGAATCGAACCCAGGGCTTCATGTATACGAGGCGAGCTCTCTTGCCACTAGGCCATATTCCCAGCCCCCTTCTGGCTGTTTTCTATACATGTGGTGCTGGGGAATCGAACCCAGGGCTTCATGTATATGAGGTAAAGAGTTTTGCCACTAGGCCATATTCCCATCCCTGCGCCATAAGACTGTTATGTCCACTAAACTACAAAAAAAAAAAAAAAAAAAAGCAGGAAGTGGAGCTGGGGGAGCTCAAGGGGTAGAGCACTAACCTTGAACACAAAAGCTTAGGGACTATACCTTGGCCCAGAATTCAAGCCACAGGACCTGCAAAAAAAAAAAAAAAAGAAAGAAAGAAAGAAAGAAAGAAAGAAAGAAACATAATCTCTTTTTTTGTTTGTTTGCCAGTCCTGGGGCTTGAACTCAGGGCCTGTGCACTGTCCCCGAGCTTCTTTTGCTCAAGACTAGTGCTCTGTCACTTGTGCCACAGCACCACTTCCAGCTTTTTCTGTTTATGTAGTGCTGAGGAATTGAACCCAGGACTTCATGCATGCTAGGCAAACACTCTACCACTAAACCACATTCTCATCCCTAAAAACAATCGTAAACTTGACCTTAAACTTGGGTTTAAGGAATCATCCTGCCTCAGTCTACATAACAACTGGGATTACCTTAACCACTCTTTTTATCTGGTACCTTTTCCCCCCCTCTTATACTACTGGGGATTGAATTTAGGGCATCCTGAATTCTAGGCAAGTGAGCCACCACTGAGCTACACCCAGTATCTTCACAATTTTATTTATTTTTTGGTTGTAGGGCTTGAACTCTGGGTGCTGTCCCTGACCTCTTCAGCTCAAGGCTAGCACTCTACCACTTGAGCTACAGTGCCATGTAGGTTTTCTGATGGTTAATTGGAGAGAAGAGCCTCATGGAGGGCTAGGAATGTGGCTTAGCCATAGAGTGCTTGCCTAGCATGCATAAGCCCTGGGTTCGATTCCTTAGCACCACACAAACAGAAAAGCCAGAAGTGACTCTGTGGCTCACATGGTAGAGTGCTAGCCTTGAGTAAAAAGAAGCCAGGGAAGTGCTCAGACCCTGCATTCAAGCCCTAAGACTGGCAGGGGAAAAAAGAGTCTCATGGACTTTCCTGCATGGGCTGGCTTTGAACAGAGATCCTCAGATCTCAGCCTTCTAAGTAGCTTGGATTACAGGCATGAGCCACCAGCACCCAGCCCTGACAGTTTTTAGTAGTGCCACAGAAGGGAGTAAACTGGGAGGAATATTTATGAAGTGAGGAGATCTTTATTTATTTTTGAGACAGGCTCTGATTATGTAGCCCCAGGCTGGTCTTGAACTCATGATCTTCCTATCTCAGCTTCCCAAGTGCTGAGATCACAAGAAGGACCTTATTGAATGTTTTGTAACTCAGGGGACTGTTTGGGCTTGGGCAAAGTTTGTGACATATTTAGAGCTGGCAGATATTGAAGAAAAAGCTCTTGTTACATTGACATCCAACTGTTATCTGGTTACAAAGGTACTGAAGAGAAAACTACCCAAAGAAAATGTTTTGCAAAGAGTATTTAGTGGTTTACAGTCTTTTCTTTCTGAGCAAGAGCTTTCTGAGACAGTCAAATCATATTGCTATAAGGAGACCTCAGTTCTCAGCTCTGAGGGGAGGAAGACGGTCTCAGTTCCCAGATTTATCCAGCCCCTCGTGGAGGGGAACTGCCATTTTCTCTGTCACATGTAGTGCTGTAAAGACACCATGAACATATTGAGTGCCTTTCTTTGGTGCCCCATTTAAAAGTAGACTGGCTAGATATGAGCATTTGCAATCTTCCATAGTCCTATATTTTTCACATCTCCCAGAAGAGAAAAACCTCCCTCCACAGCCACCAGAGCAGACGGCAGAAACTGCCAGGACTTTGCCCATGCCGGCTGCCTGCCCACCCACCTGCCCTCCCTTGTTCTGGCAGATTAACGGTGACCTATGACCTTGACAGGCTGGCCACACTCCCGGCCAATTTCAGCCTGTCCAAAGGAGTCCCAGGGGTGGTCAGGGCCTGGGGATGTGTTGGCCAGATGGGCCTGGGAGGTCTCGGGTTGGCTTATCCCAGGAGGCAGAGCAGGTGGGCAGCCCTTAGCACCCCTCCTCCCATTTCCCCCATCATGCATCACTGGGCTGGAGCAGGAGGCAGATGGTGGGGATGGAGCAGCCTTGCAGCTCTGTCCTGACAAAAGATCCTCTGTACTGCCCCCCTTCACCAGCTTGGCTAGTCTAGTCTCAGGCTGTGCAAGCACTCTCAGCCCTGGCCTGGCCTGGCCTGGCCTGGTCTGTCTTTCTGTTGAGATTGTCCCTTCCCCCATCTCATTTAAGGAGTATGTTTCTCAGGCAGTGATTTGAAAGACCCTTGGACTTGAAAATCTACAGTCAACCTGAGAGAGAGGGCAAGTATGACCAGAACAGCGTGACTGATCTGGTTATAACTAGTCTCAGATTCAAAGGCAGTAATAGGGTCCAGTTCAATGGGTGGAGTTCAATGAAGAGATCATGGCACACTGGTGTCTGGCACTCAACCCTCATTCTGCCTGGGATTGCTATTGATGGGGAAAGTGAGGCCTAGAGAGAGGACCTTTGCAGAAGAGTATCAAAGAGTATCAGTGGCTCACACCTGTAATCCTAGCTAGTCAAGAGGTTGAGATCTGAAGATCAGAGTTCACAGCCAGCTTGAGCAAACAAATCCTCTAGACTCTTAGCTCCAATGGAAAAACGTAGCAAGTGGAGTTGTGGCTCAATTGGTAGAGTGTTAGCCTTGAGGGGAAAAAAAGCTAAGAGAGAATGCCTTGGCCCTGAGTTCAAGCTCTGGCATCACCAAACACACACAAAGAAAAGTACCAAGGAGAAGCAAATAGGTTTGCTTTGCTGCAGTGAATCCAGACCAGCTTCTGACAGCCAATGCTGTGACAGGTCAATCAAGCTCTCAATTTTTCCATCTGAAAACAGCTAAGTAAGTAATGAAGGTAAGGTAAGATACTGCAAGAAAGCCTGCGCCTATGGCTCATACCTGTCATCCTAGCTACTTAGGAGGCTGAGATCTGAGGATCATGGTTTAAAGCCAGCCTGGGCAGGAAAGTCTGTGAGACTCTTATCTCTGATAAACTACACAGAGAAAGCCCGAAGTGGCACTGCGCTCCAGTGGTAGAGTGCCAGCCTGCTAACCTTGAGCAAAAGAAGCTCTAGGACAGTGCTCAGAGTTCAAGCCCCAGGGCTGGCAAAAAAGACAAAACAAAACCAAACAAAAAACCCCACGACCACCTGTGGGCTAAATCTCATTATTTTTCTAAATCTGGGAAGTGGTTGCAAACTTAGAAATAAGAAAGCCTCAAGGTGGAGAGGCTAGGATCCCTGAGCATCAGCATTTGCTTTAGGCCTGGAATCCTCCCAGAGGATCCTCCCCAGTTACAATTGTGTGATGGTCTGGTCTGGACTCAGTTTCCTTATCTGTTTTCTGTCTTGGGATTCTTTGGGGGAGGGTGTGTTTAGCAGCTCTAGGGCATTGAACTAAGCCTATACTTGCCAGGCAGGCAGTCTACTACTTAAGCCATGTCTACAGACTAGTTTCCTTATTTGTAAAGTGGGTTAAATGACAGCAGTTGCCTCACAGGGATGCTGTGAAGATTGAGAAAATTATTTCCCAGGAAGTTTCTAGCACATACTCAACTGGAACTATTGTTGGGGCCAAGTAGACGAGCCTGAGAGGTCCTACCAGTAAAGGGGGGCTGGGTTCCCTTCAGGTTCAAGGCAGATCTGTCAAGTGGCATAGCTGAGGGGAGGTAGGAGGAAAGAGTCTCCACAATGGGGGTGCAACGCTAGGCCGCTGGAGAAATTCATGCTTGCCCTGTTTCCCACCATTTCTTTCTCTGGCGTCTTATCATTTCTCAGGAGGTGTGATTCAAGGAGTCTTGATTTCAGAGAGAACACGGGGTGGGGGCAAAGGCCAAGGTGGGTTAGGGTGGGAGGGAGGCCGGCAGGCAAAGCTTTTAGCTAGGCCAGGACCACTTGGGACCGTTTCCCAGAGCCCCTCCTCGCACACTGGGTCTGGGCGGCTTTCAGTTGGCTTCTGGGTGCCAATTGAAGTCTATTAATATCAAAGTAATGAGGTAATTACTGTGATTTGGAAGAATCTATCCGCAAATGCTTTTGAGGGAATTTTAGAGAAAAGAGGAGGGTGATGAGCCATCTGTGAAGAGAGGGATGAAGAGTTTCTCTGAGGAAGTGTGTGTATGTATGTAGGTGTGTGTGTGTGTGTGTGTGTGTGTCTGAAGGGAAACTGGCAGTGTCACACATGTTCGTGGGAGTTCTGGAGTGACATGGGGGCGGGGAGGGCTTGTAAGCCTCAGACAGGCTGGGAAGAGCTCATAAGCAGCACTTGTCCCAGATATGATTCTTGGATTAGCAGCATGATCATCACTTGGGAGCTTGTTTGTGTTTTGTTTACCTGTTGTGCCAGTACTGGGGATTGAACTCAGATCCTAGCACTCTAGCATGCTTATGACTCATGTTCTGCCATGTGAGCTACACCAAGAGTTCTAGCTTTTTGCTGGTTAATTTAAGAATCTGTAAGTTTTGTCTACCCAGGCTGGCTTTGAACTTCTGTTTTCAGATCTCAGCCTCCAGTGTAGCTAAGATGATATTATGTTTATACTGAAAGTGATAGGAAATTTTATCAGGAAAGGAATGTGCTTTCAATAGAGAATAGATCTTTTTGTTGTTGTCTTGAGGCTTGAATTTGGGTCCTGGGTGCTGTTCCTGAGCTCTTTTGCACAAGGCTAGCGCTCTACCACTTTGAGCCACAGCTCCACTTTCAGTTTTCTGGTAGTTAATTGGAGATAAGAATCTCAGGGACTTGCCTGCCCAGGCTGGCTTTGAACTTCAATCCTCAGATCTCAGCCTCTTGAGTAGCTAGGATTATAAGCACAAGCCACCAGCACTCAGCTTAGAGAGTAGGTCATTTCTAGGGTGACAGTGATAACAACTTTTGCCCAACACTAGCCTTGGGGGAAGTGTAAGCAGTTTGGAGAGTAAAGTCACTCCCCAGGACTAGCCCAAGAAAGAGTTCACTGGGAACTAATAAACATGCAAATAATCAGGCCACCTTAGGAGACCCACGGCTACTGGGGTGGGGACTGGCAGTCTTCTTTTTCTTTTCTCTATTTTAGATTGATAGGTACACATCTAAACAAGAAGGGGAAATGCCCCTAGCCTACAATCTCCTTTCTGAAACCTCTGCACAGCCTCCACTGACTAACAGTTGACATAACGGCCCACATCCTGTGGCCCCCTCTCCCCCAGGTAATGGATCTGTGACCTCTTCGGGGAACCCACGCCCTGTCTCAAGGTTGAACCTGAAAGGTCCCAGAAGGTGACTTTCCACACTCCCACAGCCTCTAGGAAATTGCCAAACCATTTGGGAAAGGCCACAGCAGGGGGGGGGGGGGTATCGTAGCCCAACCCTAATGGCTAAAAACTTTTGCTCCAGCTGGTGTTTGTAGTTCACACTTATGATCCTAGCTATTCAGGAAGCTGAGATCCGAGGATTACAGTTTGAAGCTAGCCCAGGCAGAAAAGTCCAAGAGACTATCTCCAATTAACCAGCAGAGTGCCAGACAGGAGGCCAGGTACTAGGCACAAGTAGAAAAAAATAAGCAAGAACATGAACCTCTGAGTTCAGTCCTCACTACTGGCACTTGCCCATGAGCACACTTACATGTGGGCCGCCCCCACCAGATACTGTGCAATCAATCCCCCCGGGGGAGGAGAGTTTGTGACCTGCATATAACGCCTCTCATGAGCTGTTCTCAGCCTTCTGCCTCTGTTGGTAATTTTGTATGAGCCATGAATGATGTTATAAATATCTGAATGGCCATTGGTAGGAAAAATGTTTCTTCACTCTGACAGTAGACTGCCTGCCTTATTCATCAAGGTGTAATTCTGTTTTCCTAATAAAAAAATCACTATTATTTTTAAAGTGTTTTCTAATTTTTATTTTTTGCCAGTCCTGGTGCTTGAACTCAGGGCCTGAGCACTGTCCCTGGCTTCTTTTTTGCTCAAGGCTAGCACTCTGCCACTTAAGGAATCGAACTCAGGGCTTTGCGTATACGAGGCGAGCACTCTTGCCACTAGGCCATATCCCAGCCCTTATTTTATTTTACTTATTTAATTTGGGTTGGTTGTGGGGCTTGAATTTTGGGCCTGGGCACTGTCTGTGAGCTCTTAAGCTCAAGGTTAGTTCTGTACCACTTGAGCCACAGCCCTACTTTCAGTTTTTTTGTCCAGGCTGGCTTTGAACCACGATTCTCAGATCTCAGACTTCTGAGTAACTAGGACTAAAAGCGTGAGCCACTGGCACCTGCTGTTTTTTCTTTTTAAAATTTTATTTTGGGCTGGGAATGTGGCTTAGTGGTAGAGTGCTTGCCTAGCATGCATGAAGCCC
Source organism: Perognathus longimembris pacificus (assembly GCF_023159225.1). Lineage (NCBI taxonomy): Eukaryota > Metazoa > Chordata > Mammalia > Rodentia > Heteromyidae > Perognathus > Perognathus longimembris. The sequence goes on along the minus strand of NC_063166.1, from coordinate 67,978,901 downwards.
TGGGTTCAATTCCTCAGTACCACATAAACAGAAAAGGCTAGAAGTAGTGCTGTGGCTCAAGTGGTAGAGCACTAGCCTTGAGCACAGAAAAGTTCAGGGACAGTGTACAGGCCCTATTTCAAGCCTCAAGACTAAAAAAGAAAAGTGTTTATTTTATTTTTTGTTTATGTGGCACCAGGGCAAGTACTGTACCACTAAGCCACATTCCCCGCCTTTATTGTGTTTATTCTTCTTGGAATACCCAACTACTGATAACTCATTTCTTCTATTTTTCTTTCTTTTTGTCTGAAGACTAGAACTTGGTATCTGATACTTTTGCTCATTGGCTGGCACTCTACCACCCGAGCCATGCCTCCAGTCCCTCTTCTATTTTTTTTAAAATTTGAGACAGGATCTCACTGTATCGGCTGGCCTTGGGCTTGCCTCCTCCTGCCTTATTACCCTGAGCAGATACTGTAATACCTAATGCCTGCTATGTAGTTTCTGAGCCTTGCTGTACAGATAAGGAAAGTGTGACTCAAAAGGCAAGTGACTTGCTTGAAGTTTCATACCAAGACACTGGAAAAACCAGGGATTGAGCCCAAGTCGATCCCTTGCTCCAGGGTAGGAATAGAGGTGGGATGAAGAGGGGTATAATTATTATCATCTGTGACAGAAATGCAATTCTCACATGGAGAAGAAAATAAGTATTTGGCAAGTGACAGTCTCTAGAGCACTTGCCTGGCATGGGTAAAGTCCTGGCTTTGATCACTACTAGCTCACACACGCATTGGAATGTGGACAAGCCCAGTCCAGGTGCATGCCTATAATCCCAGCTTTGAGGAGGGTGAGTCAGGAGTATGGCAAGTGTGAGGGCAGCGTGAACCTCACAGGAAATCCTGTGTAGCTCACACATGTAGTCCTAGCTGCTCAGGAGGCTGAGATCTGAAGATTGTGGTTCAAAGCCAGCATGGGCAGGAAAGTCTGTGAGACTGTTACTCTAATAGCCACCAAAAACCGGAAGTAGAGCTGTGGATCAAAGTGGTAGAGCATTAGCCTTGAGCAAAAGAGCTCAGGGACATCTCCCAGGCCCAAAGTTCAAGCCCCATGATGGACAGAAAAAGAGAGAGAAAGAAAAGATAAATAAAAAAGCCTTGTTTTCCACCACCGCTTTTCTGACTTCTAATCCCTTCTGCCATAGCCTAGGTGGCCTAGTAGGACCCAGACCCTGCAGCCTTGGCGCTCTGCTGCCCTCTGCTGGCAGTTTTTCAATGTGAATCCTTGCTGTGTAATGTGTAAGGCCTGTCTAGCCCTTGACAGAGCCTCTTGTGAGTGACCAGTGGGGGAAAAAGGTGGAACACAGGGCCATTGTAAGGTCTACCCCCAGGAGGGCTCCATGCAGATGCCCCTGTTTAAGTCTGTGCCAGTACCTGTGTTACCTAGGTAACTGGCACACCTGGAGGCAGTTACCACCCCCTTTGCTGAGGTCACATCCAATCCACCTGGCCATACCTCCTGCCTTTCCCTATATAATCCTGCTCAACACAAGTCCCCGCTCTCTTTACAACCTGCCTTATTCCCAAGGTCAAGAAAGACAAGCTTGACCACATGCTTGTTGGCAGACAGGTTATTCCAACTTGGACCTGGCCAAGGACACCACGCTTGGTCCCCAGGGTATAATACCCCTTACCCCAGGTGGAGCATTCCACTGTGGGCCTGGCCAAGGACATACCCTGGGTCCCTAAGAGACCATAATGCCCAGAAAGGAAACCTGCCACATGGTTCAGGCAGAAAAGTTTATTGGGGGCTGGGAATATGGCCTAGTGGTAGAGTGCCTGCCTCGTATACATGAAGCCCTGGGTTCGATTCCTCAGGACCACATATATAGAAAAAGCCAGAAGTGGCGCTGTGGCTCGAGAGGTAGAGTGCTAGCCTTGAGCAGAAAGAATCCAGGAACAGTGCTCAGGCCCTGAGTTCAAGCCCCAGGACTGGCAAAAAAAAAAAAAAAGCCACCCAAAAATAAAAACAGAAAAGTTTATGGTGGGGGTGGGGAGAGCAAACTGCTAGCCTGCACAAGACAGGCATGAGGAGACAGAAGGGAAGGAAAAAAAAGAGGGAAAAGAGAGAAAGAGTGAGAGATGAAAGAGTGAGAGAAAAAGGAGCGAAAAAGAGAAAGGCAGAGAGAAAAAGATCTGGTTCCTGGTTCCTACTACCACTCCCCCATTTCCTCCCCCCCCCCCCAAAAAAAAGTCATTTGCCTTCTATTCTCAGTGCTTCTACTCTCTGAAATGCTCTTTCCTCCTGATGGAGCATTGTCAAAGCCCAGCTTGAACCATCACTGTAACTCTACAAGGCTTATTTTCTTGCTCTAGGACCAGAAATAGAGGGCCAGGATTTGCATCTGGTTTAAGAGGAAAATCTCTCCCTTAATCCCCAGCTGCTCCACCCAGAGGCAAGTGTCTTGCTTCTAAGTTTGGTCTCTTAGGCTCTTCTTTCCCACTTTATAGCTGTCCAGAGCCCAACTCTTGGTCCACTTTTCTTTCTTTCTTTCTTTCTTTTCTTTTTTTTTTTTTTTTTTTTTGCCAGTCCTGGGCCTTGGACTCAGGGCCTGAGCACTGTCCCTGGCTTCTTTTTGCTCAAGGCTAGCACTCTGCCACTTGAGTCACAGCGCCACTTCTGGCCATTTTCTATATATGTGGTGCTGGGGAATCGAACCCAGGGCTTCATGTATACGAGGCAAGTACTCTTGCCACTAGGCCATATCCCCAGCCCTTGGTCCACTTTTCTTTATCTACATTCATTCTCTGCTAGATTTTCTGCAATACTGACAAACTTGAAGTATCTATTATTGATTCTTCCTAATCTTCACCTAAGATGCCAGCAAATCTTAGCATCTTATCTCCTCAGTACTCAATTAATTAAGATACTAGATTTAAACTCAGGTTCTAGCTCATGCTAGGCAAATGTTCTACCACTTGGACTCTACCACCTAGGCCTCAAAATTGTACCTCTTAATGATGGGTGACCTTTCCATTCTAGCTGCTTCCATCTTCACCCTAGTCTAAATCACCATTCTGCCCTCTGAGCAGCGTCACAACTTCTATGCTATTGTGTTTTCTTTAGATGGTGCCTCTCTCTCTCTCTTTCTCTCTCTCTCTCGAGTTCAAGCCCCAAGATGGGGAAAAAGGAGAGGGAAGTGAATTTTCTCTTCAATCTAGAAAGAACTTTGTAACCTCCTTGACCAATGGAATAACACAAAAGTGAGAGTGATTTCTGAGCATACCTTTATCTTTCCAGTTTGGGATGCTAGTCCTTGCAACTCAGCCGGTGTGCTGTGTGTGAGCCCAGCAAAGAGGAATTGAAGTCTCCTGTTCACAATCACAGCCCAGCTCCTTCATTTCTTTCTTTCTTTGTTTCTTTGTTTCTTTCTTTTTCTTTCTCTCTCTTCCCTCCCTCCCTCCTCCTTCCCTCCCTCCTTTCCTACTCTTTCTTCCTTCCTTCCTTCCTTCCTTCCTTCCTTCCTTCCTTCCTTCCTTTCTTCTTTCTTTCTTTTCTTTCTTTCTTTCTTTCTTTCTTTCTTTCTTTCTTTCTTTCTTTGTTTCTTTCTTTCTCTCTCTCTCTCTCTCTCTCTATCTCTATCTCTCTCTCTCCTCTCCCTACTCCTTCCCTCCCTCATTTCCTTCCTTCTTTTCTTCCTTTCTTTCTTTTGTGCTGGTACTGGGGATTGAATTCGGGGCCAGGGCACTGTCCTTAAGCTTCTTTTGCTCAACACTAGTGTTCTACCACTTGAGTCACAGTGCCATTTCCTTGAGCAAAAGAGCTCAGGGATAGTGCCCAGGCCCTGAGTTCAAGCCCCAAGACTGAAAGAACCAAAAATGTCTCACTGACTTTCCTGCCTGGATGGCTTCCAATTGAGATCCTCAGATCTCAGCCTCCTGAGTACCTCGAATACAGGCATGAGTCGCTGGCACCCAGCTCTTACAAATGTTATCATATTGTAATATTCTATCACATCAGCATTGGGAATGCAGTGGGCAGCAAGGTTACTGAGAGAGCACCTACCAGGAAAGGCCAGCACCGCATTTTATCTTGTTTTATTTACTTACAATAAGCAGCTTGCAATTTTTCTCCATTTCTTTCATTGTCATTCAGGCCTGATCCAGTCTTTTATACATTGTCTGACTTGTCGCTGCACTTCTGCAGCTTCTTGAAACTCATTTTGCTCTCTTCACTAGCTGGATCTCAAGCTTGCTTTGCTTCTCTGTGCTTCTCTTAGCTGCTGTCCCCCGGTCTTGTGTTGGGGGAATACTCACACTTCACTCACATTTCACCTGTATGGGAGAGCCCATACAGGTCATAGGGAATGTCTGTTTGAACTTTTTTTTTTTTGAAGGTTCATAAGAAGGTTTATTAGTGGGGCCATAGTTCCCACGGGAGAGGGACCTACATGGCGTCTGCACCTTATCCAGGTGGCAGCTTCTCTCTGGGGGTAAAGGGGAAGTGGTTCTGTTTGAACTTTTTGGGCCTCTCTTCTTTCCAATTGCTCCGCCTCCATCACCATCTCTTTCATCACCACCATCCTTTTCTTTCTTCTGCAGTGCTTGTCTTTGCAGATGTATTCTTACCTCTTCCACTGAGGGTCTTCATTGTTTGTGTATATTTAAGTTTGGTTATGTAGCTTAGGCTGACTTCCAACTCGTGATTCTCCTGCTTTACCATCCTGAGAGCTAGTATTACAGGTGTGTAGTACCTTGCCTAGCATAGGCTCCGGATTCACAATCAGATTCCTATGAACAAAATGCTGCAGTGGCCCACTTACTGTTCTTTCTTTGTTTTGTTTTCTTTGCTGCTTCCTCAGCCTTAGAAGCAACTTCCTCTCCCCTGTGCTCTGCATCCAGGTCATCATTTGGGTGGCTTCCTGAAGCCACTGCCTCTTCTAGCCTGTTATGTTGCCCAACAACAGAGTCTTCTTTTTTTTTCCTTTGGCCAGACCTGGGGCTTGAACTTAGGGCCTGGGTACTGCTGATCCTGCGCTTCGGTGTGCTCAAGGCTAGTGCTCTACCACGTGAGCTACAGCCCCACTTATGGCTCTTTTTATAGTTTATTGGAGATGAGTTTCATGGAACTGGGTGCTGGTGGCTCACACTTGTAATCCAACCTCCTCAAGAGGCTGAGATCTGAGGACTGCAGTTCAAATCCAGCCTGGGTAGGAAAGTGTATAGGACTCTTTTTCTCCAGTTAATCACCAAAAAGCCAGAAGTGGAGTTGTGACTAAAGTGATAGAATGCTAGCACAAAAGCTAAGGGACAGTGCCCAGGCCCCGAGGTCAAGTCCCAGGACTGACACGCGCATATGTGCATACCCACTCATACACACACACACACACATACACTAAAACAAACCAACAAATAGTAGTAAAGAACAGACTATAAAAAAGACTAGGCTTGGTGGCTGTATTCCAGTTACTCAGGATGCCGAAGTTGAAGGATTGTGCTCAGGAATTGGAGGCCAGCTTGAACAACATAGCAAGATCTTATCTCAAAGAACAACAACAACAATAAATTAAATATAACTCCATAAATCAGACCATATTAGTTTCCACTGAAACCCTCCAGCGTGGAATAAAATGTGGCATTTTTCCCTGCTTTCTGGAGCCCACATTCTCTCTCTTCTATGACCTTTCTGCTTTTCTGCCTTGCTCATTCACTTCAGCTTGCCCACACCTATACATGCTCAGCCTGGCCTTGAAGCTCCAGTTGGTTCTCCAGTCTCCACCTCTTGTGTGCTGAGATTGTAAGGGTGTACAATTATGCCTGATACTTATGCTGAGGCTTTAGTGGTGGACAATTTAGTGCCTGCTTTAACAGAAGGGACCTCACTCCAGCCTTTGTCCTCACTTGGAAGGAGCCTAGTGCCTGTCCCTCTCTCTCTCAAGAGTCACTTCCTTCTTTATTCATTTAACAAATTCTTCATAGTACCAGATGCTAGGAGATAGAGTTCCTGCTTTGGAAAAGGCTCCATATTCTAGCATGACAGGTACTAATGGAGTTTAATGAAGGAAGCATGAAGTGCTTGTGGTAATGGGTGCTGCAAAGGAATGAATAGGATAGTATGGGAGAACCATTCAACTTTCAGTTGCAGTTTGAACAGACCTTTTTACACAATCAGGTTTAAAAATGTATTAGGGCAGGTGCATGCCTGTAATCCCAGCATTCTGACACTTTGGAGGCTGAGGCAGAGAATTCAGGAGTGCAGCTTGACCACCTGGGTGGGTACTAGTGGCTTATGTCTGTAATCCTTGCTACTCAAGAGGCTGAGGGGGCTGAGAATATGGCCTAGTGATAGAGTGCTTGCCTTGTATACATGAGGCCCTGGGTTCGATTTCCCAGCACCATACATATAGAAAAAGCCAGAAGTAGCACTCTGGCTCAAATGGTAGAGTGCTAGCCTTGAGCAAAAAGAAGTCAGAGACAGTGCTCAGGCCCTGAGTCCAAGCACCAGGACTGGCAAAAAAAAAAAAAAAAAAAGCTGAAAGGGAGCTGTGGCTCAAGTGTTAGAGTGCTAGATTTGAGCAAGAAAAGCTCAGAGACAATGCCCAGGCTAAAAAAAAAAAAACCCAGGAAAAAATATATAAATATGAAAAGAAAAGGGGGCTGGGGATATGGCCTAGTGGCGAGAGAGCTTGCCTCGTATGCATGAGACCCTGGGTTCGAGTCCCCAGCACCACATATACAGAAAACGGCCAGAAGTGGCGCTGTGGCTCAAGTGGAAGAGTGCTAGCCTTGAGCAAAAAAGAAGCCAGGGACAGTGCTCAGGCCCTGAGTCCAAGGCCCAGGACTGGCCAAAAAAAAAAACAAAAAAAAAAAACAAATATGAAAAGAAAAGATGGCATAAGGGAAGTAGCTACTAACCTTTAGATAATGATTCTGGGTAGCCAAGATGGGTGTTATTCTAAAATATGGCATGCCTCTGGGCCGACCCAAAACATAAGGACAATAGATGAGCTTTAGGCCTTCCTTTCCTCAGATAATTTTCTCACTCTGTTGTCTCTACCCAGCTTTTTTTTTTTTTTTAACCATTTCAAATGAGAGACCACATTTATTTGTTCGTTTAGTTTTTCCTATCCTGGGGCTTGAACTCGGGGCCTGGGTGCCATCCCAGAGTTGTTATGCTCAATGCTAGCAATCTACCACTTGAGCTACAGCCCAACTGTAGCTGAATGTGTCATCTTTTTTGTAGTTTAGTGGAAATAAGAGTCTCACAGACTTTCCTTCCTAGGCTGCCTTGGAACTATGATTCTCAGATCTCAAACTCCTGAGTAGCTAGATTCTAAGTGTGAGCCACTGCTGCCCAGCAAGGGCACTTTTAGATAGTCCCATTTTTATTTTTTATTTTTTTGGCCAGTCCTGGGCCTTGGACTCAGGGCCTGAGCACTGTCCCTGGCTTCCTTTTGCTCAAGGCTAGCACTCTGCCACTTGAGCCACAGCTCCACTTCTGGCCGTTTTCTGTATATGTGGTGTTTGGGAATCGAACCCAGGGCCTCATGAGGCAAGCTCTCTTGCCACTAGGCCATATCCCCAGCCCATAGATAGTCCCATTTTGATCCCCAAGGTTTTGTAGACTTTTAAACAGAGGGAAGCTTAACTGCTTTGTTGCTTCCCAGTTCCAACTTGGGTCTGGCTCTTTTTATATTTCATTTAATTTTCTAGTCTCTTCATCTATCTCTCCTGCCACAGTTTGCTCCCACCAGGGTATCTCATTTCATTTAATTTTCTAGTCTCTTCATCTATCTCTCCTGCCACAGTTTGCTCCCACCGGGGTATCTCAGTACTATATGAGTACTATGCTTCCCATCCCCCGGCCCCCACCCCCAGTCTTACCTGGGATGGGAGGAAGGGAGTTGTACAGTGAGTGGTGACAGACTGCCTGGGCATATTGTTCATAAGGCTGAGTTTCCTCATCTGCCTAGTGGGGTAGTAACAGGATCCACTTCCTAGGATTAAATGAGACACTCCACAGAAAAGCATATATTGTGTTAAGCAATGAATCATGTCAACTCCCATGAGTACTGCTGTCACTAGGTGTAGGAGGCCAGCTGTAGAGGAATCTCTGTGTCTTTTTCTGGGGCTCCTGTAGAGGAACTCCTGCTTGTATAATCAGGTCTTCAGACTCTTGGTTTAAGAGTTTGAGCTCTCTGTAGGCTGGGCAGCTCCCCTCTTTCCTTCCTTTGTCCTTCCTCTCTCTCCTATCCCTTGGGAATGAACTGGTTTCCTCTGGGAGCTCTGCCCTGCCCTGGCTTTGGTGGGAAGCCAGGCCTGTGGGTGTGTGTGGGAGGCCAATTTCTGAGCCACAGCAGAGAGCTATCAGCTGACCAAGGGTGTGTGTGTGTGGAGAATTCCTCCTGCTATTTGTTCCTAGGGATTCTGGCAGGAGCACAGTCGATGGACACTGCCAGTATGTGTGATCACAGGTCACCACCACATGCATGTGCAGGCCCACACCTGTGTGTGCACACACCAGGTATCACTTTTTTTTCAAGCTCTGCATCTTTCTTGCTCTGCTAGCTCCTTTGCACACAGAGCCCCCGCCTCTCCTCCCCTCCCATTCTACTCATACACAACAGTGCCCAGGGGAGGAGCTTGCCCCAGGGGAGGAGCTTTTTATCAGGGCTTTTTTCTCATCGACTTGGGGCCCCTTTATGCCTCCTTGAACCAGGGCAGTACGTGGGGGGACTTCTGATTTGGTTCTCTACTGGCTCTGGGAAAGATCCTCACTTTCCCTGATTTGGCCTCCCCCTTTTCTACCACGTGAGGAAATCTTCCAGTAGCCAAGTAGGATATGGTTCCTACCCTAGGCAGTCAGTCCTACAGTGTTCTCGTTCTCTCTCTCTCTCTCTCTGTCTCTCTCTCTCTCTCTGTCTCTCTGTCTCTCTGTCTCTCTCTGTCTCTGTCTCTGTCTCTCTCTGTCTCTGTCTCTCTCTCTCTCTCTCTCTCTCTCTCTCTCTCTCTCTCTCTCTGTCTCTGTGTGTGTGTGTGTGTGCTGGTTCGCTTTTTGTGACCAAGGCTAGCACTCTACCGTTTGAACCACAGCTCCAGCTCCACTTCTGGCTTTCTGGCTTTCCTGCCTGGGCTGGCTTTGAACCTCGATTTTCAGATATCAGATAGCAGCCACCTAAGAAGCTAAGATTACAATCAGAAACCACCGATGCCTGCCTTTTTTTCTTTCCCCCATTTCTTGTGCTACCACGCTCCAGAGCTACTGTCCAAGCACAGAGGGTGGGAGCTCAGAGCCTTGGGTACTGGGGATTCGATCATGCCCAGCCACCCCGGGACTTCACGCCTCCTTTTCTTACTTTGTAGTCCTAAACACTTCTGGCCCACCCCCAAGTGATCTTGCACCCCATCCTTCGGTTCCAGTCTCAGCTTCCAGCTCCAGGCTGTGGCCCCGCCCCGCCCCGGTTATCCCCGCCCGCCGCGGCCCCGCCCCTAGCGGCCAGGGGTAGGGTGGCGGCTGGCCCAGCCGGGCCGGCGCTGCCCTCTGGCCGGGGTACTCGGTGCGAGCGGCCGGGCACGGCGGGACTGGGCGAGCGCGGCGGCCCGGGGGGCTCGGAGGCGAAGATGGCGTCTGGCAGGCGCGCCCCGCGCACCGGGCTGCTGGAGCTGCGCGCCGGGGCGGGCTCGGGGGCTGGCGGCGAGCGGTGGCAGCGGGTGCTGCTCAGCCTGGCGGAGGACGCGCTGACCGTGAGTCCCGCCGCCGACGGCGAGCCCGGCTCCGAACCCGGCGCTCCCCGGGAACCGGAGCTCAACGGCGCCTCCGAGCCCGGCGCGGCGCCTCCGCAGCTGCCCGAGGCGCTGCTGCTCCAGCGGCGCCGCGTGACGGTGCGCAAGGCCGACGCCGGCGGGCTGGGCATCAGCATCAAAGGTGGGCGCGGGGCGCGGAGGGCGCACGGTCCCGGCGTCTGGGGGCCCGCCGAGGGCGCACGGGGAAGTTGGAGTTGAAGGCCTTCCGTCTGGGGCAAGGGGGGATCTGGGGAGATGGGGGGGCGCGGAGGGGGCGCCGAAGTCGCAGGGGCTCTCCGGAGTTGAGATCTCAGGAACGGAGGGAGTGAGGGCACATCAAGGGCATGGGTGGGCAGTTCCCATAGGGGGCACGGGAGTCTGGGAGTGGCCCCCCAAGAGCAGATGGGTGGGGGCGGAGTTGGGAGGGGGGAGGGAAGGGGATTTGAGACCTAGGACGCGGTTAGGACCAGAAGTATCTGAAGTGCAACCAGGGTGCGTGGGTGAGATCAAGGTTTGAAATCTGGCAAGCTCCGGGGCGGATAGAGGTGGGTGGGGACACAGGCCGCGGCGGCACGGACAAGGGGCCAGCAAGGGACCCTGGCACCCGAAGCTCCAGAGCTCAGGCTTAATCCGGACCGGTGAGGTCAGGAGTCTTCCCATCTAAGCATAGAGCGGACAGGAGGGACCCCAGAGTTGCCATTCCTTCCTGCGAGTTTTAGGACCCCAAGACCCATGGCCTTCTTATACAGAATTTTATTGTGTTATTAAAATGTTGTACAGAGGTGTTACCATTTCATAAGTTAATAAGTACATTTCCTTTTTTGGACAATGTTACTCCTTCATTTTCCCCCAGTTAACCCCCCACCCCTCCCCATGGCCCCCCCCCCCTTTTTTTTTTTGCCAGTCCTGGGGCTTGAACTCAGAGCCTGGACACTGTCCCTGAGCTTCTTTTGCTCAAAGCTAGAACTTTACCTCTTGAGCCACAGTGCCACTTCTGGCCTTTTCTGTTTATGTGGTACTGAGGAATTGAACCCAGGGCTTCATGCATGCTAGGCAAGCACTCTACTACTAAGGCACATTCCCAGCCTCTCTTCCTCCCTCTCTCCCTCCATGGCCCTCTTTAGGGTACAGTCAGACTGTGTTTGAGTTAAGGATCACTATGTGAACTTGGATAAGTCATTTTCCCTGTCTCTGTGTCTGTTAACTGAAATCTGTGTGATAGATGTTTCTGTGAGAGTTAGGGCTTGCCCTGCCAGCAGGTACTTAGTTAATTATCACCATTAGCTGAGGGGAAAGGGGGGGGGAGGGAGGTGGGACTAACAAATCTTAAATCTACTACCCCCCAGCTGCTCACTATTCCTGCCTATTTACATGTTAAGGGTGTCAGCCCTTTATCACCTTGAATGTGCTAGTCCCCTCCCAGGCCTCCCGGGAGCTGGCTGTGTTCACTGGTGCCCAGGTAAAGGGTGGGGGGTGGTGATGGTGGTGAATGCCATCATTGTGTGCCAGGTGCAGTTGGCGCAGGATCTACTTAATTCTGGCAACTAGTGGTGAAAGGTGGGGAGCATAACTCCTGTTTTTCAGGCAAAGAAGCAGACTCTAAGTAAAAATGATTTTCCCAGGGTCACAGAGTGGCAGAACTGGGATTTGAAACTTCACTGTCATACCATGGTTCACCTTGAGAATACCCAGGGGATGGTTCTTTTCAGTGGCAGAGCAATCCACAGGCAGCTAACCTTGAAGGTCTGAAGGAGGAAATGGGGAAACCAGGAAGTAGATAACAGTCTTATCCTCAATCTCTCGTGGAGAGCAACAAACCAATCCAAAAAATTGTATCAGAGCAGGACGGAACAGAGAGCATATAGAATTCTATTTTGCAGATGAACAGACTGACTCCTAGAGGAGTTGTGTCTTCCCAAGGTCACACATAGTTCATTTCTACATCCATACTTGTAGATAGGTATGATGATATATTTAGGAGACTTCAGAGAAAGTACCAACTCCATCTAATTCCTAGTGGATGGAGACTAGGCTCCTGTTGCCATGGTAACCTCCCCTCTAGCCTAGAAGAGTCCAAGGCAGCTAAGAAAGATCATACTTCTTTTTTCCCCCTCCAGTCCTGGAGCTTAAACTCTGGGCCTGGGCACACTCCCTGAGCTTCTTTTGCTCAAGGCTAGTGCTCTACCACTTGAGCCACAGCACCACTTCCGGCCTTTTCTGGGTAGTTTATTGGAGATAAGAGTCTCATGAACTTTCCTGTCTGGGTTGGCTTTGAACCACAGTCCTCAGATCTCAGCCTCCCAAGTAGCTAGGATTATAGGTGTGAGCCACCAGTGCCCCACAAGAATGATCATACTTCTAACTGAACTAAAGTCCATCATTTTAGGGGTGTGTGTGTGTGGGTGGGGAGATATAAATAGGAACCCCTTCCTCTTTTAGGCCTGAAGCCTGTGCTGTGCCATGAGCAAACTGTTGGGCCTGTGTGAGTCAGGGAAGTATCCCTAATACCAGCTGTGCCTTCAGCTTGTTGTGTGACCTTGGAGCAATGACTTACCCTAGTTCCTCATCTTCTGAACTGAGAGGATGGACTAGGAGTGGGCTCTGTGAGGGTCTGACTTGCAGTCTGCCATAGGGATTGCGTGTTGGTTCTGAAGCCAGGAGACTTAGGTTTCATTGCTGGCATTGCTACTTACTAGTTGAGTGACCTTGGACAAGGGGCTTGTCTCTGCACTTGTATTTCCCTGGTAGGAAACTGAGTGTGCTTGTGTGATGGTGTGTTGTAAAGAGGCAAGGAGACAACTTTGGAAGCATTTAGCAACAAGCTCAGCACTTGCTGGAAGTACTTATTTTAAAGAAGAATTTAGGATTTTAGCAATAAAGCAGTTATCTAAAGTGGATTAACCTTTTCCTTTTGGTGTGTGCATCAGTGATACAGTAAAGATGAACTTTTTTTTTTTTTTTTTTGCCAGTCCTGGGGCTTGGACTCGCCCCGCCTGAGCACTGTCCCTGGCTTCTTTCTGCTCAAGGCTAACATTCTACTACTTGAGCCACAGCGCCATTCTGGCTTTTTCTGTTTATGTGATGCTGAGGAATCGAACCCAGGGCTTCATGCATTCAAGGCAAGCACTCAACCACTAAGCCATATTCCCAGCCCAAGATTAACATTTGAAATCTTTAGAATTTAAGGGCTTAGTTTCCAGCTTAGATCCTGGACCAAAAAATGTGCTTGCTGAAGAAATCTCTGGGGCCCCTACTGGGCGCTGACTTCTATCTTAATTCCTGATTGAGGCATGTCAGTGGTTCTTGTGTTGTGGAATGACTTAAAATCCAAAACATTTAAGGAAAAGTTCTTGAAGCACTCTGTAAGTTACTCAAGCATTTGGCAACACCTAAAGCACTGGTCCCAAGAGACCCAAAGACCAAACTAGAGCATAAAGAATTTATAAAGTTATGCAACTGTAACCCTCCCTGCTCATCACCTTTTCAAAAAAAAAAAAAAAGAACTTATAAAGGAGCTGGGAATGTGGCTCAAGTGGTAGAGTGCTAGCCTTGAGCAAAAGAAACTTAGGGACAGTGCTCAGGCCCTGAGTTCAAGCCCCAGATCTGACAAAAAGAATTATAAAATATTTGTTTCTGTAATTCTAGTATCCCAAACTTCTAAGTCTTTCTGAGGTTCTCTACCCTCCCAGCACTGGGCTGAGCACTGAGTGAGCTCTAAAGAAGTAATTTCAACTTGCTGTGCCTCCCAAGCCTTGACGCCTCTGCCTCAGTTTCTACTTCTTTCTGTGTCTGTGCAGGGGGCCGGGAGAACAAGATGCCTATTCTCATTTCTAAGATCTTCAAGGGCCTGGCAGCTGACCAGACGGAGGCCCTCTTTGTGGGGGATGCTATCCTGTCTGTGAACGGTGAAGACTTGTCCTCTGCCACACACGATGAGGCAGTGCAAGCCCTCAAGAAGACAGGCAAGGAGGTGGTGCTGGAGGGTAAGTACTGTGGCCTTCTAGAGGGTCTGCCCATTGCCTCCTGGCCTCAAATGGCCCCAGCCTGGTCTTGAGGGATGGGACGTAGGCAGGGTTCAAAACCCTATCTGGAATCAGCAGGGAGTGGTGAAGAGAGGCTGGCACAGACCTAACTGATCTTACTTGCATTTTGTGTCTTCCGTGTATTAGCAATGTGGTGTGAGGTAAGCACTTCATTTCCCCTTAGGCTTAGTTTCTTCACCTGTGGAATATAAGTGTCTTTCCTATCCTGAGCCATCCAGAGAGGGGCTCAGGGAAGGAGGAAAGGCTGGGAAGAGGCAGCTTTAGAGTTGTTGTTTTTTTCCTTCTGAGGGGCTGTAAACTCCAGGTTCTTCTAGCACCTGAGGGCATGAATACACCTAGACGTATCCTCATTTGGGAGAAATTTGGCCTCTGCATAGCAAGACATCATATCCAATAAGGAAGAGGAATGGATTTGTTTTCATTTTTGTTTTGCAGTTCTGGGATTTGAACTCAGGTTCTCACACTTGCTAAACAGGCACTTGAGCCACATCCTCAGCCCTTTTGCCCAGGTCCAAGTGAGGCTTGAACTCAGGCCCTGGGTACTGTCCTTGAGCTTTTTTGCTCAAGGTTAGCACTCTTACCACTTTGAGCCCCAGCGTCACTTCTGCTTTTTTGGTGGTTAATTGTAATCTTATGGACTTGCCCGGGCTGGCTTTGAACTGTGATCCTCGGGTCTCAGCCTCCTGAGTAGTTAGAATTACAGGTGTGAGTGCCCAGTGCCAATTTTTTCAGATTGGTTCTCACACTTTTTCTCTAAGACCGATCTTGGAGAGATCTCTTTCTCAGGTACATGCATCCTATGTACTTGAGAGTGGACATGGTCTGTCATGCTCAGCCTGCTAACTTTTGCCTGGCCTGACCTAAAACTGTAATCTTACAATCTATACCTACTGAGTAGCTGGGATTACAGCTGTGAGCCACCTTACCCTCCCTGGAGATGAGAAGTTTAGGGGAGTCTTGGCTGGCTGACCGTTCTCCCCAATGCCTTCACTGTGTCATCTGAGTCTCATCTTGGATGAGACTCTCACCTTCTCTGAGCCACAGATTCTCCATTGGTTATGATAGGCCTTGTGCTATTGTTGTCCCCTATCTGCCTCTTGCCATCTCTCTCAGGAGGATTTTGCTTGGCTCAGCCCTTTCCTCAAACTCCACTCTGTCAGCTCCGGAAGCCGTGGGGGCCTGAGGAATGTGCCTTTGGTTCATTTCCCAGAATGGGCCCAGGGAGGTGGCTGGGGCTAATAGAGACCAGCAAAGCTGCTGAGCCAAGTCCCAGGTCCAAGCTTTCTAGGTTGGTTTGGTGTCCAAGAGGCCATAGAAGCAAATGGGCTGTAGGTCTCTGGGTGAACTTTGGCATCCTGTGACCTCAAATCTTAAGTCCCACTCAACTTTGTTTTATTTTACTTTTACGTTTTAGGTGTGTCTGTAAATGTTACCTATGCATTTTCTTTTCATACTTAAAAAAGGGTTGACTGAGGCTGGGAATATAGCCTAGTGGTAAAGTGCTCGCCTTATATACATGAAGCCCTGGGTTCAATTCCTCAGCACCACATATATAGAAAAAGCCAGAAGTGGTGCTGTGGCTCAAGTGGTAGAGTGCTAGCCTTGAGTAAAAAGAAGCCAGGGACAGTACTCAGGCCCTGAGTTCAAGCCCCAGGACTGGCAAAACACACACACACACACACACACACACACACACACACACCAACAAAAAAGGGGTTGATTCTAGAATATTAGTCCTTAACAACATAAATCTCTCTCTCTCATTCTTGTACATGCATATACACATACATACACACACATACAAACACACATGCATATACAGAGTTTTAATTTTTTCCCCCCTGTACTAGTGGAAATCATACCTAGGGTCTCCTACCTGCCAAGCAAGCAATATACCACTGAGTTACACCTTCAGCCCCAGCCATCTTTTTGTTGTTGTTGTTGGTGGTGGTGGTGGTAGTAGGGCTTGAACTTAGGGCCTGGGCACTCTCCTTGAGCTTTTTTCCCCCCCCTGCTCAAATCCAGCACTCTACCACTTGAGCCACAGCTCCACTTTTGGTTTTCTGGTGGTTAATTGGAATTAAGAGTCTCAGACTTTTCTGCCCAGTCTGGTTTTGAATTGCATTCCTTAGATCTCAGCCTTCTGAGTAGCTAGGATTATAGGCATGAGCCACCAGTGTCCAGCAAGAATGCATTTCTTCTTTCCTTCCTTCCTTCCTTCCTTCCTTCCTTCCTTCCTTCCTTCCTTCCTTCCTTCCTTCCTTCCCCTTCCTTCCCCTTCCCTCCCTCCCTCCCTCCCTCCCTGCCTCCCTCCCTCCCTCCCTCCCTCCCTCCCTCCCTCCCTCCCTGCCTCCCTCCCTCCCTCCCTCCCTGCCTCCCTCCCTCCCTCCCTTCTCCTCTCTCTCTCTCTCTCTCTCTCTCTCTCTCTCTTTCTTTCTACCAGTCCTGGGGCTTGAACTCAGGGCCTGGGCACTGTCCCTTTGCTTCTTTTGCTCAAGGCTAGCACTCTACCACTTGAGCAAAAGTTCTACTTCCAGCTTTTTCTGTTTATGAGGTACCAAGAAATCAAACCCAAGGCTTCATGTATGCTAGGCAAGTGCTCTACCACTAAGCCACATTCCTAGCCCTCTTTTTACTTTTTCACTGGTTCTGGGGGTTGCACGCTATCACTTCTAGCTTTTTTTTGTGTATGTGATGCTGAGGAATTGAACCCAGGGCTTCAGGTATGTTAGCCAAGCCCTCTACCACTAAGCCACATTCCCAGCCCCTATATTTCTTTTTAGACAATGTCAACCTGGGTTGTTTTTTAGGTAGGGACTCAGGCCACACCAGTCCTCTACCTTTGCCTCTCCAGTAGCTGGGGTTATAGGCACAAGCCACCATGTCCAGCCTTTCTCTGAATATTTGACTCTGAAACAACTCTTTTCTCTGCCTTCACCTGTTCTTAGAAATTTATTTATTTACTTATTTGAGATAGGATATCTTTATATGGCCCAGGCTTGCTTTGAACTTGCTATGTGGTCCAATCCTCCAACTCAAATCCTTCTGCTTTAGCATCCCAACCTCTGGGATTATAGACAGATACTACCATGACAGGTAGTTGAAGCATCTGTTAACTTAAGAACTAACACCCAGGCCTTTCCCTCTAATTAATTTACTCTGTTCCTTCCCCAATAAGCCAATAAATGTTTTTAGATACCTACTTCATACCTAGTGTAGAGAACATTGGGGATAGAAGCTAAATTAGACCCAGGCCTCTCCTACAGGGGCTCACTATCTGGTGGAGGAGGAGGCAAAACATCAAAACTTTTCTTTACATACACTATTTTAAAATCACTTCCTAACGTCCTGTTTGCTCTGTGATAAATCATTATTGCTTTGGGTAAGACCCTTGCCTTTTTTTGGTGCCTCACTTTCCTTCCTGGTTGAGGTTTGACTAACTCAGAGATGACAGATAGCTTTCACTGAAGCTCCACTGGTGGCTTCTGGGAGTTCCATATATTTTTTTTTTTTTGGCCAGTCCTGGGCCTTGGACTCAGGGCCTGAGCACTGTCCCTGGCTTCTTCCCGCTCAAGGCTAGCACTCCGCCACTTGAGCCACAGCGCCGCTTCTGGCCGTTTTTCTGTATATGTGGTGCTGGGGAATCGAACCTAGGGCCTCATGTATCCGAGGCAGGCACTCTTGCCACTAGGCTATATCCCCAGCCCCGTCGGGAGTTCCATATTTGAGAGGATTAGAGAGCCTAGTCTGGGTTCAGCCAAGTTCATTTGGAATCGATTAGCAATGCCTGTCACAGAAGCAGTGGAGACAGGACAGGTGTCCCCCATCTCAGGAGGAGGGTTTCCAACTCTTAAGTTCTGAGACTTTTCAAAGATTAGGATCATTCCTTGGTAAATTCCAGGCCTTCCCCAGGCCTGGGTAGGAGGAAGTTGTCTTCTTGCTAGTTTCTCCAGCTTTTCCCTTTTTCCTGGTCCCTTAGCCCAATGGCTTTATGGGAAGAGGCAATCCCTTACAAGGCTGCACCAAAAGTAGGTGGAGCCTTGGGTGAGGAACTGGCTCAGGAATTTCTAAGAAGCTTAGAGGATGAGAGGATACTGGATTGTGCTTTTCCTTGAGATTAGGAGTTTGTGAAGAAGGTCAGGGTATGGCAGATGCCCAAGTCTGGAGCCAGAGTTCCTGGGAGCCTCTCTGGGCCTCAATTCCCTTCCACAGAGCCCAGTCACTGGCCACATTGTTCAGAACCTCCCCACCCCCAACCACTCCCAAGGCCACCTCCAACCAGCTGTGGAAATTGGTCTGTCCTTGGATCTGAACTTAGTAAGACAGCTGAGCATCTTTCCTGGGGCTTGCTTGGGGTTTAGTGGGTACAGAATCCCTAAAATGTCCAGGAAGAAAGATTTCACCTGTTAGCCCCAGTAAGCTTTCAGAGCTGTCTTTGCTTAAGTTGAGGGCTTGGCTGGGCTTTGGCCACCTCATCCTGCTTCCCAAAACTTTTCTTCAGCAAGCACAGGGGTTTGTACAAGTGTTCTGTGCCTGCTCACAGCCCCAGGGATGTGTTTGTGACAAGAGCCTGTGCACAAGCTGGCAGCCAACACGCCTCTGTCTGCTGCTTAGAGAGGCCCATTGTGTGTGTGGGTCTTATGCCAGGATCAGCCTGGGGCCTTGGAGACTAGGCTCTGGGAAAAGGAAGGGATAGTTATGAAGAAAATGCCTTCTCTCATTCCTCCTCCAGTGTCACCGCACACAGTGACTGTGACAAACAGTGAGCCTGTCATGCATTGAAAAATAATACTAAAGGGCAGTAAAAACCAGTCAAGTAAATTCAGGTGGCTTATGCACACTAGGAAAGGTACATTTCACATGCAGATTAGATTTTTGAAAGCTATAAACAAAAATGATAAGTGTGGTGGTACCAGCCTGTAGTCACAGCTACTGGACATGGAGGCAGGAAGGTCACTTGAGCACTTGAGATGGAGACCAGCCTGGGTAACATAGTGAGATACTGTTTCAAGGGGGGAAAGAAGGCATACAAGCATCCAGTAGCATGTAAATAAATATGCATGATAACAGGCAGCCCAAAGAAATAGGAATTTTTATGTCCCATTTTACAGACAAGATTGTCAATGTTTATTGAGAATAAATAAGTCCATTGAAGTCACAACTAAGAAATTGGCATGGGCAGGTGCAGTGACTCATGCCTGTAACCCCAGCTATTCCCGAGGTAGAGATCAGGTAGATTATGATTCAACACTAGGCTGGGCACAGAGAGAGAGTATGGACCTGTCAACCCAGATACCACACAGGAATGCAGGAAATATAATAGGGCCATGGTCTAGGCTAATTTGGGCACAAGACTCAACTATAAAAATAACTGAAAAGCCAAAAGGACTGAGTGGGTGGCTCAAGTGGAAGAACATCTACTTAGCAAGTGTTAGGCCCTGAGTTCAAACCCCGGTGCTGCCAGAAGAAGTTGTCAGATTCCAACTCCAGTTGGACTGAAGTCTGTTGGTTAGAGGCCACTAGGGGCTCCAGCCTTCGATAATAGCTGCTAGTAGTGCTGTTTGCAAGCAATGCATGTCAAGTGCCGAGGCCAGCCTCTGTGGCTGGTACTCTTGTTTATGTCATCTTATCCATAAGGATAGACTGCATATTCCAAGAGTTTAAAATGTCTCTCCTATGGCAAGCTTTCCATCACTATCACAGTAACATCATTTTTTCTAGTAAACTGGAAACTCAAGTGTGTGTGTGTGTGTGTGTGTGTGTGTGTGTGTGTGTGTGTGTGTGTGTTGTTCCTAGGGATGGAACCTGGGACTTTGTGACTGCTAGGTAAGCGCACTACTACTGAGGTTTATACACTCCT
This sequence comes from Perognathus longimembris pacificus, assembly GCF_023159225.1. Classification (NCBI taxonomy): domain Eukaryota; kingdom Metazoa; phylum Chordata; class Mammalia; order Rodentia; family Heteromyidae; genus Perognathus; species Perognathus longimembris. The sequence goes on along the minus strand of NC_063166.1, from coordinate 67,959,240 downwards.
AAGCCTGGAAGGTTCTGAGGTCAGAAACCGTGTGTAGATGGTCCAGGTGGCCTTGGAACCCCCAGGCTAGGCCCTGAGTCTAGGAGACCTGTGCACATCTGGAGATTAATCAATAGGGTACACCTCTAACCTTTCCTATGTTTCCTATAACCTTTCTAATGGCAGTTGCCTTCTTAAATGGTTAAGAAGTCACTCAGGATCACAGTGGACTTGACTGACTCCTGAATTTTTCTGTGCTGAGTTTTTAGAACTTTATGCCAGCCCCTTGGTGCCTCTGCCCCTGAGGAGATGGATGGTGATTTGGCTTCATGCATTACCAGCTTCCAAAAGCAGAATGCACATCATTTTGGATCACCCTGTTCAGCGGAGCTGGTGTTCTGTGCTCTGAAGGTGTCAAGGGACTCTGAACCCAGCACTGGGCATGAATGAAGCCCCCATCTGGGTCACTCATGGCTGCAAAGACCTGTTGTTCTGAGCCATTGTTTACATGCAACCATTTATTTGGCTGCATAAACATAACCTTGGACCCTGTGACTCCCCACAGACAAACTTGGCCTGATCCACAGACCTCCATTAAAATGCTGGTGGGTCTCTGGAGTTAGATTTGGCCCTGCTTAGCTGTTGTGTCTCTGGCTGCTTGTGGTGGTAGAGGAAGTACTGATGCCATTCATCACAGTGGTAGTATGTGCTATTTTCTGACCACCTACAAGGTGCTTAGCACTGTGCTAAGTGCCTTCTATATATGCTCATTGACTCCTGATGCCACCCCCATGAATTAGGCACAGTATTAGCCTCATCATGCAGAGGATGACACAGGTTTAGAGAAGCAAAGTTACTTGCCCAAGGTCACACAGTGGCAGAGGTAGTATTTGAACTCAGATCTCTCAGAAGCCAAACTTGTGTTCTTAAATATTCATACTACAGTCATATCACCTCTCCAAGACCCAGCTAATTCATCCATTAAATAAGGATATTAGACCACCATCTTACTGAGTTGGTACAATCAAGTATAAGTGTGAGAGAGATGAATCAACTTGGTATCTAACAATTATTATTATTATTATTATTGCCAGTCCTGGGGCTTGAACTCACGGCCTGGGCACTGTCCTTGAGCTTCTTTTGCTCAAGGCTAGCACTCTACCACTTGAGTCACAGTGCCACTTCCAGCCTTTTCTGTTTATGTGGTACTGAGGAATTGAACCCAGGGCTTCATGGACGCTAGGAAAGCACTCTACCACTAAGCCACATTCCCAGTGAGTAACACTACTGCATTTGTTCATTCCTCGTCCCTCTATTTCTGTGTAAGCGAATTAAAAATAAATAAAAAGTAATCGATGCTCACTGAAAAAAATAAGACCAATAGGGAAAGTAATAACATGACCATTTCATAATCAGGGCTGGTAATGTGGCTGGTAGTAGAGCGATTGCTCTGTATGCTCAGGACCCTAGGTTCCATCCCTGGCACTGGAAAACAAAACAAAATTAGAAAGTTTCCATGTTTGTTTCTATCATTTTTATGGTGTGGGGGACTTCATTGCTACTCAAAGCATTCTACCACTTTCTTGATCTTTTGAATGGTTTCATAATATCCCATTACTGGGACCCATCCAATCATATAGCAAATGTTTCTGGAATCCCTGCTATGAACCAAGACCTCATGTCCATAGCAGGGAAGGAAGTCACATCTTGTTCTTTGCTGCTTCTGCTCATGGACAGTCAGGTTCCATCACAGAGAATAGTTCTGACTTTTCCTACATCTGTGAGCACCTATCTGAAGCAAGCCTGTTTCCCACTAGGGGTATTATTAGGTCACAGGAGATATGTATGTATGTATGTATATGTATATATATGTGTGTATATATATATATATATATATTCCCATTTCTGAAGCTTGAACTCAGGGCCTGATCACTATTCTAGAGCCTCTTTGTGTTCAAGGCTATCTATTGCTCTGCCACTTGAGCTACAGCACCACTTCTGGCTTTTTTTCTGAGTAGTTTATTGGAAATAAGTCTCATGGGCTTTCTTGCCTGGGCTGGCTTTGAACTGTGATCCTCAGCTCTCAGCCTCCTGAGTAGCTAGGATTATAGGCATAAGCTACTGGCACCTGGCTGGCTTTAGATTCTTGATAATGGATCCCCCATCCACCTGTAATACTCATTCATGGGTGTGGTAAAGGGAGCTATTGTGCCCCCAGCTGTGGCAGCCAGGGTTCTCTGCTGGTCAGCCTTGCACCAGGCCTGGTAGGATCTGGGAATGGAAACTATTTTTAGTCTAGCCTTGCTAGGCCAGCAAGTCCTAAAGGTCATCCCTTTTAGGTCTGTTGGAATCTCAAGCTGTCCAGACTATCCTGATTAGGCAGGTGGGTAGCTTGAACCTGAATGCACATAAATGTGTTGCTTGAGAACTAACACACTAGGATCCATTATATAGGCAAAAAAAAAGGGGGGGGGCAGAGAGACCTCAGGAGTTACCAAGACCAGAAAGTAAGTGACAGGCCTGATTCAGATCCTTGCCTGTCTGTCTCCATATCCTGCACCCATCCCCTTAGACTGTCCAGGCTAAGAACAGCATCAGAACTATCCTAACAGCCACATGGCTGTCTGTTGCAGATCTCTTGTCTCAAGTGGAATCTTTTCATCAGGACCAAGCTGAATTCTGGCTTCCTTCATTGGCAGAGCTAAAGTCTGTGGGAATTGGGGCATCGTTTGTAACTGCCCGGTTTCCCTAAGGAGGAAACCCATGTATCCACCAGAGCTTTACCAGGCTCCTGGGCCCAGGGCCTGGCTGGGAAAGGGAATGAACTCCAGCTAGGCCATTCGTACAGACCCCAGAATCCTGGCCAGGGGCCATGGTGGTGCCCTCAGGCTTGAAGGCCACAGCCTCGTGGCAGCCCCACCCTGCCTGGTCGGGTGACTCAGGCAGAAATCAGAGCAGGAAGGAGGCTTTGGAGTTGGGCTATTTATGGTCACTCTGGGGCCCCTAGGCCTCCACTCCCCACTCTGGGAGAGGCCACTTGGTGTGTGAAATCCAAGTCCTGCTTCTGGCACCAGCTGGTGTGCTGTCCATTTATAGCATATGTTTGTGGGAATGGAGGAGGACCCAGTTCTGGGATAGTGGGGCTAAGCTGGGACTCCAGACTTTTCTCTGGCTTCAAACTTGACAAATGTTCATTTGCTGAACCTATAGCATGTGAGACCCCTGCTGGATTCTGGGGGGGGGGGGCACAGAAATGACTCCCATTAATGTTTCTGCCTGGCTCTCCTAGCTAGAGGAGAGAAGAGACAGGCAGTGTGCTCTCTCACATTTCATTGGCCAGAGTTGTATCACTCCCCTGTTCTCACAATCACAAGGACAAGGGAAGGAATGATGGTTAGCTTTGACCAAGATGCTGACCCTAGGTGGGGCAGAAGCTGACTCCCTAGGGCTCAGGAGAAAGAGGGGAGATGGCAGCTTTTTTTTTTTTTTTTGAGCAAACAATATCGAATTTATTGTGATTAAATAAATTGATTTTTATAATGAATACAGACACCCTGCAATCCCGAGTTTGAAAACTGCTAGCACAAGTAAAAAGTGATACATATCATACACGAATACATATTCACAGAATGTCTGCAGGAATGTGTATGTACTTGTAAAGATGTTTGGGCTGGGAATATGGCCTAGTGGCAAGAGAGGCTGCCTTGTATACATGAAGCTCTGGGTTCAATTCCCCAGTACCACATATATGGAAAACGGCCAGAAATGGTGCTGTGGCTCAAGTGGCAGAGTGATAGCCTTGAGCAAAAGGAATCCAGGGACAGTGCTCAGGCCCTGAGTCCAAGCCCCAGGACTGGCCAAAAAAAAAAAAAAAAGATGTGTGTAAAGATGTTTGTATATTAGCAATAGCAACAAACTACTTGAACCACCAAGCTTGGCTCTCTCCAGGTGGCGGCTTTTGTCTGTCAGGTAGGCTGGGATGTGTCTCATGTCCATTGTCTTTGGAGATACAATACAGTAGTGAGTCCTGGGGTAAGTCATCGCTACACTAATGGTGAGTTGTTTTAGGTCTGGTCCCCAAACATCAGAACTGGGCTTAGTACTTTTCATACTACAAAGCAAGGGCTGGTAGAACAGCTCAAATGGCAGACTGCCTGAGATCCTGAGTTCAAATCCCAATTTAAAACAAAACAACACACCCTTGCTTTCAATATAACTTTTTTCCAATCTCAGTAAGATTTGTAACTGCCTCTCTCATGCACCTTTGAATGGTGTTTGAACCAGAGTGGTGTCTCCAGCAAGCTAAGAACTGCTTTCTAACCCATTCCTGGGCTGTCCTACTCCCAGATGGGTCATAGTGGTTGGGGCCTGGTTGTAAATGTCAGATAGCTAGCAAGTCAGATGTTCTAGGGAGAAGGTATTATGGTTGAGAACAGAGGAAGGGACGATACCCAAGGCTGATTGTAAAGCATCTGGGGGTAAAATATGGCTGGGGAAACAGAGATCAGTGTTTGGATGGATGAGTTTTACCACCCAGATGTGTATACTGCCTTCCTAAGAGCTTAGGTTAGAGAGGAGGAGTCTGCCACCCATCAGAACTGGGAATAGCCCTGGTGCCAGGGCACATTGATAGCCACTGTTGGGACCAATTCTTCTTCCTGCTAACAGAAGCCTGATTGTATTGTGTGGAAACAGGCATAGTTACAAAGGCTGAGGTGTGATTGGTCTAAGTCACATGACTATTCTATGGGTGATTATTCCATCTTACTGATGGTTGGGCTAGCAATGGGCACCTAGGCCAGTTCTGGCCAATAAGATGGTAGGAAACATCTACTTGCAGCTTCCTGGATGTATTCACTTCACTGAAAAGAGGGAGATAAGAAGAGATGCTCTTTTTCCTGCTTTTCTCTTCTCTTCCTACTTTGGGTTTTATCACATGAGGAATGGTTAGTTGGAGTTGTGGCAGCCTGGCAGCCATGCTGTGGTCATAGGGGGAAGATCAGAGAAAGGCCCAGAATCCGGTGTTGTTGAGCTTCTGAACTATTCCTGAACTGCCTTCCTCAAACCTTTTTAGTGAGGAAGTAGAGGTGTGGCTCAAGTGGTAGAGTGTCGGCCTTGAGAGAAAAAGCCAAGTGAGAACATGAGGTCCTGAGTATCCATACTAGCATATACACAAAAAGAGACTATTTAAGTGAAGTGATGTACCACGCCTGTAATCATAGGTACTTAGAAGGCTGAGAGCTGAGGATCTCAGTTAGAAGCCAACCTGCATAGGAAGGTCCATGAGACTCTTATTTTCAATGAAGCATCAAAAAAGCCAAAAGTGGAGCTGTGGCTCAAGTGCTAGAGTGCTAGCCTTGAGCAGAAAAGCTCAAGGACAGTTCCCAGGCCCCAAGTTGGCACAAACAAACAAAAACACTGTTGGCAGATATTCAGTCATTGTCAGTTAAACACACCTAACTGATTTAGCAAGAATGACCAAACTGTTTTATCAGCAGTCAGCCTTGATTTTTAATGGCTACCAAAGAACTGTATGATTGATTGGTGATGTCTCTTATGAGGCAGGCAGAAAGAAGAGGTTACACAAATAATCATGTTTGGAAAGTTACAAAACCAGAGAAAAGATCAAAATAGGAGATGTTAATATTAGATTAAAATGTTTCTTAAACATAAACAGACTATTCAAATCAGGGGGTTTCTTAATACTGAAGATTCCCTATGTGGAAGAAAAAGATGGAAGTATACATAAATACGAATATAATGCTTCATATGCTAATTAATGGAGAGGTAATGGCAAGCAGTAAGATAGTGGCAGAGCAATCTCACATCTTGGTTCCCATCTTGGTGTTCTTTCCCCTCAGCTGTTGTCTTTTTTCTTTAAGTAGCCATCCTGAAGGTCTAGACCCTTCTTTCTTCTTGTTAGAATTTACTCTACCATGCCTTGCGGCAAAGGGCCCTGGAAAATGGATTTTCTTTCACTGTGTGTCCATAAACCAGGGAGAAGCTGAATGTATAGATATTGGTAGACATCCAGTGTTTTCTATCCCATTGCCCAACTGGAAACTTTAGCTTGGAATAAGGTAATGATACTGGACAGGATTTTAGACTCTTTTTTTTTTTTTTTTTGGTGCTAGTTTGAACTCAGGGCCTGGGTACTGTCCCTCCCAACCTCCCTCCCTTTCCTCTCTCTCTCTCTCTCTCTCTCCTTCTTGCTTGCTTTCTTCCTTCCCTTTCCTTCCCCTCCCTCTCTCCCTCCCTTCCTCCTTTCCTCCCTCCCTCCCTCCCTCCCTCCCTCCCTCCCTCCCTCCCTCCCTCCCTCCCTCCCTCCCTCCCTCCCTCCCTCCCTCCCTCCCTTCCTTTCCCTTCCCTTCCTTCCTTTCTTTCCCCTCAAGACTAGCACTCTACCACTTGAGCCACAGCTCTACTTCTGAATATTCTGGTATTTAATTGGAGATAAGAGTCTCACAGACCTTTTTGCATGGGTTGGCTTCAAACCATGATCCTCATATCGCATGCCTGTATGTAGGATTACAGGCATGGACCACCAGCATCGGGCATGACTTAGACTCTTAACTGATGCTGCTGATGTCTGCTGGTGGGTAACTGCTGGCCTTTCTCCTGACCAGTTAAGTACATGAAGGAGGTCTCACCCTATTTCAAGAACTCTACTGGTGGCACCGCAGTTGCCTGGGACTCACCTCCTGCCTCACCTCTTCAGCGGCAGCCGTCCTCCCCTGGCCTCCAAACCCGGAACCTCAGTGAGGCCAAACACGTGCCCTTGAAGATGGCATATGTCTCAAGAAGGTGTACCCCCAATGATCCGGAACCCAGGTGAGGATGGGGTGGGGGCACTCGTGATGAGAGCTTTGGTATTTCCTCGGTGTTATACAAATAAGCACAGAGTAAGCACTTAAGAAATAGGCTGAGGGGGGCTGGGGATATGGCCTAGTGGCAAGAGTGCTTGCCTTGTATACATGAGGCCCTGGGTTCGATTCCCCAGCACCACATATACAGAAAATGGCCAGAAGTGGCGCTGTGGCTCAAGTGGCAGAGTGCTAGCCTTGAGCAAAAAGAAGACAGGGACAGTGCTCAGGCCCTGAGTTCAAGGCCCAGGACTGGCCAAAAAAAAAAAAAAATAGGCTGAGGAGCTGGGAAGGTGGCTTAGTGGTAGAGTGCTTACCTAGCATGCATGAAGCCCTGGGTTCAATTCCTCAGTACCACATACACAGAAAAAGCCGAAAGTGGCGCAGTTGCTCAACTGGTAGAGTGCTAGCCTTGAGCAAAAGAAGCTCAAGCCCCAGGACTGGCAAAAAAAAAAAAAAAAGGAAATAGGCTGAACAGATGCATGAGTGAAGTTTTGTGCTGGTATGCTTTGTATCTTATTTCTTCCTGTGGGCATTCACATTGGAGAAAGAAGTTGGTTTGAGTAGGAGTCCTGGGTTCAAGACCTGGCTGTTCTTGACTTAGTTTCTCTTTCTCACTGACCTAGACTGTCTGTGAAATAAGGTTGTTGGTCTTTTTGTTGTGTTTCTATGTCTGTACTAGAGCTTAAACTCAGGTCTTCACCCTTTTGCTTCATTTTTATCACTCAAAACTGGTGCTCTACCACTTGAGTTGTGTCTCCACTTTGGCTTTTTGCTGATTAACTGGAGATAAAAGCCTTAAATTTGTCTGCCACTGACTGCCTCATGAGGTAAAAAAACAGGTGATTCACAGGTAATTTATGGGTACGTCACTAACAGTACCCTAATTTTTTTTTATTAAGCATTTGTACAAAATGTTTACAATTCCATAAGTCAGGTACAATGCATCTTGATCACTTCCATTCATTTTTTTTTTGTTTTGTTTTGGCCAGAACTCGGGCTTGGACTCAGCACTGTCCCTGGCTTTTTTTTGCTCAAGGCTAGCACTCTGCCACTTGAGCGACAATGCCACTTCTGGCCACTTTCTGTATATGTGGTACTGGGGAATCGAACCCAGGGCTTCATGTATATAAGAGGCAAGCACTCTTGCCACTAGGCCATATCCCCAGCCGATCACTTCCATTCTTCTCCCCTAGTTTTCCCCTCCCATCCCTACCCTCAAGTCATGTCATTCAATTTTGCATTAGGTGAAGACAAGGCAGAATTACTCTTGTCTTGAGATTCTTAGAACTTTAAGATTCCCAGCCTGATCCCAGACATTATCCACAGTGTGTATGTTTCTAAGTGTGTGCACACGTAAAGCACATATAAACAAACACGCGTCTGTATACATTTAAATGTGAATGGGGGTAGATTTGTTCATACAAATTTCTATGTGGTAGAGCTGGTATTCTACTCCCTGAGCCATATCTTCACTTCTGGCTTTGATGTTGTTGTGCCGGTTCTGGGGCTTGAACTCAGGGCTTGGATATTGTCCCTGAGCATTTTTACTCAAGGCTTGTTGCTCTACCATTTGAGCCACAGATCCATTTCTGTTTTTTTTTTTTTTCATAGTTAATTGGAAATAGAGTCTCATATAGACTTTTCTGCCTGGGATGGCTTTGGACCAGGATCATCAGATTTTAGCCTCCTCAGTAGTAAAGATTATAGGTGTGTATCACTAATGCCAGGCTCACTTCTGGCTTTTGGCTGGTTAATAGGAGTCTCTCTGGATTGTCTGCCCAGGCTGGCTTTGAACTTTGATCGTCATTCTCTTGAGTAGCTTGTATAACAGGTGTGACCTGCCCATGCTTGACTGAGACAGGTGGTCTTGATAACTTTGCCAGGACCAGCCTTGACATTTCAGTCCTTCTGCTTTTGCTTCCTGAGTAACTGGGATTATAGGCGAGTCTTACCTTAGCTGGCTCTCTGGCATTTTTGTTGTGGCATTTTTGTTGTTGTTGAACCAAATCACAAGATCAGGAGAACAGAAATGAACTTCACGTTTTTGCTGGAGAAGTGGACTGTATGTATAGGCAGAACCTTTGGAGACTCAATACCCTACCTAGGAAAGATACCTCTCTAGGGTCTTTTACCCATGAATCATTGGTCAGAACTGGGTCACATGGCTAGCTACAGCTTCAAAGGAGGCTGGGAATCCAAGTATTTTTAATGGTAAGGGAGGCAGAGGTAAAGAGGAGTGAAATGGGTGTTGGAGAGCCATCTGATAGTTTCTGCTCATGTCATATGGAGATGCCAAAAGGGAGTGAAGAGTGATTTTTTTTTTTCAGGTCATGGGGCTTGAACTCTGGGCCTGGGTACTGTCTCTGAGCTCTTCAGCTCAAGGCTACTTTACCACTTGAGCCACAGAGCCACTTCTGGTTTTCTGGTGGAGATAAGAGTCTCATGGACTTTCCTACCTGGGCTGGTTTTGAATGGTGATACTCCGATCTCAGCCTCCTGAGTAGCTAGGATTACCACCATGATAATTTTGGCCTTAGCACATGTTTGGAGTTTACACATATTTGTGTGTTTATATCAGTCTCTTGTCCTTCCATCTCATGAAACCCCAACAATTGTGGCTGGGGCCCTCTGCAGGGAGCCTGACTCCTGATAATCTTCACGGATCCCCTGTGGTTCCTTCTCATTTGGTGGTGGGTGATGTTTCTTGGGCCAGATTATCCAGTGGGGCAGCTGTACCCAGAGCCAGCCCTCTCCTCTGCCCCACTGTGCCTGCAGGTACCTAGAGGTCTGTGCAGCAGATGGCCAAGACAACCTCTTTTTGAGGGCCAAGGATGAAGCCAGTGCAAGGTCATGGGCAAGTGCCATCCAAGCCCAGATTGGCGCACTGGTACCCTGGGTCAAGGACGAGCTGCAGGCATTGCTGGCAGCCACCGGCACGGATGGAAGTCAGGACATTAAGCAGATCGGCTGGCTGACTGAACAGGTGACCACTGGGGTCTAGCCCTCCCCCACTTTATTCTCCCTGTTCCTGGTGCCCTGCATCACCCTGCTCCCCTGCATCACCCTGCCCTCCTGACCTTTGACCTCTCCCTCTATACCCATTCTCATTACTGCTTTGCTTTCTATAGTTGCCTGGTGGGGGCACAGCTCCCATCCTGGCCCTGTTGACTGAAAAGGAGCTGCTTCTCTACAGTGCTCTGCCTCAAACCTGTGAGGCCCTGAGCCGGCCGGCCCGCACTGCCCCGCTCATCGCTACCAGGTACCTGTGGGTAGGGGTGGTGTGCTGCACCCAGAGTTTGGGGGAGATGGGCCTCAGAGGCTGTGAACTCCAACCCTATTATGCCCTCATTTATCCTCCAAGTCACCTAAAGCAATCTCTACCCTCACTAGGCCTCAGTCTCTGTAAGATGAGGGCTTAGAACAGAAGGCTGTGTGAAGTCTCACCAGTCACCCATTTGTTGATACCTACACCTTGAACTTCATGGTTGAGGGGACACGGGGCTGACCCCAACAGTCACTGCCATCGGGTAGAACCCAGCACCATAGGAGACAGATCCAGGGACAGCCATTACAATGCAGTCATATTATCCACTTCATTGACTCTGCCTGGCCTGGTCAGGGAAGGCTTTCTGGAGGAGGTTGCATTTGAACTGCCCTCTGATGGATGAGTAAGAATTGGTTGTTTAGGCAAGAACATCTTAGGCAGAGAGAATGTCATGGTCAGAGATACAGAGGTGTGGAGGGTGTAGCCAGGTGCACCCATGCAGGACATGGGGTGAAGGAAGATGGAGTTGGCCAGGCTTGGCCTTTGCTACATGGAGAAGGAATGCTGGCTTCCTTTTATCACTTGGAGCAGGGTTGGAAGGGTTGAGCCCGGGAGCCTGGGGATGGGCTGTATTTTCATAGCAGCCCCGTGGCTGCCATGTGGTGGGTCTTGTGTGGAGCAGGCAGGGTGGAAGGCAGGAGAGATGGAGGGGGCGGTGGAGGCAGCAGATGGAGAAGAGAGTCAGCACTCACAGTGGAAAGCACATAGGGGGAAAACTCCTAGGTTGTGCTTGGCCAGCTGAGGAGGCTGCGGGAGGGGGGAGGTTTCCGGTGAACGAGAGGCTTGAATGAAGCGGGGGGGGGGGGGCAGTGGGACAGAGGCTGAGTGAAGTCCAAAGTATATGCAGGGTACATGGGGAGTGTGGATGAGGGGCTCCCAGACTTGTAGGTCTGCAGCTCGGGGCTGAAGTGGTTTCCATGGGAACTGAGAGTGGGCAGAGTGAGGAGCAGAGAGAGCTGAGGGTCGGTGCTTGGTGGTCTGCTGGCCAGAGTGAGCTGGGGCCTGCCCGATGTCTCCTCCTCCTGGGCCGGGCTCCGGCCTGGGTGGCAGGAGCCTGCTGGCACAAGGAGTTGTGGATCACCTGCCAGATCAGGTGACTCATCAATCAAGAGAGCAAGTGTTTACTGAGCTCCCCACACATGTCACGATTTGAGTGACTGTGAACACAGTGGCGAAGAGAAGAACATTTCTACCAGCACAAGTAAATAATGTGGCATTTCAAATGCCATGGTGAAAAGGAGGGTTAGTGGTTGGGGGCTATTTTAGACAGAGAGGTCACAGAAGGCTTCTCCGAGGAGGGGACATTTGAGGCCATGTGCAAGAAGTGATGGCTGACCCATATGGAGACCCGGGAAGCACAACCAGGCTTGGGGAGGGGCGGGCAGGGCCGTGGGACATGCCTTGTGCTGAGTCGCCCAGGGACCCCTTGTAAGTCTTGTCCCTGTCAGATGGTAAAGGAGTCACTCTGGCTGGAACTGCTTCCCCCACCCCTGCCCACGGCCTCCCGCTCAGCCCTCTGCCCCCTTCCCCCAGGCTGGTCCACTCAGGCCCCTCCAAGGGCTCCGTGCCCTATGATGCAGAGCTCTCCTTTGCCCTGCGCACGGGCACGCGCCACGGTGTGGACACTCACCTGTTCACTGTGGAGTCACCGCAGGAGCTCGCCGCCTGGACCCGGCAGCTGGTGGACGGCTGTCACCGGGCTGCCGAGGGTGTGCAGGAGGTGTCTACAGGTGAGCCGGGCAGACCTGGGAGCCCCTCTGGTGATGAGCCTCTTATCCCCAGAGGCATTCAAGCTTCCTTCTTTAGGTGCTTGACAGGGTTAGAAAGTGGGGTTTGGATTCTCCAAGGACCCTCTTTTGTGAGGGAAAGGGCCTAGAAGGTGGGGAGGCTTTTCCTTGGGGTTTTTCTTGCCTGGTCCCTGTGATTCTGTTGGAGGGGATAAAGGTGGGCCTTGGGGGTAGAGTCAGATAAAACACAGGACATTTAGTTTGATTTCAACTTCAAATAAACCATGAACACTTTTTTTTTTTTCCTGTCCTAGAGTTTGAACTCTGGGTGTGGGCGCTGTCTCTGAGATTCTTTTGCTCAAGGCTAGTGCTCTTTCACTTTGAGCCACAGCGCCACTTCTGGTTTTCTGGTGATTAATCAGATATGAGTCTCATGGTCTTTCCTGCCAGGACTGTGATCCTCAGCTCTCAGCCTCCTGAGTAGCTAGGATTACAGGAATGAGCCACTGATGCCCCACTTTCTTATGTTTATGAAAGTCTAAGTTATTTACTATTTATATAGAATTCTAATGTAATGGAATCATTCTATGCCTTTAGAGGGCAAGCCTCTGTTCATGGCAGATTTTAAGCCCCTTTGTTTTGGTGCTAGGGTTGGAATTCAGGGCCTGTGCGTGTTAGACAAGCATGTTGCCCCTGGGCCATTTCAACCTACATGCTCCCCTTCTGCTCACAGCACTGCCATTATTGGGGCTAGAAGCAGGTGTAGGTTCTCTGAGGGCTCATCTTTCTGTATTTCAAGGTGGGGGTGACAGAAGGTGGCTGCACAGGTGTCAGGACAGTGAGCCTCCCATGCTTGGGAGTGGCTGAGCCCTGCTCTGTGGAACTGGTGGTGTGTGAGGTACCAGCTGAGCCTGTGATCACATGCTTCCCTGCAGCCTGCACGTGGAATGGCCGTCCTTGCAACCTCTCCGTGCACATTGACAAGGGCTTCACACTATGGGCGGCCGAGCCTGGTGCAGCCCGAGCTGTGCTGCTCCGACAACCCTTTGAGAAGCTACAGATGTCCTCAGATGATGGCGCCAGTCTCCTTTTCCTGGACTTTGGGGGTGCTGAAGGAGAGATTGTAAGTGATGGGCTGCCTTTGCACCCTGGGGTTAGGGGGTTACTGTCCTGGAGGCCAGGCTGGACAGAGCCCCTGACCCTTCTCTCCATTGATCCTGCAGCAACTGGACCTGCACTCGTGTCCCAAAACCATGGTCTTCGTCATCCACTCCTTCCTTTCGGCCAAAGTCACGCGCCTGGGGCTCTTGGCCTAGAAGTTGCCAGATGCACTCGCCCTGAAGAGGGAGATTGACCTGGCTCACTGCCAACTGCCTGCTCACCACTGGGCTGAGGGAAAGGAGGGGAGAGGAGCAGGGGCCTCAGAGACTCAGCCTGTGAGGGAGGCTGGCTGGGTCTCAGGGACCAGGACCCAGACCCAGGACACTGTGGACCTGCCTGTGACAGGGTAGCCTTCCCGCCGCCCACCTCCACCAGTGCCTTTTGCAGAGAGATATTTTGTGTACACAGAAGCCATTCCGAGCCTGGGACCTGCCTCAATGGGGATCCTGACCCCAGCCGACAGCTGGGTGGTCAGGCCTCCTAGGGGCCCCTAGCCACCCCCCCCCCACGAGGCCCCTCTGAAGCTGGAGTGCTCTGGGCCAGTGACAGGAGAAAGAAGAGGAGCCTCTCTGTTCACTTCCCTTCAGCTCGACCACTGTGGGGCACCTGGTTTTTCTCTTCATCCTCTCCTCCTCTTATTTGGATAATAAACAGCCTGTGAGCACACAGGCAGTCCTGCCCAGTGTCTGTGGTTTGTGTCTTGGCCTTTGGGCCCAGTGGTGGCCCCAGACCAAGTATTAGGGCCTCTTTCCAAGAGGAGACAGACCTTTAACGAGGCCCCAAAGAGAGTGCATTATGTTATGTGACAAAATAACCTACAAGTTATTGACCTAAAACACTTGCCATTCCTGTGGTTCTGTGGGTCAAGAACTTAAGATGGGCTAAGTTGGGCTGCTCCCATCTCAGATCTCTCATGAAGCACAGTCACTATGTCCTTTAAGGGCTGGCTGGGTGGGCTGGACCACTTCCTGTATTGCTCAGGTTCGTGGCTGTTGGCAGGAGATCTCAGCTCCTGGACTCATATGCCAAACCATAGAGAAAATAAATATCTCCATAGATGTCTTCCCTTCAGAGTGAAAACAAGGAAGAGGAAGCAAGCAGGGATAAACAGCTGCTTGGGGACCCACTGCCACTTCTGCATTCAAAGTGAGTCATAGTCCAGGCTGCACTCAAGGAGAGGCATTCAGCACCACATCCTAGAGAAAGGGTTCTTTTGAATGAGTACTTGCAGCCTAGGATGAAGATATCCTGACAGGTCCTACCATTTGGCTGTTAATGGAGCCCTTCCACCTGGATGAAATGCTGCTGGGGCTGTGGGCTGGGCTTGAGCTGTGAGGCTGGTGGGTGGCATAGGCACAGAGCCCTGGGCCCATGCTGCCTGAAGGATTGTAGCTCTGCTAGCTGTGCAGCAGCCTGTGCACTACCGTCTGCACATCAGCATTTCAATATAAATCAAAACTCATCCCCTCCTCACACTAGCTGCCTCCCATGTAGCAGTGGTTCCTGCACTGGGTCAAGTAATTCTAATTGGACCTGGCATCTGTGGTTCCCACCTAGCTCCACTGTTCACCTGCTTGGTGTTGGTCCTTGGCTAGCAGGTGATATAGCTGAGAGGAAGGCTAATAGGTCCCGATCTTCAAAGGACTCATCAGAAGTCCTTTGCCCACAGTCAAATGTGTGATTCTGATTGGGCAGGCACAGGAAGGTAGCAGAGAAGGCAGTGGGGTCTGGGCTGGTTGGGGAGCAAGGGGACATTTCTCTTAGGAGATGAAGGAAGCAGAGTTCCTTCTGAATCACATGCTTATCAGCTACTTTTGCCCTGCTGTGGAAAAATCCAGCCCTATCTCATGGGCTTCTAACAACTGGTATTTGTTTTTGTGTGTTGGGGCTGGCTGCACATTGACTGCAGGTTGACCAGCTTGGTCTTGGCTGGGCAGTTTTGCTCCAGGCTGTGGGTTGGGCTTAGATCTGTTCTGCATTCTTTCTGTAGCCTAGGCTGGAGGCACACTGGCTCCCAGGATATGCTTTTTCTCCAACAGGTCACTCAGAGTCAAGAAAAGTACATCACATAGGCACACCCACATCTTTAGCCAGACATCTTGGGAAGGAAATATGCCCCACTCAGTGGGAGAAGGAAAGTGAGACAGGTGGAAAGGGCGGTTCATCCCAGAAAAGCACCCAGGTGAAAGGTCTCAAGGTCAAATGGAACACCAGGCTCCAAATTCTTGGAACCTGAGAGGTTTGTTTTCATTATCTTCATTGCGTAAGACACCACACGGATAAGGAAATCCTCTATCACTTTCTAGATAGTTGGCACAGACCCAGTGCTCTCTTGGTTTATCTACCTGCTGCTCCCACTCCGGAGACAGTGTGTTCATGACACAACAGCCACTTTGTAGCCAAGGATACAAGGACTCAGGAATGACTAGTTGGCCACAGTGACCCAGTTAGCAGCAGTCTCAGCAGCAACAGTCTAGCTTAGTGTAGCTCAGTGGTAAGACTAGGGATTTGGAGTTAAGCTGACTTGTGGGTGGGTCTGATTCAAGTTCTGCCACATACTGATTTTGTGAGCTCCAACACAGATACCTGAAAATGAGTTTGAGCTAATAACTGTAGAGATTTTTTGGGGGGGGAGGGGTGGTACTGGAGCTTGAACTCAGGCTCACTCTTGTCAGTTGAGTCAAACCTCCAGCTGTTCCCCCTAAGATATTCTGGAAACAGTCTTGTGCTATCTTTGAATCATAGTCCTGTGGACTCTCCCTTTGGAGAGGTAAGGTATGTGTGTTAGGGTTCTCTTGAGGAACAGGACCAATATGGGATATTTGGATGTATATTTCTGTTGAGGTTTTGGAACAAAAATGCCATCAAGTACTGGGTATAATGGCACTGATGCCCCAAATTACAATACTTAGATAAGATTCTTTTCTTTTTTTTTGGCCAGTCCTGGGCCTTGGACTCAGGGCCTGAGCACTGTCCCTGGCTTCTTCCCGCTCAAGGCTAGCACTCTGCCACCTGAGCCACAGCTCCCCTTCTGGCCGTTTTCCATATATGTGGTGCTGGGGAATAGAACGGAGAGCTTCATGTGTAGGAGGCAAGCACTCTTGCCACTAGGCCATATTCCCAGCCCCTAGATAAGATTCTTTGTGTCACTAGTTTACAAAAATGAATCTACAGATAAACAAGAAGTAAAAATAGCAAAGACTTATATAAGAAAAAGACAGTACTCATTACCTTACCTTTGCAATGGTAAGCCCCCTGTTCATCACTTTTTTTTTTTTTTTTTTTTTGCCAGTCCTGGGGCTTGAACTCAGGGCCTGGGTACTGTTTCTGAGCTTCTTTTACTCAAGGCTAGCACTCTTATCACTTGAGCCCACAGTTCCACTTCCAGCTTTTCCTGTTTATGTGGTACTGAGGAATCGAACCCAGGACTTCATGCATACTAAGCAAGCACTCCACCACTAAGCCACATTTCCAGCCCCTGTTCATCACCTTTACAATAAAACCCCAAAGCTCCTGACAGACAAGCGGGACATCACATAGACATCTTACTAAACCCCTCAATTCCTTGGCTCAAGCAATCTTCTTGCCTCGGCTTGAACATATAGGCACAGTACATAGGCAGAGAGGAGGGAGGAGAGACACAGAGACTGACTGTCCAGGGGATGGTGGTCCACACCTATAACCCTACTCAGGAAGCTCAGATTTAAAAATCGAGGTTCAAGGTTGAGATCTGAAAAAATCAAGGTTTTAGGGTAGCCTGGGCAGGAAAGTCTGTGAAACTCTTAGCTCCAATTAGCCACGAAAAAGCTGGGAACGGAGCTGTCGCTCAAGTGGTAGAGGATCAGCCTTGGGCACACAAGCTCAGGGTCAGCGCCTAGGCCCTGAGTTCAAGCACAGAAAAGAGACTGGCTAGGCAGGTAAGGCAGACTCCCTTCTCCTACAGCGGTTCAGCAGTGCTCACCGCGACCTTGAGCAGTTGCCCACCCAGGCTCCTGCGCATCCCGTCCTGGCCCACTGCCCCGGGATCGGCAGCCTGGACTCCAGAGATGTGGCCGGAATAAATGACTCGTGAGAAGTTCATGTAGGCCGCGTGCAGCCTCCGAGTGAGTCCCGGGACCGATAGGACCCTAGGCTGTGCGATCTGAAAGGCCCCTTACTGACAACTGTGTTTCCAACGCCTCCAAGAGCCTGGGTCCAGCCAGAGTGTTTGGCGAGAGCACTTCCGCCGGGAAGTCTCGGCCGGAAGTCGCGGCGGAACCAAAGTCGCGGGCCTATGCGCGCAGCGGCGGCCGGCCGGAAGGGGACCGCCTGTCGGCTGGCTTGGACTTCCGGTGCGGGCCGGGAGGCCGGGCGTCTGTATTAGGTGAGCGGCGCTCGGGCTGGAGTTGGCCTGCGCTATCGCGCACGCCTCGTGCTTGGGGCAGTAGGGCTCGCGGGCTCTAGGAGAAGAGGTCATTGTGGTTGAGGCCTGAGAGCGGGAGCCAGGCTTTCCAGATCGCTATCCTGACCCGTGGGACAACCCCCCCCCCCCCCCCCCGCCGCTTCCACCGCGCACGAATTTCCCCGCCTGCGGGGTAGGGGTGGGAGCTGAGAGGATGTTCTCTGGGAAGCCTTGCTTTGCACGGTGCCACACAATGGCAGCCAGTCACGAAAGCGCTGGAGATGTTGTAGGTTGCTTGTTCCAGCCTCATTGTGGTTGTCAAAATCGATTCGAGACCCCCCGCAGAGAGACCCCTGCCTTGTGCCATGCAAAGCGTTTTACTTGTCACACCAGACTTAGGGTGTGTTGGGGGGTGGGGCAGGGGGAATGCGTTGAGTCCGGTTTTTGCGTGTACGGACATGACTCTTAAATCGCTTGACAGGAGTCCACGGTTACCTAGATAGGCAGCAGTGGGTGCACATTCTGACTGTGGTGCTTGCTGTTAACCACGATGCGCCTGTTACCCCCAGGAAAAGAGGCCTGGGCTGTGAGCTTGCAGTTCGCAAGTCTTCCTGCCAAGTTGAGGCCTGCCTCCTCCAACCTCAACCCCCAGCACCAGGGTTTGAACTCAGCTCGTCCCACTAGTGATTTGCTGCTTGAGCCACACCTCCAGCCTGACATTTTTGCTGGTTAATTGGAGATAAAGCATCAAGGACTTTTCTGCCCAGTTTGGCTTTTGTTTTTGTTTTTTGCTGGTCCTGGGGCTTGAGCTCAGGACCTGGGCACTGTCCCTGAGCCTCTTTGTGTTCAAAGGTTAGTAGTGCTCTATCACTTGAGCCACAGTGCCTCTTACAGATTTTTTGGAGTTATTTATTGGAAACAAGAGTCTCATAGACTTTTCTTCCTGGGATGGCTTTGACCTGTGATCCACAGGTCTCAGCCTCCTGAGTGCTGGGATTATAGGTGTGAGCTGCTGTGCCTGGCACTGAGATGGTATTGTTAAGAGTACCTTTTTTCTTTTTTTTAAACTGTATTTTTTTGGGGGGGGGTCTTTTCTTTTTTGGTACTGGGGATGGAACCCAGGATGTTGCATTTGCTAGGCAAACACTTTGCCACTGAGCTACATTCCAGGCCAAGAGTACCTTTTAAATTCATGACTTTTTTTTTTTTTTTGGTGAGGAATAAGTGAATTAGTATACTGGAAGAACAGTACCTGTGTATAGTGTTGAGTAATATTGGTGATGTCTCTCATTCTTCTGCAGACTTGGGCTGTGAGGTGACATGCATCCTTTACAATGTGTCCTCCAAGTACAGAGGACTGTAAGGTGGGGGCCCTTGGCCTCCATGTCCTGGCGACTGCTCAGAACCTGCAGGGCCCACAGCAGTCACCCCAGCGCTGCATGTTCTGGTCCAGAGAGTCAGAAAAATGGAGACCAGAAGGATTTCAGTTCCAGGCTGGCCACTGGACCGACGTTTCAGCATTTTTTAAGAAATGCTTCAGCCCCTCAAGAGACGCCATCTCCTTCAGAGTTAGAGGACCCACCCCCCTATCTCACAGCAAAAGAACTTCTAGGAAAGCAGAGGAAAGGTATGTCTCAGGACCTCTTTCCCTTTCGCTCCTGTCTTGCTTCTTTCCAGTGTCCATGGTCTGCTTCTTTAACTGGCTTTGTAGGCTGACAGTGTGGGCAGCTTGCTTAGTTATGGAGCCAAGAACATTAATATAAAGAAACTCCTAGGAGGGGTCAATATGGTCAAAGTATAATATATGTGTGTAGGGAAATCACAGCATAACCACTTTGTATAAGTAATATATTTCAATAACCTAATTTTCTTTTTAAAAAGGGAGGAAAAGAAAAGAAAAAGAAAAAAAGAGGGGCTGGGGATATGGCCTAGTGGCAAGAGAGCTTGCCTCGTATACATGAGGCCCTGGGTTTGATTCCCCAGCACCACATATACAGAAAATGGCCAGAAGTGGCGCTGTGGCTCAAGTGGCAAGAGTGCTAGCCTTGAGCAAAAAGAAGCCAGGGACAGTGCTCAGGCCCTGAGTCCAAGCCCCAGGACTGGCCAAAAAAGAAAACAAAAACAAAACAAAACAAAAACAAAAACAAACCTAATTTTCTTTTTAAAAAGGGAGGAAAAGAAAAGAAAAAGAACAAAAGAGGGGCTGGGATATGGCCTAGTGGCAAGAGAGCTTGCCTCGTATACATGAGGCCCTGGGTTTGATTCCCCAGCACCACATATACAGAAAACGGCCAGAAGTGGCGCTGTGGCTCAAGTGGCAGAGTGCTAGCCTTGAGCAAAAAGAAGCCAGGGACAGTGCTCAGGCCCTGAGTCCAAGGCCCAGGACTGGCCAAAAAAAGAAAAGAAAAAAAGAAACTCAGCCAGGCACCAGTGCTTCATGCCCATACTCCCACTACTCATGAGGTTGACAATTGGAGGATTGTAGTTCACAGGCAGCCTGGACAGGAAAGTCTATCAGATTCTTATCTCCAATAAACTACCAAAAAATCTGGGAGTGGACTTATGGCTCAAAGTGGTAGAGTGCTAGCTTCGATCAAAAGAAGCCCAGGGAAAGCTGTTATAGTAGATGTTAGAATGGAGGCAACAGGGACTTTGTGCATAACTTGTTGCTTCAGGTATTTCTGGGGCTTTAGGAAGGAGATGTTTTGAGTCCTAGTTTGCCTACCCTGGAATCTGCCTCTCTTTGCAGTCTACCTGGAGACGTATGGCTGCCAGATGAATGTAAATGACACAGAGATAGCCTGGGCCATCTTACAGAAGAGTGGCTACCTTCGGACCAGCAACCTACAGGAGGTACATGGGTTTTCTGCTTCTCTGTTTCCTGGGCAAGACTCTGTGTTCATACAGGTCCTTAGATGCAGTGTCAGGGATAAGGGAGCAGTCTGCTGAGGTGTTCCATTGATTGAAGTGTACTTTTAGATTGTGGTATATTTTTGTTCCACTGTACTTGAAGGCTTTTGTGGTAACACTTATCTTTAGGCAAGGAACTAAGTTAAAAACTGTCTATGGGGCTGGGTGTGGTGGCACATGCCTTTGAGTCCAGCCTGGGCAACCTAGAGAATCTACATCAAAAAATGGCCATGGGGAGGAGAGATGGGTAGTGGAGTTAATTTACAGTGAATTTGGAGTTTTAGTTCAGGAATACGAAATAGTTCTGGAAGGAGAGTGTGGTTTTGTAAAGGTCAGATATTATTACAGTGATGAATTTTGATCATTTGGCACAATTTTTTAAAAAGCTGGGGATTGGGCTGGGAATATGGCCTAGTGAAGAGTGCTTGCCTCGTATACATGAAGCCCTGGGTTTGATTCCTGAGCACCACATATAGAGAAAAGGCCAGAAGTGGCGCTGTGGCTCAAGTGACCGAGTGCTAGCCTTGCGCAAAAAGAAGCCAGGGACAGTGCTCAGGCCCTGAGTCCAAGCCAGGACTGGCAAAAAAAAAATAAAAAGTTGAGGATTGCAAGGTAGTGATTCAGCATGGCTAATCTCAAAGATAATAAGAATTTTTCTGTTTTCCTTGCTCTTCATTCAGGCTGATGTGGTCCTTCTTGTCACGTGTTCCATCAGGTATGGATCTGCTCTTTCCCTAGGAAGTGGCTCCATGGTATAAAACTGTGCCGCAGCTAACAGTGCCCAGATGGCTTGCCTATGGATATGAGCTGATGGCCCATTCACTGAGACTTGTGGTTTTCCCACATTGGCATACCTGGCCGACGTCTGCTGACATGGACCGTGTGAGGACTTCACATGAGCACTATGCTTGCAATAATGAATTTAACCAAGTCACAGTGAGGGGCTCTAATCAAACTAATTTTATATATAGGCTTTTATATATAGGCTCTTTGGGCCAAGAGAGTACTGAGTTGCCCAACTTTTCTTGAGGTTTTTCTTGCTACTAATGGCACATGTTCATAATACTGGGCGAGGGCAGTCAGTGGCTAGGGGTGGTGGTGTTCTAAACAGAGGTGAGTGCCATCTATCAGAGGTAACCAGGAAGCACTTGGCCACAGGAAGCCCTCAGCATGTCCTCTTTCTTACTTTGTTTCCATGTTTAAGGCATTTGTGTTTCCACAGCTGGCTGTATTAATTTGTTCATTAATACAGCATTTTTATTCTGTGGGACTTTGCTGCCAGATGACATTTAGCTGGGATTTTGGGAGATTTAGAAAAGAACCCTCTGGCCAGGCGCTGGTGGCTCACACCTGTAATCCTAGCTATTTAGGAGGCTGAGATCTGAGGATTGTGGTTCAAAGCCAGCCTGGGCAGGAAAGTCCACAAGACTCTTATCTCTAATAAACTACTGAGAATAAGCTGGAAGTAGTGCTGTGGCTTAAGTGATAGAGTGCTAGCTTTGAGCCAAAGAAGCTTAGGGACAGCTAGGCCCTGAGTTCGAGCCCTAAGACTGGCACAAGAAAAGGGGGGTAGAGAAAGAAAGGAAGGAAGAAAAGGAAGAAAGGAAGGAAGGAAGGAAGGAAGGAGGAACCCTTCCTTCAGGGAGCGTGGCTTCAAAGAGTTTGGTCTACCATGGGAACTAACACAGACTATAAACAGCTCTAAAATTGTCAGAAAATACTAAGTGAAAAGAAATTAATTAAAATTCTGAATACTGGAAAAGTGCAGTTAAAGTAGAAGACAGTGAAGGGAGGAGAGTCTCTTACAGCAGAGAGTTGGGAAAGGCTTTGCAAGTAGATTGTTTTTGACCGATTTGAAGCTTGAAGGTGTCATTGGAGGGGAAGTGAATTGTAGCAAGTGCTGCTCTTCATTTGGCCTTGAACACAAAATGTCATTTACAGGGTCAGGGTGGTTTATACTTTCTTCCCACTCTCCTACTCTGCTCGATTGCTCTGCAGTTCATTTCTAGCTCACTTTTGCCTCTTGCTCTCTGCAGGGAGAAGGCTGAGCAGACCATATGGAATCGTTTACATCAGCTTAAGGCCCTGAAGACAAAGCGGCCCCGCTCCCGAGTTCCTCTGAGGGTTGGGATTCTAGGTATCGGGTAATTTGCATAGTTTGTCTGTTTTGAGATAAGGGGCTTTGTGTTTTTTTTTCTTTCTGTCATTTTTGTATTTAGCTTTTTGTTGTTTTGTGTACTCTGGAGAAAGTCTTGATCTGACCTCTCTGTGTGCATGGGGGGCCAGGAAGTCACTAATGCTTATCCCTGGAGTCTCATGCTAGTCATGGTAGTGCAGAGTAATAGGGCTGACTTTGGAGCCTGGAGTGGCAGCATAGTTGACAGTGTAAGCAACTTTTTTTTTGGTACTAGTACTGGCACTTGAACTCAGGGCCTGGGCCTTGTCCTTCAGCATTTTACTCTAGGATGGTGCTTTACTACTTAAGACACAGCTCCATTCTCTGCTTTTTTCCCCCCCTTTGGTGGTTAATTGGAGATAAGAGTCTCATGACTTTCCTGTCTGGGCTGCCTTCAAACCAGGATCCTCAGATCTCAACCTCATGACTAGCTAAGATTGCAGGTCGTGAGACACCAGTGCCTGGCAGTGCTCAGCTTTGGATTTCATATTCATAGCTGACACTCTTTTGCTAGTTATTTGGAGATGGAGTTTTATAAATTATTCTGCCAGGCTGCCTTGGAATTGGATCCTGAGATCTCACTCTCCTGAGTAGCTAGGATTATATGCATGAGCCACTAGCACCTCACTTGAGAGGCTTTGGGGATTGTTGGGGATAGGGCTCAGTGGTAGCATGAAGGAGTGTCTGGATTTGATTCTCAGCTGTATTTTTAAATGAAGACTTTTAAGTGCTGTTTCCCCCCCTCCCTATTTAATTGAGTTGCTGTAAATCTTTTTCTTGAGAGGTTTTGTTTTGTTTTAAATATAGTAAGTTGCAGTGTTAGGGATTAGATTTGAAGGAGGGCACTAAGCTCTGAAGAGAAGCTTTCGATACTCTGGTCCGTAATCCAAGATAGAGATACTGAGAGAAGCCACAGAGCAGATGAGTTCTGGAACTTCTCCTCCTCCCAGGCTGCATGGCTGAGAGGCTGAAGGAGGAGATCCTCAACAGGGAGAAAATAGTGGATCTCCTGGCTGGTCCAGATGCCTATCGGGACCTTCCCCGGCTGCTGGCTGTTGCTGATTCAGGCCAGCAAGCTGCCAATGTGCTGCTCTCCTTGGACGAGACCTATGCAGATGTCATGCCGGTGCAGATGAATCCCAGTGCCACTTCTGCCTTCGTGTGAGTCACTGCCCAGGACCCTAGCACCAAACTTCTCTTTTCCTTCTCACTGTTAAACAAGTTAACTTTGTTACATTAAAGAAAGAAAAGTAGGGCTGGGAATGTGCCTTAGTGGTAGAGTGCTTGTTTAGCATACATGAAGCCCTGGGTTTGATTTCTCAGTACCACATAAAGAGAAAAAGCCAGAAGTGGGGCTGTGGCTCAAGTGGTAGAGCGCTAGCCTTGAGCAAAAAGAAGCCAGGGACAGTGCCCCACAGGAAAAAAAAGAGAGAGAAAAGTGTTGCATGCATATGATACAGTACAAAAAACAAAAAAATGGTAAGGCTCCTTCATGCCCGTCAGCCCGATCTCCTATGCCACTTCTCAAAGGCAGCCACATCAGTTATTTCCTATATAATCCTTTCAAAACTGTTCCTTGATATACACTCATGAGGATAGGAATCTTTTCCTGCCCTTCTCTTAACATAATACTATATTGCTTTATACTCTCTTTTTTTCTTCACTTCAGAAAATATCCCAGACTTTCTTGACTTTAAAATGATTTCTTTTCCAGCTGAGTATGGTGGTACATGTCTGTAATCTCAGCATTTGTTTGGGAGGCTAAGGCAAGAGGATCATGAATTCTAGTCCAATCTTGGCCACATAGTGAAACCCTGTCTGAAAACAAAATGTAAGAAACTAAATATAAGAAATCTTTAAAGCAAAAAAGACAAGTAACAAGAAGTGGTGGCTCATACCTGTAATTCTAGCTACTAAGGAGGCTGAGATCTGAAGATTGTGGTTTGAAGCCAGCCCAGGCAGGAAAGTCAGTGGGACTCATTAAAAAAAAAAAAGATAAATATATATGTTATATATATATATAAATATATAATATATATCGCTTAACAAATTTGCTTTTCATTCTAATCTCTGTATTATTCCAATTTTAGTATATGTGCTGTTGAAGCGAGCACTGTCAGACTCTTATCTCCAATAAACTACTCAGAAAAAGCTAGAAGTGGAGCTGTGGCTGAAGTGGTAGAACTCTAGCCCTGAGCACAAAGGCTCAGGGGTAGCACCTAGGAGTTGAGTTCAAGCCCCCGTATTGGCAAAAAAAAAAAAAAAGACAAGTAACAATCTGGTTATAGGATCACTCATATTTATTTGAAGAATATATTGAAAAATAGAACATCATTACGAAGAAATTACCTGTGTTATTAATACTATTATCATTTTTGGTATATAATATTCTTGTCTTTTACCTCTGTATGTTTTGTATGTGAGTTTATTGGCTCTGTACTTAGTTTTATAACTTTTTCTTATTCAGTATGGTGATTTTTTTTCTCTTTTTTTTGGGGGGGGTGCTGGTATTGGGGCTTGAATTCAGAGGCTTTAACTCAGAACCTCAAACTCTTGGGTTTTTTTTGTTTGTTTGTTTCCGCTCAAAGCTGATACTCTTATCACTAGAGCCAAGTATCCCTTTCTGGCTTTCTCCTGGTTAATTGGAGATAAGAATCTCATGAACTTTCCTGCTTGTTTGAACTGTGATTCTTAGATCTCAACCTCCTGAGAAGTTAGGATTATACATATGAGTCCATGGCTAATATGGTGGACATATATGTCGGTCATGGGGCTTGAACTCTGGGCCTGGGCGCTGTCCCTGAGATCTTCAGCTCAAGGCTAGTGCTCTACCACCTGAACCACAGTGCCACTTCTGGTTTTCTGGTGGTTAATTGGAGATACATCTCATGGACTTTCCTGCCCCAGGCTGGCTTTGAACTGCGATCCTCAGATCTCAGCCTCCTTAGTAGCTAGGATTACAGGTGTGAGCCACCAGTGCCCAGCTGGTGGAGATTTCTTATGACAGAAAATTTTCTTTTTTTTTTTTTTTTGGCCAGTCCTGGGCCTTGGACTCAGGGCCTGAGCACTGTCCCTGGCTTCTTCCCGCTCAAGGCTAGCACTCTGCCACTTGAGCCACAGCGCCGCTTCTGGCCGTTTTCTGTATATGTGGTGCTGGGGAATCGAACCTAGGGCCTCGTGTATCCGAGGCAGGCACTCTTGCCACTAGGCTATATCCCCAGCCCCGACAGAAAATTTTCTTTAATATGTCTTACCACTTATTTTTTTGTAACTCAAGTTTTACTGGAACACAGCCAACCATGCCCGTTCACTTACAATTACCTATGTTTGTTTTTGCTACTATAGCAGCAGAGTTGAGTACTTGTGACCTGCAAAATATCTAATATTTGCTCCCTGTTTCTTTTTCTTTTTTCTTTTTTTGGTTGTTGTTGTTCGTAATAGGGCTTGAACTCAGGGCTTCAGTGCTGTCCCTGAGCTCTTTCGCTCAGGGCTAGCTAGCATTCTACCACTTTGAGCCATAGTGCAACTTCCAATTTTCTGGTGGTTAATTGGAGATAAGAATCTCATGGACTTTCCTGCTTGGGCTGGCTTTGCACCATGAGCCTCAGATCTCAACCTCCTGAGTAGCTAGGATTATAGGCATGAGCCACTGGCACCCAGCTTGCTCCCTGTTTGTTTTTTTTTTAATAGTTTGCTAACCTCTGTTCACTTTAGTGGTTGTCTCATTCTGTTATTGTAGTAAAAATCCTAGCATTTATTAAATAATTCTTCAGTGAATGTTTTACTAGATACCTGGAAAACTCCTGAAGATAAACTGAGGCTTGCACAGACAGAATACAAATGAGTGATTGTATTTAGCCATTAGAGCTGGCCTGTATGACAAATGCAGATCCCTGTATCACTGTAACATTGATTTCTGTTGTCTGTGTATGAAAAGTGGGAGTACTAGACCTTTAAAAACAGTAGAAAGTCTAGACACCTGTGGCTCATGCCTGTAATCTTAGTTACTCAGGAGGCTGAGATCTGAGGACTCAAACTGGAAAGTCCGTGAGATACTTCCAGTTAACCAGCAAGTGGAGATGTGGCTCAAGTGGTAGAGTACTAGCCTTTTGAAAAAGTTCAGGGACAGCACCCAAGCCCTGAGTTTAAGTCCCAGTACCAGCACAAACAACCCCCAAGCAGCAGAAAGTCTACCTGTGGTCTGTTCTGTATTCCCTCACCACTGTGCTTCCCTAAGATACTACTGTGTCTATCAGTTAATAGTTTGCTTTATATTCTGTGGTTAGATAGGAATCTTTTTTGGCCAGTCCTGGGGCTTAAACTCAGGGCCTGAGCACTGTCCCTGACTTCTTATAGACAGTAGTCTTTAAAGATAAAACTGTCTGCTGTAATGGTTTGTAGAGTTCAGATTGGTCCAGGCTGAGTGTGTAGACAAAAATTCTTAGAGAAAAAGCCCCAGGGAGCTTGACTAGTTCCTTGGGGTCATGCCAAAAGCTCTGCTGTTACCTAGGTTCTGTTACTCTCTTCCAGGTCTATCATGAGGGGCTGTGACAACATGTGCAGCTACTGCATTGTTCCTTTTACCCGGGGCCGTGAGAGGAGTCGGCCTGTTGCCTCCATTCTGGAGGAAGTGAGGAAGCTTTCTGAGCAGGTGAGTTCTCCATACTCTTCCTGTGAGCCTATTTGGGAGGGTTGAGGACAACTTCCCTGGTTTTGCGGCCTGTGATTTCTGTCAGTTGTACAGTTTTTAGGACAATGTCTGGCCAGAAGGAAATACCCGGATGGTCATTTGGGGCTTGCTGGTCCACTGTGATGTTTGCTTAGGGTGCAGCAGAGTGCAGTGGTGAGAACATGAGGTCTGAATCTGATGGCCCAAGTATAAATTCTGGCTCCACTAGTCTCTGGGTTGGTGCCTAGGCAGAAGGCATTTAACTATTTTCTTGTATGTGCTTTTTTTTTTTTATTCCTTCAGTTGTAGGGCTTGAACTCAGGGTCTGGGCTCTGTTGCTGGACTCTTTTTGCTCAAGACTAGCACTCTACCACTTTGAGCCACACTTCTACTTCCAGCTTTTTAGTGGTTAATTGGAGATAAGAGTCTCACATACTTGTCTGTCTGGGTTGGCTTTGAACCTGGATCTCAGCCTTCTGAGTAGCTAGGATTATAGGTGTGAACCACCAGCACCCAGTTCTCTTAATTTTTATTCTTATTACTTTTTAATACTTAGATAAGTATGCCTAAGTATGAAATTATTGCTCTAAAAATAGAACACGTTTATAGGTGGCTCTGAATAGGTTCAGCTAATTCTCAAGAAATGATTTGGCATAAAGCTGCTCAACACGTTTTTAACTTGCTTCCCACAAATTCTGCCTTTCTTAGGGGCTGAAAGAAGTCACACTTCTTGGTCAGAATGTTAATAGTTTTCGGGACAACTCAGAGGTCCAGTTCAACAATGCGGTATCTACCAACCTCAGTCGCGGCTTCTCCACTAACTATAAAAGCAAACAAGGAGGGCTTCGTTTCTCTTACCTTCTGGATCAGGTTTCCAGAATAGATCCTGAAATGCGGATCCGTTTTACCTCTCCCCACCCCAAGGATTTTCCTGACGAGGTGAGTGTCCTGAGGGGTGCCTTAGGCTGGACCTGGCAGATGTAGCAGACCTGGTGCTCTGCTTGGAGGATCCTGTGGAACTATTGACCCTTCAGAAAGGGCCCCAAGTTTGGGGTGCAGCTAGGGCTGATACTGAGACCTGTGGGGCATGAGAGCTGTGTTTCACTGCAGCATGAGAAGCTGCAGGGTAGTGATGGTAATAGTATTGTGCCGGGCTTCACTCTATCCCTCCCCATCCACGTGGGGAGGGGTCCTGGGATTATCTATTTCTTCTGTCTGGGATCCATACTCACTCTCTCACGTCCCCCTGGGCCGGTAGGGATTAGACGCAGAAACGGGGTCCTGGATTAGCCTCGGGTCGCGAGTAGTCGCGAGAACCCCTTGCCCGCCAGCCCAAGGAAGACACAGGCGCGTGGGGTCTCAGAGACCGTCTCTGGGACGATTCTCTTTTATTCAAATGAGAAGCCACAAAGATATACCCCAAAGGCGGGCACAGGGGAGGAACAACAGATTGGCCATGAGAACTGTCCGTCAAGTGATGTCAAGGGACTTCCCTTGTGGGCGGAGGCCCAGCCTCCCAAGGATTGGGTTTCTGGGGTACCCCCGCCATTGCACACATGCTCACCCCTAGAGCAGGGGCTTCTCTTCCTGTTAAAGGCGGAAGGGGAGGGGACAGGCAAAGCCAGCTGTGGCCTCTTAAAGGCACAGCTGACCCCAACAGTATTGGGGGAACAGCAAGGTGACAAAACTTTAGCCTCAGATAGACCTGGTTCAAATCCCTGGTGTCGCCAGGTATGGTGGTATATGTTGTAATTCTAGCACTTGAGAGGCTATAAGATTACAAATTCCAGACTAGCTTGGGTGAAATAGTGAGACCCTGTCTCAAAGAAAAAAAAGAGAAAGAAATGGCATGGAGGCTGGGAATATGGCCTAGTGGTAAAGTGCTTGCCTCGTATACATAAAGCCCTGGGTTCAATTCCTCAGCACCACATATATAGAAAAAGGCCGGAAGTGGCACTGTGGCTCAAGAGGTAGAGTGCTAGCTTTGAGCAAAAAGAAGCCAGGGACAGTGCTCAGGCCCTGAGTCCACACCCCAGGACTGGCAACAAAAACAAAACAAATAAACAAATAAAAGAAGTGGCATGGAGTGAAAGAGATGGAGAGGGTAAATTTGGTCAGGGTACATTGCATGTATGCATGGAAATGTCTCAGTGAAATCCCCCATTTGTACAACTAATACCTCTAATAAAAAATATCTTAGGGGATTAAGGCGTGGTTTAGTTGGTAAAGCACTAGCCAATAGGCAAAAGTAGCAGGTACTGAGTTCAAGTTCCAGTCTAGGACCTAAAAAAAAAAATGTATGAATAAATCTTAAAAAGAAAAGAGGGGCTGGGAAGATGGCTTAGTGGTAGAGTGCTTGCCTGGCATACGTGAAGACTGGGGTTCGATTCCTCAGCACCACATTAAACAGAAAAGGCCAGAAGTGGCACTGTGGCTCAAGTGGTACAGTGCTATTTTTGAGGCAAAAGAAGCTCAGGCACAGTGCCCAGGCCCTGAGTTCAAGCCCCAGGAGTGGCAAAAGAAAAGAAAAGAAAAGAAAAAAAGGAAAGCCAAATTTCAGCTCTTGCAGTGTTTTACTAGATGTGTACAAATGCTTTCCAACTTGACATCTTCATGTGTAAAGCTTGACTAACAATTACCTTAATGAGGACTGAGAATGATGACACGTGCCTGGTGACTTACATGAGAGGAAGAGGAGTTTGAGAGGATGAAAGGTTGAGGTCAGCCCTGGCAAAAAGCTGAGATCTTATCTCAACCAACAAGTTGGATAAGGTGATATTTTAAAGCAAAAATGTATATAGTTCAAACACAGGTCCTGAGTTCAAACCCCAGTACTACCAAAGGGTGAAAAATTATCTTGTACTTGGGTTGTGGTGAAATCAATATAATATGTCAGACCTAGCAGGCATTGACTAGGTAGCCCACATGTAAAATCTTTTTTTTGGATGACATATTTTTGCTGATCTTCAGGCTTGAACTCAGGGCCTGGTTGATGTCCCTAAGCTTCTTTTGCTCAAGGCCAGTAGTGTTCTACCATTTGAACCACAGCACCATTTCCAGCTTTTTCTGAGTAGTTTATTGGAGATAAGAGTCTTATGGACTTTCCTGCTCATGCTGGCTTCAAACCTTGATCCTCAGATCTAAGCCTCCTGAGTAGATAGGATTATAGGTGTGAGCTACTAGTGCCCACCCTGGATAAGTTTTTTATTTTGGTGAAATGTCTATTTTTTGGTCCTGCTCATCTTTTCTCTCCTGAATTACTTATCTGCTTATTGAGTTGTAAAAGCTATTTATGTTTTTCCGTGTGTGCGTGCACATGCACAGGTCTCAGGGCTTGAATTATGGCCTGGGTGCTATCCCTGAGCTTTGACTCAAAGTTGATGCTCTTCTTGAACCACATAGCTATTTCCTGCATTTTCTGAGTGGTGTATTGGAGATAAGAGTCACTAATTTTCCTGCTGGGTCTGGCTATGAACTGCCATTCTCAGATCTTAGGCTCCTGAGTAGCTCGGATTTATAGGTGTGAGCCACCAGTACCTGGAACTATTTCTTTCTTTCTTTGCTGGTCTTGGGGCTTGGACTGAGGGCCTAGGTGCTCTTCCTGAGCTTTTGAGCTCTCTACCTCTTGAGCCATAGCTTCACGTCTGGCTTTTTGGTGGTTTATTGGAGCTTAGATTCTCATAGACTTTCCTGCCAGTGCTGGCTTTGAACAGTAATCTTCAGATCTCAGCCTCCTGAAGTAGTTAGGATTATAGGTGTGAGCCAATGGCACCTGGCTGTTTTCCTTTTTGGTGATACTGAGGCTTGAACTCAGGGCTTTGTGCTTGCTAGGCAGTGTCTTCACCTCTTGAGCTGCTTCCCCCAGCCCTCTTTATGTATTCTTTTAAAAAAAAAAATTTGGTTAGTTGTGCAGCTTGAACTCAGGACCTGGTACTATTCCTAAGCTTCTAGTTTTCTGGTGGTTAATTGGAGATAAGAATCTTACAAACTTTCCTGTCTGGGATGACTTTGAACTGCACTCCTCAGATTTTATCCTCCTGAGTAGCTTGGATTATAGGCATGAGCCACCAGTGCCCTGCTTCTTTATATATTCTCGATACAAATCATTTTTCAATATATTTTCAAATACTTCCTTCTAGGGTTTTTTCTTTTGTTTGTTTGTTTGTTTTGGTCATGGGAGCCTGGAACTTGGAGCCTGGGCACTGTCTCTGAGCTCTTTTGCTCAAGGCTAGTGCTCTACCACTTTGAGCCACTTCCAGTTTTCTGGTGGTTAATTGAACTTTCAGCCCGAGCTGGTTTTGAACCATGATCCTCACATTTCTGTTCTGTATGTTTTAAAGACAGAATCTTGCTGTATAGCCCAGTCTGGTGTTGAACTTGTGATCCCTCTGCATCCATCTCACAAGTGCTGAGAGTACAGCTGTGCCCCACTATGTAATCAATTTGTTTGAAAGTACTGTCCTTGTAATTACTTGAAGGCTGGCCTGGGGGAGCAGGAGATGAGTATGATATTCCTTTCTGCAGGATGCTGTGGTGAGAACTGTGTGACCTGGAGTGTGTTGTGTTTAATCAGGTTCTGCAGCTGATTTGTGAGAGAGACAACATTTGTAAGCAGATCCACCTACCAGCCCAGAGTGGAAGTAGCCGTGTACTGGCCGCCATGCGGAGAGGGTAAGACTTATTTGGGGAGGGGACATTCCACACATTTTCATATTTCTTTAATGAATATTGTCTCTATAGCTAAGAGCCTAGCATAGAGCTGGGCACCTATAATCCTAGATACTCAAGAGGCTGAGATCTGAGGATTGAGGTTCAAAGCCAGCCAGGGAAGGAAAGTCTATGAGACTTTCCATTAACCATCAGAAAGCCAGAAGTGGAGCTATAGCTCATATGGTAGAGCACTGTGGGCGCTCTCTCTCTCTCTCTCTCTCTCTCTCTCTCTCTCTTTCTCTCTCTTTCTCTCTCTCTCTCTCTCTCTCTCTCTCTCTCTCTCTCTCTCTCTCTCTCTCGACTTCCCCTCGCTTGGGGGGGAAGGGGCTTGTCCGCCCCTTCCTGGGTGGTCCTTTATCGCTCTCACATGGGAGCAATGGCCACAGGTAGCCTTGGTGGCGTGTGGTTGCAGGGTGCCCCAAAGCAGCCAAGAACGACACGGACACGTGGGCCCCTGGAGAAAGCCTCTAGGGCTTCTGTTTATTCAAATGAGGAGCCTCCCAGATATACCCTAAAGGCGGGCACAAGAGAGGGTCCCCTGATTGGTCCCAAGGAGCTGTCCCTCAAGTGATGTCAGACTTCCTTCTCTTCCTGTTAAAGACAGGAAGGGGAGGGACAGGCTGAGGTCAGCTGTGGCCCCTTAAAGGTGCAGCTGACCCCAACAGAGCACCAGTCTTGAGTGAAAAGCTAAGGGACAGCACCCAGGACCTGAGTTCAAGATCTAGTACCAGCAAAAATTTAAAAAAGAAAAAAAGAAAATGTAGTATAGAACATAGCACAGGGTCTCTGCTTAGTAAATGTTTGTCATATGATTAAACGATGGCATTCAAACTTGCTCATAAACAGGAGGGATGAGCCACTTTCATTTGTTTAACATATTCTTTAATTACTGTGTGGCATACTCTGAAATTTTAATCCTTGAACTTTCAAGAATAGTAAAATCTCTCAGGTCTTGAGTATGTAGTGGGTTTCTTCACTTTGAGGACTGTTAAGTATTGCAGAGGTAAGATGGAGGGGGTATAACCCAAGGCAGATAGTATAGTGCTACTTCTTGGCCTTGTTTTCTAAAGTGGCAGAGTTTTAGAGAGCCTCTTAAATGTTGAACTTTTCTTTTTCTTTTTTTTTTTTTTTGTGGCCAGTCCTGGGCCTTGAACTCAGTGCCTGGCTCAGTGTCCCTGGCTTCCTTTTGCTCAAGGCTAGCACTCTGCCACTTGAGCCACAGCGCCACTTCTGGCCATTTTCTATATATGTGGTGCTGGGGAATCGAACCCAGGGCTTCAAGTATACGAGGCAAGCGCTCTTGCCACTAGGCCACATTCCCAGCCCCTAACTTTTCTTTTCTTTTTTTTTTTTTTTTTTGCCAGTCCTGGGCCTTGGACTCAGGGCCTGAGCACTGTCCCTGGCTTCTTCTCGCTCAAGGCTAGCACTCTGCCGCTTGAGCCACAGCACCGATTCTGGCGGTTTTCTGTATATGTGGTGCTGGGGAATTGAACCTAGGGCCTCGTGTATCCGAGGCAGGCACTCTTGCCACTAGGCCATATCCCCAGCCCCCCTAACTTTTCTTGATTTAGAAAATAAAAGGTAACTACTCAAAGTAATACTCTGGAATGAATAGTATCTGTCTGGAAGGGCTCTTTAACTACTTTAACATATTCCTATGTTGTGCTGTGTGGAAGAGAAGTGATTACATGTGCGGTGTCTTTGTAGTATTTGTTTGAAGATTGGTATGTCTAAGTTTTTTGTTCTGTTCTTTGTTGCAGATATTCAAGAGAAGCTTATGTGGAGCTTGTTCACCATATCAGAGAAATTATTCCAGGTACATTAAGAAATACTGGGCTCTGAGGTAGCAGGGGTCCAATGAGAAGGGGACTTGCAGGCCCGGGGTTCCCAGGGAGAAAGGACCTCCTGCAGCGTTTAGCCACCGTTTAACCAGTCAGTAGCTTGTTGGCTTAAAGCTGGTGCTCTCCTACTTGAGCCATACTCCACTTCTGACATTTTTCTGGTTAATTGGAGATAAGCCTCATGGACTTTTCTATTTAGGCTCATAGTTCATAATTACCCACAGCACTTCTAGAAGGAAAGCTACTGTCCTTTACCCTTTGTTGTGTGTGACAGGCGTGAGCCTCAGCAGCGACTTTATTGCTGGCTTTTGTGGGGAGACAGAAGAAGATCATCTACAGACAGTGTCGCTGCTTCGAGATGTTCAGTACAACATGGGCTTCCTCTTTGCCTATAGCATGAGACAGGTGAGCCCGGGAGGGCTGCCAGGCATTCTCATCAACTTGGGTTGGGCTAGGGGACATTGCTTTTTTTTCCTTTCTGTTAAACTCTTTTTTATTTTTTTGCCAGTCCTAGGGCTTGACGTTGGGGCCTGCCGCTGTCCCTGAGCCTCTTTGTGTTCAAGGCTAGTGCTCTACAGCACTACTCCCAGCTTTTCTGAGTAGTTTATTGGAGATAGGAGTCTCACAGACTTTCTTGCCTGATGGCTTTGAACCGAAATCCTCAGATATCAGCCTCCTGAGTAGCTAGGATTATAGACATGAATCACCGGTGCCCAGCTTCTGTTAAACTCTTGTCTACTATATTCCATTTATTTAGTGTTTCTTTTCTTTTTTTCGAGATAAGTTTTACTGTGTGGCTCAGGTTGATCTCTAACTCAAAATCTTCCTGCTATAGCATCTTAAGTGCTGGAGTTATAGTTCTATGCACCATGACTAGCTTTAGCATTAGAGGTGTGTGTGTGTGTGTGTGTGTGTGTGTGTGTGTGTGTGTGTGTGTGTGCGCACCATGACTAGCTTTAGCATTAGAGAGGTGTGTGTGTGTGTGTGTGTGTGTGTGTGTGTGTGTGTGTACCAGGGCTTGAACTCAAGGCTTTATGCTCTCAATTGGCTTTTCCGTAGCTGATAGTCTACCACTTGAGCCATGCCTCCAGTCCAGTTTTCATGCTGGCTAATTGGAAATGAAGTTTCTTGTAATTTTTCCCAGGTTGGCTTTGAGCTAAGATACTCAGATCTGAGCCTCCTGAGTCATTAGGATGCCCAGTTAGAGAGCTATCATTCTTCTTGACGGCTTTATTTAATACTCCATTGTGTAGATCTGTCATAATTTACCAGGTAGTTCTTGGTAAGCATTTAGGCTACTATATAAACAGTGCTGGTGAATAAGCTTGTATACAAATCATGTAGTGTATGTCCTATAGTAACCCAAGGATGTTTGTCAAGAGCAGCTGTATTATAATGTGGTAAATTTAGAATTTGACTCCTGCAAAACTGATTCTACTTCTGAGTTACCTTTTTCTTATGGAAATCTCTCAGAACAGAGAAATAAATAAATCTTTAGGCTTGGGTATACATGTGTCTGTAACTTGCAGGTAGAATGGACATATTCTCAGCACTATGAATGGATTCCCCATGTCCTTAATGACCTTCATTTTCTCTTTTTCAATTAATAGAAGACCCGGGCATATCACAGACTAAAGGACGATGTTCCAGAAGAAGTCAAATTAAGGCGTTTGGAGGAACTTATTACTGTCTTCCGAGAAGAAGCTTCAAAAGCCCATAAGACCTCTGTGGGTTGTACTCAGCTGGTGTTGGTAGAGGGGGTGAGGCCACATGGCTTTACATATGTTTTATTTTTATTTTTACAACACAGTGTGTATCTCCTTCATTTAGATTAGTTTTTGTTGTTGTTGTTGTTGTTGTGTTGTTGTTGGTCATAGGACTTGAACTCAGGGCTTGAGCACTGTCTCAGTTTTTTGTTGTTGTTGTTGGTCATGGGGCTTGAACTTGGAGCCTGGGTGCTGTCTCTTACCTGTTTTGCTCAAGGCTGGTATTCTACCACTTTGAGTCACGGTGCCACTTCCAGTTTTCTAGTGGTTAATTGGATATGAGTCAAAGCCTGGTCTGGCTTTGAACTACAATCCGTAGATCTCAGCCTCCTGAGTAGCTAGGATTACAGGCATGAGCCACTGGTGCCTGGCTAGATTTTTGTTGTTGTTGTTAGTGTGGGTCCAGCTTGAACTCAGGACCTGAGTTTTTGTGCTCAAGGTTAATGCTCCATCACTTGAGCCACAGCTTTACTTCCAGCTTTTTTGGTGTTTAATTGGAGATAAGAGTCTCATAGGTGCTTGCCTTGCATGCATGAAGCCCTGGGTTCAATTCCTCATAAACAGAAAAGACCAGAAGTGGTGCTAGCCTTGAGCAAAAAGAAGCTCTTCAGGGACAGTACCCATGCCCTGAGACCATGCCCCAGGACTGGCAAAAAAAGTAAAAAATAAAAGTAAAAGACTCTTAGACTTTTCCTGCTTGTACTGGCTTTGAACCATGATCCTCAGATCTCATCCTCCTTAGTTGCTAGGATTATAGGCATGAGCCATCGGTAGCCTTCCAAGCCCTATATATGAATATGTTATATCCATAATGAAGTATTTCATTGCTATTGTGTAGAAATGCAGTTGAATTTCTTTTTTTTTTTTTTTTGGCCAGTACTGGTGCTTGAGACTCAGGGCCTGAGCACTATCCTTGTCTTCTTTTTACTCAAGGCTAGCACTCTACCACTTGAGCCACAGCACCACTTCTGGTTTTTCTATATATGTGGTGCTGAGGAATCGAACCCAGGGCTTCAGGTATACAAGACAAGCGCTTTTACCACTAGGCCATATTCTCAGCCCTGCAATTGAAGTGTGTGTGTGTGTGTGTGTGTGTGTGTGTGTGTGTGTGTGTGTAGGCCATATTCTCAGCCCTGCAATTGAAGTGTGTGTGTGTGTGTGTGTGTGTGTGTGTGTGTGTGTGTCCCTATACTGGGACTCTCCTAGAATTTAGGACTGTTCATAAACTCTTTCTTGTCTTTCCTTTCTGCAGCTCAGCAAGCGCTCTTCTACTGAGCTGTGTGGCCGGAATGATGGGAATCTTAAGGTGATCTTCCCTGACGTAGAGATGGAGGATGTCACTAATCCTGAGTGCACGGTCAGAGCCCAGCCTGGGGACTATGTTCTGGTGAAGGTAGGATACACTTTGGGCTTTCTGTATGGTGAAATAAGTGTTGGTGTGGAATATGTAGGTGAATAAAGTTTTTTCCTAGAGTTTCTCCTTCCTTCCCACCTAGTATTAGGATTTGAATTCAGAGTCGTGCTTTGAAATTGGTCAGCTGATGCTTTTTACTCCTTGACCCACATGTCCAGGCAAGCCTTGGCTGGTTATTTTGGAGATGGAATGTCATAGGGTTTTTTGTTGGGGGTGTGGGGGGGGGTGTGGGGGGGAGACAGTGCCTGGGCCTTGAATCACAATCCTCTGGATCTCAGCTTCCTAAGTATCTAGGATTACAGGTGGAGCCATTCACCCAGCTGGATTTTTTTTAAAGATTAAAATGAAAATCACTTCTCAATGTGTAGATGGAAGGTGCCGGCACCTTGGATTGAATTTAGATGCTTTAAAATACCTTCTGGAAGGGTGTTTTTTGGGCAGGGAATGTGGTGGTGTGGTGTGTGTATGTAGTAGCGTGTGATTTTCTGCTGCAGAGGATGAGGATAAGTGATTTGAGAGAACTGAGGGTGCACTTTGCTGGAGGTCAAATGCCTTTTGTGACCTCCGACACACGGGTCTCCTTGACTTCCATATGCTCCCTTCTCTGGCCGATGTAGCTGTGTGGCTGTGGGGATATCCCCCTATTTGTCCTCCCGCCTTCCTCCTCTTCTCATACTGCCACAGATCCACACTACCATCTTCCTTCTTCCTGGTTCTCTCTGTTCTGGACTTAAAGCTGGCAGGACATGTACCCACGAGCTAGGCAGGAGCAACACTGAGGGAGAGATGCAGAACAGCCAGTCCTGTCTCTACTGATGATGCTCTCTCCCATTCTTCCTGCTGCAGCCTTCGTTCTGCTTTCTGCTCTGGCTCTGGTCACTTGTCTTGAGTGATGGGAGCTATAGCCCATGGCTTGCTTCTGAGGGAGCTCATTCTCCTGGCGTGTAAGGACTTGTATTGGCTTGAAGGCTTTACCAGCACTGAGAACTTTTCTCTCCTGAGTGAACTGTCTTTACTTCTGCCCATCTGACAAAACATTCAGAGCACAGTTGGTTGCTAGTTGGGGACCTCCTGGCATCGCTGTCTTCTGTCCTTGCCCTGACTGCCTATTAAGAAGTGTCCCGTTTTCCGGAATAAAATGATTGCCACTAGTCAGCAAATGTGATTGATCTAGAAATAAGCCTTCATTTTTTTTTTCCTGTGCTGTTTTTGTTATTCGTGGGGTTTGATCTCAGGGCCTGGGTACTGTCCCTGAGCTTTTTTCCTCAAGGCTACCACTTTGAGCCACAGCACTACTTCTAGTTTTCTGGTGGTTAATTGGAGCTAAGAATTTTCAGGACTTTCCTGCTTGGGCTGGCTTCAAACTGCAGATCTCAGCTTCCTGAGTAGCTAGGATTACAGATGCGAGCCACTGGTGCCTGACCCTCTACTGTTTTTTTGATAGTATGATTCTCTTACTTGTATTACTTCTGAAAGTTTACATCTTTGACTTTAGTTGCTTTCCCATACCTCCTTGTTGGGGACAGCTGTGCCTTTAAGAGGCCACAGCTGGCTCTAGCCTGTCCCATCCCCCTGTAACAGGATGAGAAGCCCCTGCCCCTGGGGGTCAGCACCCAACCCTTGGGGGGCTAGGCCTCCACCCACAAAGGAAGTCCCCTGACATCACTTGAGGGACAGCCCTTGGGACCAATCAGGGGCCCCTCTCCTGTGCCCGTCTTTGGGGTATATCTCTTGGCCCCTTCATTTGAATAAATCAGAACGCCCATGAGGCTCCTCCAGGGACCCATGCATCCATGTCTTCCTTGGCGGGTTTGGGGCACCCTGCGACCACACGCTACCGAGGGCTACCCATGGCTATCGCTCCCACGTGAGAGCGATAAAGGTCCACCCAGGAAGGGGTGGACAAGCCCCTTCCCCCACCCCCAAGCAGAGGGGAAGTAGAGAGAGCCCAACACCTCCTATAACTTTCTTCCTTGAAAAAGAGATTATTGGATTGGTTGTAGCATT
Organism: Perognathus longimembris pacificus; assembly: GCF_023159225.1. NCBI lineage: Eukaryota > Metazoa > Chordata > Mammalia > Rodentia > Heteromyidae > Perognathus > Perognathus longimembris. The sequence continues at coordinate 67,920,308 of NC_063166.1, read as the reverse complement.
AGTATGATATTCTTTTCAAAAATGGAAAAATTCCATTTGGCTAGAAAGGTAGTGTTGAATTATTCAGAACACCTTTTGTTCCCCAGTAGCGTACAATCCACGAGCGAGATTTAGTAGGGGGTCTGCTGTCCCCATGTTCCTCTGTCTAGAGTCTCTGGACTATACTGCCTCATAAATTTCACTCTCTTTTATTTTTCTTCCTTTGACTGAAGTACCTCCCTCATAAGACTGGTTATGAGCTTTCTTCCAAGGAGCTGAGTATCAGGGGGAAGAAGCACACGGTGAGGTGACAGGTTGGATTAGGTTAGGAGATGGTTCCACAACTCAGAATACTGAGGCTTCAATAAAGTAGGAGTTCTCTTCCTCCAAAGACTGGATGTGGTGGGCCCACGACTGGTGCATGACCATGGTGCTCCAGGCTCTTCTGTCTTTTGCTCTGCCTTGGGCCAGGTCACCTCAATTCAGGGTGGCTGCTTAGGCTCTAGCCACCATGTCCATGTGTTATGGAGCAGGAAGGGGACAGGAGAGGAGATGGGCATGCCCTCTTCCTATGAGGATGTAACATGCTATACCATACTGCAGAATGTGGTCTTCCTGGGGAATGAATGGCTATGTGCTCAGCTAAAAGTTGGGAGTTCTCCTACTGAGGAAGACATGACATACTTTATTTATTTATTATGCATTTATTTCAAATCCATAACCATGAAGCTTAAATATTCAGAATGGTCCTGAAGTTTTCATCCTATTAGATTTTCCTGTGAAGTCAACTCTTCTTTCCACTTAAATCTCCACTCACTTATGTGATCCCCTATCTTTACTGATGTCTCTGCCTCATGTTTTACAGGGGTAAAAAAATACCCCTTGACAGGTAGGACCTTGATATCTGAGCGTATCTGTCTGTGTATCCAGCACCTAGGGTAATTCCTACTATACATTGAGTGCTCAGTAAATATTTACTAATGGATGGACTTATTGGTGAGAAATGTGACCATTGACATTTCAGTCCATCATTAGAGAGGGAAGAAAAACATTTCTCATCTAGTTATGGCCACAGGTATCCTAAAGATGGATTTAACCAGCCCAGCTTGGCTCCAGCTCCCCCCAGGGGCTAGGAGGTGGGGGTCTGTGCTGGGCAGCTCCTATCCAAATCTTGTGGTGGGAGCTGGGGAAGAGCCATCTCCTGAGAGAGAAGCAGGAAGCATCTGTTTGAGAAGGACCTGGAATTGGAATTGACTTCTGCATTCTATGTATTGCCATTCCATGAGACATTCCTCTAAGGTTGGGGACACAGGAGTGACATTCTCTGCTGGCCTGTCACCTCCATTGGATTCCTTTTGGTGGCCTTTCTTGTGGAGGCTTCATGTTCAGTCTGCGTGTTGCAGTCCTGCTTACCTTGCCTTCTTCTGACTGGTTTGCTTTCAGATCACCTCTGCCAGCTCCCAGACCCTCAGGGGCCACGGCCTCTGTAGGACCACTCTGAAGGATTCCTCAGCTAATGGCTGACCTGAGTGGCTGGCCTCAGTGGACTTGACCAGTCCTTCCCCACAGGAGAGGGACTCGACTGGTCACTAAAGAAACAAGCAATGGAGCTCGGAAGACAAGCTGCAAATGGTGAAGCAACCGCAGCGAGTGGAAAAATGCGTCTCTGCTACCCCATGAGCAACTGTACAATCATTAAATTTACTTAAGCTGTCAGCCCCTTTGTCTCTCTACTTGCACTTCATTTTTGCCAAGGTTAGTGTTGCTAACCAGTGTTACCATTTTCTCTACAGTCTGAGTGCTTGCCAGCCCGGTTTCTGTTGCAGACACTGCTGGCCTGAGGGTTTCCCCCTGGATGCTATGTGGTAGAGACTGAAGGAAGGGATGGTGGGAGCCATTTGACATTTTTATTTGCTACCAGTGGTCTAGCTGCCTGTTGCTACACTGTAGTCTACGTATTTTACCTGTGGGCTTCTTGTGTAGCCTGTCAGCTCATTCACCGTGTGCTGACCTGGGAGCACTTGGAGTTGTGGAGAATACTATGACTTGGGAATAGGTTCCCAGCTGTAGTTCTTGGCCTATTCACTACTGAAGTTACTTTGTGCTCTCAGCATCGTAACAACAACTGTAAGTTATGATAACCTGGAGAAACTGTGGTTTAAGTTGTCACCATTGCTTGAGTCATATGAGGGCAGAGGGGTGGTTAGCTTAATGCAGGAGCACTTGCCTAGCCTATGTGTGGTGCTGGATTCAATTCCAGGCACCATACACACATATATAAAAGAGCAGAAGCTGGGAGCCCAGCTGCCCTGTTGGTTAATGAGTGTGACTTACTCTAGGAAGGGGAAGGAGAGAAGCACAAATGGGAGAGGCAGAATCAGTGGGGATTGGTTTGTTGGTGAGAGGAAGAAATTAAGAATGAATTGGTTTCTGTATTGATAGTAGGTAAATAAATAACCCTCTCCACACACACACAAACACACAGGAGTTAGTGAATTAAAGTTATGGCTTTATTTAATAAAAAAAAAAAGAATGAATTGGGTGATGTAGGACACAACTGTAATCTCAGCCTTTGGGAGGCTGAAGCAGGAGGGATATGAGTTCAAGGCTATATAGTGAGACTATGTCCCAGAAAACAAGTGTAAGCACTTGTGTGTATGGGTACATACAGACACACAGTCAAAAAGGGAGAAAAATAGCATGCCAAGTGTCTGGTTAGGAAAGTGGAGTAGATCAGACTTCTGTTTACCTGGGTGGGATTGGCAGGGAGTCTGACCTGGGGAAAAATCAAGTTGTTAAGCCTGGGCAGAAGCTAAAGGCAGTAGTGGGCTGCCCTTCTCTGTGAGGCCGGCCCCTGTGCAGCCTGTGTTGATGGTGAGCTTTTGTGGTTCTGAAGTGGTCACCTCAGGCTCACACTAGGTGCAAGATGGAGGGTCTGTGCCTGGCCTACAGGCAGCAGCTGTGTTCCCAGATCCCTTGTGGGTATGTTGTGGTTTTCTGCATTCACTGCCCTGCCTTTATTGACTTGGCTTTCCACTCAAGGCTCCTTGGCTGGACCTATAGTTACTGATTGATTTGGGACTTAAAGTCCTTGGTTGCCTGGTTGGTGGTGTTACCAGGATCTTATCTGCTCTTTTTCATCTCCCTTTTTGCATTTGATTGTTTCCCTTAGTGCTTAATGTGGAGAAGTGTGATTGTAGCCCCTGTATGTACATGTTCATATCAGGTCAGCATGCAACACAAAGCATTTAGAGTTGAAGAGTGTTAGCGTTCTGCTGCTAATAACAAGAAAGTCAACTAAAGTAAAAGTTACTTTGTTTTACAAATTTAGAGGCCCTGGGCCATGAACTATTGATCTGGTTTCCTTTGGGCCCTGGGGTAAGGCTACCCATGGTGGTGGGGAGTATGTAGGGGTCAAAGCACTTACCTCATGGCCAAAAGATAAAAAGAAAAAGAGAACAAGGCCCGACCTTTCCCTTCAAGAGCACACCCAGTGACCTAAAGACCTCTGACTGGGCACTATCTGTGCTAGGCTTCACCATGCCCAGTAGCACCCAGTGGGAGACAAAGCCTTAAACATATGGGTCTTTGGGAGACATTGCAGATTCTGAGTATCCAGAGAGAGGTCTGGGGGAAGACTCACAGAAAGAAATGGGTTAATCATTGTCCTGGCTGTCCCCAGATACACAAGGTAACAACAGTGGATTTTGTTATGTTTGTCATTTTTTTTCTTCCATTCATGCTGATTTTTTTCAATTCCAACTAAGAATGTCTCTGACTAGTAAACAAATATTTTTTTTTTTTGCCAGTTCTGGGCCTTGAACTCAGGGCCTGAGCACTGTCCCTGGGTTCTTTTTGCTCAAGGCTAGCACTCTTCCACTTGAGCCACAGTGCCACTTCTGGTCGTTTTTTTCTGTATATGTGGTGCTAGGGAATCGAACCCAGGACTTCATGTATATGAGGCAAGCACTCTTGCCACTAGGCCATATCCCCAGCCCCATAAACAAAGATTCTTATGTGCAAGTATTGAAGCCAAGCGAATTCTTTTTGCATAAAGAAAGATAGTTTATTAAAGAGCTGATTACAACAGTGCCAGAATTCCCCAGGACAGTTGGTGAAATTCCAAAGGATTCCTGACATCTTAAGACTAATGCTACTTAAATCATAAGGATGTCAATTCCGTCTTTCATAGGAGAAGTTGTACAGAGTTTTGCTTTCGTTGGGGGAACCTTGCCTGGTGGGGTTCAGTTTGCTGCCTGAAGGTCATTCTGTGGGGAGATGACAACCCATTAGACTCTTCAATACATAAGCTGTCCACAGGCATGGTTGGAGCCACCAGGGCACTCCATCCCCTGCCAGGTGCTTGCTTCAGGAGTGGGAAGTAAACCGATCCCACCAGTGTAAGCCCAGAGTTTGAGTTAGGGACAGAAACAGAGGGTGAAGTATTTGGTAAACAGCCCATCCAGAAACATCCATGACACTGGTGTGGTATGGTTTGATTAGTGAAGCCATTGTGGTAGCTGCCACCATGCTGACTATTCAATACCAATATTTTGGTGGTTTTTTTTTTTTTTTTTTTTTTTTTTTTTGCCAATCTTGGGGCTTGGGACTCAGGGTCTGAGCACTATCCCTGGCTTCTTTTTGCTCAAGGTTAGCACTCTACCTCTTGAGCCGCAGTGCCACTTCTGGCTTTTTCTGTTTATATGGTACTGAGGAATCAAACTCAGGGCTTCATGCATGCCAGGTAAGCACTCTACTGCTAAGCCACATTCCCAGTCCCCAATACCAATATTTTAATTGTTGCTTAAAACTAGTCTGGGTTTGGCTTTCTGCCACTTTTAGCTGTAGCAGTCTCATCTGGTCTGACCCCTTGAGGGTTTTAGCGCAAAAGAGAAATGTTTATAGAATGCTTGCCTTGTATACACAGGCCCTGGGTTTGGCCCTCAGTATGGCCCAGAACAAAATAGCAAAACCAACTGAACAAACAAAAAGAAAAATATTTCTCTTACTGTCTTCATCAGCTTAATTTTGACGTCCTCTAGGGTGTCGATGGATGCTCTTCCTGGCAGGTTGACTTGTTTAAATTGCTCTGAAATAAAGAAGGGACCTGTTGTAATAGAGATCAGAGGAAGATGCACACACCCTGGGGTGGCTTGTTTTAGCCCCAGTCACATGGAGGGCCCTTGGGCTATATTTAGCTCTAGGAGCAGTCACTGCCCTTCCCACTCACCAGCGTGACTGAGCACAGACTTGCATGGGCTCACCCAGTCTGTTGAGGTGGGGTGGGGGTGAGAAGCAGGTGAAAACTTGCCTGATATTGATGCCGTGATGAGATACACTGGCAGGTCTGGCTTATGACACTAGGCATTAGTCCCTGCTGTTTTTGGTGGTCACTGCATGACTTTGAACTTGAGAGTTCACCTGAGGTCTGTGCAGATTGCATGTTGCTCCTTGGTTGTTGGTCACAAAGGCTGTGTACCCCAACCTCCTGAATTATCAAACCCTTAAGATCTATGGTTAGGTGAGCTAGGCCATGTTCTACTTAGTGCCCTGATGGCATTGGATCCTTAGACACCTGTGGATCAGATTTTTTTTTGGGGGGGGGCGGGTGGTGAGCTATAGAGGACCAATTTGACCATCTTCCGATGTTGCCTTGCCTATCTTGAGAGGAAGGGCTTGGGGTCCAGGTGAGGTTGGGAGCCCACGCATCATGCTGCAGCCCTGCATGGTGACGCATGCTCCTCTCTTGTATTGCTCACCCTCCCAGGCATCTGGGTTATTGATTTCACATACCCATAAGGTTAGACGAGAACTTCTTTAAAACTGCCTCCATCACACCTTGAGCCTCTTCCTTCTGCAAGAGATGGGGAGGAAACATTTTCACCAATATCTTTTACTTACACCCCTCTTCCCCCATCTCCAGGCTTTGAGTGGCAGCCAGGGAGAGCAGTCTTCAAATCCTGTGCCTGCAGGGGGTTTCTAGTGCAAAGTCTCTTACTATACAAGGCTGGAGATGGGGGGAGGGGAGTCCATTCCTCAGGCTGTCAATCTTTAGGAGATTTTGAGACTCTTCAGTAGGTATTTTTTTGTTTTGTTGTTTTTTTTTTGTTTTTGGCCAGTCCTGGGGCTTGAACTCAGGGCCTGAGCACTGTCCCTGGCTTCTTTTTGCTCAAGGCTAGTACTCTACCACTTGAGCCAGAGCGCCACCTCTGGCTTTTTCTATATATGTGGTGCTGAGGAATCAAACCCAGGGCTTCATCTATGCAAGGCAAGCACTCTACCACTAGGCCATATTCCCAGTCGCTCCAGTAGGGTTTTGCTGGCTTCTGTGCTGCATGGCTGCAGGTACAAGGGACAGCACTGAGCCTTTAGGAGCAACAGAACTCAGAGGTCATGTTGTCCCTATAGCCCTGTGAATTCATGCTGCCTCCCCTACACAGTTGGCTCCCTCTCTGTGCTCCCCACTCTATGTGGTAAATTACTGCCCTTCCTTCATCACAGAGCTCTAGCATTGCCTCCCAATTGAGTCTGCTTCTGCATTGTCTTCTTCATGTCCTAGTGACGATTCTGTGTATAAATGTCTGTGTCCCCTATCAGGCATACAGTTGCTTCCCCTGAGTCTAGAGCTCGCACATTCGGTAGCTGCCTAGCAGATCTGAGTTGGGGAGATTATGAGCTTGTGATGACTCCCAGAGTCTGTTTTGCAGCTGACTCAGTGCTCACATAGGAGACCCATATCTTGAACTCACTCATAAGGCTGCTCACCTGCGGGTGAGAGGCCCTCCATCTCTTATCTTTCCCCATCTTTTAGGTGTTTACTTGTGCCCATCCAGCCCCCACACTGGAATGCCAGCTCCTGCAGCTAAGTAACTCATCACCACTGCATGGACTTGCAGGGCCAGTCATAAACCTCTGTTGAATTAAGGAAAGGACATGCTCAAGAGCAGGTGTCCGTTTCCTCTCTATTGCTGGAGCCTAGCTTTGGGGCCCTACTCTCCCCTCTCCTGCCTAGACTTCCTTTTGTGCTTCCCTGGCTTTGCCTGGAAACATGTAATCATAGCACCCGGTCAGAAAGCACTGATGGGAGCTGAGGCCACAACAAGCCTGCTCTGCTGACAAAAATGCTCTGGGCTTGCTGGCATACTGGGACATCTGGGATACAAGAGAAGCATGGGCTCCAAGCCACAGGCTAGATGTGGCTCTCCACAGGTGTGGGGAGCATGCTTTGAGAGCTTGCCAGAAGCCAGGCATGGGAGTATACACTTGTAATCCTAGCATGTAGTAGGTAAAGGAAGGAGGGTCCCAGTTCTAGGCTAGGAGCTGGCAGTCCTACTCCACAGTCGATCTGTCGCCTCCTTCCCACAGTCCCTGTGAGACTGGGCATCTGGCAAAAATAACTTCCCACATGTCATAGGTAAATAGTGAAAACTATATCAACTTACTGCCTCTGCGGGTTCCACACTGTGCTCAGAACTGCCAAGAAACAAAGTACAGAGAAGTTTTAGATTCATTATGAAGAAAACCATTCAGGCTTAACGTTTTATGATGATCTCAGTCACTCTTTCTTTTCTTTTCTTTTTTTTTTTTTTTTTTGTGCCAGTCCTGGGGCTTGAACTCAGGGCCTGGGTACTGTTCCTGAGCTTCTTTTTGCTCAAGACTAGTGCCCTACCACTTGAGCCACAGTTCCACTTCTGGCTTTTTCTGAGTGGTTTATTAGCGATCAGAGTCTCACGGACTCTTCTGCCTGGGCTGACTTCAAACCATAACCCTCAGATCTCAGCCTCCTGAATAGCTAGGATTACAGGTATGAGCCACCAGTGCCCAGCTTTCTCAGTGCTTCTTAATGAAAGCAGTTATCAATCAACTAGAAACTACTCTTCAGAAAGAACAAGATGAATACGAGCATGTTAGCTTAAAACCTCATTTTGATTTCCTTGTAATTATCCAAGTACTTCTCAAGAGACTTAGGACTTAGTGTGCTGGCAATGAATTGTGCAGGGGTTCGAATGGACAGCTGGAGAATAATGTAGTCATTGGCGTTACCTTATCACTTTGATCTCTACTTTTATTTTGTTTTGGGAAATCTTGCCTGTAGGTGAGATACTCACAATCTGAAACAACACAAAATGAGCCTAAGTTAAACAAACACATATCACAATGTTGACATGACCAGCAGGGTCCCAGGCTAGGAGTAGAGCATACCTGGTCTCATCTTCCCAGGCCAAACTGCTTAGTTTTTTCTCACCATGGGAGCTGAACTCCCAGTTTGGCTGATTCCTTTGTATTAGTGATACTCATACATACTTGAGTCTGGGGTTTAGTAAGAGTTCTTCCTTCTGAACATTAATTCCTGCAATTTCTGTCCCTAGCTCAGTTACAATTTATTTTGTGTGTGTGTATGTGTGTGTGTGTGTGTGTGTGCGTGTGCGCGTGCGTGTGTAGTGGGTGTCAGGCTTGATCTCAGGGCCTGGGTATTGTCCTTGAGCTCTTTTGCTCAAGGCTAGTGCTCTACCACTTGAGCCACAGCTCTACTTCCAGCTTTTGGGGTAGTTAATTGGCGATAAGAGTCTCATGGATTTTCTTGCCTCGGCTGGCTTTGAACCCAGGCTGGCTGTGATCCTCAGATCTCAGCCTCCTGAGTAGCTAGGATTACAGGTGTGAGCCACCAGGACTTGGCTTCAATTTGTTCTTAACTAAACTCACCGTTTTCCCTTTAGCAAAGCTCTCACCATCCTTTTTGATCTTAACCACGTAAGTGGCTTGAGTTGTATTATCTTGCTGCAAGGAGTAGGTTACTTTGGTGATGTTTGCAACCAGCTTGTCTTTCTGTTGGAAAGAAGTCATCAATTAGAATGTGGAGAGGATGAAGGATGACATATTGTTGCATGGTGAGCCTGTTTGTGTACTGGTCAAATTATTTGTTTCAATCTTTTTTTTTTTTTCCCCCCAGTCCTGGGCCTTGGACTCAGGGCCTGAGCACTGTCCCTGGCTTCTTTTAGCTCAAGGCTAGCTAGCACTCTGCCACTTGAGCCACAGCTCCACTTCTGGCCATTTTCTGTATATGTGGTGCTGGGGAATTGAACCCAGGGCTTCATGTATAGGAGGCAAGCACTCTTGCCACTAGGCCATATCCCCAGCCCCTGTTTCAATCTTTATTGGTCCTTTAATACAAGTTGGCCACTTAACTGGGTGCTAGTGCAGCTATGGTACCCACAATATCAAGGCCTACTTGCAAGCCATTTTCTGTATTTATTTGCCTCCATGGAAGGAAAAGAACAGAAACTATGTGAAATTGTGCTTTTCTATTACATCTTATTTGATTTGAAGCCTAGTTCTTTCTGGGCCCTTATGTCAGGACAACGCTGAACCGGTCATTTAGGAACATAGTTTATTGTTTCAAACTGAGCTTGACAGGCCAACAGTGTCACTCCAGATATTTTTATGTACCCCTCCCCTACTTTTAGTACTAAGAGCAAATGAATACCTTATGGGTAGACAAGCCTGATACCATTGCTTCTGAGTGGCTCTTCGTAAATTAATGAACTCCCTTAGGTCATTTGTAAAATGGGGAAAATATCTTCATCTAAGCACTGTATGGTGCAAAGACATTCATTCTGTCACCTGTCTATGTAACCTGGCAAGCAGATGGCGCTCAGTGAATGTCCTCCTATGACCTTGCTCTGCTTTTCACTGATGTAGACGTGGACCAACTGAGTGGCCGTTGAGAAGCCAACAGCCATGTGGATAACACTTACCTGGACTGAGCTCTCCTTGCCAACATAATTGACGAATTTCATCATCAACACACGGGACAAAGTTAGGGAACTGTTGGCATCTTTAGGGTTTGGAGGAAGAGAAACCCCAATCACAGGCTCTGAGGTTTTTCCAAACATGGCTTCAACCTGGAATGAGCCAAACAGAAACATCTCTGAGTGATGGAGACTGCCCTTCATGTCAGGGTCTTTGGGGGTGGTTGTCAAGGGAAAGGAGGGGTGTGATGAGCGTTGCCTGGGGGTGAGCAAGGCCAGGAGGAGCAGCTGATCTCCTCCTTGGTCTCCATGTTGGGTGGTCATAGGTGCTGGTGAGTTTATGGTGAGGGCAGAGCTGCTGTCTCAGCTCCAGATGATTATTGCCTGATGTGTGTAGGGGCTTGAGGCAAGCAGATCTCTGATTTTCTAAGAGAAGCCACAGTGCCTATTTCCCAGGCTGATCCCCGGGTTCCTGTATCTTTTCACCTCTCAGAGTTGTATCTTTTTCCAACATGTTCTCCCAGCCTGGTGAGCCCTGGGTCCATTCTTCCCTCTCACCCTTCAAAGCCCCTCTTGTTCTGAAATCATTGCACATGTATTCTGTACTCACATTAAGGGATTTTTTTTTGGGGGGGGGGTGCCAAGCTTGAACTCAGAGCCTGGGCACTGTCCCTCAGCTTTTTTTATTGCCCAAGGCTAGCACTCGGCTACTTACCACAGCTCTACTTCTGGCTTTTGGGTGGTTAATTAGGGATAAGAGTCTCATGGGCTTTTATATCCTGGCTGGCTTCCAATCTTGATCCTCAGATCTCAGCTTTTTGAGTAGCTAGGATTACAAGTGTGAGCCACCAGCGCCTGGCTAGGAATTTTTTTTCTTTTAGATATATTCTCCCTCTGCTTACAAGATTCAAACTCCACTTGGCAAGAACATTAGACAATTAGGAGAGGTAGGAAAGAAAAGGGGAACTTTCCACCTAACACTATCGATCCTCCTCTGTTTCATGCACACCTTGTAGCATTTAAAAAAAAATATTTTAAAAGAATTAGCAGCTACACCTGAATAGCATTTCCTTATATTCATTGAAGACCTTGTAATGTTTAGCTTGATCTTATCATTGGCTTAGAGATTTCCTTTAAGGTATTCCTTCTGGTTATTGTTTTTCTAATCTCATCATGGATCATGTGGCTTTGAACTTCATTAGATCTGTAGGGTTTTTTGGTGGGGGGGCAGTGTTGGGATGGATTTCAGAAGTGAAGCTAACTAAGTCTAAAATGTCCCTTTCAGCACTTTTTTTTTTTTTTTTTTTTTTTTTTTTTTTTGCCAGTCCTGGGCCTTGGACTCAGGGCCTGAGCACTGTCCCTGGCTTCTTTTTGCTCAAGGCTAGCACTCTACCACTTGAGCCACAGCGCCACTTCCAGCCTTTTCTGTTTATGTGGTGCTGTAGAATCGAACCCAGGGTTTCATGCATGCAAGGCAAGCACTCTACTGCTAACCATATTACCAGCCCTCCTGATCTCTCTTATGAGTTTAGGTAGATCTCCAGCCTCTGACCAGAGCCAGCCTAAGGTCAAAGAATACTTACACAGTAAAGGATGAAAAGGCCTTCGGGGGAAATCTTGGCATTCTTAATTTTGTACTTGAACTTGCCAGTGGCTGCAAGAGAGGGGGAGGGGGTAGATGGAGGTAAGGGAGGAATGGAGGAAGCCCAGCCCTCCTCTGGAAAACTCCGAGATTTCTTCCCAGCATGGCCCTCCTACAAGGATCCGTGTGGACATCTCCTGCCTGAGCCCTGGCAGGAAGCTGGAGTGCTGTCTGGATGTGGGGAACCGGAAGCCCACCAGGATCTCCCCTTTCACTGAGGAAAATGTAGGCTTGCTGGGCCTATTTTGTCTATTTGAGGACTGGGCCAAATGTCACTGTTTCTGACTTCTGCTGTCTAGGCCACTGCCAACCCACCATGTCATACCCATCCTCACTTTGGCTTGTGTGTGGAGACGTAAGAGACTTCCTGATTCTCAGGCTGTTGGGGGTAAGGGCTGAGGACCCCCACACCTGTGCCCTTTGTAAAACCATTTGGGACTGGAGAGTTCCATGGAGACTCAGGAGGGGCCCTTTGTCCTCTTTCCTCCCTAGGGGATGCCAAAGTAGCCTCAAGGGAAAGGTCACCCCCATTCTGAGGATGTTGAAGAGGGATGTCTGGGTGCTTGCAGGTGTGAGGTGTTGGAGCTTACGGTCTATTCTCACTAGTCCGCACTCAGTGCAATTTCTAAGCTGTCTGGGCCGTTTCTGCCCACTGAAATGTGAAGCTGAGATTTTTTTGGTCAGTCGTGGAGCTTGAACTCAGGGCTTGGCAGCTGTCCCTGAGCTTTTTTGCTCAAGGCTAGCACTCTATCACTTTCAGCTATAGTGCCACTTGCAGTTTTCTGATGATTAATTGGAGATAAGAGTCTCACAGACTTTCCTGCCCAGCCTGGCTTTGAACTGTGATCCTCAGGTCTCAACCTCCTAAGTTAGTAGGATTACAGGTGTGAGCCAGCAGTGCCTGGCTTGAGGGTGAAATTTTGTACTCACAGTTCTTGCAGTTGCTGAAGTCACTGAGAACAATGTTACAGGAATCTGATTTCTCCAACTGCAAAATTATTTCTAGTTAGTTTTGCTGTGGAAGCTTTCCTGGGCCCTCCTACCCTGCCAGTCTGGCCTTAGCCTAGCTCTGCTATTTGCTTATCTCTCCTCACTTCCCTTTCCCTGGCCTCTTTTCTTGCCTTCTCTTTTGGCAGAAGCCATCTTCCCTCTCCATATCCTGAAGTATTGTTAGTTCTGCTGGAGGGCTATTTGGGCCAGAGGACTATGGGTTTCCACCTGAGTCTCTACTGGTATCTGGCCCTTTCTGGGCCAGGGCTCCTCCCCAGTAATACAAGCCTTAGAGGGGTGTCCTCTTTCCCAAGACTTACATTCTCCTGCAAACTTATTGACAACAATTTAGCGATCAGGTCATCCAGGGGCAGAGGCACAGGGACAGGCAGGGAGCCCGTGAGCCTGTGAAAAGAGAACCATGTGATTCCTGTGTTCCTGAATTTGCCCTAACATCAGACAAACCCATCCATTGATGAAATAGCCACAACCACATCCTGCTGCTTGTTATGTGTGTGTAGCTGAGCTCTTCACTTTCACATTCTGTCCTTAAGGAAGGTACATGGCAACATGATGAAAGCACTGGGCATCTGCCCTAGAAGTTTACCTCAAATTCATCCTTTAGATACCTGAAGGCATGGCGGGCAGACTTGTCGGTTACCTTTTTCATGGTAGTTAATACAAAAAGTTAGTAACTAATAAGGGGGACTGGTTTAAATAAATTATAATGCATCTTCCTAAAGGAATATTTAGAATCATAAAAGATAAGGAAGCTGGTAATATGGATGAAATGTATCCAACTCTCTCTCTCTTTTTGTTGGTGGTGGTCATGGGGGTTGAACTCAGAGCTTTGGGTGCTGTCCCTGAGAAATTTCACTCAAGGCTAGTGCCCTACCACTTTGAGTCACAATGCTGCTTCAGTTTTCTAGTGATTAATTGGAGATAGAAGTCTCACAGACTTCCCTGCTTGGGCTGGCTTCGAACTGTGATCCTTAGATCTCAGCCTCCTGAGTACCTAGGATTACAGGCATGAGCCTACAACCAGCTTTCCAACTCTTTTTTGTTTGTTTGTTTGCCAGTCCTGGGGCTTTGACCAAGGGCTTGAGCATAGTCTCTGGCTTCTTTTTGCTCAAGGCTAGCACCCTACCACTTGAGCCACAATGCTACTTCCGGGCTTTTTTCTGTTTATGAATGTTCATGCATGCAAGGCAAACACTCTACCCCTAAGCCATATTCCCAGCTCCTTCCATCTCTTTCTAAGATGTGAAACAATTAAAGTCCAGAGAGATTTGTATCACTTTCTGCCTGTGAATACATAGATGCAAATGTGTGTGTGTGAAAACAAACAGAAGAGTTTGGGTTTGACAGTTGTTTCTAAGAAGGAAAAATTAGCCAGCAGGCAGGCATGGCTGGGAGAGAGATTTTTCACCCTATGGCCTTTTATAGTCTTTTAGATCTGACCCAAGTGAATGTATTGTTTGTGTAAAAAAAAGTGGGGGGAGCAAATTATTGAAGTATAGCTGATAGGCAGAATGAAGGGGAGTCAGAGAAGGGTCTTCTCAAACACAGTGGGTCATCCCTATGCACAGACATTCTTTGGACCTCTTCACCAGTTGTTCACCTGATCACACTGGAACAGCTCTGGGGCTCTGGGGTGATAGCAGTGGGGATAACCAGGCACAGTTAATCCAGAAAATGAGAAAGACAGTCATACGTACGTTTCTAATAATTCAAGAGTCAATTTGTTGGCCTTGATAACTGTTTCCAGGACCTCGAGGTTGATGCATTCGGTGTCATTTGTGGAAATACCAATTTTCATATCCACGTCCACACTCACTTTAAATCCCAATGCGCTCAGCACGGGTCCAGTTACGCTGTGAAGAGCAAGGTACAGGTGAAACCAGGTCTGGCACCAAGGTAAGGCTCAGGCTTTTTGGGAATCGGCCTTATTACACTTATCAAAGTTAACCAGGGAGAGGAATGGTTAGTGCTCCTGCTCTCGTGTCCTCTGGCCTCCAACTACACAGGTTGTTAATTAACATTTGACAGCAATCACTTCCTAACCCTCCCGAGAAAGTCTGGCATTGGTGGTGGTACCCAGAACTCCAGCCCTGCTTGTTGTAGGCTATACTGTAAGAAAAATCCACCATGAGCACAGGTGGTTTTTTTGTTCTTTTTTGCCAATCCTGGGGCTTGAACTCAGGGCCTGGGCACCTGGACCTCTTTGTGTTCAAGGCTAGGGCTTTACCACTTGAGCCAAAGTGCTACTTCTGGCCTTTTCTAAGTAGTTTGTTGGAGTTAAGAGTTAGAGTCTCATGGGCTTTTCTGCTTCGGCTGGCTTTGAACCATGATCCTGAGATCTCAGCCTCCTGAGTAGCTAGGATTACAGGTATGAGCCACTGGTGCCTGGCTCAGGTGGGTTTATTAAAGTAAGAAGTTGTGGCCAATGTAAATGATACTTCCTTGAAGCAAGGTCTCATTATTTAGGCCAGGTTGGCCTTGAGCTGGCCATCCTTCTGCCCCTTAAGTGCTAGTATTATAGGCTTGGAACCCCCATTATGGTGACAAATGCCTCTTCCTGAGTCTGTAGTCTGTGTGTTCTTACCACAAACCGGGGTGGGGGGGGTCGGGGTCGGGGGGGGAAGGGGACCAAAGGGGTTGTCATGGAAACAGGCTTACCCGTTCCCGCCTATAGTAGCAGTGGTTGCAGCGTGGACATGGATCTCCTCACCCATCATTGATGATTCCATGTTGTCCATAGTTACATCTTGGATCTCCAAGCTGCAAATTGAGTACATGAAGGGTCAGGATTGCAGTAGAATCATATATACGTGTATATGTGTATGTGTGTGTATATGTATGTGTGTGTATATATATATACACATATATGTATACATATATACATATATATACATATATGTATATATACACACACATATATGTATATTTGGCCAGTTCTGGGGCTTGAACTGGGGACCTGGGCACTGTCCTTCTTTTGCTTAAGGCTAGCACTCTACCACTTGAGCTACAGTGCTGCTTCCAGCTTTCTCTTTGTATGTGGTACTGAGGAATCGAACCCAGGGTCCATGCATGCTAGGTAAGCACTCTTCTGCTAAGCCACACTCCCAGCCCAGGATAATCATACTTAAAGCAGCCAGTTCACAACCTGTCCTGCATCCCTCCTCCCAGTTGTTTAAGCTTAAAAAAATCTCCATCATAGTTTCCAGACAGGGCACCCGTGTATTACTCTGTGCAAGAATAGTGGTCATTTTCACTAGAAGAGTTATAGGTTCAACTAGAGTGTTCCCAACAAGCAGATTTTGGGGGGCCCAAGTTCTGGAGTCAAGGGAGCACTCACCCCAGCAAGAGATCATTTAGGTCCAAACCGGAGAGCGCACTGCTGAGTTCTGGTGGCAGGGCATCTTTGACTGCATCCTGGGCTGGCCCTTTGATGGCACCAACTTTTTCATTCACATCATCCACGGGCTTCTGGAGGCTAGGAAGACTGACATCACCGAGAGCGTCTCCAACAGGACTCTTTTCTCCCCCGAAGACGTTGCTCAGGCTGTCCTTACTCTTGGGGAGCGCCTCATCCACAGCACCGGTGGCCTTGGACAGTATTGGAAGGCCAGAAGACTCACCATCACCTCCCTGGCCTAGGAGACTGCTGATGCCAAGGCCGCCTCCCAAATCTAGCATGGATGTGACATCGAGGTTTGATAGCAAGTCAGTGTTTGCCAAAGTGGATAACAAGGACCCGAGCACACCAACTAAGTCAACGTCTTCACATTTCACCAGCTCCTGGATTTGTGGGGGCAGGATGGCCTGCAGATCTGCAAAAGACCAAGAGACACAGCTCTGCTGTAGACCACTGACTCAGCCCAGATAGAGGATTTCTTCCAGCAGGAGAGGGGCACCTTCAAATTGGGAGATGCATAGGGAGTGTGTACTGTGCCTCCCAGAAGCATCAACCCCTTGCTCCTGTGGATCCAGCGACAGCTTGGTGTTGGAGGAATTTGTCTGCCCCTTGTGACGAGCTCACAGTACCCCCAGAGCTGAGGCCAGCTGGTGTCCAGGATGTTAAACACACAGAGAGCTGGATACAGAGTGAAGAAACTTAGTTTGATTTCTGAGCTCTGCAGTCCAGGGTACAGTGTCAGTGCTGGCCTTTAGATGGAGTGTGTGGGGGGGGCCTAAGCCAGGGGCTTGGCTGTCCTGGGTCCCAGGCTCTGTGCCTGTATTATTCTGGGAGCTAGTGATAGGATCTACTGTGTGGGGTGGGGTGGAGGGCAGATCATGGCAGTGGGTTCTAAGTGCTGAGTGAGGTGGGGGAAGGGGGGCTGGAGCTGGCAAATCCAGACTCTTCCCTTCTCCATTCCCACAATTCTGCTCAAGACCCTTCCCCTCTTCCAGGTCTCCCCTGGCCGCACCCTTCTTCTATGGGCTGTCATTCTCTGGCAGCATGGCGCACTTCAGGATGGGCAGATACTAACAGTGCGGTGGGGGCGGGGGGGGGACATATCTAGTCCAGGGGAGATGCACACCCAGGGGCCTGCAGGGAAGGTGGGAGGGTAAGGCCTCCCCCTGGAGAGTGGCCAAAGCACCAGAGTTCTGTCCTATTATGTGGTTCTCCGTGCCCTTAGGAAGTGGGAAATAAGGAGCTATGACATCTGGATAGTGGCGAAAGCTTGCTGGTTTCAACCCTAGGGCTGAAGTGAATATTGCCCAGCAGGGTGGTAGTTAGAGCAAGTCTCCCCTCCATCCCCACCCCTGGCCCCTGCCCAAAGCAGCCCCTAGGGAATCCATGGGCCCCAGTCTTTGGCTCCTTACTGTTGCCTCCCTGGTCAGAGCTCTGCACTGTAGGGGGTCAGCTGTGTTAGGAGATGTGGCCACATCTCAACCCTAGGTGTATGCCCTAGGGAGTCCCTTATACAAGTAAATTAGGGGACCTTCAAGAGAATGGGTGCTAGATTCAAGGCAGCACTGCTAGAAATAACAGAAAATGGAGAAGACCCCAAACCAAAATAGATGCATAAACTGCAGGGTTCATCCAGAAGATAGCATTGCAAAGGAATGACAGCATACATGAACCCTATCCAGGCCCACAGGTTGAGGGGCAGAGTAATCAGCTCACCTCTTCTACAGACTTAGTAACACGTAGTTCAGTCTCTTCTGTTAAGAGATTGTGAACTATTTTCTTTTTGTTGTTGTTAGAACATGAAAGATTGCCAGGGAAAAGTGATCAAGCTAGAGGCTTCTATGTTGTGGAAGGTTAGGGACAAAGGACTGAAGCCTGGGAGTGGTCTGGGGTCTCGGGCCCTTTGGCTGGGTTTATTCCTTTACTGAGGTGGTGAGAAATGGAAATTCATAGCTAGCACCCCCAAATGATTACACGATAGGTACCCAGATTTTTACTATTTTCTGAACTTTTCTTACATTCTGTAACAAAGAGGCTGAGAAAGGCTGAGCACATGTGTCTCCAGCCACAGACCAGCAGGCGCCAGAGATGCTGGATATTCAGGAGGGTCCTGTACCTGCTTCTGTCCCCCTGTTAGGTTGGAAGGCTGACCTAGGCCACAACTGCACCCCACGGGTTCCCTAGGGGCTGCTTTGGGCAGGGGTCAGGGGCGGGGGAAGGTTGGGGAGAGACTTGCTCTAACTACTACCCTGCTGGGCCATATTCACCTCAGCCCTAGCTAGGGTTGAAACCAGCAAGATTTCC